>NC_142204.1:23879893-24558226 GCF_049639895.1 Pseudopodoces humilis
AAGAAGCAAAGACAAATAGGGATGGCCTGGAGCTAAAGTTACACGGCACTGCATCCAGAGACAACACCAGCCCCCTCTTCTGCTCTGACACTGGTCAGGGAACCGACCCTGCTCCCCCCAATACGTGCCTGTCTGGTGCTGGCACCATGCTGCCCTCACACCTCAAAGCCCTTCTCCAAGCAGGGCAGGAACACCACAAATGGGAGCACACAGCCCTCTGCAAACTCAAGAGCTTTTGGTGACAAGACCTCAGGCTTGGAAAATGCCTTGGTGTACTCTGGGCCCTGTGGCAGCCCGGCAGTGCTGCCCGGTGTGTGATGCACCCAGAGGGCAAGAGGTTGGGTGAAGTGCTTTTTGTCGTCCTGACCCCCAGCTCATCCCCACCAGGGAGCTGCCTGGTGACATGACAGCTCCTGGCTGGTATTTCTCCCACAGGAACTTGTCTGAGGGGTACATGCAGCAGCCTCTTTCAGGTTCCTCCCGTGGCAAGCATTCACCCCAAGCATGGCAGTTCATTGTGACACCGCATCCAGGAGGCGAGAGAAAGCCAGCCCTGCATACTTTGGGGTATGTAAACCTACCAAAGCCTCCTTTGCAGCCCTGACTGACCCACAGGGATCAGCTGGCAGCTGCACCTTGACATAAAGCCACAGCTTCCTCCCTGTCCCCTGGCCGGCACAGCGCTGATGCTGGCCAACCACCCCACGTGAAGCTCTGCTTGTGCTGGCACAGGCAGCATGAGCTGGGCAAGCAAAGGCTGGCCATGGAATGGTTGTGGTTAACCTGAAACACTTTGGCAAAACAGGTCACTGGCTGACCCAGTAACTTTGTAAGTGCCCAGGAGGAGGCCAAGCCTGCTCGTGAGGAGGCTGGTGGTGACAGCAAGTCAGGTTCAGTTACCTTTTAACCCTGCTCAGCTGCAGGCAGCTCAGATGCAATCAGATATTTCAGTGTCATTTCCTTTCCAGGTCTCGTTTTGCTTTCCGAATTTTGCATTTCTGGGCAGTTGGGAATCTGCCCTGGCTTGGAAGATGAGCAAAGCTCCATTGAGGGCTCTGTGGGGCTGCAGGCAGGGACTGTGGGTCTCTGTGAGGCAGAGCGTGCAGCTCGCGGCAGCACAGCCACATTAGCCCTGCAATAAACCATCACCCCAAGCAGGGTTTAATGGTTCAGCCAGATTAATGAGCCTGGGAGAGACGATCCGGTTCATGCCCCACACGTGTGGTTCACTCAGTGCAGCCCAGGAGAGCGCCTTGATTAAGCCAATGCAGACAAAATTTGCCAGCTAGGAGACTGCAGGGTCGGAGCAGTCCTGCTGACAGTGGCTCCGTTGGCTCTCCTTGCCTGTGCCTGTCACCCCTCCCAAGCCAGTTTAAATGGCTCTCTCTGGGATGCTTTGATAAGCCTCTGTATCTCAGAAGTACTTCAGGAAAGAGCAATAAAATGAGATGTAGATAGGACAGGAGCACAAGGGGAGAGCAAATGGCCCGCGTGTTGCAGTTGCCAGTTCCAGACATAGACAACAGTCCCTTCCTTCGAAGGGAAAGGCAGCTATTGGATTTTCAGGATGTCACTCCGCTCTGTGTCCCCATCTTTGCCAAGGGTAGAGGAGCTGTGGGTCGATATGACCGAGGTGCAAGCAGGGGTGAGGCAAGCAGCCTGCCAGCACAGCGTGGGCCATGCTGAGGTCTCCTTCATGTCCCGATTGTTGCCTCCCACGGGGCTGCCCTGGCTGCTCACTACTTGTAAGGGATGTCTTATGGGTGCCGTAAGCACCTTCTGGTACCCGCGTCCATCTCCCCTCTCCCCGTGGTGAAGGAGCAGTACGTTTGAGACAGCCCGCCCAACATTGATAACCCCTCTCCACAGTGTTATCAAAGGCCTTATCAGTGCATGCAGCTGGCACTGTTCGCAATTAAATTGGTTTCAAGCCTATTTTCTTTACAGTTACCCGTCTGGACATGCTTGAATCAGTCACAAGGGCCAGAAAAATCAATCGGGCCCCAGCCAAAACCCATTCAGTCAGTTCAACACATTTGGCTGCAAGTCCCAGGTGCCTTTGCCTGTGCTGGAGGTTGGATGGGGCAAGGTGAGGGGAGCATCAGCTGTTGTGCTCCCAGGGGATGTCGGCTGCAATGTGAGCCAGCTTCACCTGGCATGGGGCTGTGCTGGTCAGGGGCTATGGGACTTCTGGCCTTACCCTCACCCCCTTCCCAAATCCACTTGCCGTGTATCTGCATGTCTGGGAGGCTTAAAGTCCAGCCTGTGGCTTTTTGATAGATGTGCTCACAACAAGACAAGAAAAGATGCTGAAAAAGGTGCCAAATCAGGGAAGACTCAGGTCAACATCAAGGCCTAAGAGGGGAGGGCAAGGGAAAGCAGAAGGGATGGCTGGACTGGCACCTCACCTGAGACCTTCAAGGCAAAGATGTGCTTTCAGGGAGGCTGTGGTGGAAACCACACCGAGGGGAATGTTTCAAAGCTAACTCCAGAAAACATTGTCCCAGGAGCAATCCTTCAAGTATGGGGACAGCTACAGTTTAATGTGTTTCTTCTGTCTCTGATTTATGGGAGGAAAAGTCACAGCTCAGAGGTGTTGGGGGTATCCCCAAGCAACAGGCAGCCAGAGAAAATCCACAGGTTGAGGTGAGCCTGCCTGGTCCTGGCCAACAGCCACAACTCCCACAGAAAAGGCCCAGCAAGCATCCCTTGCCGGGATCCAAGGTAAATCCCCGGCAGCTGATGAACACCTCAGGCCCCTGCAGCATGCACAGAAGAGTTAACTGCTGCTTCACCACACCACAGGGAGCTTCCTGTGGTTTCTCTCACTGTTTTCCATCCATATCTTCATGATTATCTCACTCATGTGCTGCCCAAGCAGCTCTTGGCATCCCTCTGGCTGCAAGCTGAGCACAACCGCTCAGCCAGCGGCTTTGCAGCCAAGCAGCTGAGCTGCAGGTACAGGTGAGAGTTCTGCTATGGCCCAGGCTTCACATCATGGAGAGGATGTGGGCTCTGGGATTTGGCCATGTCCAGTCTGACAGCACCTTCCTGCATTTCCCCAAGTTTCCTCCTTCGGCTCCAGAAGGTACTGACTGATTAAGGTAATCACTGAGATCAGCACCAGGCTCTGGGTCAGAGGCACATGGCACTACAGTGCTGTGGAACCAGGGCTTTTCCTCCTCATGGGCAGCAGCAGACACACCAGAGGGCACCCCAGAATCTGACAGGGGTGAAGATTAATCGGGAATGAGTGCAAACAGCAAAGTAAAACTCCTCCAGCTTACGGCCACCAGACAAAAACCAGCCCAGCATGCCATTTTCCTTGCTGCCCAAGCTGGGAAAGGAACTCTGACACACATCTCAGTATGCCCAGCACCACCCAAGGCTGGTGCTGCACTGGATGAGCCTTTGAAAAAAGCATTTCTCAACATACTGGCTGTGGTTACTGCCTGGGACAATGCTGGGAGGGAATATGCCTAGAGATACCGTGACCAGTGAGTAACTTGACATGTAGGTGCTGGAATTCAGGTCTGGAAGAGGCCCTGCAGTGAGGATTAAGGACAGCAAGACTGCAGAGAGCATGCAATGGTCTTGTCTTCCCCCTCAGGACCTCCATGGCACCCAAACTTCCTTTTCTGATGGCACAGTTCCATTTTAGACGATTTGGAAACTGTACCCAAGTGGCAAATGAGAAAACTCCCTTTGCCCTTGCCTTCTCCATGGTACTCCTCAGCTCTCCTGTGGGGTCTCCCAGCAGGCCAGAACTGCAGCAAGGGGGGATAAGAGGAGCAGTTGAGATGGGGAGGCAGCGGGTCCAGGGAAGCACAGAGGCGGGTCAGTTTAACCTGAGCCTGGTTTAGCGAGGAGAAACACGGAGTGTCTGCAAACTGGGGATTCTAGAGGGGTGACAGGCGACAGCCATGGATGCTGTGTGTGGAGAGAGATGTGCAGTTCACTCTTCTCCAGGTTTGTTTTTTTTCCCCTCATGTTGTGATAATTATGTTTGCAAAAGCAAATTAACACTCAAGTGTGAAGAGCAAAACTCAACTTCGGGAAGGAGGGAAGGAGCAAACTGCCTTCCTCCAAGAGGTCATCTACCTCTCCTTGACTGCAGCAACAGCTCCATGTACCCCCAAGGCTCCCAACCATTCCTTTGGGGTACACATGGCTTCCAACATGTTCCCAGAATCCTTCCATCCCCTGTTGTTGCATCGTTCACAGAGATGAATTCCTTTTGACCTCACCTTCACCTTTGCTTTGTCCACTTCTGCACACTGGGAAAATAAAAAATGCTACGGCTTATCCGGTTTCCAAAGCCAAACAGTGATTAGCTGTTGGCTCATGTGTCCACCACTGTGAGAGCAGGCAATTACTGACCCCCTGCACTCCAGAGGGTGCAGGCTAAGTCAAGCTCAAGAAGTGGAAAGAGCTAGAGAAATGAAGTCAGACAGCATTCTCCTTTTCTGTTCTCTGTTGCTCCTGAAGGGAGGGCACCAGAAAACACACAGCCAAGCAGCATTTCTTCCACAAGAAGGGTTTGCTGTCATACTCAGAGCAGGTGATTCAGAACAGGAGCATGCAGTGACATCAGGATTCTCAGTGCTCTGAGCTGCTTATATTCAATTGCTGTTAAAAGACTCCTCTGCCTTGCTGCAGAGCTGTCTCTGAAACCACTTTCTTATTTCTGTTTTTTTACAGTGGAGCATTTTATCAAACTTATGTTGAAACATATTCAGTTGCTGCCAAACCAAATTTTTGCTTCACCTTTCTGACAAGCCATCACTGACTTGGTATTACTTACATTTCTGCTGTTCTTAGAGGCAGTGGTGGAAGCTCTGATACATCACAGATTTGTGGTCTGAAACTCTACCACAAAATATAGCTCCATGCTAAGGAGTTTGCAGGCTGGAGAGCCATTAGCAGGTACATGTGGTGTGAACTGACCTGGGATGCTGGTGGCAGCAAACACTCTTTGTCTCCATGCCCACTGTCCTCCCTTGCCCTCCCAGCTGCAGAATGACTGGATTTTTCATGCTGCACAGAATTGTTCTGTAGTAGATGAGGATGAAATTCAATCTCTTTGCCTTTAAGATTTCAAACTGAAAAATAGCCAAATGCTATTTGCATTTCAGCAAATAATCTGGGGAGCAGGGCTGCCAGAAACCCCTAAATGAGAGCAAACAGTCCTTATCTGGCGAAGTTTTATGTTACTTAACACCAGTGCAAGTTTAAAGGCATTTTTTTGTTTCTGTTGCACGCAAGGCATCTTTTCTGGGCGGATCCTGCTATTAGGGTTAGTCCCTGAGTATTTGTACCAGCACTTGTTCATCTTCCCACTTGCTCAACTACAGCCTGATTGCTGGAAATGCTGATTGCCCGTGACTGTAATTTTCTTCGGATAAAAGGCCTCAGAGCGCTCAAGGAGGAGATAAATATCATTGTCTCATGCCGTTTGCATTGTGTCTGATAGAAATGTCACTTTGTTGTTTCCCTCCCTGCCACCAGCAGTGCAAAATGAACAAGGGCATCGGATTTCAGGACTGGTTGGCTCAAAGAAGGACTTTGTTTGCAGAGTCTAGCTCCAGAGGGCATTAAAAGGACTCTAATTCCAAAGGGGGGCGGGAAAGACGTGACCTTTTGGGGATCTTCTGGAGAAAGGGCGACAGTGAAAGTTTGGCTCTGCCACCATTAACTCCACTCCGTAACTCAGTGCGAAGGAGTTAACCAAATGTCAGTGACTCGCACACAGAGAGACCAAGAATCGCTTATCAGCATTAACCACAGGGTGAAGAAAAGTTACCTAATAGCAACTGAGTACATCCCCTTGGGTTCAAACCAGGTTCACCCACAAGTGATGGAGAAGGGCCCTTCCATCCCCTGCCTTTGGCTAGCAGGTTTCAGCTACCAGCTCAGCTGGGTTTGTAAAGCCCAACATAAGCCTGACACCCTGCCTGGAGGCTCTTGCCCACACCATCCACTTTTGGCACTGCCCAAGAGGAAGAAAACAGGGCATGGCACAGATCACGGCCACCGAAACTTAAGAAAAAAACCCCAAACAACACACAGAACAATATTTTGCTTCAAAGCCTTGTACCTGGCAAGGCAGACACATGGAGTGGGGAGGTGCAAATTGTCACAGGGCTGAGAGCACCACCTGGGCTTCAGCTGCAAACACAAAAGTGTCTCAGCCAGTAAACAGGCTCAGCTGTGGCTGGCTGGTGTTTTATCTTGCTGCTTCCATCAGAACTCATTTGCATGCAGACATTTGGATTTTTAGACCATTTAAGGTTAACTCATTGCATATGTTAATCGGCTGTTTTCCCCGGAGGAGCAGCCAGCGGGGCGTCAGGGAGCGTGGAGAGCAGGAGTTGCTCTGCCAGCGGCAGGATGATCATCTCTGCTACATTCGTGCCTGGGGTTGCTGCATGCCCAGGACATCCCTGCAGAAATGCTCAGCTACTTCCTGGCCTTACCAGCCCCACACATCGACCTGAGCTCAAACCCTCTCTCTTGCCCCGGAGAAGGGCTGGAAGCATCACATGCCATGCCAGAAGTGGTGTTTGGATGCCATGCAACCCACAGGCACACATGAGCATCCTCTTCCTTTCTCTCTTCCCTCCCCTCTTTTGGCTCATCACGGAGCTCATCTGAATTGTTTTGCTGTAAAATCCCTTCCTTGCTGCTGGGTTGGGTTGAAATTGGCCAGTGGATTCAAACCGTATTGTGGGCGGATGATAGACAGGCAGATAGACACCATGATTGTGAGAGCTTAATTTCTGTAAGGAATCGGGCTAAAAATGACTCCTTATCCCAAGGGAGCCTGTCCAGCACGCCTCAAACCGAAGTACACAAAACAGAGAGAAAACACTCCACAAACAGCAATGGTTGCGGTGCTAATTCAAGATCCACAGTCGATTTTCTGCCGCACCACAACCTCTCTGTTTGGCCTCCAGCAAATCATATAACTTTTCTAATCCTCTGTTTCTTTTATGTAAAAAAGTTCCAAAAGGTTTGGGGTTTTACCTTTGGGAGAAGGGATGATAATTGAGTAAATTAGAAATCATGAGGTGTTTGGATATTACATCTATGACTACAGCCTCACTCTGGTGCCATCAAAGCACATAACACCCTTAGTAAAAATATATAAAACCCCCAACTTCTGTGTCTGGACCTGCAAACACAGAACCACGTGGCTTTGAAAACCAGGCCCCCTTCAGAGGAGGTACAGATGCAGTTGCACTGGTGTGAAGGAGATACCAGCATGCTGTTGCACCTGGCAGTGTACTAGCACATGCTGAAACAACAGCCTTCTGCATCATTCTGCTCTGGGGTTAGCTCAGGAAAGAAGAGCAAAATCTTGTCTTTCCTCACACAAAGATTCAGAGGCAAAGCTAAAATCCCACATTCCCCTTCACGTTGCTGTGTAGCGTAGCAGAGGGGCAGACACCTCAGGGAGGCTGCAGGAGCCTGTCTCTCTGGTTAGGAGTACTGAGCGTGGCAAACACAGTCACAAGACCGAGGAGCTGTGGTATTGCAGATGTCTCTCTGTGCACAGGATGTTATTCTACCTCTAGGTTTGTGGTCTGATGCTCTTGAACATTTGCAATCTCTGGCTGAGCCCGTAAGCCTTCGCTTTTATCACATTAACATGGAAAAGTGTTAGCTGTCTTCGCATCACCCCAGGGGTAATATTTGAAGCAAAGGGATAATGTTTTATGAGCAAAGGAGGTCTGAAACAGTGATGTTTTCTTCCCATTAGTGCCAACCATCCCTTCTGCGATGGGTGTTCACTGGCTGGGGGAAATGAATTGGTGATGGCTGCTCATCCCTAATAGGATTTATACTCCCAGAGCTGAAATCACCTACAGACGCAAGGCTAATGCTGTCACTTGCCAGCCATCTCAAAAAAAATAAAACAAACCAAAAAAGAAAGGAGTCTGGACTCAATGCGAGTTGAATCACGGCTGTCAAATTCTTCCGGGGGATGTGGGAGCTGGGGACTCCCTTCAAGCCCAATTCTCTGCTAGGAACCCATGACTGTCTTGAAGAGCATAGTCTTGTCAGCTTCATCCCAGACCCACAGAGAAGGAGATGTTGTCTTCCCAGTGTGTTCTCACCAATGTGATATTGCTGTCATGGAGGTGGAGCCTTTCAGCATCCTCAAGGACTTGTGCTGGTGCAGTATTGTGTCTGCCACAAAATGACCTCCTTCATGTCGTGAGAACTTCCCTTGCTGTATCGTTGTCTTCCTCCTGTGTCCTCATTCCTTTCCCTCAATACTTCTACAATACTCTAGAGGCACTTGTGAATCCAGCTGACCTCTGGCTGTCTTTACTCATCCTTCTAGCTGAGTTTGCATCGGGGAAAATTCCCCTTCAATTGTGCTCTTTGGCTGAGCTCTGACACGTTCTCCATCTTGGCCTTAAAACTCAAAATTAGGGCGACTCTTTCCCATGGAAACCCTCTCTGGTGCTGGCCAGATCAGAGCATAGGGCAGACTCTTGTGCATCCCCATTGGGATACTGAAAGTGTTCAGAAGAGGTGGCAGCAATCTGATGGAATCGCTTCTCATCTTCTCCCCAGCGAGCTGCCCCGAGTGCCCATATGATAAATGGCAAGTTGGAGAGGCGTTGGCACCGAGGCTTTGTTTGTAATGTGCTGCTTTTCCAAATTCCCATGAAATGTCGAGGAAGGGTGTACTCTGATGCTGCTTCCTTTGACCTTTCGCTCGCTCTTGGCTGCGAGGGGTGAGGTCCCACGGCCGTGTTTCGGCACGTTTGTAGCGGTGCCGTTCAGCCAGGGGAGAGGGGGTGGTGGTGTTTTGGTTTGGCTTGGCTTTGTTTTCCTTTCCAAAGATGGGCCCAGTGTGGAAGAAGGCAGGGAAAAGTTGAACTGTGAAACGGTAGCTGTTGCGGTTAGGGTGCACGACCGGGAGTCAGCAGACGCAGGTTCTATTTCTGGCACCGCAGCAAAACTTCCTGATGTCGCTGGGCAAGGCAGCTCACGCATCCCATCCCCACCTCGCCTCCCTCCCGCCCAGCAGCGAGCGCTCCCGCCCTCGCTCGCCCCCCGGGCCGCGGGGAGAGGTGCTGAGGGGGCGGCTCCGCCGCGGGGCTGCGGGCAGCTCTGCCTCGGCCCCGCAGCATCCTCGGGGGGCACCGCCTGGCTCGGCACTGGCTACCGCAGCCCGCCCGATAGCCCACCGCCGGCCCCATCGGCGGGGCTCCTTTGTGCGGGGGCCGGGGGGCGGCGGGGCCGTGCCCCGGGGGGCGGGCGGCCCGCGGCGGCGGCCCGGGGGGGCGGGCGGGCGCGCCGGGGGAGGAGACAGGCGGTGAGGGCGGCACAAAAGGGGCTGCTGCAGCCCTGCCCGCTGCTGCCGGCGGGGCTCGGCTCGCCGCGGCTCCGCAGCGCATCCTTTCCCGCGGCCGGGAGGAGGTGCCGGGCCGCTCCGCGGCGGAGAAGGAGAAGGCGGAGGAAGGCGGCGGGGGGCTGCGGGCTCCGGGCTCGCCTCTCGCCTCGCCTCGCCGCGGCCGGCGCCGAGCCATGCGGGGGGGCGGCGGGCGGGCCGGGGGCGAGCGGCAGCCCCGCCCCGCCGGGGGCCCGGCGGGCACCGACACCGCGCCGGCCGGGGGTGAGTGAGCGAGCGGGCAGCGGGGCTGGGGCGGCGGGCAGAGCCCAGCCCGGGGGAGCCGCTCCGGGGCTGCGGGCAGCGGCGGCGGGACCCCCCATCGGTCCGTCCCCCCCCCGCCGCTGCCGCCACCTGCAAGTTGTGCCTCGGCCCGGGGGTGCGGCGTCATCCCCTGCGAGCGCAGCCGGAGAGGCTTCCCCCGCCGAGCCCCCACCTTCGCGCTCCTTATTTATTTATATTAGTGCTATTTTTTTTTTTTTATTCTCTCTTCCCCCCCCCCACGCCCCCCCCATAATCCCGGCATCCCCTGCTAGGGAGCATCGCCTGTGGGGAGGAGGGAGGTGATGCTGCCAGCCCCCTGCCCACAGCGGAGGGCTCGCCGGGGATGGAGGCACCCTCCCTCCGGCCGGGGCACTGCAGCGAAGGCCCATCTGCTGCCCGGGCTCGGCTTGCGAGGAGGGCACGGGCTGGGGATGCGTGCCAAGCCTGCAGCAAGCGAGAAGGAGTAACAGGAGTGCGTGCGTGGGAGGGAAAACATCCATACAAATAAATGTGTATCGTCAAACGTCCCCTGTGCCCTGCTCTGTCTCCATGTCAGATGGCTGCAGGTCCCCCGATCGGGGCTGGCCGCGAAGGGATGCGGGCACCCAAGTTCTCCCCGCTCGTGCAGGGCTCTCGGGTTGTTTCTGGGCTGGAAGAGCTGTGTGTCCTCCCGGAGTGACACAGGCTGGTGTACCTCAGTCCTTGCGAGAGTTTTGCTCCCTGGACGAGTGTGACAAGGTTGATGGACTTCACGGCATTTGCTGCAGCTCTAGACTTCCTCAGACAGCTCTGTAAGGGAGTGAGCTTGGTGCGGGATGGAGAGAAGCTTCTCTCAGTGCCTCAGCTTGTGGTTTTCCTTTGGGGAGTTCCACATGCTGGGTTTCCTCCAGCCGCGCCTGGGTTGCACGGGAACACTGCCTTATTTCCCAGAAATGATTCTGGAGACTTGCATGTCTCCTTTGCACCCAGGAGCAGAGCTTGGGTCAGGAACGTGTCTGCCCTGTCTCCAGAGCATAATGTGAGTGCTGAGCACCTCTCCTCCTATAGAACAACCCTCCAGTTAATTCCAGATTTCTCTTCCTGAGTGGGAAGCTCAGGCCTGTGAAAACATTCGGTGGCACCTCTGCTAACAAATATGACTTGAGTCACCAGGAACCCCCAAGCCTGTGCAAACTGAATTTCAAATTCCTGCCTACTCTGGCCCCTGTGTCCCTCACCTTGGCAGGGTGTGAGTCAGCAGGAACTTTTCAGGTTCCCTCCCCAAAGGGTGTCTCTTGTGCTCTGTGGGTCCCACCTGCAGCAGTGGTAAGTCCAGCTGGCACCTGTGATTTGGGAAGCACTTGCAAGACTCTGTTGCTTCAGCCTGGCTGCTGCCAACTTCTCAGAGAAGGGCAGAAATCAAGCGGAATCTATCATTTATTGCTTGACCCTCATGGAACACATCTCTGAGGGGAGGAAGGACTATGGGTGTCCTTGCACTCCAGCAAACCTCCAGTTTCTAAAGCCCGCCTAAACACTGCTCTAGCAGCTGTGCTTGTTTCAGCCCCAGTAGTAGTGCTGGGAACACGTTCTCCAAGCTAGAGTGGGAGAAGAGCAGTCCTTTGAGCTATTGCTGGGGAGGGAGTCTCCAGCCCCCTGGTAGCACTATAAAACTAGCATTGAATGAAAGCCATTGCAAACTGCAGAAGAGGAGTGAAGCTGTGGCTCTTCTACTGCATGTCATAAAAGTCCCTCAAAGATTTACAGTTCCTCTACACCCTCAGGTGATTTTGCAGTAGAGGTAAGAAATCCACTGCAAGGTATAGCATTCCTCTCTTTGAGGACTCAGTTATACCTGCATAGCTTGCTTATTAACACCCTGGATATGACAATTATATCCTTAGGAGAGAGGATGGATTCTGGCTAGCTGCAGATGTGTTTTCTTGCCCAGTTCCTAATTTGGTAGCTCAGCTGCTGCTTTTTGTCTAGTATACCTTTGGTCCTAGGTGCTGCTGTGGCTCATCTCCATTGGAGGTGCCTTCCACACCCTTGTTTCCAAAGGGGTTTTGGTGGCTGAGTTGCCTTCCTGCTTGCCTCCCCCCCCCCGCAAACGCTGCTAAGATTGCAAAAAGATGCGTGGCACGCAGAGATTGTCTTAGCAAGGAGGTCAAGAAGAGTGGAAAATAGTGTACTTGCAGGAGTGTTAGTTTCAGTGGATGCTCACAACTGTGAACTCACATGAGACATGGATAGCTGGTCTGGAAGCTTGCTGGGGCTGCACGGTGAGCACAGAGCCCGCTGAACCTCGGCCAGGCACATGGCGGGCTCCGGCGCACTTGGCGTGTTTGTCTGAGGAGCATACCTGTGAGGTTTGTGTTCTTGTGGGCTTCCCGTGTGCCTTGTGTTTACCTTTCTCCTCCTCCCACGCACAACTGGCTAAGTGCAGTGTGACACTGGGGCTTGTCAGATTGGTGTGACATGCTTGCTGCATGCCTTTGAGGGATGCTTGTGTGACAAACGTGGGTGGCTGTTTGCTGGGTGCGTGTAGCAATGCACACGGGTCCTGCTGGATGCACTTACCATGGAACACAGGCACTTCTGCAGAGTTTATAAATGTGGAGCACGTAAGCAGTCATGGCATGGGTATGGCAATCGTTCAGGGCAGTGCACATAGATGATGTTGTGGCCAGTATGTGAAGGGCACCTTAGGATAGACAAGTTTCTCTCTGTCCTTTCCTTGCATTGAGCTGTCAGCAAGCAGAGATAAACTCTGTCTTGTGGCAGGGTTTATAGCTGAGTTTTCAGCTTGCTGCGTCAGCTTCCTCCTCTCTTGAGAACAGCATCTTTAAGGTGCGCTTGCTATTGCAAATTGACACCCCTACCCCCCCAGCCTCTGTGCTGGGTCATAAAGGTGGAGGAAGGAAGTGAGGGAATTTGGTGATGGATAGAGGGGGCAAGCTGGGCCAGCATTCATTCCTGATAGCCGATTAGGTTTTAGGTGGGGTTATTTGCTCTAAAATGAGTCCTTTGTACATTGTTGGAATCTGTGACCCAATCAGTGGGATGTAGCTGGAGGAGGTGGTGCTAACGAAGACTGGTACAGCTGTCAGTAACTCTGGCAGAGAGGAAGGCGGAGGGTGTACTGACTGGCACAAGAGATGTTTTCATGACTTTAGGTCAGTAGAGGTGCCTTAAAGGGCTGGTCCATGTTATCAGCCCTGGCTACAGAAGCAGAAGAGCGTGGGTAGTTGTTTTCTGCCCCTGTCACCCATCAGTTCGGCACAAAAGGTCAGGCTGCACTTCAGTAGCACAAAATGCCATCAGGACACTACAGTGGAACATTTCAGTGGGATCTGAAATTTGGGGAAGAGAGGCATGTGGGGCAGTGCAATCTAGGGGCATGTGGAGGGTCTCTTATGAATGCCTGCTCTTCCCCATCCTGGATGTTCTCAGAAAGGTAGCGATGTATCTGCAGTGCACACATGGACCATGCTGTCGAGTCAGTGACGCAGCCTGGCCTTGAGGAGCCATGACAGAGCTGCATGGAGAGGCCAAGCCTGGCATTGTGGGCAGTTTTGGGTTGGCTTTGGGGTGCTTTGGTAGCATTTGTCCTGCTTGCCCTGCAAGGACTGGGCTGTGCCACAGCAGCAGTGCTGGGTGGGATGCCAGGACCAGCTGCTTGTGCCAGGGGCCAGGGCAGAGTTGCTGTCACAGAGCTGGTGAATTTTCCCTTCTCCAGGGGAAGGTGAAGAGAAATGCTCTGTGCTGGAGCAGTGGTGTAGGATTTAGAAAAGCACTCTATGTCTGCATCCCCGTGGAATAAACTCTGGCTACATATCTCAGGAAGGCAGAAACATGATTCCTTTACCTTCTTTTTTCTGACTTCTTTGTGTTCCTTGGCATGCAGACCCTTTACTTCCCAAAACTCTTCCTGAAGTACAACAGGTACCTCTTGCTCTTCAGACCTCTGAACACCTGTAGCAGGGTGGGTGTATTTTTGTGCTCAGAAACTTGCTCAGTAGAGCTGATAGGTGAAAGGGAGTGCAGCACTGCACTGAGCTTTCATCAGGCAGGCTGAGGGAAGAAGCAGCATGAAGGGAGCTGGCTGCCTTACAAACAGCAAGGGCTTGTTCTAGAGTTGTGATTTTGGAAGTGATTATTCCCTGCTTTAGGACAGCAGAAGTTATGTGAGCTGCTCGCTGTTGGGGCCTTGGCCTTTTGTACCGAGATAACCCCCCCCAAGCTGAATAGGCAGCTTGATGACCTCAGCTAAGGTTCCTTGTTTCCCCACCTAGGGGAGTGCCGAGGTCTGTGTCTAAATAGGCTTTTTCCAAAACATCAGCCGTGGCTGTGGGGTATGACCACACTGAGCATTGCCAGAAGTCTTTTTCTGCCTGTAATGCATAAATTGCAACAAGAAGAGAGATGAGAAGAGGTGGATGTGGCTGACCAGGAGGGAGAAAAGCAGAGGGGGCTTCTCCTCTTTCTGAGGATCGTCTCTGTCTTGCATTTTGATAGAATTTCTCTCCAAGGACCTTGAAGCAACCTTTTAAGCTTCTTATAATTAGGTAAGTCCTTACCCAGAGTAGAAGAGTCTCTCACATTTCCCACACAGGGAAACTGAGGCATGGAGCATGGTTGTACTGTGCCCAGTGGTGAATGCAGAGGCTTGTCAGGAGAGTAGCAACCGAAGTGCCACGCTTCTTGTGCTCGCTTTGCTGCTGGCAGCCTCGGAAATCCTGGAGAACAGCTGGGTGTGGGTGCTGAGCCAGGGGTTGTCGATAACTTTCTAGTCACTGCTTGTGTTCTGCAGCCCTTTTCACTGTAGATATCATCTCCTTCTTGATCTGCTGCCTTATCTATAATCCCAGCTCCCTGCTGTCTTTCCCTCAGTGTCATTTTCCCCTGGGTGTGTAAATCTGTACAGGATGGACTAGGGTTAGCGGGCAGGCTCAAACTCCATGCTCTCATCAAGGCTTTGGGGTAATTTTTACCTTGGGATATTGCTGCATGTCTCTTGTGTGATGGCAAAGCTGTGGCAAGCAGGTCTGGAGCACACCTGAGAGACTAATGCAGATCAGCCTCGCTGCATAGCGGCTCGCAGCTGTGAAACCTGTGATCTACAAGCTGGTATCCCCTGTCTTAGTGTTCAGACACAGAACTGAACAGAAAGCCAGGGAGACAGCATGGCAGAGAGTCATGAAAGGGAGTCTCTCTCCTAGATGCTGAGCCCTTTAAGTAGGGGAGAGTAAGCTAGAGCCCTGAGATTTTAAGCTGGTTGTGCTGAAGCTGAAGAAAAGGGTGACAGTAGTGCTTTCAGTTCTTCCTTCTAACACAGATAGCTCTAGCTGAGCAGCAGGGAAAAGGAGGAGGATGCAGACCTGTGCAGGCTGAGCACGTTGGGCATGGACAGATCTTGGAGGCTGCGGCAGCTAGGAAAGGTAGGGGTTTGGAAGAAGGATTTGGCGGAAGGGGCTGAGAGTGCATGGTGCTCACTGTGTGTGAGGAAGTTGTGTTTTTGTGGAGCTTGTAGTGTGAGGACTGGCTCTGAGGCAGAGCAAAGGGCAGGGTAAATGAGGAGAGCAGTGCCCTGGAGTGATCAGTGTGAGCTGCACTCTGTTGCTTAATGACCCCATTTCCAAGGGAAACTTTGGAAACCCTGATATTCAGGGAAGCAGGATCTCCCGAAGGCAGAAGATTGGGGCAGCAGAACTAACCGTGTTTCTCTCTGCTTTCAGCTCAGCCTTCCCTGTATGTTATTTGTGCTAGCAAAACTCTTCCTTCTTCACCACTCCAGAGTTGTTTTTTTGTTCCCTTTTCCCTTCCCACCTGCTCCAGCAGTCCTTTCTTCCTTGCCTCACTGTGTCAGTGCCGTCCAGCTGCAGCTTTTGACAGCTAATCCGATCCACGGAGGCAAGACCTGCTGAGCGGCCTTGCTTGAAGGGGATACAATTTTCTACATTTACTCCTGGGGCCATGTGAGGTCTCTAGAGAAGAGGTGGGTTAAAGGAGCTGCTCTTTCCCCATCAGCCCCGTGTCCCCAGATATCTCCTCTCGTGCCGTTGCTCAGGGCAGGCCTGGCGTGAGTGAGTGGCCGATGTGCTCTTGGACATGTGCAATTGGCACAAAGCCTCTGTGGCCTCAGAATCCCTATCTAGCAGCAACTTCTGGAGGAAGGGTTGACCACACCTGCATTCAGCTTGGCTGGGGGGACGATGGGATTGCTTTTGCATAATTTAGCAGTCTCTTGAATTATTTATAGTGCAGTTGTGCTCTGGAACAGAGTCTTCTCACTTCCCGTGAGCACTGGGGGGGAGGGAAGGGGAGTTTGTCAGGCATCCAGAGTCTATCACATAGTGATGAGGAGTGCTGTGGGCTTCCTTTCTGCCCATGTTTGTTTGTATATGGCCTTGTGCAGCTGAGCTGCCCTGAAAATGCAGTGCTGGTTTCTGCATCACTCAGGTGTGTGATACTGCTGAGCGTCTTTGGGCTTGGGATTATGTGAGAGGTTCCTGGGTTCAGAGCCTTGTCTGTGCAGTAAAGAGACTGTGTCAAGGTGGAGACAATAAATCTACTGCTTGGATTTGGTCCCTCACTCAATTACAGTGCTGTGTTGTGGACTGGGGGCAGGGATCTTCTGGACTCTTCTCTGAAATATTTAGATGCTTAAAAGCATTTTTCTTCTTTCAAAGGCTCATCTTGTATTGCCAAAGTGTTTTTTTGATTTGTCATGACACGGTTCATTGGACTCTACACAAGATCATCAGGACCTGAGCATTGGGTAGATCAGGTGGTTGAGTAGCAAACCGTGCAGCTGAAATTCCCATCACTTCTCAGTGATTAAACCCTGAAGAGAAGCCAACTGAAGGCAGAGGCAGACTGGGGCAGCTTGTTACAGGCTCTTGCAGCAGTGGAACATCATGAAGATGAGCTGAGTAGCCCAGCTATGTATGAGCTTAATGCTCTTTGTCCCGCTGTCTCACTGTGGCAGGTTGCTGTACCACACAGGTGGGCTGTCCTGCTTCTGCCCTGCTCGTCCTGTTGACTTCAATGTGACTACAGCTCCCCTCCTGCACTACACATCCTTCTTGTTCATAACCGGTTTTCATAATGTGCTTACACATTAGTTCTGTCTTTCTCCTTTCCTTCCTTTTTGACCTGTTTGTGGCAGCTGACTTCTCAGAAACACAGTTCAATATAAATGTTTGTGTTACTGAAGACCTGAAAGGGGAGGAAAAGGGCTGAGGGTGGAGGAAGAAAGAATCAATCTTGGCCTGTAATCATGTGATTGTGGTAGTAAACTGCTCTGTCTGTTGTACAGTTGAGCAGAAATTCTCAGGTTCCCTGTTTTTATTTGCAGTGTCCATTTATGGCTTTTGCGTTTGGGGCAAAGCTGGACAAATAATCACTGTATGTTCCCTGGACAAGCTGTGCTGTCCCACCTTGCCCTGACCTGCTTCTTGGTCTCATCAGCCTGAAAAAAAAAACCCAACATTCTCTCATCAAATAGTTTTACCTCTTGTCAGGGGCATCGCCGTCTGGCTAGACACAAAATTTCTCCTCATCCTTCTCAAGAAATAAGGCAACCTAAAGGAAGAATGTGAAGATGAGTGATCCCCAAATCTGTGTGATGTCCAGGATAGAATTTGATTTTGCTGATGATGGACTTTCTCCCTCTTTTCCCCACAGACCTGCTCTCAGTTCTTTCTGCTTGGATTAATCTGGAGATCAGGGTACTGCTTTGCTTAGTGAAAGGGAATGTTTGTGCAGAAGTAGTAAACATATTGTTGAGACCCAGGCCTGCTGCAATGCCTGTAAACAAGATCCAGTTGTCTGGGGGAGGCAGAAGAGAGGTTTATGTGACCCTGAGTTAAGTGCATTAGGAGGCTTTTGATTTCATTCTGGGAAAATGCCCCTTTTCGTGGTACCATACGCCTGTTATCGGCATAGAGCCGTGACTGCAGAATTGATTAGTGGGGATTTAATCCAAGGGGCTGCAATCAAAAGGATCAAAAGGGGGTTGTCTCTGCAAGCCAGAGCCCCTGAGCTCATGCCCTTTGTCCACCACAGAGGTGGGAGTCTGGGCTGACTTATTCCTGCCTTGGGGCAAGGCATTGAAGAGCTCTCTGCCTATCAGCACTTTCTTTCCGAAAATAATAACAAAGTGAAGTGGCAGCGGGGGATCCAGGCAGCACTGTGTCGAGGTCTTGCCTAAGTCTTGAAAGAGGAAGTAAAGAACAAAGGCAGAAGAGACAAATAAATAAGGGTCTGTTCGTGGTCCAAGAAAAATTCCCATGGGCTTGTGTAACATTCTCGGGAAAATGTGACACTCCCTGGGCTGGAGTTAGTTTTTGAGAAATGAAAGTGGGGGGGAAAAGGCGAGAGAGTGAGCAGCGGGGGTTGGGGAAGGGGAGGAGAGAAGGAGGGAGAGACACCCTAGAGAAACCTCTCAGCATGGAGTCAGGTTTCTCCGGCTGTTCCTGGTGAAGAGGGGTTAATGCTCTTTGCATGGGATTGGCTGGTCACCAGATATTCAGAGTAGAGGGGGATCCGGGGGCTGCCAAGCAGGACCCCTGTGGCCTGAAAAGGAGGGGAGGAGGGGAAGGAAGAGGCTCTTCCAAACAGTAACAGATCGGCTACTGTGGGAAAGTGCGCATGCTGCCAAACCCCAAGTAGTTGGTGATGGATGGGGGAGGAAGGAGGGTGGGGATGGAGGGCCAGCTCTTCTCCTGGCCGCTAGGATCATGCTGCTATTCCATGGCCTCTCTTTATTTATTGTCTTCCTGGAGTTAATTGGTTCCTCTCCTTGATCCATCTTGGAGAGCCTTTATCCTGGGGATGCGTGAACAACTTCCACCCGCTTCAAAAATAGCTGGAATTAACGTGGTTTCTCTTGCCTGCGTGGGTCTGCACACTCCACCTATCACCATGGCATCAAATGTTTCTTGCCTCTTTCCTCTTTCAAGTGCCTTGCTCTGGGCCCACAGGGCACACACTTCAGCTTCCTCTGGGCTGTTCAACCTGCATCTCCCTGTTGCTTGGGCTGTCACACAGTCCCTGCTTCCCTTTACGTGGGGTTTGTGTGCCTGATCTAGTGTGTGTGCCACGTGCTCTACACCCGTGGACCCACAGGTCTGTGGATAATCTGGGCTGTTCATCTTGGAGCTGTTCTCAGCATTTGTGGCTTGTTCTCCACTTGCTTGGCCTAATGGAGTGCCTGCCAGGATCTGCATTGAAAGCAGTTCTCTGCTGCTGCTGGTTCTTCCAGTTCCCTCCTTGCGATGTGCTCCTTCTCTGATGCTGCTGGGAAGAATTAGTGAGCTCACGGTGGTTGAATGGGGGCCTTGCTGGATATTTGGTTAGATGAACAGCGCCTACAGTTCTGTAATTTTGAGTGTCTGAGGATGTATCTACATCTACATGTTTTGATCAGAAGTGAACTGGTGAAATAATTTAGAAAGTTTCTGCTGGTCAGCTGCTTGTTCCCATGCCTAGGCGTTTTCTTCAAGTTTATTTTTAACCCAGTTAGATCTGCTGCTGATATGGCTGTAAAAGCAGACTTTCATGTGATTGACAACTTGAATTCATACAACTGACAACTGAGGGATGGGTAAGCTGTGATGGTGGGGAGTGAGGGGAGAGAACCTCTGACATGACAGCCTGTGTTGTCACATGCCTCACTTGAAAGCATGATTTGGTTTTGACTTGTCCCTCTTTGCAAGGCACCAAAACTACCAGGGACATCTTGCATGCTTGTTTGGTTACCCCATAGTCTGTCTGAAGACACAAGTTGCTTTTTTGTGTAGTGTTGTCCCTTCTCCCTTTCCTGTTCCTCATGATGGAGTATTCCTGCCCTGTAAGACACCAGAAGACCTGACCAGCTGTGTTTTGCAGTGACTGGCTGCTGTGCAGTTGGAGCAGTGAGCAGCAGCAGTGCCGTGTTTGTCGGGGAGAGGGGCCTCGCGTCCTGGGTGAGTGCAATGAGCAATGCCTCAGCTCGCCCTCTGATGTGAGGAGAGGCCCAACCTTGCAGCCAAGCGGTGACGCAATCTCCAGGGCCATCACAGCAGACTTCGTGGAACCAGATGTTTTGAGGAGGCAATAAGCAGGGTTGAGGAAGAGTCCTTCCAGGATATCAGGCATAAGCGAGGGAGAGAGGTGGCGCTTCTCCTATAGCAGAAAGAGCGCTCAGACTAGTGACGCTAAGAAATTAAAGGTGCAGCTTCTGAGAGCCTCTCAAGGATTAGAGTGTGCAGAAGCATCTCTGAAGCAGTGGAAATTCCTATGGTGAGACTGGATTTAGCTGGAGAGAGAAGATTAGCTACAAGGGAGCCCATCATATCTGAAGGATTCTGAGAAGAATATTTGATAGATTTCAGTGGAGTCAGAAATCCAGCTTAGTTTCCTTTAGCATGCAGTACTGCACTCTTGTGACGTCCAAGTACTTCTTGGATAAAATTAAATCGGTGTCTTGTAGGCCATTACTGGATTTCACTAGAGTTTTCTAGTCTTTTCTGAGATCTTCTTTTAAACTGGGGGTTGGAGAATTATGTAATTATGCTGCTATTAGTAATATGGTAGCTACAGTAAGAATAGTCTGAGTGGAGGGTTTTATAATGGACTCTGAAGGCGTTCAGATGTTGGTCTGTTCTGCTGACTTCTGGAAGATCAGTCTTGAGACAAAATCCTGTCTACAAAGGCCACTTCATCTCCAGGTCCCATGTGTTCTGTGTAGAGGGTTAAGAGCTGCTTTGTCTCACAGTGTGCAGCTGTCTCGCTGTGACTGGAGGTGTAGCATCTAAAATAACCAGGGCTTAGTCCACTGAAGGGCAGGACAAGACACTTGAGAAGAACAGTTGAAACAATGAAAGTCCATGGGAAGTGCGGATTCTGAAGATACTGTTCTTGCAGAGGTGAAGAGGTGAGCAGCCACAGCACTTAAAGAGCTGGAGACTTTGTGTTGCACCCCTTTTAGATTCTGTGTGCAGCAGATAGTAGCTATTGGTGTGGAGCACTTGGGTATCCTAGAGGAATGCATGAAAGAGATACTTGGTTTGTTTGTTTTTTGACTGTAAACGCTGCAGGTGTGTGGAGTCTTAGCAAGGTCTTGCACACAACCTGGAGGTTTTGTGGTTGACATGTACATCATGTGCCTGTCTTCCCTGGGAAGGGGAAGGCGATGTCTTTCTTCGTGCTGTGCAGTCAGCCTTCCCTGGTCAACCTCAAACCTTACTTTTGTATAGATTCACCCTTTAGCTATCTTTTTTCCTCAATCTGGTTTTCTTTCTGACATGACGTGACCTTGCTGGTGCGTGATGGCAGCTCTGGGAGGCAGATGGAAGCTGTAGTGGCACGCTGTTGAGTGGTTACCTTACCACTCTTCTTGCCTGACTGCAGAAATGGAGGGAAGGTGCTTAGGACAGAGCCTTGCTCTCCCTCAGCCTGACCTTGCATGGAGTGTGACTGTGCTGGATGGCTCGATCCAGCTGTTTGGGCTGGCACCAAGTCAGTGGCACCTTGTGGTTGGTTGCCTCGAGGCTGCAAAGGAAACACAGAGTGTGAGGTATTGCTGTTTTGCATTAGTGGTGTGGGCAGCAGCTCTTGATGAAGGACACGGAAGAATGTTTTATTCTGTCCTTGGAATTTGAATGGAATCAGATATGGGCCTGCTTACATTCAAACCACCTTGTGCTGTGACTGCCAGGGCTTCTTGGTGATGTCCTTGTAGCTTGCAGTCACTGAAAACACAGTGGCATCCTTCATGTGAGAGATGCTGAGCCATAGCTACCTTCTGGTACATCCTGCTTCTCTCAGATTTTCCTGCAATGTAGGATAATCTTCTTTTCCTGCTCTTAAGCAAAGTGCAGTCCTGCTGTCCCTGAGCTTGTTTTAGTTGTTGACAAATTCTAAGTTTTATGTTTTTTCCTTCTGTGGATGTTTGCAGGACAAAAGTAACTTGAGATTTTTTCAGAGTGTTTAGAGGTACTGTGGCTCTGATGCCTGCTAGGTTCCTGTGCTTGGGGATGGCAGATAGACCTAGTACTCCAGAAATGTGGAGTCTGTTCCATTTGTGTCTAGCTGGAGCAGCGAGAGTTGGGCCCTCCGTGTGGAGTGGGGGGTGGAAGTCATACTGGGTTTTTAATCTGCCATCTGAAAGTGATTCCAATTTGAATTTCTGCTTTGTGTTGAAGTGTCTGAGTGATCTGCAAATATGTTACTGCATGGGTGTTTAAGGGATAACTTTAGGCAGAGGAGATGAGCATTTTGGTATCAGGGGAAAACCAGAGGCTTTTGCTCTGACTTGTTCTCCACAGCTGCTTTTTCCCTGTAACCATGGGAGAGGTCTGAGGAGTCTTGAGTCCCATGCCCTAACAAGATGGGGTAGCCTGTATGCAGCAGCCTGTGGTGTGGCCTCTTGCCAGTGTTCTCCAGAAGAGAACACTGGGGCTGGTGAACTGCCAGCTCTTATCGGTGCATATCTTTCTCTCTGGCTTCTTGAAAAATAAGTATATTATTTCAGGATGGTATAAATCAACTGGTCGCTAAAACGGCAACAGGTGCCTGGGGATAACTCATGTGCATAACACTTCCAGCTTTCCTCCTTTTCTGAAACCATGGTAGAGACAGAACTTCAAGCAAGGAAATATCAAAGGGATCCCTTACAAAAAGAAGCTTTCAGCTTGTCTCTCCAGGACTGAGTGTTGCTGAAGCAGTTTGTAACCGTGTGCTCCCTAAAGAGCTTTGTCTTAATGGAGCTGACTGTCCATACTACTTCAGGCTTTTTCTTCTACTTGAACATTAAAGCTTTTCTTACTTTTATTTTTAACCCAACTGCAACTTGATCACTCTCCCAGAGATCAAGTTGACTTTTTTTCCCCCCGCTTCCTCAGTCAAAGTTGTCAGAAGAGAAATACCTCTTCTTGCTGTTTTCTGTGTTCCTGGTCACTGATGGCTGCTTTGTGTTAGAGCAGCTGGGCTCTTCTGTGACAAACTGAGATGTCTCCCTGACTGGTACCTCCTTTCACATTTCTATCACATGTAAACGTTTTGGATGGGGAGGGTGGGTAATCTCCCTTGCTGGCTTTTCTCTCCAACTAGCTGCCACCAGGCACATCTTTGACTGCAGGGCTGATAGAGGATGTGGGAAGGGATACATGACTGATGGTGTTTAGTGTCTTGGCTCACCCAGGGGTGCATGAGTGTTCTCCACTCCCTGGCAGAAGAATCCCTGGCATGTGAGAATGAAGGTGGCTCCCAGAGAAGATATTTTGAAAAGGACACACCTTGCTTCTTTGCTTCCCCTCTTCCAGGAGGGGTTAGGAAATGGGTTCCTGTTCCTGCTCCTTGAGTAAACTAACTGAGCAGTGAAAATTGCCTCCTGGGCCGTGTCAGCAGCGGAACAGCAGAGGGTACTGCAGGGCCAGCTTGCTTGGCAGAGCAGCCGGGGAGGGCTGTGCACACCAGCCCGGCGCAGGAACGGAGGCAGCGCAGCCCTGCCCGGAGCTCTTTGTGCCGGTGGGTGAAGAGATGCAGAGCCACATGCTGAGCCTGACAGATACTGATGTATGCAAATGTCAAGTGAGGAAAATATGCTTTGCTTCCTAAAACCATGCGTCCTGCTATGTTGACACGGCACACTACATCTCAGAAAGCAAAGCACTTTGCTGAATGTCAAGAGTTATGGCTTTTTGTCTGGGAATTTACTGTGGCATGCAGAGCATCACAGCTATCTGAGAAGATGATGTGTCTTGTGTGATTCCTTCAGCACGTGCCTTCAGCCATGGGCTGGCCCAGAGGAAGCTGGCTGCCCCACATTTGTGTGTCCTGTAGGAACTGGAGCGATACCAGCATTACCTGGCAGTCATTGGAATTGCTGTATTAGAGCAGGTCAGTTGTTCATCTTGCCCAGGTTTCAGCGTCTGAGAGGGCAGCCTGATGTCTGGAAGTAATGCCTTGGAGAAGTCACAGGACACCTGACTGGAGAAAGCTGTACTCATTTACCAGTGAGGGACACTTTCTACTGATACCCAGTCACAGCTATTTTAGTGGGTTTTTGGCTTCCTTGTGCTCTTCTCTTCCCCACACTTCAAGACAGACTAAAAACTGGTGATGTGCAAGGAGAAGGCACTGAATATTCCTTTACCTTACAAGTGATCTTGCTGCTTCTGCAAGACATTAACAGAGCCTTAAGAAAAAAAATGATCATGAATAGAAAGAGATGCTCATGGGGTTTTCTGCAGCCCCTTGTTTTGCCCCCATGAGGAAAGCTTGACAACAAGCCCCAAGATGATCTTTTATTGCTCTTAACAGAAGAATATCCAGCCCCATAATGGCTGGGCCACTACAAAGGTGATGTACCACCAGCTGAGCAATGACCACAGGTGTGTGAGGTCAGGCCATGGAGCTGTGGTGGGTGAGTGCTGGAGGTGAGGGTCTGCTGTGGTGCAGACCCCTGAGGAGAGCCATTTCCTCCCTTTCCCCATGCCTAACAAGATGGTCTCCCAGTGGCACCCAGAGCCAGCACCCTGCCCTGCTGCTGACTTGTGTTGTGGCAAAAACCCCTACCAAACATTAAGCAATAGAATCAAGCTCTCTCTCATTTTATCTTGTTTTTCTTTCAATTTTTTCCCCTCCCATGGCCATGCTGTAACTTTTCCACCAGCTTCAGGCTTGCAGTCCTTCAGCCAGGGATTAATTTGTGACTCCTTGCCCTCACACCTGAGCACTGGTGCCAGTAGATGGTGACTTCCACTGAAAACATGACCACCAAGTGTCCAGGAATGCTGTTGCTGAGATGTAAGGTACAACTGTGGACAGTCCCTCTACCAAAGTCCATGTCAGAGCCATCTGTGGGAAGCCAGATAAGTTTTCCTTTGGGCAGTTGCCATCTGTCTAAGTGCTTTATCGTTTTTCACTTTAGTATTAAATTCTCCTCAAGTTAATCAATAAACATGCTTTGCTGTATTTTACCTAATACCCTCTGAAGTGGCAGGAGCGGGTTGCATTCTTCTTCCCTCTGCCCCCACACCTGCCCACGTGTCAACCTTGAGGAGCCTGTGGGGCTGGTGGTGTGGGGCAGCTCCCCCGTGACCCCCAGGAGCAGGGACCGCCTCCTGTGAAGGCATTGCTGGCACCACTGTATGCCAGGTGGAACCTCTTGGGAACTTTGGCCCTGGAAGGGAGGCTGCGCCAGGGAGAGAACCAGCAGAATGGAGCACGTGAAGGGGGTAAAATGGTATGTGGCACATGCATGGAGAGCTCTGCCTCTTTGTCTGTCACTGCAGCAAGGCTGTCATGCTCCAGAACAGCCTCTGCCTTGAAGACTACTTTTAGATGACCTCTTATCCATGCCTAGTTTTGCCCCAACTTGCCTTTCCTGAAACAGCAGACAGTGAGCACCTTTTCTGCTTTTCCTTGGTGAAGCATTGTCTTTTTTTTTTTTTTTTTTGGGTCCTTTTTCTGAACTGTAGTCTTCAATCACTTCTCTGCCTGACAGCAGCTCTATGTTCCCTGCCTGGGCTGGAGGAGTGGAGGTGGTGGAGGGGAGGATGAATGCAATATTTCATGTTGTTTGGAGGGAAGGGCTGTGCACCACTGGCTTCTTCCTGGCCTGACATGGATCCATCGTGATGGCACAGTATTACCGGCAGAGACAGCTAGGCATTTATTTTTGTCACCTTGATCCAGATGCAGAAAATCTCAGTATCTGGTCCACAGAAAGTGAAAAAGCAAATGGTAACATATGGAGATACAGTGGACCTGAGAATCACTGGTGGGAGAAGAGTAAATGTGACAGGATTTTATTTTTGTTTTCCTGTCCTCCATGTGAACTTGGCTAGTATTTCTTAAGAACAGGGGTGATTTTTTAGGGTGTGTCTTGAACAAATAGTCTAAAGATCTGGAGAGTGTAGGCTAACTCTGGCAGTCTGACTAATGATCTTGGTCCTTTAAAACCGCCTCTCCTGTGCCAGTCACGTTTCAACCATGCCCTCCAAACTCTCTTACCCTTCCTGCTCTCTGCTCTTTTCATTTTCCCCCAACCCTCTGGTGATGCACCTCTGAGGAGGTTTACGTTCATTTAATTTCCATTGGTGAACAGGGACAAATCTGCAAGTGTGGTGAGTTCCCTAGATATGATTAGAATAGATGGATTCCTGTTATTCTGGATATTTGTGTTGCCAGTGCCTTTCTTGTGTTTGTGGATTCATGAGACTGATCTAGCAGAGGTTCAGCTTGGTGTAACCCAACTGAAGCAAAAGGCCCACTGAAGATGGCAGGGGGTGGGGGTGTAGTTCTTGGAGCCAAGTCTGTAAAGATGCATGCTGAATTTGGACCAGCATTCCTGCCTTCCCAAACCTGTTTCTCTAACAGTGGTAAACTTTTTGCACCTCAGTAACTACTGAATGTGACTCTCCTTTTCATGGCTCTTCCACAGGATGAAGATGAGACGCCATAAACTCTTTCTGACTCTCTGCATGGCTGGTCTCTGCCTCATCTCCTTCTTGCACTTCCTCAAGGCCCTTTCCTATGTCACCTTCCCCAGGGAGCTGGCTTCGCTTAGTCCCAACCTCGTCTCCAGCTTCTTCTGGAACAATGCCCCCGTCACGCCTCAGGTCAGCCCTGAGCCAGGGGGTGCAGAGTTCCTCCGCACACCCCTGTATTCCCACTCCCCTTTGCTTCAGCCCCTGTCTCCCAGCAGAGCCAGCGAAGAGCTGCACAAGGTTGAGTTTGTGCTGCCAGAAGACTCAACGGAATACTTTGTCCGTACCAAAGCTGGTGGCATTTGCTTTAAACCAGGCACCAAGGTGTTGGAGAAGCCTCCCGTGGGAGGTCGGCAGGAGGAGCGAGCGGATGGCGCAGCCTCGGGGCGGCCGGCTCGGAAGCCGCTGAGCGCCAGCGGAACCAAGCGCCGCAAGTGGGTGGAATGTGTGTGTCTGCCAGGCTGGCACGGCCCCAGCTGTGGGGTCCCCACCGTGGTCCAGTACTCCAACCTGCCCACCAAGGACCGCCTCGTGCCGCGGGAGATCCCTCGGCGGGTCATCAACGCCATCAATGTCAACCACGAGTTTGACCTGCTGGATGTCCGCTTCCACGAGCTGGGAGACGTGGTGGATGCTTTCGTGGTGTGCGAGTCCAACTTCACGGCCTACGGAGAGCCGCGGCCCCTCAAGTTCCGCGAGATGCTCCTCAACGGCTCCTTCGACTACATCCGCCACAAGGTGCTCTACGTCTTCCTGGACCACTTTCCCCCCGGCGGCCGCCAGGACGGCTGGATTGCTGATGATTACCTGCGTACCTTCCTCACCCGGGACGGCATCTCTCGCCTCCGCAACCTGCGCCCGGACGACGTCTTCATCATCAATGATGCTGATGAGATCCCGGCCCGTGATGGCGTGCTCTTCCTCAAGCTCTACGACGGCTGGACAGAGCCCTTCGCCTTTCACATGCGCAAATCGCTCTATGGCTTCTTCTGGAAGCAACCAGGCACCTTGGAGGTGGTCTCGGGCTGCACCATGGGGATGCTCCAGGCTGTCTATGCTACCGACGGGATACGTTTGCGACGCCGTGAGTACTACACCATGCCTGGCTTTCGGCAGTATGAGAACAGCACAGGACACATCCTGGTGCAGTGGTCGCTGGGCAGTCCCCTGCACTTTGCTGGCTGGCACTGCTCCTGGTGTTTCACCCCAGAGGGGATCTACTTCAAACTGGTGTCAGCCCAGAACGGGGACTTTCCCCGCTGGGGTGACTACGAGGATAAACGAGACCTCAATTATATCCGGGAGCTGATCCGGACTGGTGGCTGGTTTGATGGTACCATGCAGGAGTATCCCCCTGCTGACCCCAAGGAGCAGATGTATGCTCCCAAGTACCTGCTCAAGAACTACCAGCGGTTCCGCTACTTGTTGGAGAACCCCTACCGAAAGGTGGAGGGTGCTGGGTGAGGCCACCGAGGCTCCAGCTTGGGTGGGAAATCAGAACTTTAGAACAAAGGGAAAGAGTCGGGTGTTTTCGTCTGTTCCTGTTATTCTTTAGTTTCCTTTGTTTATGGGCAGGGTGTGCCTTTTTTCTGGGTCTCTGCCCTCCCTCACTTCCTATTCTTCTTCCCTTCATCCCAGGGTGATGCCTGGGAACCCAAATTCCTCAGTCACATGAAGGGAGGCCTGGACAGGAGGGAGAAAGACCTGTTCTGCAGTAGCGTAAAGACTTTCTTGTATCTTCCAAACCTCTCCTGCTGGCTGGAGAGAATCTCTGCAGCCAGCTGGCAGATTTTCCTCCAGGGAAGGCTGAGAGGGTCCCATGGGGAGAGAGGGCAGCTGTTCCCATCCACCCTCATCCTTTGTGGATTGGAACAAGCATAGATGCAAGCCTGGGCTATTCAGTGAGCATGTGAGTCAGCAGGCACAAACTCTTGTGAGTGGTTGTGTGTGCAGATGTGTGTCACTAGCATTTTTTGGATGAGTGAATGTTCAAAAGCGTCTCAGTATGCTTGTTTTTTGTTTTTGTTTGTTTGCTTGTTTTTGTTGGTTTTTTTTTTTACTACCTCTGTATTCAGAGGGTATTTTGGGGAAAGGAAATCCTTTGCTTCCAAGGTGTCCTTCTCAAGTTGCAGCCCCTTGCACAGGCTTAATGCATTCTGTCCTGGGCTGGGTCTTGCCCCAGTGTTCTAACAATCCTGCAGGAGATAGATAGGAAGCAGAGGAGAAAGCTGGGTTTGAGGGGTTTTTCTGTTCATTTTTCCCCCCTGCCCCCACAACACTGCATGGACTTGTCCTACAGAAGCCAAAGCATCTCCCCTGTGGTACGTGCTTTTGTTGGGGCTGGGATAAGCTGCAGGGGACTCAGTCAGATGGTGGGAGTGTATGTTTGCAAGTGCATGGTTGCCTGTGTGCATGAGTGCTCACATGCATGGGTTTGGTGTGCACCTGGATGTTTGTTACCAGTACTGGGGGGGAAGGGCTTGGCTGTGTGTGCTTGCAGAAAATGGTGGTATCCAGAAGCTCTCGTGTCAGTGTTGGCATGGATGACTTTTTGGGCAATTCATAGGAGAAGACCAGGGATAGCAGTGGCTCTGCATAGCAATGCTGTGCATGTGGGACTGTTGCATGCCTCTCTGGCTGCCTCTAGAGCCCTGCAGGCTGTGCCTGTTGCAGGGCTGCTGCTTACACATGCTGGCTACTCCTTCTTACTATGGGGTAATAAAAGGGAGAAGAGGAATGGCAAAGTTCTGATTGTTGTGGGCAAACAAATCTTGTCAAGGCACAGGGTCAATCTGTCTGCCCTTAGGGTGTGAGGGAGCTCACGAAGAAACACGTTATGGGCAGATTCTCCCTGGGGGCAAGAGACTTTTTGGGGACCACCGTGCAATTCAGTGTGTGCAGCCCACATCTGCAGCCTGGGCCACGTAGACAAGACCATGGAGAGGAGAAGGGATTTAGGAGGGTGCTAGTTGCAGCTGTTTGGGCTGGTGTCTGCTCAGGCCATGGGCAGTGAGGATCTGGCCTGCTGTTGTATTGGGTCATTCAGCTCGCTGAGGAGGCAGATTCTTGTCTCCACCCTTACCACCACCCATCCTTAGCAGATGGCTTGACAGGGTGCCCAGAGCCTGGGTCGTAGTGGGCAGAGGGTGAAAAACATAATGAACTTGCTCTCTTAGCCTTGCAGTGGAAAGACTGACTCATGTTCCAAGCAGGAATCATATGGAGGAGAATAAAGAGGAATGTGTTGGCACAAAGAAGTGTGGCCCTTCTGGTCAGCTGTTCTAAAGCAGGAGGGTTTTCATTGCCCTTAACTCCATCAGAGCTCCATGGTCCCGTGTTGCCCAGCACTTGCCATTGTGCTTCATTCCTACCTATGTCTCTCACTCTTTTTCCCTCCTAGTCCCCTCCCCAGAGAAAGTGAAATTATCAACAAAAATAACTTGCTTCCCTAGTAAGGCTGAGACTGTAATAGAAAGAAGATTAATGCCTTTTTCTGTTCAAATTGAGATGTAGTTCACCTTAGCTCCTTCCACGTGTTGTTATGCCATAATGCCTGCTTCGAAAAACTGAAGGAACTTCCTTTCTGTTATTATTTTTTGTTTCTTTAGAATCACTGTTCTCAGTGCTGTTGTGTGTTCCCCACAGGCAGAGGAGCCCCTTTGGGAACTGGGTGGACGGACAGACAAACTTTGCTAGGCAGAATGCTCTTCCCCCAAAGGGAAGTTGTGGCTCTTTGAAGTCCAGACTTAATGATGTAGCAGAAGGAACTCCTGTCACAGTCACGGAGTTCTGGTGCTGAGCAACTGTGCAGAGGTTTTAGGTGTAGAGAGATTATAGAGAAATGGAGTCCTAGCTGAGAAAGTTTTAAGCAAGATGAAAGCCATAGCACTGAGGATGCAGCACAGGGGGAAGATGCTTTCCCCAGGGACAGCTGGAGGAGGGCAGGTGTGTTAGCTCATGCAATTTAGCAGCAGAAAAGTACGGAAGGAAGAAGCCATTTCTCATTTTTACTCTGAGGAAGGAGCCTGAGGTCTGGTCTTGGACTTTTTGTCTTTACCTTGTCTCAGTGATAATACAAGGCCAATACCAGGCTTTGCTGGAGACAGAGGACAAAGACAAGCCAGTCTTTGCGTGGGTGCTTTGGCATCAGCAGAGCCCCACTTCAGCAGCAGCTGAAGTTCATGTGTGCTGGGATTGCACCTCCTTATCTCCCACAGTGGGAGAAGCCTCTCCTCTGATATCAGCCCTTCCCATGCACGACCATCCTTGGGGATTTTTAGTGCACAGCAGTCATGTTTTCAGTGTTGAGATATGGCCCTTGTCTCTTGGGAGTTTGATAAGCCCATAGCTGCGGTATCTGCTTCTCCTGTTTCTGAAGTACAGCCTGTTGCCTTTTCTCCTCCATTATTTGCTCCACCATTCTCATCTTCTCTCTCTGTTTTGTCTTTCCCTTCTGCTCCCTTGGGCTGGAGAAGAACGTGTTGCTGGAATAGGAATTCTGGGGCTCTTGTGCAGGACTCCTGCCCTGCCTGCCTCCTGGGCTTACTTCCTTATTCTTAGGAAATTAAATTTAATCCAGACTTCTGCTGTAGTGGGAGGAAGGGACTTTACAGATGACTTGCATTCTTTATTGTTTCTCTTTCTCAAGAATTGTTTGAACATTTTTTGATTTAAGGTCAAACCAGTCAATGTTTCTGTCTAATTTGTCTGGCTAACCCTGTGTTTATTATCCTTAGGGAGCTAGAGTGCTTGTCATTAAAAATCTTCCTCTTGTCCCTGGAGGGAACAGACACTACTAAGCTGGCTTTCACACAATGATTTTCCAAGGTGGTGGCTTAGCCTCTGCTCAGCCTTGCCTGTGCTGCCTGTTGGGACTTCTGCAGCCAGCTTCTGGTGGGACAACCACTCCTCCAGGGAACTGCCACAGGAGAGATGTCAAAAGTATGTGGGTGTGTGAGGTGGTGAGAGAGGCAAAGCAGGAAGCAGGTTTGTGTCAGATCCTTGTTTCCCAGTGCTGGACTCTGTGGTGAGCACTGACGCTCCTTCATCTTATCTGAACCAGGTTCTGGAATTTGAGAAGGGAAGGACCAAGAACCTTGTCCTGGCACTGGGCTGGAACTGGGATTAGACCACCAGAGTCTGATGTCTGCGGGTTGTTGCAGACAGCGGGCAGTGAATCCTGCTGTCTCTCTTGGACCAAACTGTCTAGTGGACTGAGGAAATACATCACTAACCTTTTCATTCTCAAAAGATTTTTTACCTCCAAGTTGGTAAAAAGTGGGACCAGGAAATAGGTGAAGCAGTGTGTGGCACACCCAAGCCATGCTGTTCTTTCTGTTTGTCTCTTGTTGTCTTTCTTTGTGCCTCTGACCTACAAAGAGATTGTGCTCCTATATATGGCTTTGGACTGGAGAACACCTCTTCCTCTTTTGCCCCAAGTGAAAGTAAGGAAGGGTGTGGTATTTGGTGGACCTGCAGCAGGTGAGCTTGCTAAAGCAGAGGGAGTAGGGCAGGTCAGACATATTTGCCCATCTGAGGGTAATGCGACACCCAAGTGACAGAAAAGATATGGTGACTTTGTGCCTGTGGTTGGTATGGAGGATGACATGCTCAAGCCCACTCTTGCTGTTGCTTTCTCTGATCCCTGTGTCCTGCTGAGGTGTTTGCTGTTGTGCTGCCCAGGCCAACCTACTCTGTCTCTGTGACAAGTAAACAAGGAAACCGAGTTGGCATGGAGGGAGAGTGTCAGAGCAGAATGGCTGTTCATTCTCCCCTGCCTGCATGGCTGTTTCCTTGTGGGTTGGTGTCTCTCCCCCTCCTCAGTATCCCCAGGGCTCTCTCCCTGTGTCCCAGCTCCTGCCGGCAATCTCTGTGGCTGCTATGCCTCCGCACTGTGAAGACGCATGTCCAGGGTCACTCCTGGTTCCATTAGTGAACACTGGTGGTGAAGAGGGAAGGGATGCCTCGTCCTGGCTTCACTGACCTCTAACCTTGGTGAGAAAGGAGGGAAGTGAGTGGGAGAATGTATCCTGTATCCCTAAGCCCCTCCTTTCTGATTTCTGAGACATTGGACAAACTCACTCCTGTTATGGAAAGGGAAGGGGAGCTGGAGGGTAGGGAGGTGGCAGGAGGGGCTCAGATCCAGCATTGAGAAAGAAGAACTGTTTCTAATGCAATACACTGACATTTTAAAGCTTTGGGCACTACAGGTAATGGATTAAGAAGGGATCTGAAATACTTTGAGACTAAGAATTCAAACCACTGTTTTTTCCTGCCTGTGTGGATGATGGTGCAGTATCATCCTGGAGGTGGTCCAGCAGCACTTCTGAGCCTGGGGTCCACCTGGACCTACTGCTGGTGTTGCTCCTGGAAGGGCTCCAGGACACCCTGCTTTGGACAAAGAATGCGTGGACTTGCCAAAAACTAAAAAGAAAAGAAAAAATAAGAGCATCTGCAAAGCTCCTTTCAACTCTGTAATTTATAAACAGCAAGTAATAATGAACTTTTTGTAAGGATAAATCAAATGTACATTCTGAAATCATTTTCTCTGTAAATGGTTGGATTTCATTTCACCCTTAAAGGGATGCTTAAAAGGAGGAGATAATAAAAATTAAAAAAAATGTACAAAGTATGAAAGGAAACCAAGATGTGTGTGACAGCTTTTATTTCTGATTGCCTGGCCAAGAGGGAAAATGCTGGAAAATGGAGTGAGGGAGCTTCCTATCTTGGCAGGACACTGTTCCTAAGAAGGGAGATTGAAGGGGAGCCTAGCTGGTCTGGGGACTGATTCCTGGTTTTGTAGGCCCATGTCAGACCTAATCTGCATGTCAGGTGAGTATGAACATGTGAAGGCACGTGAGTGGGGAACGATGGCTGCTACATGGCTCTCAGGAGAGCTGGTGGATGTGGGAACCGGCATCATCTCATAAAATGGTCCCTCGAGACCATCTTTAATCCTTTGGATGCATCCATTTTTCCAAGTAAAGACCTGGAAACACCAGAGCCCCAAATTAAACCTTCCCACTGCAGAAATGCCTCTCTGGTGGCTGATTTTTGGCACAGTGCATGAAACAACATGACCTCCTTGTTTTGGTTTATTTTTAAACCTGTCTGCTGTAGTTTTGGCTGTTCCCATTACTTGGTATCAAAGCCTGGTCCTGCTCTGAATCCTCCTAGCCATCTGGCCTCTGCAGTGCTTTTGGCAAGGGCCTTTTGCAAGCTCATGTGCCATCTACAGCTATTTAATTTTTTACCTTTTTTAAGTGTCTTATGTTTCAGGTTCATTCCTGATTCCATTTAGAAATAGTGACTGTAAGCATCATAGGCTATTTTCCTCATAATTACTAGCTCCAGTGAATTCCATCGTCTTTCTTTCATCCATACCAGTCTAATTCTCCTCTTGTGGAAGGGTCTCATCAAACTAGAGGCTTGTGTTGTGCATTGCTGAATGCAATTCTGCTGCTTCTGTCTCCAAAACAAAGGGCATGAAAGCAACCTGCCACTCAAAATCAACAATTAAAATTTTCTGTTTAGAATTTTTAGTATTCTTAGTGATCACTGTATTTTTGTGCCTGAACAGGGGATAATCTAAAAATAGTTGATGACCAGCATGCTTGAAATTTCAATTTTTCAAGAGGGGAAGTATAAATCTATACACATAGTCCAATGGCAATTTAATGAGACAGTTTAGGATGTGAGAGTTGACTAGGTCAAAGGTTCTCCCATGTTATTTTTCTTGCCTCTAACATAAAATCTTTACTGACATTTGTATTATTTTTAAAAGTAACATAAATGGCATTTCTTTTGTTTCTTGTGAGGTTTTTTAAAAGATCTTTTTCCCTGGAAAGCACCAGCTTCTGCTGCAGGAGCTTCAAGTGCCTCTGTGAGTGAAAGGGGTTGACTCTTGGACAGACCAGTCTGGGGTGGAGACCTTCATTTGCAGGAGCAGTGGGGAGCACGTGGCCCCACCACAAGCCCCATTTACCATGTCAGAGGGTCCCTCAACACACCAAAAGAGATATTGGTATGTGCAGCACGCGTCCTGGGTAGGGATACAGAGCCTTAAGCACCAGATTGAATCAGGAGCCTGCAAGCCATCTGATGCCAAGCAAATCCTGCGTGTTTTGCAGAATTTCAGTACCCTGGCAGGTGTTAGATGGGGTGATGCATCGTGGAGGAGCTCTGGCATAACCTGCCTGGAAGCCAGTGGTTTCTCCCAAGATCTTCCTCTTTGTCATGGATGCCTGGTGCTCATCCTGGGCACTGTGCAACGCAGGGAGGCTGTGAGGGACCCTCTGGCTGACGGAGGGGCTGGCTCCAGCTGATTCCTTAATGATGCCTATCAGGCTAGCTGATAAAGGGATGGACATGCTGTTTCCAAACACCAGGCTGCTTGGAAACAAAATGACTTCATTATAAACTTAAGACACCTTTCAGAAAGCTGGAAATGGGATACCAGACCCCATTTTGCCAGCTGTTTGTTTTTGTTGCTGGGATATGTTTGTTCCCTGTGTCAGGACACATTTTAATGTGCTGCTTAGCAGGGACAGTTAATTTTTAAGTATTAATCCAATTTTATATTATGCTTCTAAATCTTGCTGCTTTAGTGGCTCAGCTGGGGAAGCAGTGAGGTTTCAGCTGGCTGACAGGCAGCTCGTGGAGCAGCCAGGGAGAGCCACCCCAGCCCTGGAGAGCGTTGCCAGCAAATGGCTTCATGCTCACGTGCCCACAGCTGCAGGCACTGGCTGCCCTGCTTCCCAGAGCACCGCCACAGAGAGGATTTGGCCACAGCCATGGCAGAAGGGAAGCATGTTCTTGCTTCCTGGCAGTGGCAGGTGTCCCTGAAGCTCCTGGGCTAAGGCAACCCTTCCCCTGGGAGTGAGCTTTGCAGGGCTTTGCTTCCTCGCTGCAAAACTGACCCATCTAGAGAAGGGGCTCCAGATCACGGAAGTGAGAGGCTGACATTAGGAATATAATCCATGGATGCTTGGTTGAGGAGCCTGGCTTGGGGCCAGGCTGCTGCAAGCTCTGCTTTTGTAGCTGCAGCAGGGACAAGCTCATCAGCAAAAAGGTAAAGGATCAGTCCTCTTCAGCTAATGTTTGGGATGTTACTGTAAGCATCTCTGAGATCCCCAGACATGAACCTTTACTTGGAACTAAGGGACATCTGGAAATCCCAGCATTTTCAGCATTTCTGTGTGTGCTTATTTTTTTAAGCAAAGTGAGAAGTGAAAATAGTCCTTACTGTCTTTTAAAATACATTACAGCTATGTAAGAATACAAATCTTTCAAGGCCATATCTCTCCTCACCCTGCCATATGAAACACAATATAAAACTCCATTGTTTTACTCTTGTGTTTCCTGTGCCTTATGGCTTGAACCATGGATCCTCTTGGCTGAAGTCCATCCCAGTAACGATTTAATTTGGGAATGCACTTCACCTTTCTAAAAATAAGGAAAACTGAGAAGAAGAGCAAATAAGCTGTGCTGAATAAAGGTCTAAAATGACTTCTCCAGGATCTGAAATTAAAGAAAATATGTTATCCAAGGAATGCATAAAATAAAATAACATAAGCCTGTCTCTATGCAGCAAATTCTTTCCTGGCATTTTAGCCCTGTTCTACAGTCTGGACTTTTTCCAAAGAGAGAGAAACAAATCATCAGTTATATAAATATATATATTTTTTCCCCTCAGACACTTACTAAGAACCAGGCATACACACAAAAATAAAAGAATGTAGAAAACATCTACCCACTTCTTTTTGCTTTGCAGTGTTTTTAAAGCATTTGTCTTAAAACTGTTACCCAGAAGTGAATGTCAGACCACAGCAAAACCAAAACCTGGTAAATGGGACAGAAATACATCTAAGTGCCTGTGATCTAATGGGGCAAGGTGTGCAATAGGTGCCTTTGCTTAGAAAAAGCAGAGAAACAGCAGGATACAGCAGCCATGCCCTTCTCAGGTGGTCTATGCATACATGGGGCCAAACCACATCTGATGCTGGAGTCCAGATGACCCTTACACAAATCAAAATCCCATGTTCGGCGTGGCCTCATCCCAGCACACAGCAGGTGAAGGAGCACAAGAAAGCCTGAGGTCAGCATGTGCAGCTCAGCTCAGGCAGGTGGTACCACCAGCTGCAAGCCCTCTGTTCTCTGCCGACTCTTTCCCTGCAGAAAACAGGGGCTGTCGTAGGGATGCATGATTGCAAGGACAACAGCACTCACAAAAGCAGGGTCTCTGAATGGCTCTGCAAACCTCCTGCAGCATGTAGCTGGTGCAGAGTGAAAAATAGGGTGGGGGAGGCCAGGGGATGGAATCTTACTAGTCAGGGAATAATGAGAAAAGTCCCCAACAAACCCAGCCACAGGGAAATTTGTTTGAAGAAACACAAGTCGCACTGGGAGTGAAGGTGAGCACAGACCAATTGTGAAAGTACTACAGAAGCAATTTCAATGTGTTAGGTAATAAAACTGAGCCTCCTCAGTGACAGTCAGTGCAGTCCCTCACAGGGACAAGCAGCTCTGCTTCACACATTTGCTGCTGACAGTGTTTGCAGCCCCCTGCACTGCAGGGATGGAAGTCTGGGGATCTGAAAAGCCCCACTTCAGCTGCAGCGATGCTGGGACCTTTCCCTTCTTCCTCCTGTCAAAAACACCCTGAGCATGGCTTCCCAGATCAAATATTTACTGTCCATACTAAAATGTGTATCTCAGCTCTAAATCAGGAGTGCTTCTTGAAAGGTGGCTATGTACCTGTGGTCTCTCCTCCCACACCACCTGTCTTCCTTCCCATATGCACTCAACATTGAAGCTGCTGGGGCTCCAGGGAAGGAAGCCACGTGTATCACTCTTGGGCCTCTGCCCCCACAGTTCGTCACAGCTGCAGAGCAGGAGCCCAAATGCCATTAATCCTTGTGACTGCTCACAAAAAGTAAAGAAACGGGGCTGCAATTAAGGAGAGAGCTGTTGAACGGGGCTGAGACTGCCAAAAGGCCCCCCATGAGGTCCATGTACTAGAAGATACTAAGGATATTAAGCTCAAGCTCAGATAGAATTAGTGGGTCACTATCCGTCTTCCTCTTTGCGTTTTAGAACTGCTGTCCAGGCTCCTCCTAAGAGACCAGCCTTCTGCTTCCAAGCACAGTTTGTTTCCCATCCCTGCAGAGCCCCTCCAAGATGCCATTTGCAGCTCTGAGGCTCACATTCACATCCCTGCTGCCCAGAGAGGGTTTGCTGGCTGGTGACAGGCAGCACAGGGATGTCTCCCTGGCTGGGGATAGTCCTGGTCTCCCTGGTGGGAAGTCCTGGGCATGGCACTTGGCTCCCAGGAGCAGAGGCTGCAAGCCAGGCTCAGGGGCAGCCATTTGCTGTTTTTAGTGGCCAGAAGCCTGTGGCAGTGGCTGCTTGAGTGGGAGGACTGGCTGTAAGCATCAGAAGACCAGCAGAGGAGTGGTGGCTCCGGAGACTTCCAAGGAGGCGGAAGACGGGGAAATGTCTTAGTCTTATTCCAGGTAACAGCACGGGTTATTGTTCCCTGTCTCACAAGGTGCCTTTGATATTTCAAGCTCACTTGGTCATTTCGAGAAACAAAGGTTGTTATTGCTCTCCAGGAGCACAGCAAAGGTCTGCTCCCTCCTTTCTGCCTGCACTTGGCCCTGTCAATTCGTACAGGGACACAGGCTGGAATCACGGGGGAACCCCATTCCCAGTGAGTCCAAGGGCAAAGCCACCAGGCAACAGGGTTCTGCAGGCAACAGGGCCCTGGGGCCCTCAGGGCAGCACAAGCCTTTGGGGGTGCTGGGTGGGTCCCACCAGCTGCATGCAGTGGGTCAGCGGAGTTTGGGAAACCCTGGAGGAAGGAGGGGCTCCTGCTTCACTGTCTCAAGGCAGAGTTCAAGTTTCCAACCCGCAGCATGTCACCAGAGGCCGGGCACTCGCAGGGCAGCTGGAGTGGTGTCAGTCGTGTGCTGCTCGGCCCTGACACTCACCCTCCTCTTTGCAAGAGAGAAGGGGCAGGTTGAGGCCCCCGCCCACACAATGCAGGCGTGGGCAGCCCACGGGGGCAGCGGGCACAGCGAGTGATGTCCCTGCAGGGGCTGGGGCACTCTGGAGACGCTGCACAGTGTGGGTGGAGGAGCTCACAGCACGCACACGCAGCTGCTGGCGAGGGGCCCGGGAGCTGGCAGCCAGCCTGGGGGGGAAAGAACAGAGAGAAACACCAAAACAGGCACAACCCAAGCGGGCCAGGCTGGGAAAGGGGCGCTTATGGAGGTGGCAGTCCTTGGCTGCCATGGCAGGAGGACAGCAGGGAAGTCCATCACTGCTTGCCTGACCCAGCAGATCCCATTGGTAGTGCACCAGGGGTTTGCCACATGTGGCTGCTCAAGTTTTGACCCGGACCTGGGAGCTTTGGGGACTGGGCTCATCGGCACACTTGCCCAAGGGTGACAGAGAAGGGAAGTATTCTCACTTGTGAGGAGGGAAGTATTTCTGAGGACTAAGAAACCAAGGAGGAGGAAGGAAGCTGGGAGGAAGGTCCAAAGACTGATTTTCATTCTGGCAGCAGGTTAAGAGCAGGGAATATGAATGCTGCCTCCAAGGTCTTGGAAAGCCCAGTATATGAACTGATGATCTGGAAACAAAGACAAGCAATATATCGAACTTTTTAAAAAGATGACTCATAGCTATTGACTCTTAAGGAGATCAAAAAGGACCGAGTAAAATGCAAATGTGGCAAATGGGGAACACCACATATTTGCCAAGGATCAACTGGATATGTGCAAGGTCAGAAGAGGGAATACTAATTGCACATAAGAATTACAAAGCTCCAGATGTTCTCTAGCAAACCAAGAAATAATAAGGGTGTCACACAAACCCTGGCTCTGAGAGTAGCTGCAGGTTAAAAAAAAAAAAACACACAAAATATTAGCACGCAGAAGGAAGAAAGTGGGAATAATATGGTAAATATGATAATGCTATTATGTAAATCACTAGCGTGGCCTCTCTGGGAATACTGTCTGCAGTTCAAGTAAGCCCTTCTCAGAAAGGGCTGATTAGGGGCATGGCAAATTCGCTCAGAGAGAGATCAAAATGATTGGGGTTGTTTATCTCAGAAAGGAAATGAACAAGAGGAGATTGGCACAGAGTGAGCCAGTCCAGAAGTTCTGTTTTTCTTCCTGTTCAGTTCTATCACTGTCATATCTAGTGTTGCTGAGAATTGTGTGAAGTGATGTGGCTCTCCTCTGTCACACACCATTTGCTCTTTCACCCTCCCCTCCAAGAGAGGCACAGCACATTATGTTTTATATTTAGGTAGGACCTAGGGAGAAGGCGATGGCCAAGGAGAAATATATATGCCCCAGAGACCCCTCATAGTAGAGGTGAAAAAGGAAAGGTGGGATTTGCACCCAGACAGTGGAGCAAAAGTTCTGGCTTTGGGAGTCTCCTTCCATCAGCTCAGGCAGACCACAGAGAGGCTGCCAGCTACTGCCCTTCCAGACCAGGCCCTGGTCTCTGGGGGCTCCTTGGAGATAAAGAGCTTGAATTTGACAAGTTAGTCTGTAAAAAAGCATCCCAGAAGTCAGAAGTACCTTGAGATGCAGCATTGACCCACTTCTCTCTTCCAGGGGAGGTTCTGGTTCGACATTAGGGGGAATTCCTTTGCAGAAAGGGAATTAGACATTAGGGATGGGCTGCCAGGGAGATGGTGGAAGTCACCGTCCCCGGAGGTGTTTAAGGAAGGACTGGACGTGGCACTCAGTGCCATGATGTGGTTGACAAGGTGTTGTTCAGTCAGAGGCTGGACTCCATGACCTCAGAGGTCTTCTCCAACTTAACGGAATCCGTGATTCCATGGCGCACGGCAGACACGCTGTCTCCCGGGGCCAGCAGCCCAGCGCGCTGGGCTGTAGCACACGGAGCCCCACACGGCACACAGAGCCCCACACGGAGCCCCACACGGCACACAGAGCCCCACACGGAGCCCCGCAAGGCACACGGAGCCCCACACGGCACACAGAGCCCCACACGGAGCCCCGCAAGGCACACGGAGCCCCACACGGCACACGGAGCCCCACACGGAGCCCCGCAAGGCACACGGAGCCCCACACGGCACACGGAGCCCCTCAGGGCACACGGAGCCCCTCAGGGCACACGGAGCCCGGGCTGCCAGCGGGCCCTTCCCGGCCGGGAGCATCCCGGGCTGCCGGGGTGGGACGGGCACACGCAGCTCCCCTCCCGGCCGCCAGGGGGCGGCAGCGCCGCGCCGCCGCCGCCTCAGGCGCGCGCGGCTCGCTGCCCGCGGAGCTGGCGCTGCCATGGGGGGGCGCGGGGCGCGGCCCGGAAGCGGAAGCGCGGCGCTGCCGGGTGACCCCGGAGCGGCCCCGCGCGCGCAGCCCGGTGAGAACGGGGCGGCCGCGCTGCTCCCGCGGGGCTGCAGCGGCCCCGCGCCCCGGCCCGGCCCGGCCGTTACCCCGCGCCGTTGGACACGCGGCCCCGGCACCGCGCGGGGCCCGCTAAGGAGCGGTAGGCGGCTGCCGGCGGGTCCCTCGGGAAGGGAGAAGCTGACCCGGATCCCGCCCCTCGGTCACTCCTCTGCAGGTCGCCCGCCCGCGCCGCACACTTGTCCCCCATGGCCGCGTGGTCCCGGGAGGCGGTGCTGACTCTGTACCGAGCTCTGCTGCGCCGCGGCCGCGGCCTGCGCTACACCGACCGGGATTTCTACCTCGCCTCCATCCGCCGCGAGTTCCGCCGGAACCAGGGGCTGCAGCGGCTGGAGGACAAGGAAAGGCAGCTGGAGAAGGGACAGGCTTTCCTGCAAAGCAGGCTCGGGGGCCTGGTTTAGAGATTCCCTGTAGCCCCCGCTGGTCCCACTTACCTGCCTCTTCTTTCCAAAATCCCCTCGCCAGCCAGAAGAGATGATTAACACTCACTACCCACCACTTTCTTGAAGAAGTCCTGGAGGTGCTTCCACAGGCACACCAGGAGGGCTCTCCTGTTCTCTTCACAAATGCATTAGGTCACAGGTAGGTCATTTACAATGATATAACCGCGTTCTTCATGCTTCTGTTACAGTGAGCTTTGTGAAAGTGCAGGGGGTTTTCTGCTTGGGGATGACAAGTGAATATATTCTTGGTTCATCCAAGCAGGAACATCCCCCCTGCTTTGGCATTAGAAAAAACAAAGGGCAGTTTTAAACCACCTCAATCAGGCAGGCAGGCTCAGAACCTTGGACACAGACTCAGAAAACAGACCTAAAGTCACAGTGCAGGAGTGTTTTGGTGTTTTCATGTAGGTTCCCTGGGGATCCTACATGATGCCTACATGGGGATCACATATGGGTACAGTGATGGTAAAATGTGTTTTACAAGATCACAGAATCACTGAGGTTGGAAAAGGCCCCTGAGATCATGGAGTGCTATCTCTGATTGATGACCACCTTGTAACTAAAACACAGCAGTGTGCGCCACGTCCAAGTTAAACACCCCCAGGGATGGTGACTCCATCACCTTGCTGGGCAGTCCATTCCAATGCCTAATCACCCATCCTGTGAGGAAATTCCTCCTGATGTCCAGCCTGAGCCTTCCCTGGCACAGCTTGAGGCCATGTTGGCCAGAGAGACTCTTATTATATATAAATTAAATCTCAAGGTCAGGTTAAGTGGAAGTTTGGGGACACAAAAGTACACATGTAAGAAAATATTCATGTCAGTGTTTTACATGATTTGTCTGAGAGTCAAACCCACCAGCCTCGAGGGCAAGACTAAACATCAAATGAAGGCAAGGGAGCTGTTCCTTTTATCATGTGTTGCAGTCTGCTGTTGATTCTTGGGTGTCTTTGAAGTGTCTGGGATTGGGCATTATTCAGAAATTAATCTGTGAATGGAAGCTCTGAGACTGCCTTGCCTGTCAGTTCCTGGGGAATATTCCACTTTGTTCCATACAGTTGACCAACCCTGTATTGCCTTGTCTGTGAGCAAAATCACACTTGTTACATTAGAAATCAGAAAATAAATTGGCTGTGTTTTGGTTGAGAAGCACAAATTATAAGAAAAATATCTGAATAGTTATAGGGTTTTGCTTAATATGCAGGATTTTATTGCAAAATACTGTGGAAATTTTATTGCAAAATACTTTCTTTCATTAAACCTATTCAGTTACTAGAAAGCTCACATCAAATTTGGATGTGTTCCCTCAGGTATTGGACTTTGCTTGGTCAGTACTGTCCTGGCACTGCTGGGAACAAGCAGCTCTTTGAGGGAACATAATTAGAGAGGGTGCAGGATTGGGTGGGCCCTGCCTGTGGTGGAACCCGGCAGCAGCGGGTGTGAGGGGTGGGAGAAGGGGGTGAGCCATCTGTATGGCGTTTTGGCCCGGGCACGTAACGTTCCTGCTCTTTGCAGGTAAGATGGCAGGCGCTGGGCAGCGCAAAGGGAAGAAGGATGACAACGGCATCGGCACCGCCATCGACTTCGTGCTGGCCAACGCGCGGCTGGTGCTGGGCGTGGGGGGCGCCGCCATGCTGGGCATCGCCACGCTGGCCGTCAAGCGGGTGAGTGCCACGGCTGGCACCGGGAACGGCTCCGGGATCGGGGAGGGGCAGTGAAAAGAGCCGGGGCGCCGGCAGTGGCCTGGGTGAAATGCAAGCGTTGGGCCCTCGGTGACTCAAACTCTTCCTGGTTTAGATGTACGACCGGGCAATCAGTGCTCCCAGCAGCCCCACTCGCTTGAGCCAGTCAGGAAAGAGAAGCTGGGAAGAGCCAAACTGGCTGGGCTCCTCCTCACGCCTGCTGACCCAGGACATGAAGACCAGCCTCAGCCGCTCCCTGCAGACCCTTCCCACTGATCCTTCAGCTGCAGATGCAGGTAAGAGGCATGGCCATCCTCCTGCATCACAGAATCGTCCAGGCCTATAGACCCTGTATTTGTTTAAAGGAATGCAGGGAAGGAAATACCCTGTCTGTCCCAGGATTTTTATGTTTTTCTTTTAAGCAGGTCTACTGGTAACTTCAAGAATCATAACTGTCATTGGGAGCTAGTCAGTAATGGGTCATCTATTTGCACTCTTCGTTCCTCTCATGACTTCATGGTATTAAACTTTATTCTCCCCCATTTTTTCTCTTTCAATCTGAATATCTAATCTTTCCTGATAGAAAGCTATTCCCTTGATTTCAGGCACTCTCTTGTCTTTCTTTGGGTTATTCCAGTTTGCTTGCATCTTTTTAAGGGGGTAGTATTCGAGTTGTAGATCTACTAACAATTTATAACTATTTCCTCTATTGCTACCATTTTCCAAATAATTTCTGGATCGACATTTCCCTGTTTAATGCTGCTTATCACTGTGTTTGTCTTCAGTAGTCTATAGGAAGTGTCCTGAAGTTTTCTTTCTGGGTGGGATAATCAATAGTTTAGAATCCAGCCATGTTTTGTTACGTGTGGTTGTTCTTTGTTCTCAATGGTTTTACTTTCTATCCCTGTTCACTCATTTCTGGAGATTTACATGTCGAGATTTAAACTAAAAATCAGAATCAAGCTATTAACTTGATTTCCAGATTATTTTAAAGGAAGTTATCTTTGGGATGGCAGTAGGTATTTTGCTGAGGAAACATTGAAAACTAGACAGCTGTGTTAAATGGGACCTAGATAATTTGATTGGAGTCCCCAAGCATATGGACAGAATAATAAAAACACTAATGATGGTGTCTAAATTCTTCAATTAGAAGTAAATTAAAACTCAGTATGGAAAAAAACCTTTTCTCATAAATAGGCAATAAAATCCAGTTCCTGATGGTTTTGTGCATTATTTCCTTAACACAAAAATGCTCATATCTGTCCAAAAGAACCCAGTGGGACAAGAGACAGCACCCAGCTGCTGAGGCTGGGCTAGATGCGTATGTGTACAGCTTGGTCAGCCATTATTCACGTGCTGTGTGGCCCACACCAAACAAATCTGCAACAGCCATTTGCTTTAATGGGGCCACTGACTTGGGAATTTCTGCTGCACCCCTTAGGTAGCACAGCCCTTCCCAAGTTCTCTTAGATCTGTAATTCCCCTTTAATTCTCATTGTTAACTTTTGAGACTCTTTGTCCATGTTGAGAGAAATCTGAAATGGATGGGAAGCACTGATTTATTTCTTTGAGAAACCAGTCAGAAAAGAAGGGGCTCAGAGAATCTGTGCAGGTCGGACATGGTTTAGTAACGCAGATGGCAGTGTAAACCTTGTGTTGTGGCATTGTGCCTCTGAGTGGGCTCTCTGATCTTTTTCCAGTGAAGGCTTCAGGGAGCTATCACTGGAACTATGATGGCCCCAGGATCTGTCAGCTCATCATCCCAATAACTGTGCTGATCAGACTCCCAACAGCTATTTCATTTCCAGGTGGCACAGTCTTCTCTGATCTCATATGCTAGTCAGGACTGGATTTCGCTGGTAATTTGTAATAACCTGTTTCAATGTTAAAAACTCAAAAGAGATCATGATGGTTATTCAAAAGTGTTTTATTCGCTGGTGTGGCATCACACTGAAAGCTTTTGAACTGGTAACAGCACTGAATTTTTGATGAAGTTGACCTGAGATACTGCCCACTTAGCAATTAAAAAAAGATCCTTGTACACAATATTAGTGTGGCTAAATTTCGAATCTAGTAACTTGTTTTCATCCATTTTGATGCTCTTTATAGTATGTTTTGAAGTTCCTCAGCACGCCCCTTTGGACTGGTACCTGCATAAAGCCTGCAAAATGTCTGCCAAGGGCTTTTTGAGACCTGGGAGACTGCAGTTACGTGCTGCAGATTCTGTTCTGTGGAACGCTTCACAGAGAGATCAGCTGCAACCTCAACAGTTTTCCTTCTGTCTTGCAGACGTTTTTCGACCCACAAAGCCCAAGCCATGTGCCAAGAGGAGTCAGGTGGAGCTGAAGAAATCCCGCCTTCGCCTGTCCTTGCAGGAGAAGCTGTTTGCGTACTACCGGCGGCGGGTGGCGATCCCGGCGGACGAGCAGGCTCGGGCCAAGCAGGCGGCCGTGGATATCTGCACGGAGCTGCGCAGCTTCCTGCGCGCCAAACTGCCCGACATGCCCCTGCGGGACATGTACCTCAGCGGCAGCCTCTACGATGACCTGCAGGTAATTCCTGGGGAAGTATCACGGCTCCTTATTCAGGAGGCTGACCACGCAGCGGCGTTTCAGGCTTCCCTGTTGGCACTGCTGGCTCAGCACAGCATTCCTCTGTAATAAGGCCCTTGGTGCTGCCTTTCCCGCTGTGGAGCCAGGCAATGATTTCCACAGTGCTGTTTGAACAGGCATGACCAAGCTGCTCTGTCATTGTCTGCAAAGCCTGTGCTTTTTGCTGGTTTATTTCTCCAAAATATCTCAGTCCTTCTTTGCTTCCCCTCTGTCACTCCTTTTAGCTGTGTTTTTCTTGCTTTTTCTCTGGTAGACATCTGTTTTCTCTCCATCCTTCTGTAACCATCCAAATACATTATATTCTCTTAGATCTCTCATATATTCATGTAGGTCTTTCCTATCCTTTTTTTTTTTTTTTTTTTTTTTTCTTCTAAATGTAAATGCATGACAGACCAGGACTGGACAGCAGTCCCTGCTGCGATATCTCCCTGATGGCAAGATGCCCATGGCTATAGTGAGTGATTCAGAGGCACACTTCTTTCTTTGAATCAGAGCTCTGGAATGGAGCATGGAATGTCCAGTGAAACTTAGACCTGGGGTCTTAATCACATTGGTGAAAAGGGATCTTTAATGACCTTTTTCCAAACAATGTGGCAGACCAGGTGAGGGCAGTGTACCTAGCTGTAGCATTGGATTATTAAACCGTGGCAATGGAAGCTTGTCAAGAAACTTAATACTCTGTCTCCTGTTTAAATTGTCATGTGGTGTTGTCGTGCCCTAGGCCAGCTGCATCTCACGACCAAGGAGCAGACTTAGAGCAGTATGAGGCAGAATGATTCATCTATATTCAGTCCATGTCAGGTCTCTAAATAGTACATACCACGTAAGCACTAGCTTCAGCTTTACCTTGGAATTATCCCACTGATTGTTGGAAATAGTCCTTCAGAATGCCTTTGAACAAAAGGAGGCTGGGAATCCCACGCAGAGAGGAGAGTGAAACAGCTGAATCCTTATTCCAGGTTCATTTGGACAGAAGGCTATCTAAAGGTGGTGAATAAAATTAATGTGGAGAGAGAAAGCTTATTCTTACTGACTTTTCTCTCTTGTGAAAGGTAGTGACAGCTGACCACATCCAGCTCATTGTACCTCTCATGCTGGAGCAGAACCTGTGGTCGTGTATCCCTGGGGAGGACACTATCATGAACATTCCTGGCTTCTACTTGGTGCGTCGAGAAAACCCAGAGTACTTTCCTCGCGGGAGCAGCTACTGGGACCGCTGTGTGGTGGGAGGTTACCTTTCCCCCAAAACTGTAGCAGACACATTTGAGAAAGTTGTAGCTGGGTCCATCAACTGGCCAGCAATTGGGAGTCTCTTGGACTATGTGATCCGTCCAGCAGCTCCCCCAGCAGATTTGACGCTGGAAGTCCAGTATGATGCAGATCGGCATCTTTTTATTGACTTTCTACCATCCCTGACACTGGGGGACATTGTCCTCGTTGCCAAACCTCACCGATTGGCCCAGAATGACAACTTGTGGCGACTGAGCCTGCGGCCAGCGGAAACGGCTCGCCTCCACGCCCTGGACCAGGCTGATTCTGGCTGCCGCTGCTTGTGCCTCAAGATCTTCAAAGCAGTATGCAAGTTAAACCCAGCTCTGGGACACCTCACTGCCAGCCAGCTCACCAATGTCATCCTGCACCTCTCCCAGGAGGAGTCCGACTGGTCCCAGGACATGCTGGCTGATCGCTTCTTGCAGGCACTGAAGGGGCTGATCCGCTACTTGGAGGCAGGGGTCCTCCCTAGTGCCCTGAACCCCAAGGTGAACTTGTTTTCAGAGCTCACCCCCGAAGAAGTGGATGAGTTGGGCTACACACTCTACAGCTCTCTGTCAGAGCCAGAGGTCTTGCTGCAGACGTAATGGGGCCTTACCTAGGGAAGTGTTGATAGGGTTTAGCCAATGCAGACTTTGATTACTGCGAATTATGTCTCCTCCACTTCTCCCTATCTCCCCCTCTCTCTCTCTCCCTCTCTTCACCACTCCCCACTTTTGGTTCCTTAGTAATTCCTGCTGTGGAGTTGGTGCTCCCACTGAATTTTTTGGTGCTACTGGTCCATTTCCACCATCTCTGCCCCAACAGGTACCCATTGGCTAAAACTGCTCTGAGATCTTCACATAAATTCTGTGAGTTTAAGTGTCTACCAAAAAATAAACCAAACTATGCACTTCTTTCTTCTGTAGTACACTTAGTGCAGCAAACCCTTTTTGGTTTGAAGAAGGTGGAACTGGGCTGGTAAATCCAGTGATGATTTTAGCAAACTTGCACTGAGGTTGTTTAATTTCCTCCAGCCTGACTTTGCCCCATGTTTCTTTCTCTCTGCTGTCCCACACTGTCTCACTTTCCTTTCTTTTATGTCCTTTTGGCCCAGTCATGCAGGGCAGACTGAGTGAGATATTTTGGATAGGGTTCTTTTTGTATTTTTGAGTGGATAATGATTACACTGGCAGTATTTAGGGCTGTAGAGCTTGAAACTAGAGAATTCCCACAGCTCCTGCTCCCACAGAGCTTTCTCATCCTTTGCAAGCTGGGTTCAGGATTAAGGGCCAAAATTTGTCCAGTCTGCTTCAGCACAACCTCCTGTATGGGCAATTCTTGTTGAAGCTGTCCCAGGGGAGGAAGGAACCTTTGTGGTCTGGCTGTGTGATGAGACTGAAGGAGCAGAGCTTGCTGTTCCTGCCTAGCCAGATCTAATGGGAATGGCCTCGGGAGTGGAGAACAAGGCAGCTCTTCAGTTGTCTCTGGCCTAGAGGAAGAGAGGGTGATTATAGGGAAGGGGTGGGAGCCACCCATGGGAATGGGGATTTTTTTTTTTTCATCTTTTCCCCAAGACCTTAGGGCTGTTCTGGTTTACTGGAGGTGGAAACAAGACTACATGCCTCAAAGGGCTTTGGAATAAGCACACACAAGCCAGATTCTCACCAGCTCTAAAGGCTGTGAAAGTGACGGAACTGAACTAGTGTCATCAGCAAGGTTCTGTCCTGTACACTGGTATTAGGATACATGTACAAAGCTGGCATTTAGGGATATATTAGCTTTGCCATCTGCTCTGTGTGCTTTGGTCTCCTCCTCAGAACTGAGGCTGTCCATCCATTTCCTCATTCCCATGTGCTGACTTTCCAGTGCTCCCATTTTACAAATATTCTTAAAAAGCTGGTGAGGGCACACCTTCCCGTGTGTTTGGACCTGTTGGCACTGCAGTTCTGCCCATTCCTTCTGTGGCTGCTCTCAGGCTATGGACGCTGCATTAAGCCACCTGCTGTCTTCAAAAAGTGGGAGAGGTGTCCCCCAAGTCTGGAGCTCTGTGTGTATCTCAAAAGACCAGCTTAACTATTGTTTCAGACACATAATTGCCTTTTCCCTGCTTTAGCAACTTTTTTCATCCTTGCTGTCCAGCCTCCTTAGCCAGTGGAGAGGAGTACTGCAGCAGCAGAGTATGGAGGGAGTAGGAATCCTTTTCTGCTCCCTTCCTCTCAGGACTTCCCCCATCTTTGACAGAGAAGTTTCAAGGTGAATTTTAGGAGTGGAACCACGGAGGGAAGTCTTTCACACTGGGTTCTTTTTAGAGGCAGTGCTGGTGAGGTGAGGGAGGGAGCATCTTTCTCGGACAATCCGTCCATTTTAACCAATGTGTCAGATAGCATTCTGTATACAGTGATAATGCAACATTGCATTTTAAATTATTTAATCCTTAGGGTACTGGTATTTTCTAGACTGCCAGATGTGTACTTTGAAGTCTGTGTGTGTATATAAAAGTCTATAGTCTATCAAAGTTAACAGGAATCCCGTTTGTATGACTTTGTGTTTTGTAAGTTCTGCAGCAGTCAGTGTTGGTCAACTGTTGATTGCTCTTCACTCTGGTTCCCAGATTTTTTTTCCCTCTTCCTTCCCTTGCCCCCCACTGCCTTTCTGATGTCAGCCTTCCTACCCTAAAAACAGACAGATGAGACTCGGAGCCTACAGACTCTTGGGGGGAATTCCCCTTGTTTTTAATTACTTGAAGGTCAACAAAAATATTAAAATATCTGGGTTGTCAGGAGTTCTCCCAAAGCTCATTTCTTCAGTGTGATGTCACCCCTCACTTGGTGCTGACTCCAGTACTGTGGTCTTCACATTTTAACAGCAGTGTGGTTGGAAATTATTAAAACTCTAGATTAAAAAAAAAAAAAAAGAAAAAGTGAGATATAACTTGAGAACCGTTGTCACATACATATCTGTATATATAATTTTTTACATGAATGCTTTTACTTCTTCCTGGCAACCTAATGAATTAATATTTTATGGCCATTTTTTGCTGCTATTGAGCTCAGTTTGTGTATCAAATGGAGACTGAAGCTGCCTTTTTGCCTTTTCTGTAGACTCTGCTCCACTTCACTTGCATCAACCATCACCATCATTTCTTCCCTTCAGTTTTGCCCTCCTCTGAGCTAGCCATGAGCCTGTTCTCAGGAGGCAAATATCATTTCCTACAGGCAGTCACCACAGCAGGCAATAGCTGCCCTGGCAGTGGCAGTCTTGACAAAGGCCAAAGATGTGATGGGTCACAGGGACACTGCAACGAGGAATAATTTGAGAGCAGGGTCAGGTATAAGGGGCAATAGAAGCAGGGAAGAAGGTGTAGGGTAAGTATGCAGGAAACTTCCAGTAATGCTGCACCCAGCCTGTGGGTCAAACAGAACGTTGCAGAGTCTTTCGAAGTGGCACCTTTCAGTATTAAATGCAGTACATGTGTTGATGTACAGCCTGGAGGGCTGTCTTACCTACAGGTAGGCTACTTCCTGGTCAAACCTGAAGCACAGAGCAGAAGAACCTAAAGCTGAATGTGAAAAGGGCAGCTCCTGGCCACCTTCTTGGCAGAGCAGCTCAGAGACAGATTGATTGTAAGGGGCCCAGGGCACGCATTGGGCTGGTGGCTGCCTCAGCTCCAAGAATGTCTCCGTGTGTTCTGCTGTAGCTTAGCTCACACAAGCTTCCCATAAGATTGTCGTCTTACTCCCTGTAACCACAGGGTGAGGACCAACTTGCTCAGCTGTGGGTTTCACTGCTGCTGAGCTCCACTGCTAATCTTTCAAGTCAGATGGATTTCTTTTCCCATGTTTAAAGGCAATTATGGAAACAAGAGGCTGCTTTCTGCCCCCGGCAAGGTGCCATTAGGGCCCTCATTCTTAGCATGTGGGCACACAGTGAGAAGTGAAGAGATGATGCCTCATCTCTCTCAGGCCTGGAGGCTGTGGATTTGCAAAGGGGAAAGTCCAAGTGCATGATCTGTGACAGAGTGTGTGGAATTCTGAAATAAAATTACTTTCCACAGTAACCTCGTTGTCTCTGGCATGTTTATAAACAAAGGAACATCTCTCTTTGCTTTCATCTTGGCGCATTACCTTCATGCTGATATAATTTTGCACCACACAGTGCTTAGGGACTGGCTTGCCCCTTGCTGATTCACTTGCCTTCCCTTTGCAGCTCTGGGCACTCAGCACTTTGCAGCTTGTCTCGAGGGAGCCATCAGCTCGGGTGCAGCAGCGTCCTTGCTCCTGGCAGCTTTCACACCAGTCACAAGATGATGCGTAATTGTGGTGCTGAGCTTCTCATCCTCTCCGATAATCCGCGTGCCCGGACAGGCACCTGCTTTTCATGTGGCTGCCCAGACTTCAGAGGCTTCCGTGCCTCTGGAATATTAAACTTTCCTGTGTGGGTTCCTCCACCCTCAGTCACACCTTGGTTTTTGTGTGCCAGGACTCTCCTCTCCCAAATGGACTCCTCTCTTATCCAGGCATCAGCCTTGAGGCAGCAGGGAAACTGCTTTGCCAGGGGCCCGTGTCTGGTGTGTTTTAAGTTCTTTACAGTAAGACCCAGTTTTATGTGCCTGCTTGGAAAGGTGGAGTGGAAATGTTGGATGTCAAATAAGTGTGAAGTCATGCTGCTTTTGATGGGTCCCAGGCTTCTTAATTCTTGGAACACATGCTACAGTGGCAACATTGTCCTGTAAGATCTGTCTTAATGAAGACTCTGTAATTAACTATTTTGGAGAGTATTTTATGAAACAAAGGGAGTCTACATCTCCAACTTATTTTTTTTTCTAATATCCCTTTGTCTGCATTGCTTTGTTTTTTTTCCTTTAATCTGTCCTATGGTTGAAACAGATCAGATGAGTTGAAGCACATTTCATGCCATACAGAGTCTTACAGGAGCAGCTAAAATGAGCTGTGACAGGTATTACCCTCTCAAGTTAAAGCCCCTGGAATGCCTAGAGCCTGCAATACATGGTTAATATATGCAGTGGTTTGCACCTTTCCATAAAAGCAGTCCTGGCATGAATAGGGAGGAAAGATCATAAGATAAATCTTTAATGTAAAGACGAAATAATTGAGGGGAGAGATTATAATTATTGAAAGTATGGAAAAAGTTGCTACAAAGAAAAAGAGCACAAGTAGTTCTCCAGGCTGCAAAGACTTAGAATCTCTTTTGTTCTTAGCCTAAGGAACAAACAGCTTAGGAGGAAAGGGAATTTTGGAAAAAGCAAAATATTTTGCCCACTTTGTTATATAACCACAGTCCTGTCCTGGATATTAATGTAGCTGAGCTTACATTTTATTTATTTTTGCATCTTTTAATTTAAAAAATAAATACATAAATTCTAGCCTATTTTGTATCTAATCTTAGACTGGGGAAGAAAGGGTGACTGAACCCCAAATTTGAGATTATCATGTTAAACTGTTGAACTCCATTAATAAAGTCTTTTTTTTTTTAGTTCCCAAATACTTAGTTGAATCCGTGTTTTTTTAAGGTATATTTTAATATTCTAGACTTTAGAAAAGCTGCAGACAGCTGCTGCTTTTTAAATTTAGTTTCATAGAAAAAAAAAAAAGAAAAAAAAAGAAGAGCCTCTTCCAAATTTTAGTTTCACAGAAGAAAAGGAGCCTCTTCCAAATGAGGAGTTTCTCTTCCAGATAAGAAATGTTTGCTCACTATCTGCACAATTCAATGCCTCCAATATGACTCACTGAATCTGGGACTGGATCTTGAAATGTGGGGCTTTGCCCACAGAAGCAGCAAGCAAGAAATGGGAGATTCTACCTCCTACGTGAAACCCCGTATTGGCTTCCAGCCCTGGGAGAACTGCTGTGGTCCACACAATCAGGGAGCTGTTTGAGATATCTGGATTTTATCTTCTTTATCCTTGTCAGGCTGAGTTATTATCTGAGTTTATGATCTGAGGGATTGAAGAAATATCCTCCCCCTCCCTTTTATTATTTTTTGTTGTTTTTTTGGGGTTTTTTTTGTTTTTTTTTTAACATTCAACACCTTCTTAGAATAGCTTTCATTTAACAAATGTGTCCTTTACACAGGCAAGGATAAAATTTTTACTAGCATACTTAGAGAAGGACAGCATTACTCACAAGTCAAGGACCCAGAAATGTACTGGTGAGCAGGCTATTATTCCTTTCTTTATAGTATGTGATCCTGTGGAATAATCTTGCAAACAATAAGGCAGAAGAAGGTGGTAAGACTAATGGGTAAGGCAGGGAAGATCTGAAATCATTCTGTAGCTAGGAAACATTCTTGTCATTTCACAAAAAGCAAAGAGAGTGGGACACAGAGTTTGGCTCAAGTAACTCAAACTTCTCATGATCTTAAGCTTTCCTAAGTACTCATGCAGAAGTCAGTTCTGAACGAAATCACATTAAACACGCTAAAAGTCAGATTGATTTTTATTTTGCTGCCCTGGTTCAATTTCCCTGGCTCTTGTGACTAAGTAGCTCTTTGATCTGTCTATTAACACTGAGTGCTAAGCTTCTCTGGGGAAATATATATATATATATATAAATTCTAACCACATTCTTCATGAAAAACCTTCTCCATACAAATAATGGGCAAAAGTTGCTCACTTGTGTTACTTGTTTCGTTTAGGATTTTCTTTTGTTAGGCAACAATTCTCTGGCTCCACTGCAATTCCACCCTTCCTCTCTCTGTGGTAGAATTGTCACCGTTCTACAGAAGCACAGGGGTGATACTGTCCCATAAGACATCCCACTACAATGATCCCAGTCCTGTACAGCTCTCTTGTCTCATTCCGCTCAGCATTGCAAAGGACAGGCCTCAGAGGCAACAGACACGAGGGCACAGATGGCAAATGATGGACTGTGTTGCCTCTTTACCTCTCCTGCAATGGGCATTACTTCAAAACTCGTAAGGCCCTGGCGGGCTCCTTACCTCCCTTGAAAGGCAAGAAGCAATTGTTCCTGGAAGCAGTATGGCAGAATGACATTTTTGCCTTCAGATTCTTGAATTTATTCAGCACAGGGGACCTTGGAGACAGTAAGTACCAGCACTTATATGGATAATAAGATGTGAATCATATTTAGCTGCTGCTTGTTTGCAGCAGCAGCGAAGCACTGTCAGAGGCCCCAAGGTGTGCTGGAGCCAAGGTAGTACAAGGCACAACAGTCCCAGAGGCTGCAGAGCTGCAGCTCCCATGGTACTTGTTAGAGAGCACGCTGGCAGGGCCCCAGCTCCCTGGCACTCACAGGGAAGCTGGTTTCTGCTGAGGCAGGGACGTGACCAAGGCACAAACCTCCTCTTTCCCGAATCACTGCCTATGATTGTGAGAGAGACAGTAGAAAGCATCTTGTCTGGTGCCTTTTCTTGAACGAGGAGCAATGAGCTTATGTTTTGGGCTAGGAACCTTTCTCCTCTTTTTTTTTTTTTCTTTTGGTAAAGATAATGAATGAAGAATAATGCATCTTGACTCCATCACTTTGCACTGCCAAGGAGGATGTTTGGTGTCACCAGCAGACTGGTTACTCCCAAGCCTTGTGCTCTGGGACTTGCCCTTTGTGAGCCTGCTCTGCTTCATGGAGACCTGTATTTCTGATAACTGTTCAGCATCCAAATGTGTCTTACTGAGACTGCATGACTGAGGTGAATGGCTCAAATATTAACTTCCTGAATAGCACCAGCATTGCCCCAAACCCAGAGATGTCTCCCCTTGAAGCCAGGACATGGCCTCAACAGTCTCACCCTCTGAGTGCCAGAAGAGCAGGCCAGCTGCACCTCCCCAACAGAGCTGGGCTGCTGCAGCTGGCTCCCGACAGACCTGGGTTTAGTCTCAAACCAGTTCTCTCAGCAGTCAAGCACAGAAACCTCCTCCCACTAAGAGAACGGCAAACCTCCCTCACCAGGCACCACAGCAATGGCAGTAAGAGGGCAGGTGGGTTGAGAAGCCACAGCACCTACTCAATATGGTACTATGGCTGCAAAGTCTTCTTTGGGGACTATTATCCAGCCTGCCTGTGGCCAGTCCACCTGTAACACACCTGAGGAGGCTCTACTGAGGCTACCTGTCAGTCCATGTACAAGTGCAGGGAGCAGAAGAGGCTCAAAGTCTTCTGAAAGAATCTTTCTGACATAATTTGCCAAATCCCGTAATGCAGAGACCTTAGGAGGGAAAATTACATTCCTTCAGGAAGAAGCTAAAAACTCAGTGATCTCACAATTGTGTCAACATCCACCAGGATTTTTTCTCTCCTCCTTTGTAAACAAAAATATATTAAAACAGTACAAAGTCTGCTGGTAAATCACTGAGCAGCTGCTGCCTATGGAGAGTGGAAAATTATTACTGAATAATGGCTGCAGTGTTCCTCCCCAGGGACCTAGGCAGCTACAGCCTCAACAGTGACTTATCCTCAAATGAGTTTCAGAGATTCATCTGAACTACCTGTGTCAGTGTTCTTGCTGAAGCTGCCTGCCAGCATCAAAGACATCTCTCACACACCCAGAAGATCCCTAGAACTCTGTTTTATTACACTCATAGGGTACACCTGTGCAACAGTCTCTGTTTCTGGCCTCATCAAAACACTCTGAAATAACACAAAGTGAAAAACAGATCCCCCAAAGGAGCATACAGAGCACAGCCTGGTATCATCCTTTCACTGTGCACCCCCCCTCACTGAACAGAGAGGCTGAAATAAGCCCAAATAACCTTTCCACCTGCTTCAGCTGAAGCTGCTGGCTTGGGTGCCAGGTTCAGGAGTGCAGTGTAACTGCTGCTGGGCTGGTACAGCAAGGAGCCCTCATGCTGACCGGGCTAAGGGGCACTGAGACACCAAAAGAGCGCTCCAGTGAAGTTAACTCACTTACTGGTGTCTGGGCCGAGATACTGGAGTCTCATAATCCGTACCTACTTGTCAGGCTCAGCTCTTGCTAACTTCACACTGCTACAAAATAAGCAGCGTGCATTGTCACCCTCCTCTTAATCCTTTTGAACAGAAAGGCACAAGACACCTGGCACATGTGACTCCAGCAGATGTTGGTACATTTTTGATACACACTGAGCACACAGTCTGCAGAGGGGGGGTCACATCAGCAATAGGCCCATGAAGGATGACAGTTGACATGAAATGTGTTCCTGTTCTTTTATTGCTTGGATAACTGGAAGGCTTTTGTTTGTGTGCTAAACTGAGCCCACATGTGCTAATGAACATAAAGGATTATTCTTGACCCCCAAGTCCTCTCATCATAATAAAACAAGACTGGACAATGAGACAACTAAAAATATCCCCCAGTGGTCTGAACAAAAGTCAGTACCCCTTCCTCTCCCTCCTCCAAGCATATTTTTTGGTAAACATCATTTTCAGCCAGTTGTAGCTTTGCTTAGGAAACTCATGCTTGGGCAAGTTACAACTCACCTCCCTCTTACCAGATTTGCACAATGTTTTTACTTGTGGCAGCTGGCCGCAGCATGGCTGATTCTGAGTAACTAAGCCTCTGGAGACACGTATTTTGTGAGCTATCGGCATGTGCTTGACATGCCCGAGTTTGTTCAGTAAGAAAAATGTAGGTGGACAAGCAGGGTTCTTTCCATAACTGTGTGAAATAATTGAACTGTAAGCTGCAAATGTAAATTGCAGATTTAATCCTCTTTTTTATTAGTCTCATTTCTAATGTCAGGGATATTTACATAGCAGAATGGAAACAGAAGACAGTGAGGAGGTGTGTAAGTAGTGAATGATTTATTAGAGATTCCATTCGGTGTACTAGTCCAAAACAAATGAGGCAGAGCATATGGATAACTTATTTTGTATGTAATAAAAGATGGATGTTAATACCTCCCAGACTGATCTTTAATCTTATATATTTGCTTTTTGATCTAGTTTTAAAATGGAACACCTATAAAGCAATCCCTAAGGAGCTTACAATGAGAATCTGGCAGAAAAGATCTTTCAGGTATCTGTTCGTACCCACATGAGGAGAGAAGAAAGCAAGCACTGTGAATTAGTCTGTGCCATAGAGATTGTAGGAAATTTTCCCTCAAAATTGCTCAAAATGTCTCTCTGCTTTGCCTCATTCTTCCCTTGTGTTTTCCTCAGCATTCTTGTCTCTAGGAAAAATTCCTGCTAGTCTCTGGAAATGCTTTGTTCATTGAAGTGTGGGGTAAGGCTTCCTGTTCCTCCAGATGGAAGGTTCAAAGGACTCAAGCTTTCCCTCACAAAAATCCCCTTGGGGCTTGCCCTCACACTCACCCTTCTGGAAAGCAGGCAGTGCCCCCTCTTCCCCAGCCACCCCAGCAGAGTCCAGGGCCAGCAGAAAACCCATCTGCTCCTTCTCCAGGGCACTGAGGCTCAGTGGGGGCCCAAAGCTGCCTGCCCAGTGCCACCACGGCCATCGTGCACTGTCCCAGTGCAGTGTCAGCCCACCTTCCCATCACTCCGGAGAAGTGCAGACATCTCTGTCTCTGTTACTTTTGCTGGTTCCCCTCCTGGCCCCAGCGATACCCACCCCTCCCACCACCCCTGCTCCCCTGCTGCAGAGGCCCACGAGCTTCTCCGCCACTGACAGTCCCTGAGAGCATCCTAAGCAGTGAGTCTAGACTGTGTGAGGGGATGTTACTATGGAAACATTTACGTCCTCTCGGTCTTTGGTGTGCTTCCTAACGGCATTCAGCATGTTTGCCTCCTGTGTTCTTGCTGGTGGAAGAAGAAAACCGCTTTTCCTTTGCAATGTTTACTTTAAAAAGGGGAAAAAAAAACCAAACCAACAAACCAAAGAGATTATTGAAGCCCATATATTGACCTTCCATCATGATGAAGGAGGAGGGTGAATGGAGGAGTATTAGTTTTCCACCTCCTGGTGATGCTTTTTGGCTGGAGGTGGCTCTCTGTGCTGCTGGATTTATCAGGGCACTTCATTGTTTACCCAGACAGACCCTTGGCCTCTCTCCTGCAGTGAGCTCTGGAAAAGCAGCTCCTTTCTCCTGCAGCTGGCCCCTCGTTTCTGTGTCAGAATGGATCTTACTTGTCCCAGGAGTTCCCTTTGCTGCCCAGAGCAGGAAAATAGTGTCCACAGTGATAAAGCTGGATGTTATAAAGTTAACGTGACAGCAGGATTTCACTCACCATGCACACAAATTTGTGTTCCCTCAGAAGCCACCTTTTGGTGCTAAATTTTCTTCAGAGCTGCTCAGTCTCTGAGCCACAAATCTATTATGTAATATTGGAAAGAAATTATTTTTTTAGACACTTTTGAGTTAACAAAGAGTAGCTAGTAGTCCTGTGCTTAGAAAATATTTGTAATTTTTTCTGTACAAAAATTCCCAAGAAATGTTATTTGTGCTTAAAAAAGTGTCTTCTACCTTGGTTAAAAAAATCTAGCCACAGTGGAGATATCTCTGACATAATATCTGCAAAAGAAGAAAGATAATTTATAAAGAAATTTGGATTTTAGGTAGGTCATGAAATGATTTAACAACAGCTATTCTGCAATCCTGCAGCAAACAGGGAAAAATATGCTTTTCTCTAAATGGCTGACTCCTGGTTACTTGATTTCACTTTCTGGATTGGAGACTGTTACAGAAAATCTGTCTGGAACTCATAAAACAGACAAATTTCCACCTCAGTTCACACACAAAAGGGAAAGCAGGCAGCTAGGAAACAAGCAGATCTGGGTTAAGTTCCTCATTGCATGCTTCATTTCTGCTTACGTGATTCTTGCGCACATGTTTCCAGAGTCCTTTCAGAGAAATCTATAATTACCTTTTCATGATGAAGGATTGGGTGTATATATATATTGGGTGCATTTCTGTTTGTTTAGCTGCTATTATGGTCATACAATCACCCTTTTCACTTAAAGGAGGGGAAGGCAGGCACAGCAGTGGATGTGAGAGCTCTCCCTTAGCCAGTGAGGACATGGAAGTGCTGTCCACCCATCCAATCACCCACTCAGCTTATTTAAAAGCTGCTGCGTGCTCTCAATTTTCCTTTGAAGCAAGACCTGCCTCCTCTGTAGCGTATCTATCAGAACAGTTATCTCAGACTGCTCAGCTGCTATGGTGGTGTTTTTTGGCATTGGAGGACATTTTTCTCTGCCTTCTCTATTTTAATGAGTCATCTCAAATTCTGTGCAAAGGAAGAAAGAAAACCAAAACCAACCAACCAAAATAAAATAGCAACAAACCAACATGTAGGGAAAACTGTCCTTTTTAATTTAGCAGCCACTGTTCATATTACAGATGTGGAACAACACACTCTGCTTTGTAGCGACAGTGCTAAGACCATACTGCTAAAAGTAGAAATTGGGTCACACTCCATCCTTGCAAATCATCAGCCAAGTTGTTGAAGCCATTCTAGGCAGTTAGATCTGAGCAAATACAGTGAAGGCTATGGCTTTACACAAATACTACTGAGGCCTTAACTGGAAAATAGTAGAGCCTTTTGCAGAAGTAGCTGAGAGGAAGCTGAGTTGCAGGATGATGATATTTGAACAAGCAAGGTTCCACCGCAGCTCTCAGAGCCGATGGTGCTGTGAGGCTGGCAAAGTGGAAATCGATCTTTAGAAGCTGGGTAATTCTGACACAGTGAGGAATGACACAGGTATTGAAACACTCAGTTCACTGGAGCTGTCCAGTGCTTGTGTGACCCGACTGAAAGGGTAATGGAGGAACTGAAGCCAGTGGAAAGCTGTTGACCCCTGTGAGTTTCTTGCTGTGGGCTGTCTCTGTGGGGGCCAGCCCAGCTGGTGGAACTGTTTAGCAGGGACGGGGTGGGGGAAGAGGTCTGACTTCTTTCCTAGAAGCAAGGTGATTTGGATCAGATAAAACACAAAACCGCACTTTGAAAGCTATCCAAGGTGACACTGCCCTTTGTAGCCGCGAGGCTCTATAGGTGATCCATTAATGCTCACATCAGTCAAGTGATTTCTGCACAGAGAACAGAGAAGCAACTGCATCAGCATGAAACTGCGTGGCGGGAGAGGACATTCTCACTCCTCAGCTGTGGAATAACCAACTTCATTTTCAGCCTTTGCAAATGGGCTGAAGGCACTAGTTAGACTGATACTCTGCGCTGCCCGGCGGCGCGGCTCTGCAGCCGGGGACATCAGGCGCCTCTCAGCGTGGCTGCGGTGCCACGGCCGCTGTCAGGCCGGCAGGCTCCGGGCAGACTCCCTCCTGCACGCACACCAACACAGCCCGAGAGCCCCTAATCTACGCGCTCCGTGGGTGGGGCAGGCCGGGAGGGAAGGCAGCGCGTTATCTAAGGGAGCAGGAAGCCATGGCGGGCTGCCGCCGCCTCAGGAGCGCCATGCCAGCCCCTCAGCCTGGGCCACAGCCGCCAGCACCCGCCTGACCTCAGCGGGGCTTTGTGTGGGCAGCCAAAGGGGCCGTTGGACATCAAAGTGGGGAGCACACACTGCTTCGAAAGGGGCATGTTAGGGGAAACGCAGGGCTGCCATGGACGGGCACAATTTTCCCGCCCGGCTGCTCGTTCTCGACCCGCTGCCAGCATCATCCTTACTCCTTCCCCCCGCCACTGTCCGGCCGCCATTTCCCCCGCCCCCCCATACTCCTTCTCCCCCCTTCCCCTCCGCATTGGTCTCCTCCGGGCCCTGACCAATAACAGCTCACGGGGCACGTGAACGACTCGCCCGTAGCCAATGAGCGCCGCCCTTCCCACGTGGCGAGCTGCGTGACGTCTTCCGCGCGAGCTCCGCGTCTTTGTTGGCGGGTAAAATTTCCCCCCCAACGCTCCCGGGCGGGGGGGGGGCGGAGGGAGTGTCCTCATTCGCTCCGGTCACGTGGCTCCGTCGCGCCCGAATGGGTGTCAAGCGCGCATGTATACATCATATAGTCCCTCCGCTACTGCCCCGCCGTGTAGCTGTGGTGTCCTGTGACAAGCCGTCTTGTCGGCGACCCCTGTGTTTAACTCTTACCAGAACGACAGGAGAGAAGCCCAGAAAGACAGGCCACAGGCCGCTAGGTGCTGGTGACAGGCAGGTGACGCTTGGCGGAAGGATATCTCACGACCGCAGCTCGCTTGGTAATACGACTCATATATAAGAGCAGAGCACCGCCGTTGCCACCTCATTGTTTCCTGTCCCCGAGCGCAGAGGTTGTTGTGGTGGCCGTGTGCGCAGCACCTCCCGCGCGGCGCGGATACGAGCAACCCCCCCTCCCCTGGCCGCCATGGCTCTTTAAGGCGGCAGGGCCAGCGGCGGCATCGGCCAGTGCAGCAGGCGCAGCAGCAGCGGCGGCGGCCTCAGCACATCCCCGGCATCTGCAACCATGGCGTGAGTATCATGAGGGACGGCTGCTCTCTCTTATGTGTTGATAGGCGCCCTCTTACCCTCTTAAGTGGGCTTTTGGGGTGTGGTGTTAGTTGGTATCTCAAGGGGAGTGGGGGGGGAGATCCTTAGTTATACCAAAATAATACATAAATTACCTAGTTACGTCAAAATGGGTGCGAGCTGGGGAGATCTTCGTAGAGCTCAGTATCCCCGGGTGCGGCGAGGCTTAGAAATAGCAGGAAATGCCGTTTGAAAAGAATTCGCGAGGAACGTCTTGTTTCCTGTCGTTCGAGAAACCTTGCTTTCGAAAAATCTGGAATTTCATTATTAAGTATTTTCTTTCTGGGCTTTTTTTTTTTTTTTAATGGGAGTAAGGAACATTCCCACGGAGGGTTTCTTTGCTCTCGCGAGGGAAAGTTCTCTTTTACTTAGGGGAAAACGGGGCATTAGAGCTTTTAGGGTTTTGAGTACAAGAACCACGTGGTATAATCGCAGATAGACAAACAGGGGTTGATATTCATCTGGCACCAGTACTAATACTAAATACTGTATTAGCGTAGCGTTAAGCCAGCGCTGGCCATCGGGCGCACAGCCTGTGCGGCGCTGGAGCCGCGGTGGAAACGTGGCAGGACACAAAATGGCGGCGGGACCGCGAAATGGCGGCGGGTGGGCGGGGCCGGCCCCTGAGGGAGGCGGGGGACGTGCAGTAGCAGCACAGAAATAAAGAAGTGAGATAATCTGTGAAGTTCCGCCATACTTCCTGAGGTGCTGTTGCTAGAAAAAGTTACGATGTTGGTCGGACCAAATACTGATGAGTGTAAGTTCTGTTCACAGGTTTTTCACGGCACCCCACAGCAGCATTGCTGTAGTCGACGAAAAAACCTTCTACTTGTCCACATCCTTCGACATCAAAGCGTTAAAAGCTGACGAAAATGAGCTTCTTGAACAACGAGATGCTGTTGGGGGATTCAATATCCCCCTTCAGCCAGCCGTGTTCGGTGGCTGAGGAAAGTCTGGGACTCATAGATGACTACCTGGAGGTGGCCGAGCCCCTCGGTTCGCATGGGTTCTCCAGCGACAAGGCTAAGGCAGTCTCCTCCAATTGGCTTGCTGTGGACAGTTTAGGCAACACCATAGATAGCAGCCAGGGTAAGGTATTACTTATTTTCATAAAGGGCATCAATTACATCCTACCACAACATTCCAGTTGAAAATAAATTGCTAGGTTTTCATAAATCTGAAGGCAATCTCACATGTGTTTAGCTGTGCTTGGAAAGAGTGTATATTGTGCTGTTTACCCTACACACAATTGCTGGTTATGGTAAAGTGCCAGTTGTGTTGGCCTTGAAATAACACAGCAGCTGTCAATGGTAGTGTTTCTTGGCAGAGGTAACAGTAAGAAAGCATGGTTGTGTTTTGCAAATGTCCCTGAATTCCTGTGGCCTTTAAATAAGAGGGTTGGAATGTCACAAGAGCTGCTTACATTATACTCTGCAGTTTTTAGGAGCTCAGTGAAAGAGTGCTTTTTTTTTTCTGATGGTTTACTCTTTGTGCTAATACACGAGAGAGGAAAAATGCTGAGATTATACACTGATAGATTGTTTTCATAAGCTTTAGTTGTGATGTTTTACTGTGTGATAGTTTACTAAAGTGGTAACTTACCTTGTGTGTTGTGCAGAGGATGCCTTCTCTGGCATGGAGTGGATGGTGGAGAAGATGGATCTGAAGGAATTTGATTTTGATGCCCTGTTAGGTATGGAACATCTGGAAGCCACCGTCTCACCAGACGAGCTGATGGCCACGTTGGAAGACTCGTGTGATCTATTTAATGCTACCATCCAGGAATTTCACAACAAAGAACTTCCACTGATGAATAACGTAACCACCCATCTCCCTGAATCCCCAGTTGGAGCAGATCCAATGGCTCCATTGGCTTCCCTTTGGTCTCTTCCCTTTTCCCCAGGGTCTCTGACTTCCACTCCAGACCACTCATTTAGTTTAGAACTAGGTAGTGAAGTGGATGTTCTGGAAGGAGAAAGAAAATGGGAGTGCCCCACTGTTGTGGTGGTGATCACCAAGTCCGAGAAAGAGGAGGAGAACCACTCTGATGATAGTGGAATATGCATGAGCCCAGACTCCTACCTGGGAACCCCCCAACACAGCCCCACCAATTCAGTTGGATCCCCCAATGGCAACCAGTTCCCTGCAGATGCCCCTGGTGGCTCTGTGCGGTCCAAACCATACGATCATCCTGCAGAGAAGGTAGTGTCAGCAAAGGTGAAAGGAGAAAAGAAGATAGATAAGAAACTAAAAAAGATGGAGCAGAATAAGACTGCTGCCACACGTTACCGGCAGAAGAAGAGGGCGGAACAGGAGGCACTGTCTGGGGAGTGTAGAGAGTTGGAGCAGAAGAACCAGGCCCTGAAGGAGAAAGCAGATTCCCTTAGTAAGGAAATTCAGTACTTAAAAGATCTGATAGAAGAGGTCCGCAAGGCCAAGGGCAAAAGAACTAGAGTTCCCGAGTAGGGTAGTCAGCAGTGTTGTGTGCATGTATATAAGCTTCCTGCTAAAGCTGTGTATTGCTGTCTAATAAATAATTTTGTAGTAAATGTGCAATGATGGTGTGTGATGAGTGGTACCTGTAAAACCAGCGTGACCGTAACCACATCTGGGTGCTATTGTGTGTCTAGAGAGTGCTGTGTGTTGTGGGTGGTGGATGCAGCGCAAGTGCAGAGCGTTTGGAACTGGAGTGTGTGTAAAGAGTCTCAGTTGACCTGTCCCCCTCCATAATTTACATGTGTTCCAAGGTGAGAGGGGATCACACTGAGGTGCCTCAGGGTTTTTAGCAAATTTGTAAGTCTGAAACAATTGAGATTGGAGAGCTGATGGAAGACAAGGTCAGTAATACCATGTGGTGGGTGGTGCTTACTTTCAGACTTGGATATTTCTCTGAAGGGAGGAAAAGGGTCCAGGGTCAAAACACAGTTGTGAACACTGGTTTAAGAAAAAGCTTGCTAGTAGATCCAGTGTTTGGTGCACTTGAGTTCCTCATCTGGGTCTCCCAAGTTCCCAAACCATGAGTGGGAGCTGTTGCCTGGTCCTGTCAAACTGGTGTGAGCTGGGCCAGATGGATGGGGTTACTGTAGTGCTCTTACTGATGGGTCACATTCCTGTAGCAGTGTGAAAGTCCTCGCTTCTTCAGCCAGCCACTGACCTGTCAAATTTTAAAATGAAATAAAAATTCACTTTATTCTAGGAAGGCTATAGCTTGAGTTGGTCATAAAACCAGCTCTAGTCCTGCCTCAGCTGTGCAGGGAAGGTACTGGTGTGCTGCAGCAGCACCTCTGTGTGGGTTAGGGTTGCTTTAGGATTTGGGATGTGCCATTTTTAACTACTTGTGTGCACTTTTTTTTTTGCCACTGGTACCCCATTTAACAGTGCTTAATCCCTTTGGCTTGTGGACACACACATACTTTTTGAGGAGTTGATTCCTTTTCACTTGCTGCTGGTGTGGCTCCCTGAGCTCCTGGGTTCGGGTGCCTGGACATCCCAGCCTGGCTGGCACACACATGCAGTGGGGCTGCAGCCTGTGCTGGATGGAAAAGGTCCTTAAGGGAACCTTGGACAATGGTTTCTCCAGTTGCAGCCTGCTGGGGGTCCTGGTCTCTGACATTTGAGCTCCTTATGCCCTCAAGTTAGGGCTGCAGTCTTCATCTCTGCTCCTTGCCCAAGCCATTACCTGATGTGGGATAGCAGCTGAGGGACCTGCTGTGTGAAGGCTGCTCCAGCCCATGGATGGTGCGGGTGGCTGCTGGCATCAGGAGCTGACTGCTGCCATGGGGGGCTGAGAGAGCCCTCAGTGGCACCTGTCTGTGCCTACAGCTGTGCCTGCATGGCTGGGTGCTATTTAAATTGCAGCAAGAAGGCTCCCTCTCAGGAGTTAGGGCTTGTGCCACGCTGAGGCGGGGTTGGATAAGTAACACCCTCCCCTTGGTATCATGAGACAATTTGAGCAGTCTCCAACCTCCTGGGTAAGGGCACTGTTGACCATGCACTGTGTGAATGGGATGTACTGGATGAAAACTGGAGACTGCAAGCAGGGACGAGGAACTCTTGTGGTTTCAGAGGTAGACCAATGCAATAGGTTTCCTTTGAATCAGCTACATCTGCCAGGTTGGGGATGGGGATAATTAGAGGCAGAAAACCCCCAAGGTTTTGGTCAAATTTGCACCCGAGATGACATTTCAGTTGAGCCACAGAAAACATAGTAACTGCTATGAGTCTATGAGCTGGTGGCTTCCCTGTGCCAGGGAAAACCCTCCTCATACTGATCCCCCTTTCCCACCACAGGGCAACCACCCTTAGAGCCATAGCAGCTTCTGCTGGCAGCCCCTGGCAGCAGCCAGGGCTGAGGGAGCACCTCCTGTGTTCTGCTGCCCTTACTCAGTTCTCCTGAAGCCTGGAAAAATTGTCAGCACATTTTTCCCCTCCCCACCCAATGGCAGGGCTGTCTGTGAGCTACTTGTGGCTAAACTAAATTTTTCTTCACGTTCATGCTCTGCAGGCAGATGAGGCAGTGTCTGAGCTGGCCAGTACATACATGATTTTGGTTTCTACAGCCCTGCAGAGGGTATGCAGGTCCAATTTACCAAATTACACTCACACCAGGGAAGGAAGATCAGAGCTGGAGCAGGCAAGAAGGAATGCATGACGCATCCACACTGCTTTGCTCTCTGCAGCCGTGCTTTATAGAACTCCGTGCAGGAGAGTCAGAAAGCTGCCCTTAAAGAGCAGTCAGCGCTGTCAGTGCTTGCCGAGGCTCTGAGCTTGTGGCTTTGCAGAGGCGGCCCATATGGCAATCTCATGCAACGCCTGCTGAAATGACGCTGTGTTCCATACTTAGTAACTTAGTTAAGATTTCACAGGGGCTGGAGATCAGGGCTGACTCTTCCTCTGCATTTTTTTATCTAGACTTTTCCTCCAGGCTTCTGTTGGGCACAGCAAGCATCACGCCACTTGGCTCTGCAGCCCAGCAGCTTGTCCAGCCTGCAGCAGGAGCCAAGGAACACTCAGGACACCATCACAAACTCCAGCCCACAAGGGTAAAAAGTCTGATAGCCTCCTGCCTGATAACTGATTTTATATTTTTCAAACTGCAAAACTGCAGGAGCCTCTCTCATTTTTCTCACAGCCTCACAGAAAAAATGTGCTTCAACTGGTTCTTTGCAGCTTGCATAGACCATGATACCACGTCCAGAATTAGATTGTAGTGCATGAAATGCAGGCTTTACCTATCCCCAGAAGAGCCTAGTTCTTCTACATCCTTGGAAACAGCAGAATTCTCCCAATCTGAGTTACATAAAAGCTGTTTGAATCTGAAGCTGGCACAGCTGATGGGATTTCTGTCTCAGTTATTTTTCCTCTGAATTAAGGGCAGCAAAGTAGACTTCACACGCAGTGTACGTGACCCTCAGTCTCCAATCCCTCAGCCAATTTTGTGCTTCATGGTAAACAGGAGTCCAATATTCCCCCACAAAACCAAGCAACCTCTTACAGTTCACTGCTCGCAAACCCCTGTCTCACAAGCTTGTTTCTGCTGTTATCACAATATTTATAACTACCTTCCTCTTCACCCTGCCTTTAGAGAGACCCAAATGCCCTTCTCTTTCAAAAGGAAAAGGGGAAACCATCACTGCTGACGACTTCTTCACACACCTTTGTGGAGAACCAGATGCACCTTTGCAGCACGCTTACAAAAATAAATCCAGAGCTGCAGTGTTGGGGAATGAAGAAAGAATGATGATAAAATCTTTCAAATAGCTTTTGCCCTGGCAGAAAGCCCAGAAATAGCTGCAAGGACAGGCTGTCCTTTGGGAGATGAAGGCTCTTCCAGTGCTCCCAGGCTGGACTTTAGAAAGAAAATGTGGCTTATTCTGATGCAAACAGTTTCACACAGTGGTAGTCCATTCACAGCCTTTTTGGGGGGGTGGGAAATCTATATATTTTTGGCCAGAATACCAGTTTTCTTTATCTTCCCATAGACTTAGTCCTTCAGAAAAAAAAACCCAAACTAAAACAACAAAAAAAACCCCAAACAGGATCTGAATTGTCCTTCCTATAGGCATTATTTTCATCTTATGCATACTAATTTTTTTCTCAATATGGTCCAAGTAGCTTCTGTGACTATCCTTCTTTCCTCTGTCCTGCTGTTTTCACAGCCTTGCCATGCAGTGCTGCACATAAACTCTTGTTACATTTCATTTCCACTGCAAAGGCCATCTTGGGGTCTTACTGTGAACATCCCTTGCTGGGCCAGAAGTGCTCACCTTTGCTGACTTTCCCATTGAAATCCTTCAGGCCCTGTGAATTAACAGAGGAATTCAGTCCCCTGACCTAGACAATACTACTTTAGCTGCTCAGATATCCCAGGTATGCTGCCTTTGCATTATTTTCAGTGCACTCATGCAGTGTCATAAGTGAATGAAGTCACCAAATGAAGGAAGCTGGCTGTACCCACAAGCTCCAGTTTCCCTGTTACAGAGGTGCATGCTCTCCAAGTGATGGCCAGCTGCCTCTCATTTCTCCTTCAGCTGCTCTCTTCCTCTCTTTTGCACGCACACACCCTTTTAAGGAATGGCAGAAGTGAGTTCCAGGCGCAGCAGATGTGTCAGCTTAATTTATATAGGGCAGAGAATCTCCTAGTCCTGAAACTCCTCTGCATCTCCATTGCAGTGTGCGGGCAGGTGGAGAAAGAGCCCTGGTCTTTGCCTCCCATTAAAGGAGATAAATCATCTTGCTGGCATGCAAACGGTGCAGCTCGGGACAGGCCAGCTTGGCTACATTACTGCTTAGCCCTGCCAACAGCTTATTCCTTCAGAAAAAGGTGTGTGTAACCCTGTAGACAGCTGCAGAGCAACCTTCATGCTTTTTGTGTCCCCTGCCCCCACCAGATAGCGGCTGTCTCTGTTAATCCTGTTTAATGTAACTGCAGATAGACATGCAAACCTTTAATCCCTCTCCAACCTACCAACCCTGCAGCCTGCCTTGGCTGGAGTTCCACATTTTGAGCTGTAAGCAGACAGTAGGCAGTCTGCCTTCTTTCACACTCCTTGTTTCGACCTGAGTGGATGTCTCAAAATGAGGAACTTCCTTTCATTGTAACTTCCTGAGGTGGTCAGGAGCCTGTAAGTGCTGTAGGTGCTGATGCTGTGTTGATCGTAAGACTGAAATGTAAGGCAGTCATGGAAAAACCCTCAGAGGGTAAAACTGGCTAAGGTTTTTAGGACCTTCCCCTATCCCTTGATTTTCCCCTACAGCTTTTTCAATGTTTTCAGTCTCTTTTGCCTGTGCAAGTTCATTGGCAGCCAGGTTTGTTACTGCTATATCATTTCAGAGGCAAGAAGTAGATGTCCTGAACTAACATGTTTTCTTGGTTTACTTTTGCAGCCTTCCCCTCTCTGACACACACATAGTTCTGGTAGTAGCTGTTGCTTTCTGAGGTAAGTGGAGACTTGCTGATAGAGCAGAGGCTGTATGTACTTAGATTAGTTTGTACCCACTGGAACAAATTTCCTTTTTTTGCTTTCCGTTCACATAACAAGGGAGCAGTAAGCCATTAAGAGGCCTGATGAATCTTATTCACACTAAGCGAGCTCACGGCTGAGCATCTGGGAACCATCCTAAACAGTTTCCCTGGAAAGGTTCTACCACACTTATAACACTCCAGAGCTTTTACTTGCATTCATATTAAAGCTGCCGCTACTGCTGCCCATTCTGACTCCCTGCTGTGTGTGGGTGGAGATGCCCTGTAAGATGGCACCTCACAATTCCCTAGCTCAGCTACCTCTATTTTCTGCTGCAGGATGCTCAGCTGGTGTCGCAGAGCTGGGAAGGGAGCCAGCAGCCTGATGAGCTCAGCGAGCACGCGGCGTTGGCCCGGCAGCAGTGGGACACGTCCCTGCGCTGCTGCTTGCAGATGCGCGGGAAAGAAATGCTGTCCAGCAGGTCCAAAGGTTGTTGTGGCCTGCAGCCTGTCAGCTTCCAGCGTGGGAAACAGGTTGGAGGCCAACTAGGAAAAGCAGCTACAGCAGCTGCTGTTTCCCTAACTCCTTCTTGTCTCTTCCATTGGGCAGAGAAGTCTGGCTGCAAAGAACAGACATCACAGAATCATAGAATGGTTTGGGTTGGAACGGACCTTAGAGATCATCTCATTCCAATCCCCCTGCCAGGGACACCTTCATCTAGAGCAGGTTGCTCGAAGCCCCATCCTGCCTTGCCTCAAACACCTACAAGGATGGGGCAGGTTTCTCCAAGGTAGCCATCTCCTGGTGTCCCAGCACAGCTGGGATCCTCTGGGCATGGCTAGACAGACTGCTGGGAGTATGAGAAGGTACCCAGCTTTAGCTTAACACCAGGCACGTGCAACAGGCTGGTACCTGTTCTTCCTTCTTTGAAGACATTCTCCTCCCAGGGTACCACCTGTCCTTATCTACCCAGTATTCAGATGGCATTGCTCTTCTTTCCTAGGAGCTCATGCCCTGCCAGAGAGGGGGAAAGTCAAGGTTGCAACATGCAACATCATTGCCATTGCAAGATGGCATCTCTAGAACCACCATTCACTTCTGCTTCTTTTTCCTTCTTCCCACAAAATAAAGTTTAATTTATTTAAGGATACTGTTGACTCTACACTTAAGTTTAGTTTCAAATGGCAAAATTCAGTCTGTCAGGTAGCTTTACCCTCCTTAACATAATGCCTGAAGAAGTATGTTGATTACTTGTGTTGGCCCTAATAGTCTTTCCAGACAGTAATGAAGCCGCCACCCAGTTCTGAAACTCCACTAATCTGGGTGTTGTTATCCTCGTGGAGAACTGCTCTGGGCCCCACTTTAAAGTTCCTCATTAACTTTGAAAGAAGAGCTTTCCTGTTGCTTACATTTGCAAACAAACAGGCTGGGCTTTGTACAAAGAGAGTGAACCACATTACCCTCCTGCCCTTTTCTGGAGCAAGGAAGGATGTTTTTGCTTCCCTCAGCCTGTGGGAGAAGGGCCCAGGAGCTGAACAACCACAGAAACAAGGGTGCGTAGGAGGAATGGGTAGAGGAGGAGCAGGAGAGGACTTGAAGGACTTCTGTAGGGTCATAGGAAATGCCAAATACTGAAGATGAAGGCTTAAAACAAAATAACACCCCAGAAATCTATCTCTTTCAGTCCAGTTGTGGCACAGCCAGCTTTTTCACACAGTTAATTATTCTCATGACAGCTCCACACAGAGCTGCTTGTGTTAGGCCAGCTCACATGCACTGCAGCAGGCACATAGTGTAGAAGTTTTAGGGAGACATGTGCTGAATACACGTTTTGCTAAACTTTTTTCTTCAAACAATAGTGCTTCCATGCTTCCATTCTTTTAAGAAGCTTTTTTTTTTTTTTTTTTTTTTTTTTTTTTTTACTTTTTGGAAGCAAGAACCAACTGAAAAAAGGTAATTGTTCTTTGAACAATTTCTATATTCTTTGCCTGCAGATAGTTGAACCTGATCCTATTACAAGAAATCCCCTCCCACATGCTATTACCAATTTCCAGCACACACACTTCTGTATATTCACTGCTTATTTCCCCTCTCTGGATCTCATGTGTCCAAGTGACCTTCCCTCTTATGCAGACAAGAGGAAAAGAACTCATCAGAGGAGGCACAGACTCAAGAGGACAGCACCAGGAACTATAATCAGAGGGCAGGGAAAGGGTAAGTGAATTCCTGCCTGTGCTGGCATCAAGCATCTGCTGCTCAGGTCAGACAGGCCCCTTGTAATCAACTCCTGAGCTTAACCAAAGCTTGGCATTAGTCCTTCTCCTTACCTGTTTTTTTCCCCAAGGGAACACATTACCCATCTTCTTAGGTAAGGGGCAGGAGAAGGCAGTGGCGGAGCTTGCCAGAGGCACACTTAGAGTGGTTTAACGAAGTTTTTGGAACAACACTCCCATCTGCTGGGCCTTCTGTTTGTTACAGCTGGGAATTTAGTGGTAGTCTGAGGGAAAACAACTTCCCTTCAACCCAGCACCACAAGCTCAGGCTCAGATTTTAATTTGATGCAAACACCTAACATCAGGGTCACAAGCCCTCCTGGCTACAGGACCTGGCAACACTCAGCAGTGGCGCCCTGCCGGCATGGCTAAATTTCGGTGGGACACTCTGCTATAAACATTCAAAGGACAACTTTCTCCATGTGAGAGCTGTTCCTTGGAGAGAGGGAAGGTTGTGAGTAGCCAGAATGGAGGAGTCATCTCCATTCCAACCTGCACTCTTTGAAGACGTACGTATGTCAGAGAGATGATTTAATATATGTGTTAACATGAATTGGAGAGGCCATTCACACAACTGAGTCATCCTAAAGAGAGGAATGCTTGGATCACAGCAGTGACATGGCTCATCTTCATCAACTGTCATAATAATCACTACTACAAAGGGAAAGAGAGACAGTGTCTGCAACAATTATTTAATCAAATGACATACAAAAAGTTTTTGCAATGACTGACAGACCTGACAGGGGCTGTAGTAAGAACCCAAACTGCAGAGTTACTCAAGTTTAACAGTCTTTCAAAGCATCATTCCCTTCTTAATCCCAGTACAAAACATTTCTCCATTCAGATACAGTATTTTCAATGCTCCCTGCCAAATAACACTGGTAGCAGGAGTCTTATATCCTGGGGAAGGGGAAAAAGGATTTTATTTGGCTTGGTCCACTCTTCTATATCAAGAATGCAAGACACGCTGGCTGCAGGAAGATAATTATAAGGAAAACACACCTCGGAGCCAAGAGCATCTCTGTGGCTTTAGCAGGCTAGTGACAAGCTCTGCCCAGATGCAGAGCTGCTCTGCAAGTCTGACACAGAGGCACTTGCTGGCAGCGGCACATGCCCCATGTGCCATCTCAAACACGCCAAGGAAATGCTCAGGCCTGCAAGCCAGACCGGAGAAGCTGCAGAAAGATTGGAGCTGCAAGAATCCCTGTCACAACGCTTATGGGACACCAAAGTATTCCCTCTCAAATTTACGGAAATCTTCCTCAGTAAACACTGTGCCTTCGGGCTTCTTCTTTTCTGTCTTCTCTGGAGGCTGATCTTTGGACTTCCTGCCTCTGTTCTGAGCAAGAACCTTCAGACAATACAGAAATGGAAAAAACAACAGTCACTGTTATCCAGATCAAACCACAGTGATTTTCAAGCTCTCCTGCAGCATCCCTGCTGTTGTACAAGAGCCCTGCTATTTTCCAGCGTGCCTCCCAAGAAATGTGAGAGGCAAACCACTGATGTTAACCCAAGCAGGTCACTGGGACAACAGCAGATACCACCTTGTTACTTGGAGTCAAATATGAAAACTATTTTCTAGTAATTGTCACAGAGGTAAGAACATTGATTTAAATTCAGAATCTTCTGAAACCATGACCTTCTTTATTATCCCCTCTCTCCATGACACAAACCAAAAAACCAGTTCCCTCAGCATTTTCTAATACACTATCACCTCCTGTCACAATCTCCAGCCTGAGGAAGACTGGCCTAAACCACTTCGTTTGTTTATGTAAGTTAACAGCCTGTATCTCATGAAAACAGCCCAAGATTCTTCACTGTCAGCTATTCTTCCCTTCAAATCCTGGCATGAGACTACCTTTTGGGGAAGACCATTCAAGAAATTCTCAAGTTATGAGAAACACCATTTAAGAGGCTGAGTAATTCTTACTACATGAGCCAGCAGCACATCTGGTTCCTAGTTAATAAGCCTCAGGCTACAGAGAAGGACAATCTGATCAACAGTAAGGAGAAGGTCTGAAACAGTGCATCTCTGCCAGCAGAAACTATAAAATATCTTTGGTAATTAATAAAAGACAACAGCTGTCAGAATATTTTGAGGAACCTGATGTAGCAGGTGGCATTCCTGCCCGTGGCAGGGTGGTTGGAATTGGATGATCTTTCAAGGTCCCTTCCCACCCAAACCATTCTATGTTTCTATGATTTTCACTAGTATGAGAGAACATCATAGGGGGCAACGTATCAACAGTTTAAAGCTTAGTAAGTTATTTTGCCAGTGCACATAGAAATTCCTCAAGGCCATGTGTAGACAGAAACTTATCTTGACTCTCTTGTGCAAGGTATAGATCTGGAAGATCCAGGGATCATTCCCATTCACCTGTGTTCCTCATTGTAAACAGAACCGCCTCCTCCCCCCCCCGCCCCCCCCGCCGAAAGAAATTACATTCTTACTTGTTCTGTGACAGCTTTGTCTGCAACAAGTCGTCCCTTTAACATGTACCGCAGGTTTTCTCTCAAGTGATTCACAGGCTTCTTCTTGTGGTACTCCTCTGGGGCAAAGCAGAAAGGGACAAAACGCATCAGCTGCTCATCCAGACAGCTCACAAGGAGAGACACAGGAGGATCAGCAAAGCCTCGGGAAACAAACACCGCTACAGCTCAGGGATAGCCCCCACAAATGAGGCTGCGTGTAAGTGAGCGACACCAAGAGGGCGTGCAGGAGGGTGAGGTGGGACGGGACGGATACAGCGACCGGCAGCGTGGCTGCGGGACACCACAAGGGTCCCCGGTGCGAGAGCTGTGGAGGGGCCGGGACTCACCTATCGCCGACTTCACGACCCTGCCCTTGACCGTGGCCTTGTTCCTGCCGGCCTCCAGTGCTCTCTTCCTCCGCCTCGCCGCGCCCGTCGTCCTGGGGCCGTCCCGGCCTTGCTGGAGTCCCCGCGGCGCCTTCGCCCGGCCTGCAACGGGAAGAGGGACGGAGTCACCGCAGGGGTACCGGGGAGCTCCCCCTGCCCGCCGGCAGCGCCCGGCCCCGCGGGCTCACCCGGCGGCTCCAGCAGCTCCAGGCCGCGGCGCAGCAGCGATGCCGACATGGCCGCGCCGCGCTCCCGCCCGGCCCCACAGCGCCGCGCGCGGCCCGGCGGGCACCGCGCCCGCCTGAGGGCGGCGAGGCGGGGCCTGCCGCAGGGGACGGGCTCCTGCCGCCGCCGCCCGGCCGAGGGACACGGAGCAGGGGCCACGGCGTAAAACAGGAGTTTTCACCTCAAAACGAGGCGGAACTTCTCCGCGTTTAAGGCGGCGGAGCGCTGGAACCAGGCTGCCCAGAGAGGTCGTGGAGTCTCCGTCTCTGGAGACATTCAAAATCATCTGGATGTGTTCCTGTGTCATCTGCTATGGGTGACCCTGACCTGGCAGGGACTGGGGCTAGATTATGTGAATATCAAGATTACCTTAAGTCAGGATGTTCTTTGGTGCAAGATCTTTGAGTACTTTCAATGCTAATCAGCAAGGAAAAAGACTTAATTGGAACAGGCAGCGGTCAGCATCCCTTAGTCAAGGACATCTAGGAACTAACAAACTTTAAGGAGATAGTAAGTAAAGATCTGTGTCAATAGAACAGGTAGCAGTTAGTATTCCTTACTCAACAATATCCTGGACCTAACAGCCTTTAAGGATGTAGTAAATCAAGATGTCGATGTAAGTCTATGTGTACGTTGCTGATTTGGAAAAATAGTCAAGTTGTATGTATATTCTCTGTAATACTAAAAGTCATGCCTAAAGGTGAAAAAGACTCCTGCCCAGGTGAAGGCCCTTCCTCTGAGCCTGCACAGAAATTAACTGGGGTTATGTGATTCCTCCTACTGACTCATCACAAGACAGCGGCTGTAATTGGGAAGTTCTAGACCCTGAACTTCTATGTATAAATGATGGTGTGGAAAAGTCCAGTGGGCATGCTTGGTTTGGGGAATGTCACCAAGCACCTGGGCTCACACAACACTGAAATAAATGATCAAGTCTCTCCTAAGTGCGTAATTGCGGGCTTGTTGCACACCAGGTAATGAGTCTGATTTTGTGGACAGCACAAGGGGTCCTGCCATCATAGGCGTTGTCACAGGCCAGGAGGAAAGGGGATGGTGTCATGTTTTGTCTCAGCAAGGCCCCAAAAATCCCCATTTAACTGTGCTAGGCTCATCAGGCAGAGAGGTTGACTCTGCCATAAATTGCATCTATTATTCAGGGTTACTTTAGTCTATTTGTTTAAAGCTTTCTTCTCCAGTTTTCACCCCTCTAGAGACTTCATGCTAATATCTGCTAAATTTAGCTATCATTTGAATAAAGCTTATTCAATTATAGCCAGTGCTGCCAGTAAGAAGCTGACACTGGAGGAGGAAAGAGGTTTATTCTCCCTCAGACATGTCCTGCAGGGAGAAAGGGATACAAATGGCTCTCATTGTTTCTCATAGTAATGATCTGTAACAGGGACCAATAACAGTTAAACCTCTGTGTATTAAAAGACAGTCATTCTCTGGAAATTGTTCTCCTGCCTCTGCAGATGTCACCTCAGTGCCTGTCTTTTATTGTTCCTTCTCTTCTGAATCCCTCCCTGGATGGATACCAGCATACTGTGTCAGTTTCCGCTAATGCTGCTAATACATTTTTCTGGACAGGACTTATGTGGTGCCTATTCCTGTCTTCAGAGCTGGGGAACATTAACCATTTACTGCTTGTTCAGCATGTCACTTCTCACTCTTAGTTTTCCCTTTAATGAGCTATTTTTAAAAATTTATTTGAAGGGACAGTTGCTGGATATGGAACGCAAAACACTTCTCCATTTTTTTTGTTTTCTCTTAGTAGCTGGTGGAAAATGGAACCTGCTCAGCTCTTACTCCCTGCCAGATTTGTCCTTCCACTTGTGTGAAAGCTCACAAAGTTACAAAGAGGGTATTGTAGCTTTGTGAAGAAGCTGAACAAGCCATGAGTTGATAGCCTATTGCTAAAACAGAGGAAAGCAATAAAGAATATTATAGTCAGCAGAAAAGTGGTTACTGCTTATATACTCATATTATCTTCATCTTGGTCAGACTGGGATAAATGATAGCTGCCAATGCCATGGGGAAGGTATTTTTAAAAATACTTTGTCAGTCAAACACTCTTTTAGCCCCTAAAATACAAAATTACAGGTTCTGTGTAAGCTGTTCATGGTTTCATATTGCACAGTATATTCAAGTCAGCTTATTCTTCTGATTAAAGTTTTTCTTCGAAAAACTATATTTGTATCATTTATTACCAACATCTAATACATTGTTACATATGCTTTGTGTCAGAACTATGCAACCTCATAAATGTTTTATGCAGTCATCTGATGCAAAACCAGCTTTATTACCAGCACTACAAAATATGTTTAACAAATTAGTGTGATAGAAGCTGCACTGATTTATTATCCTGTTCATGGAACACATATCCCCTTTTCTACCTCAAAAGTAAACCATTACCATCTCATTTCCATTTCTGTTGTGTCAATTAACAATGATCTCAGTTATGTAGGTGTCTCAGAAAATCTGACTCCATTCTTATTAAATACCTGCAGTAGCAAGGACCTCATAATACAGGCAACTCCTCCTTTGACCAGCAAGGCCGGTGCTGTGATTTTAGTCTGCAATTACCTGCAAAATAAAATTTAATGAGTACACAGGGGGGTCACTTTGCTGAAGAGGGAAGGTAAGGCACTTTCTTTAACCGCATTCACAATCTCCTGCCTCAGAGTCTGGTCAGGTTCTTGAAACTGGTTAGTTCACCAAGAAGTTAAACGGATGCACACTTTGTGGTTTGGTGTATACCCCAGGTTTGGATCTGTTGCCAAGGACCACGGTCTGACGTAGGCTGTGGAGTTTTTAACACTTTGTGGAATCACATAGCTATTATTAATACATTACATTTCTTCATCTCCTTTTAACAGAATCTGACAGCTTTTCTCAGGGCATGATTGTTGCTGTTTCTCCTGACTGCGTTCTGGTGGTAGCTGTGCTTGTTCTTACCAGAGATGGTGATTACAGCATCTGTCCTGTTTCTGCTGGGTGGCTCTGGTACAACCAACACCTGCTACACTCCTGCAGACAGAGGTGCAGAGTCTTCCTTTGCTCTTTGACCTTTATAGAGAATTATGCATCTTTTCCCTGCGCTGGTAAACAACATAAATTTGTTGGCTTATATTAGGAATGTAAAATCATCTCTTAATACGAACTAGATTTTGCCTGTGTACTATATGTTACTTCTCCTATAGCTGTAGAATGTAGGCATTTGGATCACATAGCATCTTCTCCATGCTGTAAACTGTAAAATACCCTATGCTGACCTTAGATTAAGTCAGCTACCCGTTTCTGATAAATCTGCTTTAGGCTGAGCACAGCACATGAAGTGCTGTATTTCTCTTTACAGGAGCTTCCGTGGCTTTATCAATCTCTCAGTGGTGATATGCTCCTTGTGTCATCGTGATAGATACATTTACCCATGCCTTTCTTTTACTCAGTCACTATTGAAAGCAGCTGAGCAGACCCAACAAATAGCTTTTTCCAGACTAGTATGTGCTATTAAAAACTTAATGTTATGAGACTTTGTCTATGCCAGTAAAAAAAAAAAAAAAAAAAATCAGTATTTCATTATAATGTTTTAAGGCCTCTATTCAAATTAAAATTTCATCCAAGATGAATAAAATTAAAATTTCATTGCTTTGCAATCCCTCAAAAATCAGTTCAGTTAGCTCTTTGAAGCACTTTGGGGACAGAATGAATGCCAAATGGTCTAAATTTAAATGTATAACATCCAAATAAATCACTATCTTAGAGCCTGAATAATCTGAGTTAGGATGGCAAAAACCATAGGTGCTGCATTTCAGACTGAGAATGCCTTTCTTTCTGAGATTTAAGATGTCTTCGAAAGCTTCTGACGCTAATGTTCATGTTTTATAGCTTTCTTTAAATCTCATGCCTCAGTGGGTAGCTGGCTTTTCAAGTACTAAATAACCCAGCCTACAGATCAGTTGGAGTTTTAAGTAACTTCCATATGTGAATATTATGAGTTTGCTTTCTGCTTGCTTTCTTGTGGCATTGAAAAATGGTAATTTTTCCTGCTTGGATATGTGGATAAAGTTCCTGGTTCATCTTGGAACAACTATTATTTCTCTATTATTCTGGGCTTTGGAAGACATCTGATTTAGCTTGTTCCACCTTATTATTCTGTATTACATGCTAACGAAGACGTACCTGATATTCATGTCTAATCACACTGCTGTCTGTGGCAGTTCATAATAGCTGTCTATTTGCTCTTACTTTATGTTCCAGCTTCTGGATTCAGGGGGTTATGTAGGAGTCTCAGTCTGAAGGAATGTTGTGAAGGATGTGAGAAAAGAGAAGATAAGGGCAGCATTGGAAGTAAACTATAACAGTCACAAGCTGTTTAGGGCGTTTTAAAAGAAACAGTTTTATGATTTTGGGAAATGAGATCCTGATGTCTGAACACTTGGTACAGTCCACATTGGCACATATATCTGTATTGTCTCTTCCAAATGAATCAGACAGATTTTCAAGCTGATTTATAGCAGATTTTCACCTCAGCATGTTTCTTCACATGTGGATTAGTGAATGTGCTTTGCTTTAAGCAGCTGTCCAGTTTTACCACTTCCCATACTCTGTATTTTCTCTTGAACAGCAATACCCAACGCTGCTGTCATTAATATTTAGCTCTGTTTGCCATCCTGAAGCAGTTTGTGCTGTGGTCACTGTTACTACAAAGAGCCATGGATCACTGCCTGCCCTGTACCTCAAGTGCATAGGAACCTTTGTCCTTTAACAGTGTGACATGCCTTTGAAAAACAATTCAACTTTCCAGCCTACTGAATTTGAACAAGGGCTGGGCAATGCTTTGATTCATGCACTTGCATGGAAAAGTATGTAGTTATTTTAGACTGACAGAAAGTATTTTATTCTGGTTTTTTTTTTTGTTTTTTGTTTTTTTTTAATGCAGTGCAGACATCTACCTCTTCCATTCACTTTTCAGTGACCTATTCCAGTTCACTAAGAATCTGGCTCTGCCTTGCACAGGTTTTGTGGATAATGTTAGAGCAGCTTAAGATTAAATCAACTTTCCACTGTACAAGATGCTGTAGCAAGAAATGAACTCTGTCCCTGAACAAGACATGCTATACAGAGGAGGTAAGGAAACACAAAGTTTAAGTAACTCAACATCCTTGTCCTCCACCTGTTGGGTGTTTTTTTGCTCCAAATGGGAAGAGAACAAGCATCAATAGCTCTGCTGGTACTGTAAGAGTGCACTTTATAGATAGAGGAAATATTTTTAAGTACATAAAATGTTGTATTTGGGAAGAAAAAGCCACCCAAACAAGCCCTTCTGCAGGGCTTAGAATACCAGAGGAAAACACTTCGCTAGCTATAATTTGCATATAATACAGAGTTGGCGTCACAAGGTTTTGTGGCCAGAAAAATGGGTTTTGGCATCCAGACTCACATAAATGCCTAACAGTCCAGTGCCCTCATACTTTCTGTTTTTCCCTGAATAGAAAATTCTCTTCAGAAGAGCATCTGCTGGTCTTGCACACCTCCTAGAGTGGAACAGGCAGAAAGTTCTGCAGCTGGAAGGGAATGATTTCTCTCTGTTTCCCACTGCTAGCCTTAAATATCAAAAGGACAAAGGAGTAGAAGGATCCCAGGTCTCAGAGTGGTTGACTTTTCCCTGTTCCTTTTTTGGACTGTGGTTTCTGGGTCTTCCTCCTACCTTTCCCACCAACTTCATTCCTGCAGCATTGGCTCTGGGAGAAAGTGGCAGACCTCACTGCCACTTTTCCTCAGTTTGAAAGACCAAAACTGATCCTGCTGTAGTTATTTTTCTTTTTTCCTAAGAATCTAGGACAAAATGATAAAGATCCTTTGGAGCAGGGATGGGCCTGAGTGAACGAAATATAGGGGAGCTGTGGACCAGGAAATGCTAAATGCTGGAGAACAGGTGTAACAGATGGCAGACACAGGAAGGGGCAAAGGCAGGGGCTTGGAGAGAGTGCAAATTTACCTTGTAGATTTTCAGGCTGAGTAAAAAGCATTGTAGAAAAGTGAGTAAATTGTGGACAACACTTAACTGCCACATGTACACATTGGGAACTACCGAAAACTTGAGAAATTTTGCTTATTGGGGATCTGACTTGTTAATTTTTGTGGTTCTGTGTCACTGGCATTGCTGGATCAGAAGTTTAGAGCTGTTTCATGGAAGCCTTTACAGACTCTTCCAGGGCATCTTGCCTCGTTAGTTTGGAACTTGCAGTTAGTGTGGGTTTGGTGAGACTTACATCAGCATCTGAGCCTCCAAGTTTACCAGAACCTTTGCTTTCCTTTTAATTTAGCTTCAAGCCTGGACTTTAAGTGGACTGTTACCTTCTGACTTTTTTTTTTTTTTTCCTTGCCTCTGGACTTCAGCCTATATTTTTTTTCCCTTTTGTTCTTCTAGAATTGATCTTTCCTTTTTAAATTGCAGACTGACCTCCCTGGTTGACACTTGGCCTTCTTTTGTTTCACTTTTGGCTTTCCATTTACTCTTTATTCCTTCCTTACATTGTTTGTTTCCTGCTTTGTGGCTTTCTTTTGTGTTTTAGTTAGAAATATAGGTCTTCCATGCCAGAATCAGAGAAATTCACCCCAAAAAAGTTCCCCACTGAATACAGAGAAAATGGACAGAAACTGAAATGAGGATTTTGGGGCAAGGTTCAGTGTTCATTGTTTAACTAGAGGGATTTGTAAAAAGGCAGCAGTGGTTCTCTGTTCTGGAAATACTGTGGCCTTTGATGAAGTAAAGTCTTGTTTCTTCCAAGAGGATGTATTTCATCCCGGTTACAGTAGAATTAATGATTTCTCATGTAAAGAGCTTGGAAATACATAGAGAAGAGGTTGCATTAGAGCTGAGAGCTTGTGTCCTTATGCTGCGTAGATGTGAAATTGGGGAATGTCAGTGGCTGCTGAACATGGCTGCTTTCAAATCAGTGACAATGAGGTGGAAGGCTCTGTGTTGTGTTTCCAGCATCTCCACTCCTTAAAATGGTTTACAAGCCCCAGAGCTGGCTCAGAATGCAGCAAAGTTTAGCTAGTTATGCTTGTCATCAATTATTAAGGGTTTGGAGACAGACGGGAGGTGGGCTGGGGCCATCACGGGTTTTGCTGCCTTAGGCAGGCCTTGTTAGAGGATGTCTGTGCTGCTTGGTGCAGAGCAGAGCCGGGGAGCTGGGGCAGCATTGCCTGCTGCTGCTGCAGCTCCTGCCTGCTCTGTCCTCTGCTGGCACAGCCCGATCTTCCCATGGCTGCAGCTGTGTCATGCATGTCCCTGCTTCAGTTGCTAAAGGTGGGACAGGTCCCCTCCTGTCCCCCACTCCCTTCAGATTTGAAGGACTGGATGTTTATTGCTGCAATACACAGTGTTTTCCTAGTTTCTGGGATTTTTTTTTTTTTTTCTTCAGAATTCCTCAGAACTACACAGAATAACTTGTGAAGCTTCTTAGATCAAGGGAAGATATTCTGTCCAGTGTCTGGCATGCTGCATTTGTCAGTGTAGTGCCAGTCCTCTCTCTCTGCACTCAGCTTTTGTAATTTTTCCTCTCTTTTTTCCCTTTTCCTTCCTTTGCTCTCTCTCTACTATCTGTATTTTGTCTTTCCTTGTTTTACTCCCTGCTTCCTTGACTGCTGTCTCTTTACTGCTTTTGCTTCTCCAATTTCTGAGGCTGTGGGAGGGTGACACTTCAACCTGACTTTTTACTATTTATTCTTGACTCCCAGCAGTTGAGTCTCTCTAAATTATGTTTGCCTCTCCTCTCCTCTCCTCTCCTCTCCTCTCCTCTCCTCTCCTCTCCTCTCCTCTCCTCTCCCCTCCTCTCCTCTCCCTCTCCTCTCCTCTCCTCTCCTCTCCTCTCCTCTCCCTCTCCTCTTCCTCTCCTCTCCTCTCCTCTCCTCTCCTCTCCTCTCCTCTCCTCTCCTCTCCTCTCCTCTCCTCTCCTCTCCTCTCCCTCTCCTCTCCTCTCCTCTCCTCTCCTCTCCTCTCCTCTCCTCTCCTCTCCTCTCCTCTCCTCTCCTCTCCTCTCCTCTCCTCTCCTCTCCTCTCCTCTCCTCTCCTCTCCTCTCCTCTCCTCTCCTCTCCTCTCCTCTCCTCTCCTCTCCTCTCCTCTCCTCTCCTCTCCTCTCCTCTCCTCTCCTCTCCTCTCCTCTCCTCTCCTCTCCTCTCCTCTCCTCTCCTCTCCTCTCCTCTCCTCTCCTCTCCTCTCCTCTCCTCTCCTCTCCTCTCCTCTCCTCTCCTCTCCTCTCCTCTCCTCTCCTCTCCTCGAGTCTCCTCTCCTCTCCTCTCCTCTCCTCTCCTCTCCTCTCCTCTCCTCTCCTCTCCTCTCCTCTCCTCTCCATAGAAAACACTATCAGAAAGCACTGAGAATCCGCTGCCAGGTACTTGGGGCACTCTCACTCTCTTGGGGTGCAGGGGCAGCCCTGGAGGTGCTGGGTACCAGGCACCCACACGCGGTGAAATGAGACTTCCGCGGGCCAGGCTGCCTTTTCCAGGGCCACGTTTCCTGCTCTGCCTCTTTCTCCTGAAGTCCGGGGAGCAAATGCCACCAGGAGACGATGCTGCTGCCATTTCTTGCAGGGGTGCCTGGTGCCACTAGGGCTCTCCTCACTAGATGTCACTGTGAGGCTGAGTTTCGCCTGCCACGAGCACCTCAGCCAAGAGAGACGGGTCTTGAGTGATGAGTTTTTGGAAGGCCTTGCCAGAAGCAAGGGGAGGGCATGGAAGAGAATTTCAGGACAAACGTGGAGTTGCTGTAGGTTTTACCTGTCCCTGACAAGTTTTGGGAACATAACTAGCAAGATGTGCAGGGGCTTTGGGGTGCAAATCCAACCACTGCCTTCAAGCACCCTTCCTGTCTGACAGTCATCAGAGCATTAGGGTGACTTTGGTCTGAGTCGTGCTCATCTCCTGTCAGCCACCACACCGGTTTGGCAGCAAGTCTTTCTAATTAGTGCTCAGCCCCAGATCACTGTTTACTGTCCCATCTGCCATACCCACGTGTAGCCCTGGCCCCAGCACATCTGTGTACTCTAAGTGCCCATGGTGCTGCCTCTCTGACAGGGCTGCTGCGGAGAGGACCCCTGGGAGCCATCATGGTAGCCCCCAAAGATGGTGGCGGTGAGTGGTGGAGGGAGGCTTGCCAGGGGCTGGTCTTTTCTCTTGCTAAGGAAGCCAAGTGACAGGAAGGAAGCCAGTCATGGGCTTCTGTTCCTGAAGATATGGGGCTTGAGTGCAAGGTGGACCTTTTATCTCTTGATCTTGACTCCCAGAACTTGAGTTCCTTTAAATCAAAAGACCATCTCTTTCCTTGCTTGTATTTCGTACTCCGCTCTTTGTTCCTAAAACTTTGTAAACTGGATCCTAGGATCACATCTCCAACCTTTGAGAAGGCCCTACTGTGCAGAACCTGTAAACTGTGTCCTAAGGGAGAGTAGCTAACTAATAAATGTCCCATGAACTACAGTACCAGTGACACAGATGGTATTTAGGAGAGTTAGTTTGTTTTATTTTTAAGTTAATCAACTTCAATTCAAACCAAAGGAACAAGGGTTATGTGGAAAGCCATCAGCTCCAGGGAAGCATTTTGGTCTGGTTGTGTGTAGCTGTACAACCTCTTGTCTCACTGGGTACACCATGATTTGGTTTGGATGAGAGCACACCCCACATACGAGTTAGCATCCACCTGTTTCTACCTGGGTGTGCTGACACGGATGGAGACCAGTGTCACAGCAGGTGCAGTGTGTGAGCTCCTCGGCTGGTTGCCTTACAGCCACTTCTCTGTGTACCGTTCGGATGGCTGTAGGTAGCTGTGTGTGTTTGTGTGCAGTCTGGCTACGTGCATCAGTGCTAGAGAGGATGTGAAAGCAACTGGATCCAAACCGCCAGGACCTGCAGCCTTTGTGGCTAGCCAAATTGGTGGGGAGCCCCAGAGACTTCTCCACTGGGCTCCCCTTACCCTGCTCTTTCAGCTGCGTGCTGTGCTGGAGGCTGAATCCAGCTCCACTTGTTCACGTGCCAAGGCACATTAACAGCCACTTTATCACAGTGCAGCCCAATTAATATTTGATTCTGGCAGATGAAGGAGGGCAGAGAGATTAAATGGGGTTGTTAGCTGGGATGGTGGGAGTGGTGAGAGGTAGACATGCTCTTTTTTGTGCAGCCCAGAGTAGTAGGACTAAAAGACTTACTTGAAGGGGAAATCAGGATTCCACCAGGCTGACTACTGTGTTGGGTGATGGAAGAGGAACAGTGAGTTGCTTGAACCCTCTGGGCCCTAATCATACAGATCTAAAAGAGGGGACATGGCTGGTCAGCCAGTGCTGATAGAAAGTGCAGGACTTGAAGCAGACCTTTTGGAAAGCTCTCTGCAGGAATAAATGGACAGATCCAGGCCACAGAGTTCTGAGGAGCAACTTCTGTGTCATTTACTTGATGCATTGGCAGGTAGCAACTCAGTGTCAGTGGTGCACTGTCAGTGCTGCTCAGCAGGACATGTGGCTTTGCTTTCACAGCCCAGGCAGGCGAGATGAGGCAGATGGACTCTGCCTCATGGCAGAGCTGACTCCTGTGCCATCCCCTTGTTCACAGAGCTGCCTGAAGTCCCCTGAAGGCTGGGTGGCTCAGCGGGATTCAGCTGGGTCAGGAAAAGGTGGTCTGGGCTGCTGCTACTTTAAAACTCTCCCAGGTGTGATTGTCCCTATGCAAGTATGCATCATTTCACTTCCCAATTGAAAAGCCAAAAGAAATTTCCAGGCAGTTTGCAGTTTTTCTGATTTACTTGTTTGCTTTCTTTTCTGTTCTCTCCTTTTTTATTTTTAATTTTTTTTTTCTTTCTCTCTTCTGTCTGTATTCACTCCTGCCAGCTGCCTTCTTGGAATTTAGTTTGTTTCAAGGGCAGGAGAAATTCATTTTCTGATTTCATATTTGGTGCAGAATAGCTTCCCCCCCATCGCTATTCCTTTCCCTGCCTTTTGCTGAAGTAAAGAAAGATGTTTTCGCAACATTTCCTTTTTAAAATCTCCTTCTGCCCTCTTGTAGCTATTTGGCCTCTTGTCTGACAGTGTGGGATAGGTGCTAACAAAGTGCTCCTTTCCTGATCCAAGAACTGGAGAATACTCTTGGGCATATTGCAGAAAACCAAGTGAGAGTGCGTCTCATGACAAATTTAGCTAAAAACAAAAGGAAAATAAATATTAGGACAGTTGGAGAGGGAGAGATTTTTCTTCATCCCTGGGATATCATCTCAGGGATATCTCAGGGGCTAATGGGCCCCTGGGAGCTGTCAGCATACAGAGTAATCTCAGGGTCCAGTGCTGGGACAGCAGATATGTGCTGACCCTGCCTGGACCTGGGAGGAGAGCAGCCAGTAGGTGATAGAGTCAGTTTGCAACAAACATCTGGTAACTCTAACGTTTTATTCTGGAAACTGTGGGGTTTTGTGGCAGATTTAAAACTTCCAAGCTAGGCATGAAGGAACTGAGAGCAACTTCCCAGCTTCCACAGCCCAGCGATGTATAGGCTGTGTGTGTGTGTGCGTATGTGCAATACTTGTTGGTGGAGCATATTTGTGAGATGTGGTGTTTATGCTACCTTTTATCGAGGAAGAATCGTTTATCTCAGCATTCTAATTATGTTCCATTAAAATGCAAATTTGGGTTTATGCGTTGAAATTGTCAGTACCATTGCCATGGCAACAGGAGCTTGAGGGAGGGGAATTGGAATAGGTGGGACTGTGCATCTCACTCAAAATCCCTCTCAAATATCTCCATGTAATTGAAATACAGTGCTCTTCCCCAGGAACTGTGGCACTTTCCCCCTAGATAATTTTAGGCATCACTGAAGTTCTTCGCGGAGTTGTTCTAACAGGGCAAATGAGTGTGGGGCACCAGGTAACTTCCACCAGAGTGGAAGAGCTATTGCACAGGTCTGTCAGAAGGAAGTGAGTCTTTCCCATTTGACCCCCACGTGTGATGCTTCTTTAGAAGCATCTCACAGGAAAGAAGGAAGAAGAGATCCCTAATGACTTCACCTGGAAGGCCTTAGATGCTGCCACTGTTATTGGAAGGCTTAAATGCTGTTTATACTTTTAAACCCACTCACCTCCAGTTAAGCGCCCACTCAAGCTGCCTGCACTGTGTCCTTCAGCAGTGAATTCCTCACATGAATCATCCTTGGTGCAGGATGAGTAGAGTCTTCTCCATGCCGCTGTCTTGGGGCCCTGCTCCTTTCTCTGTTTGTTTTTATGTCAAGATGGTGTGAATCCATATCTTCCTCCTCCTTTTACCAACTACAGATGGAACTCCCAAAGCTTGTCTCCCTCCTGTTTGAGAATCAAGTGAAGGAGTTTAATGATGCTGGGTGGAGGTGAATGCTGAGAGAAACTGAGACATGAAGAAAAATGAGAGATTGATTGCAGAGGAAAAATGTGCTTTTCTGTTTTGGCTGTTGGCTGAAAATTTTGATGATAAATAAAGCATGGTGAGTTAATTCCCAAACCACAGTGACAGCTGGGCAGGAAAGACAAGACTAGGTCTGTTTTCTTGCTCCTCATCCCTTATAAGAGGTTTACAGAGTCATCTGATACCTCATCCTGGTTTTGTCAGGGGAATTTTTTCCTGTGAACTGGGAATCTGATTTGCTGATAGTAAAACCTAGATACAGTCTTTTGAACCTGGTGATCCAAACTGCAGTTTCTATTGAATATAATTGACTTGGCTAGCCTGAGGCAGGTTATCATCCATTTAACCATAAAATAAGGAGGAAACATTCAGAGCAGGGTTTAGTTCAGCTTAGGGAGATCCCATGCAAGGAGAGGTAGACTCAGGTACTGCCTCTCCAATACGAGACAGAGAGTGGCAAACTGAAGTGGGTTCAGTGGAAGGCCATGAAGATGACTAAGGAGCTGTAGCACATTAACATGTAAAGAGATGCTGAGAGTACTGGCTTTGTTCAGCCTGGAGGAAAGCAATTCAAGGGGGATCTGACTGATGAGGCAGTGGGGAATGTGTGTAGAGAAAATGGAACTGGACTCTTCCCAGAGGTGCCCATTAAGGGCAATAGGCAGCAGAGACAAATTGCAGCTTACAAAATTTCAACTCTGAAGGAAAACCATAAACGTGAGAGTGGATCCACTGTGGGATGGTGACCCAGAGGTGTTTCGTAGTCTGCCTTCTTTGAGATACTCAAAACTCAAGCAGACAAGGTGCTGAGCTACCTGCTGTGGCCTTGAAGTTAGCCCTGCTTTGAACAGGGATTTGGACTGGAGGCCTCCTGAGATACCTTTCAACACCAGTCATTCTGTGGGCTCCCACTGGGGACAGGTTCTGTGACGCACAGTGAAATGGGGAGCCCACACTCTTCTCTCTTCTAGGATGAATCAGAAGCAGAAATAATCTGGAAATTTTACTGGAAAAAGCATGACCCTACTGTGGACCATCAGCTTCTGCACTGGGGGAACACAAAAGTGATGGGGATGGGGTCTGGGCAAAGATCTGGATGTCAGGAGGACACGGAATATATCCCTTGCTACTTCCACACTAGGGAAGCCATTAACTTGAGGAGATTGGCTTTCACAAGAGTGACATCTGACTGGGAGTGAGGGATAGGCCTAAAATAGTCCATTTTACATCTCAGGCTTTCTCAAGGAGCAGATTAAAAATATATGATAGAGAATATCCTTCCCTTCCAAGTGGAGAAGATGGTAAAGGAGAATAAAAAAAGGTGATATTTGAGTTTCTGTATCTTAAGTGACAAGGAATGGCATGAAAGTGGACGGTACCTGAAAGCAGAGCAATGAATAGTTGGTTTTGGTGTCAAAGAAACCATTTCACCGTGTTCAATATTATCATCATTACATTGATCAGCTTCACCAGCAAGGAAGATACTGAGAATGAGAGAGAAAATATTGTAAGGAACATAGAGGAACACACATTCAAAATAACTTTGTTTTGGAGAAGATTTGCCAACAAGTGATTACAGAGGGAAAGACAGAAGGTGAGACAGAGACCAGAAGAAAAACTGGAGAAGATGACAGGGCGGAGGAGAGTGGGAGAAAAGAAGTTTCTATAATTTCTGTAAATCTCTGCATCCTGTTCCTTCAAACACACGAGTATCCTCCCCTCCCTCAGCTGTGCTGAGTACTTCCCCCAACACCATCCTGGTGGCACTCTGTTTCCTCTGATGATGAGCTGAGGGGCTCCAGCCCAGAATGTCTGCTCCACATCTCTGCCTGCAATTCCTGACTCCCACCTCTCCTCTCTACTTCCCCAGCCAAGCTTTAGAATGGACTGTTTGTGCCACATTGCCTTCTGACGGGCACATCAAAGTGCAACAGAAGCTTCTTCTCTTACTGGGCTGAGGTTTTACTGACTGGGAAGATTTAACCCTGTGTCAGCTCATATGAAGAAGCTTTCCAAGATAAGGAGTAAATTCCTACTTTGCCGACATTAGCAAAAGATGGTTTTTTGTCTCACTGATTTAGGGTAGAGCAGACAAACTCACTGACCCCATGTAGTCCCTTGTCACCCCACACTTCTGTAGTGATTCCTGTGTCACTGTGTGAAAACAGCCAGTGAGCCTTGTCCTTGCCGTACAGTTTGGTATTGCAAATTATCTTTTATTTAACCTTGCCTTTCCCAAATGAGGTCTAGTGGCAACCAGAGCAGAGATGTTGAGGTCTCTAGTAGAGGTGTCAGAGCCAGGTGATGCCCTCTTTCAGCATGTGCTCTGCTCCTTCACCTGCAAACCCAGGCTTCTTGTGCACCTGCACCCATCTGGACTGGTGGGGATAGCAACGCTGCACCCTCACACAGCCATTCCCCCGTCCTCCCTTCCCTCAGCCTGCCAGAAACAGATCGCCATGGGCTGCTTTCCTCTCACACCCCTGGCTGTTCTAACATACCCTCGGGGAAGGTGTAAGACTGGCTGTGGCGACGAGATTGTGATCTTTCTCTTTCCTTTTTTATTTTTTTAAAAATTGTCAGTGGAGTTTCCCTTGCCATTTTCAGCAGATCTAAAAAAAACCCCTTCATCGAATATTCAGCATCTTCCTGGAGCTCGGCGGTAGCCAGCGGGGGCTGTGGGTACGCAGGGGATGACTCACGAGTCCTGTCTTGTTCTTGGGCCCCCAAGACTCCTCTGCTTCTCTCCCTTTCTCTCAGCCAGCAGTTTGTGCTGATTGGCCTGTGGCTGCCAACTCTTACGGGGCTCTAGTCGCAGCGGTGCTGGAAAGATATGGGAAGAGGGAGGAAAGAGGTGTTGCTTGAAGGCTGTGGGGATGGAATAGGAAGGGAAGTTTTTACGGGAGTGTGGGGATTATTGAAGGAGGGTGCCGGGAGGCTTTACACATAATGCTGGGGGTGGGCTAGGGAGGAAATCTGGTTGGCAGATGTGGTGATTCAAGAGACCCTGATTCAAACCTCACGTATAGATCCCCCTCAGCTACCCCAGGCAGCTCCCCCATCCCCTCCCACAGCTCTTGGTTCAAGCTCATTCCTAATAGACCCTGAGCCAATGCTGGCTCATTTTCACACCCTGTCGTTTGGTCATTGACTAAATTAAATTTCAATTACTTTTTCCTTATTAAAAAAACTGGTGAGAACAGCAGCTTTTAATTGGAAGCAGCTACTTGGCTTGTTGCAGCAGTGAAAGGTGTGCAGGTGGTTTGATGAGGAGGAGGAGGCAGGAGGAGGTGCTGAGTCATAGGTGGAACCTTTGTGTGGACATGTGAGAGGGCACAGGAGTGGCTGGTTGTCTCACCAGGAGATGTGGCATGACTGCTCTGCTCCTTCCTAAGAAGGGAGCCTAAAAATTCGGTCTGGTGGCCCCTCACTTTGGGGTTGCTCACTAGCTGCCAGCTCTGGGACGGGGAGCCATGCTGGAGGGTGAAATTTGTCTTCTTCAAGAGATCCTCTATTGGTCTCTCATGGGTGAACATGATCAGCTGTTTTTGATACCCTTGTCCTGATGGGCTGCTGAGAATGTAGCTTGTCAGGAGACCTGGCACAGCCTGACCTTACTTCTCTGGGAATATGTCCTTCATGGCCCCTCAGCAAGCTAGCAAGCTGGGGAAAGACAGTGAATGTCTTCACTTGTGCACCTGCTGGGACTTGGGGAAGAGGTGTGTCTGTCTGAAGGCACACATTGCTTAACTGCTCCCCTGCCCCTCAGATGAGCAGAACAGGAGCTGTGCAGGACACAAAGCTGTCCTGGATCCTCTGGGAACTTCAGGAGTCATGACAGGTACATTGTTTTGGCTCTCTGGTTTTTGCTGTTTCTCAGTTTTTTTTTTTCTTTTCCCTCTAAGCCTCTTACTGCTCGTCTCTGAGAAATGTAGCCTGTGACCTCAGCCTTCATAACTGTGTCAGCCATGTGGGTCAGGAGCACCTGGGGCCCCTCTTCTGCTGGTGACATCTCCTGGGTACACGTTGACAGGTAGTCAGGACTCATTGTCTCTCAAAGAAACCAGGAAAATAAGCTTGTGTTTGAATCCCAGGTGCAGAGAGGGTCTGCCTGTCACAGCCAATTCAGCTGCTGCTCTGCCTGGCAGTGTTGTTCTATTTTATGGGCTCCTACTCACGTTGCTCTCTTTTTGTTTTGCTTGCTTTCCCCCTCACTCCTCTCTTTCCCTCTCCCTCTCCTTCCTAAGCTGCCTCCCATCAGAGATCAGCTATTAAACCAACTGTACCAAGGCCGAGAGATGCACACAGGCATTAGGAACAAATGACACTGAGCACTCACCTCTGGTGCAGCAGCAGGACACCAGGAATCTCCGGGAGCATCGTCTGCCAGGGAGTGTGTTTGTCCTGGGAGGGTTGATGAGCTGCCCCTTGCATCCCACAAGCCAAGGTGTGAGTCTGTACTGCTTGAGCAGCCAACATATGGGCGTGGAAATTTCTGCCATGGTCCATGGGGCCAACAGCTGCTGTGTGTCAGGGTGTGTTATGTACAGACTGGTGGCAATGGAGAAGTTGCTCGGCTCCCTCACGCAGCTGCATGAGAGCCAGGCTAAAACACTGTGTGAGCAGCTCTGGGTTCCCCTCACCTGTGGCCAAAATGTAAATGCAGACGTGCTTGTGGTACCTTCTGGCATTATGGGAGCACTGGTTGGAAGGGCAGCGGTGTAGAGGAAGCGTTACAGATATGTCTGTGTCTGTCAAAGTGACAAGCGCATGGAGGAGGGAAGGTTTGGAAACACTGGAATTTGAGCAGCTTACAGCAGCCCTCTTTGAAAGATGAGAGTGAGGTTTTGGTGTAGCCACCTTTTCCCCTTGAGAAGTTTATTTTCCTTTCATGATGGTAATTTCTCAGGTGTCTGGACGGTGAAGGGTGTGTGGTGGAATCCTTCGGTGCAATGATGATGAAGGGACGATATGGGTGAGAAGGGTGAAAGTCTGGGCACTGGGTGAACATTATCCTGGAGGAAGAGAATAGAGGAAAGAAGCAGATCATCAGACAAACAGACTCAAATAGATTTTGTGAGTTATTTTTTATCTGGGAAATTAAATGCCTTTCCCAGACAGACACCAATGATTTTGCCATGGTTGTGTTTAGAAACTGTGTTGAGGTGGCCATGGTTGCCATAGCTTCTCAGCACAGCAGTGCAGGGTGCTGATACTGGGAGAGCTAGGGAGAGTGACATGGCTATAGTGCACAGCCACCCATGCTGGTGGTAGGCCCACAGGCCTTTGCAGGGGACAGAATCAGCTGAGGTGGGATCATTCTTCTCACACCAAAGGGTCACTGTCTGCTTGGAGTCTGTCTCACTTTAAGACTGTTTCCCTCACAGTGGTTCCCCCTCACTGTAACTTGTTTGACTTCCACGGATTTGCCCAGGAGTGGGTTAAACTTCCGCATTAATAACCAGACTGATAAAAATCACTGGAAAAGGTAAATGAAATGCTGCTCTGACACATCTGACGCAGAGGGGGAGGCAAATTCTCCAGACTGGAAAGCCATTGTCTCCCAGGGGTTTTCAGATATCACATCCTCGATGGAAGCAAATAGGACATGCCAAGCTCCTTGAGAGCATCTGCTAATATAGCATGGAGAGAAGATACAGGGACAGATTGAGGCCAACACTGCTTTTTGATTTTATTTTGGGAGAGAGCTTCACAGGACAGAGGCAGGCACTGTTTTACTCCTTGAGCTGAAGAATAAAGTGCAAGGGGCATAGACAAGACCAGCTGCAGGGCTTCTAGGGGGGAGACTGTGGGCGATGGGCTGTGCAAGGGAAGAGTGATTCAGCCCCTGCAGGATAGAGTGGTAGACCCAAGCTTGGAAAGATCAGCAGTGCCCAGTGCCTGAACACTCAGGCTTTTCCTTAGCATGAGCAGCACCTCCAGAGACTTATTTCCCTGTGGCATAGCCTACAGTATTAAACAAATTAAGAAATGGTTAGGGAAGTATTTCAGCTACCTCTTGCTGTTGTCAAGGCAGCTTTGTTGCAGGCAGTGGTGAGGACAGGCAGCAGAGGCTGACTGGCTGCTGCTGGGCAGAACATCCTAGTGGGAGATCACACAGAAGGGAGTGGTAGGCCAGGGTTTGGAACTGGGGGCCCTGTTACAACCCCGTGAATCTTCATCCTAATGCTCACCTTTGTCAGTGGCAACCAGGCAAACTGTGGCAGATCCCTCCCTTTCTCCTGTGCACCTACTCCTAATCTGTTCAGAAATAGAAAAAAAAGATGTTGAAGGGGGGGAAGATGTGGGAAAACTGCCTTGGAAAGATAACTCTGCTGTAATATAGGGGAAATGGTGTCTTATTTTGTTGAAACAGACTCGGTTTAAAAGGAGGAACATTAAGGAACACTTCAGGGAAATCTTTAATCTGGTTGCAGCATCCAAGAGAAAAAGTGTAGGAGAAAAAGACCTGAGGGAAATGAAGATATGGAGATGCATTAGCAGATAAATAGCATGTAGCAGTCTCTGGGCACTTCCCCATAACTGTGCTCAGGAAGGACCATCTGGGTCTTCCTTACAGCACTCCAACTCTCTGGTAGAGGAAGAGAGGAGTGCACGGATTAGCTCTTCCTGTCCTCTGCTCAGCAGAAGCTCTCCCACAACCTGGTGTCTAGTTCTAATATCCAGAGCTTGTTCCTTTAAGCATTTACACCTCCAATCAGGCCTCCAATCCCACTGCCATGTGGAGCCATAAACAAGGATAAACACCAATTAGTATGGTAAATAGCTTGGCCCTGTGTTTTCTGGTTACAGTATCATGGTAATTATTTCCGGCTCCCTGCCTGTGTACTCCTGCTGCTTGATTTTGTGCTCTGTACATCCTTGCCAGCCTGATTATTGCTGGACGCATGAAAATTGGCAATTGCCCTCTCCTGTCTCCCATCCATGTCTTGGGGAGGGGACTGGCCTAAGCCAGTTTCACTGAGGTGATCAGGGATGATTGAGGGACTATGGGTAACATAACTCAGCTCTCTGTCTTCTGGAGGCTGTACCTTAATGTGCAGGATGTGGGGTCATGCTGAGATGACATAGCACAGCATTTTCAGGGAGCCCACTGCTGGTGAGCAGGGCTTTGTAAATTATGGGAAGAGAAATGGCCAACTGGGCAGCTCCTACCCATGGCTCCCATTGCTCAGGTTTTTTCCTCTCTCCATTTTGACTGCCTTGCTTCAGCAAACACCTTTGTCTCTGTCTGAGAGTGTGACTTGGATTTTGACCCAAGAGGGACAGCTGTGCACATGCACGTGAGTGTGTACATGAGGTGGCTGAAGGTCCTGCCCACTGGGGAGGGACAGATCAAAGATTCTTCATTTTGGTTTCTTGGCAAGCATCCCAAGCTTAGCTTCTCTCTAATGCAGTGTAGCTGCCTTGGCATCTACATACACGGGCTGCAGCCGTTGGAGAATATACGGGTTCAGGGGCCTGTGACCTGACCACTTGTGTGGAGCCTGCTCCAGTTTGTGAGCCAGGATTCTGGTTTCTTTCTAAATTCCTCTGACTTAAAAAAGTCTCTATATTGCAGTGTGCAGTGCTCTTGTCTCTGCTTTTCCCCAACATTCCTGACTCATTTTTTTCTTCTGAATGTTCCTCCTTAGCCACCCTCCTGCACACTACTGTAGGTAGGTACCTGTATCTGCTTTTATTTGCACCTAGCCCTTTCTGATACATATGCACACAAATCGGAGGCACTGAAGGCAGCTTCAGGACCTGGGGTAATTGCACATTCACTCCCTCTCTTCCAGTGGCCAGGATATTAGTATGAGCAATTTGTTAGAACCCTCTCTCAGGTCCTGTTTTATTCATGATTTCACCTGTGAAATGCCACTAAATTGGTTGTGTGTTCCCAGTTATAGATGAACTCTCCCCTCTTTCCCCTATGGAGGCACACTGCCTTATAACCCCTGTGGGCCTGGTGGGTTGGATTTTGCAGCACTGTAGGGCTCATTGGCAGATGCATTGGCTGCTCCTCATGTACACAGGCATATGCCTTAGCTGACCCAGTTTTTTATTTTGCTGGAGATATATGAGTGTTATTATTCACAAAGTGTTGCAAACACATGCTGGGCTCTGTGAGACTCTTAGGAAGACAAAATAAATGGGTATTGCTCAGGAAGAAATGGCCAGGGGAGAAACAGCTGCTGTTTCTCCATGAAAAGCACCACAATAGCAACACTTGATCGTGGTGGTGGCCACAGGCCATTTGGGATTAGACACCCACAGAAAACAGGCCTGGCTGTGTCCTCAGGATGTCACTGACTTCATATTCATCCCAGGATGATCAATGCATGCATTATTCCCAAGAGGTTTGGGCTGGCCTGGTTTCAAAGCCCTGAAGTTCAGGATGATCCTCAGACAGTCTGAGCACTGCAAGCCTTGCCCTCCTTACCACTAAATGCCCTGTACTGCAATGTAAGCCTGTTGTTGCTTCTGTCTGCTGTGGACACCAAGAACTGAGAAATCTTCTTTTTTAGCAAGCCTGTATGCATCTGAAGATGGTTATCGTGCCGCTTCTCAATCTTCTGTAGTCTCAATAGCTTCATTTTGCTCAGTATCCTTCTGGTAGGTCATGCTTTCTGCATCTCTGCTCATGGTGGCATGATTGTCCCAGCTATTTGGAGGAGTGCTGTGCTCTCCTCCCCCATCACTCTCAAGCTGATGGAAGAAAACCTGTCCATCACCCATGGAACTGTAAGTCCTTACAGAGAGGCATGCTATCCTTCACTCCTCAAATACAACTTTGACTGCATGTCATTTTCTGAGACAACCAAAGTCATTCATCAGATTTGCCTCACAAGGCTTGGATTGGAGTGCATTGCTTCTCACTAAGGCAATTAATTCTAGTTCATTCTTGGCTTAGATGTGAGCCAAAAAGGTGTCTCAAGGAAAACTGATTTTATGTGCATGTGTTTCTCCTTTTGAAAGTGTCTGTAGTGTTGATCTAAGGGGTGGAGAACCTTTCAATTCATTCTGTGTAGCTCCCATGCTGCTTGGAAAACCATCTAAGCTGTGGAAACCCACTCTACTGCTCGGGGAGTTTTGCAGTTAGCAAACAGATGAGCTTTCCCTGGGTGGCTGCCTTCAAAATCAACCTTTAGGTCCCCTCAGCCAACATACCTGCATGGTCGTGGTTTCGTCCGTCCAGGGTACAGTACAGCACATGAAAATGATATAGCAAGATTCTGCCAATCTCACCCTTCCACAGTTTTTTATCCTCAGTTTTTTATACCCCCTGTCTGTTTTATGAGCTAACAGAAAGTCATTCTCCTCTGATAACTCATTTGCTTCAAGCAGCTCTTTTTACCTTCATCCTCTTTCTGCCCACTTACAGAATTACAGAATTATAGAATGGTTTGGGTTGGAAGGGCCTTAAAGATCATCCAGCTCTCTGGGAGGGGAAACCTCCCACTAACCCAGGTGGCTGAGAGATCCATCCAGCCTGGCCTTGGACACTCACAGGGATGTGGGGCATTCACAGCTTCTCTGAGCAACCTTTTTCAGTACCTCACCACCCTCACAGCAAAGAATTTCTTCTTAATATGTAATCTAAATCTATCCTCTTTTATGTCTAAAACCATTGTCCCTTGTCCTATCACTATGGTCCTTGGTAAAGGGTCCCTCCCTATCTTTTTTGTAGGACATCTTTAAGTACTGGTTGACATAAGTTGTCTCTGGAGCCTTTTGCTGTAGGCTGAACAACTCCAACTCTCTCAGCCTTTCCTCACAGGGGACTGCTTCAGCCCTTGGATCATCTTTGTGACTCTCCTCTGGACCTGCTGGAGTGGGTCTGTGTCTTTCTTATGCTGGAGGCCTCAGACCCAAGCACAGTATTCCAGTACTTATGGCTGCAGGCTCTGCCTACCTGCCATGGCTGAAGTCTTCTCCTCAGCCTTGGTCTCGTCTCCCTGATGCTGTAACTCCCAGATCTGAAAATTATTTCCTCCCTGCTTGCTTTTCCTTATGCTGCTTTCTTCCTTGGGACCTCACCCCAGTGGCTGTGAGGGCCCTAGCTGGCACTTGTATTTTGGTAGCCACCTACCTGCACCTCTTCACCACTTCTACTCCTGCTGCACGCAGCTGAAATGTCACCTGTCCTCTCTCCCCTCTCTCCCTCCCTGCTTCCCATGCCCTCCCTCGTTTCCCTCGCTGCTGAAAGTTCAGCTCATACGCAATGACGCATGCAGAAGCACTAAGCGTGTGCTCAGGACATATAATAAGCACTTGGCTCCAACAGGCTGTGTTTCAGCCTTGGGCTCCAGCACACTTCAGCAAAATGATTGAGATATTACCCTCTGCACAGAGGGGAAGGTGACTCACACAGAGATGCCCAGCCTGCCCGAGCTGGGAGGAAAATGCAGGTAGCCTAAGCCCTGCCTGATGACAGTCCTGCCTGTCTCTGGATGTGTTTGCCTGAGAGACATCCTGCCACCGGTGATGTCTGTGCACGTGAAGATGCCCCTGTCTGGGCACAGGCTGACCTTGTTCTGGCTGTGAGTGCTTGTGCACACGTGTAGGCAGATATGTGAGTGCTAGAGGGAATTTCTAGGCATAGACAGGCCTCCTGGCCCTGGTGGCTTTTACAGCATTCAAGCTCTCTTCCTGGCTGCTTTTCAGACCCATGGTGGCCGGAGAAGGGGAATGAGGAGGGTCCCCAGGAACTGATGACAGCAAGAAGACTGGAAGGGATGGAAGACAGAGTCTATGCCTGCTATGCCACAACAGTTTGCTGGCTAACAATGGCCCTACCACAGGGCTGGCTCTTGAGAGCTCTGTATTTGGCTTGGAATGCCCCAGTTAGTTAGCTTGATAGACAGGCCAATTAGTAGCCATGGGTCTTAGATGAACAGCGTTCTCCCTGGAGCTGTGTGGCAGCCTTTGTGCTAGGGAGGGTGATGCTGTGCTCTCCTGATTTGCAGATGAGAGTAAGTATTTCTGAAATGGTCATGGCCAGTTTGGGGCCCTCACCCTGCTGCTCAGTTGACATCAAGGCATCTCCTCTTTGAAATGGTGGCTCTGGAGTACTGATGGAGACAAAAAGCCACATATTTTTTCTGTCCTCACACAGGCAAAGTGTTTTGTGGGTGTCTTCTCAGTGTATCGTGGGGAGTTGTTTCACATGGAACTTTTCTTATTCTTCATCTTCATCAGTTTTCAGTGCAGGAGTCCTTTCCTTCCTGTCTAACCCACTAGCACCTGCCTACTCTGCACATTGCAGGGTCTGACCTCGTACTCCAGTGGGCTTCAGAGTAGAAGAAGGCTTTTCCTCTCTCAGTCTGTACAGGAGAGAAGGCAGGATGGGGTGACAAGAGGTGTACTTGTGCTGCAAGCTGACAATAAACCCTGCTGTTCTTGCCCAGGTCTCTGAGCAGCCCTTGGGTGTATGTAAGGCACACTACAGTGCCATGCAGATACTACCTGGGTACCAGCACTGCAGCAGCTGTATCAGCAGGACAAACATGGTTTGGCTGACCATGGTGGCTCTGTGCATGTCCTTCAGCTCTGGCTGTCCTCTGCAGCCCTGGGTGCTCAGACAGACTGTTCTCCTTGCTCCATTGTCAGCCAGTGCAGAGCTCTCCCTTCCAATTTTGGTGTTCTCCTAGCACTCCCTTCCCACCCTGTGGCGGAGGGCTGGCAGGAGGATCGGTGAGCCCAGGGAGTGGTGTGCCCGTGCTGACGGCTGGGTCAGTGGTGTGAAGCCATGGGGAGAGGCAGGAGACTTGCATCAAATCCCCAGCCTGACACGAAGTGACGGAGCAGAAAGAGTGAGCGACAGGGAGGGTGGGAGGCGGGATGGGAGCGATGGGGGAGCTGGGGGAGGGGAGTGAGAGCCTGGGATCTAGCCTGGGAGCAGAACAGCAAACTGGCTTATTATTAACCATAACCCCTGTCCCTTCCTAACCTTGCGTCTGATAAACTGTTCTCTGATTTTTTAGTTTGTTTGTTTCTTTTTTCCTTTTTTCTCCCTCAGGCAGTGCTGTAGCTCAAATTTAGCCTCCAATATTTATATATTTCTGTCTCTTCTATTTCCTTTCTTATTTAGGAAATATACTCAAGAGGACTGTGGGACTTGGGAAGAGCTAGAAGCATGGGATATGCTACATTGGATCAGCTGATCTGCTCCAAGATCCTAATTTCTGCCCATACCCTCCCTCCACAGAAAAATTAAACTGCCCATCCCAGTGAAAAAACACAGGTGCATGATGGAAAGTTTGGCAGAAAACACCTTCCTCACCCTTCCCATGGCAGTGTACACCTTGAAGTGTCAGATTCGTTTTCAATTTGATGATATTTGATATCCAGGGCATCTCCCAGCCAGCTGCTGGTAGAGGATGACCCACTCTGTGTATGCTGAGCTGGGACTGGGCAGACCTAGATTTACATCTGCTCTGCAGGGTGATCTTGAATGGATCACCTTCTTTCTCCGGACCTCAGTTTCCTTTGTCTCTAAGATGAGAACTAAGTGCTTATGTAACATTTCTCCAGCTGAAAAATGCTGGAGGAGATGCCTTGTTTTGTACTTCAACAATAGAAGAGAAAGTATATCAGCAATCTCTAGACCTGGAAAATTCCTTACTGGTAGCATCAATTACCTGGAAGGGCATAGTCCCCCTGAAGAGGGAGAAATCAGTATGTGTCATGCTTCAGATACAGCTGGAAAGAGAAAATGTTGGGGAGATAATCAGCCCAATGGGAAAGATTCCTCTAGGCTTATGTCCTGGGGATTTGATCTTGTTTCTTCCTGCTCCAGAGCCCAGAATAAAGATGGTTGGATGAAATAAATTTTCACTTATGTTGGAGAGCAAGTGAGTCTCAAACCTTTCATGTTGTGCCAGTTTATGCTTTTGATAAGGCATTTGAAAAAGGCGTTTTTGCAGCTACCCCTCCACTGCAGTGGTGAATCCTACCATAAAAAGCACATTTTCCTTTTCATTCCTATATTGTTTTGTTCCTTTAGTCCATAGCTTCTCTGCCAGAGGGTACAGTATGATGGAAAAAGGTTGAATCCATCAGTGGTTTAGGTGTCCTCTATCATTTGTGCTGGGAGTTATCTACTGCCTTCCCTGGGCTTTTGTTGCTCTCAGGAAAAACAATGTCTCAGTCAAGGTCATGCCTTTCCTGAACTGTAGCAAACACGAAAGGGTCTCACTTTTTGTTGATCTCAAACCATAAAGAATTCCACCTCAGTACTTTTCCACTTCTGCCCTTGGTCCCAGGACTTCTTGGCCCAGGCTATATTGTGCAAACCCATCATGAGGTGGCACCACAAAACTGCCTTTCTTTTTATTTTGTCTTTCTAAACCTTCTTCCTTTACTCTTTTGACCCATTGCTGCTCCCTGCCACTCAGCTGAGTGCAGATGTTTGCCCTGGCTCCAAAGCCAGGTGAGAGAAAGCAGCTGTGCAGAGCATGGCACAGAGCCTCAAAGAGTTAAGGCCAAAGGGATGGATGAGAAGGACTATCTGTTATTTGAGGTGCAGATTTTCTCTCTTCCTTTTTTTTTTTTAAGGAGCAGTGAATGTGCCTGAGAGGAGTCTGCAGTCTGTGCTGGAGTGCTCCCTAGCCCTTGCTGCCTTTTTCTCTGCTTCCTGGAGCAGCTGCTGATCAGAGGATGTCTCTTGCCTGTTCTGGCCTCCCTCTGACTGTGTGAGGGCAGACAGAGGCTGCCTGACAGAGGCAAGGAGCACAACTGAGCCAAGAGGGTATTGGATCTCTTGGATGCTGTTGACCTCAGCCTAAACAGAGCCTTCTGCAGCAGGCATTTTGCAAACACACTTGTTAGATTGCTTATGCTCTCTGAATGAAGTGCTGGTGCTTCTTGTGTGGAGAATGTGCAGGCTTTCCATGTTGTCCTTTGGATGACCAGTGGAGTGAAGCAGGTTAGAATGGCTCAACTTTCATATCTCATATTTCATATGGGAAATCAACTCTCTCATACTTTGAGTGAAGATGGGAAGGTTTGGAGCAAGATGACAAATAGGTACTGCATGAACCTGTCCCTTAGAGACTGACATACCACAGTCCAGGTCCAAACCCAAAGAATGCCTTGGGGAACCTCAGATTCAGGTTTCACCATTGGGTCCTACAGACTTACATCTAGAAAAAATTCATAGGGGGTTTTTGAACACAATGCTCCTCTTCCCAGCAGCTGCTTAGCAAACTGCAAAGGTGATCTTCCTTTCCTGGTCTGAGCTGTTGAGTTAAATTGAATTTCATCCCTTGGAGACCTCTCTGTCAAATACACACTCTCTCGTTATGCTTTTCTTCTCCACTGATACTTTTCATAAAACCACCTTTTTGTAAATGGTCTTTGTTTCTTATCTAGAAACTTGTCTGCCACCATAGTTCAGAGCTGCCCTTTGGGGGCAGAGATTCCTTTTTCTCTTGCACATTCTTTGTTTCTCTTCTGTGTTGGAGGGATTAATTTATAATTTTCCTTGTCTCTTTCTGAGCTCTTCTTTCTTCACCATCCCTTTCTTTGCTCTTTCAGGTGAGGAGGGATGAGGTGAGTGGATATTCCAGCTTGAAGATGTTACAGATCCACAGTGACCTCCCGTGCGGCTTTGCAGCCCATGTCTGAAACATGATGATAGGCAAATGAGAGAGCGACCATGGCATCATTGTGCCATAAACGTGCAAGGTATGAGCACAGGTGTGAGGGATGATGCTGGAAGTGCCAGCCATGCTCTGGCAGGTGAAAAGTTTTGTGTCGGTTTCACAGAGCTGCCTTTTGCTGATGACAAAATCTGTTTTCTGGTCTCAGAAGTGGACAATAGCTGGCAGTGGCTGTCAGCCCTTCCTCATGGAGCACCTGATGGTGTGACAGCTAGGGCCTGAGGCATGATGGCAAAGTGACATCATGCCCCAGGGTGGTGGGCTGGAGAAGACAGCCCTTGCCAGCCCTGGGACACGTGGGTGGGGTCAGAAGTGGAGCTCTATCCCAGAGCAATGGGACAAGGGATCCCTGGGAGAGAACTGGTGCTCATCCTGAGAGCTGTGTAGCTATCAGGACCAGGGGATCAGGAGGCATCATGGGATCTGATTGCCAGCACCGTGGCTAGGAGCACTGGGCCAGGTCTGAAATGCATTGGCAGATCTGTTGAGGAGCTGTGCTTAAGAGCCACAACACTGAATCATTTCCCAGAAATCCCCTGTCAGTCTAACCATAAACACCAGAGTGGAAGGTGGGGACATGTGTTTCTTCAATTTCCTACAACAAAGCAAACATAAAGGGGATTAGGAAGGCAATGCTGGGGGAAAAGAGAGAGAGATTTAGTAGGGAAGGGAACATTAAGATTTAGACGGATAAAATGCAGATTGAAGTTGTTGGGCCAGAACAGAAGAACTTCTCAGTCTATATATTTAGCTCAGTGAGCTAGATAAACAGAAACCTACAGCCAGCTCAGCCACTTCTCCCCCAGTGGAGTGAGTCATCAGCCCTTGGATCTAAAGTTAGGTTCACGTCAGAGCTTACACTCTCTCTTTCGTTTTATTTTTCTCTTTCTATTTTGAAGGGTGTGGGAAAAGCTGGGCACTGTCTCCTGGAAGCAGCAAACAAAAACCCACAACAGCAACAGATGCAGGACCTGATGCCCTACCTGGGAGCACTGTGACAAATATTGCTTTCTGTCTGACTGCTCCCCTTCCTTGCTGCATGCTTCCATTTCTGGGGATGAGTTAGACAACTTGCAGCCATGGCTAATCTGGGCACACTGTGGTCCCGGCTCCAATGGGTTTTGTGCACTGTGCAGATGAGCTGGAGGATGGAATGGGCTGCAGAGCCATTCCCGTGGCCACAGCAGCAGGATTCTCAGTGTTTGGCTCCCATGTGCCATGCATGGGAGCAGGACCTCTGATCAGGGCTGTCAAGGAGTGGGGCTGGGTCAGCCTGGCAGGAAGCAAGATGATGCCCGTGACACTTGGCTAGAAGACACCTTTAAATCCAATGTAGGTTGCTGCCTAGTGGGCTCAGCTCTGGGCTGAGCCCTGCAGACTCAGAAGGGATGGCAGCATCTCACTGAGCTATCTCTGCAGCCTCTGCTTTGATATGGCTCCCCCTTTCCTGGTCCACCTTCTTAAGCAGTTGCAGTGAGTCACATACTTTCCTTACTAACTCACCAGCCATTGCTGCTGGCTCAGGTAATGTCAGGAACAAGGTGGACTTTCCTGTTCCTCTCAAAAATCAGAGAGAGGACAGATGGAAATGCTCTGGATGCAATGGTGAGACCAACTTGTGCCATGTTCACGTCTGGTGTGATCTACCCCCAGGTCACTTCCAAGTGAGCCTACCTGTATGACTCAGGGCAGATGACAAAACTCTCTGAAAGTGCACTGGGAGTAGAAGATGGAGCCCTGTGACTACCGTGAGCTGCAGGACAAGGAGACCATCTCCAGTCCTTTCCCTTGTGGATGGTGGAGAGGAGGGCCTTGCTCTGGGAGGGCAACAGCTTCCCAGCCCAAGGCTTGGAATTGCTGCTCTGGAGGGATGCCCATGGTGTATGCACCAGCAAGCCCACAGAAATCCTACCCAGAATGTAGGGATGGGGAGGGCTGTGGGGATGACTGGGCTCTGCTCTGGAGCATGGGCTCCCTGGGCTTTCTCTTTTCACCAGCTCCAAACCTGTGACGTGTTAAATGCATGACTCCATTTCCCCACCCAGCCCCTTTCCCTCTCCTTTTCTCTCAGGCTTGTTGCATGTTTTTATCGATTTGAAGGGTTTGTCTGAGTGACAGTTCGAAAGTCTCTTTATCCCTGTGCTGTGGATGTGCTGGAAGGGAAACGGACATGATCCTGGGATGAAGACATGAGAGATGACCCACAGATTGTCCTGAGTGTATGTTTATATGCCTCTGTCCTCCTGGTTCTCCTGTGTCCCTCTGCATGTACTCCCTTTACCATTTTGTTTCTTTTGCCTCTCCTTACTGCTCTGTTTCTCCACCCTGTCTCACCCTCTCCCTCTCTCCTGCCCTCCTCCTTCTCATTCTCTTTTTCTCATTTGATATTCATGCATGAATAAATTCAATTGCATTTTTCCCTGTTCCCCCTGAAGGGGCTTGTTGGTGAATTACAGGCATCTGAAATCATATAATACTCAGATTCATCATTTTGGGGACAGAATTGAAGACCTTCTATTTCTCGGGAAGGAATAATATATGATTTTTATGAGGAGAGGGAGTGGTGAGTGTCTTGTGGCTGGAGAGGAAGAAGCCAAGGAGATTAACCTTGGCAGCACAGGGTGGACCTTCTAGCAGAGGGTACTAAAAGGTCAGCCAGCTCCTCCTGTGTTTGCAGGAATGGGGAAGGCATATGTAGGTAGGTGTGTATTTGTGAAATGCAAGTGCATGTGATTGCTGCATGTTTGCTGTGTGGTGCTAGTGGGGCCCTTAGGGAGCAGTAAATCTCTTAGAGGGCTGCCTAGAATTGGCTAAGGAAGGAGTAGCCTGACACCTGAGTAGTTAGAGAGATTGTCTAGAGCATCTGCCTCAGCCAGCTTTTGGGACACTTACACAGTTCTGGTACCATCCCAAATTCTACTCTGTGTCTGTGGTTGTGCCCAGCACCACATCCCCATCACACTGAGAAGCTGAGGTTGGTATGTCACAAAATCCTTCACTTTCAACAGCTTCCTGTTGTGGGTGGGCTCCCTGCTCCTGATGGGAGCCTTCCATTTTATGCAGGACAATGAACTCATAACCACAACCATCTTTGGGGCCAAAGGCAACCAGAGATAGTAGCTCTCATACAAACAGGCTCTGACCCTGGGCAGTGAGAGGTCTGACCACCACAGAAAATTGTTATCCTGGAATAAAATCTGTTTCCAGCTTGTGGAAGGTGCATGGGTACACTATGGAACTGCAGCCCTGGTCAGAGGCTATGAAAAAAGACAGGCTGGACTTGCTTGAGGAAGAGCTACTTTTCAGGGATGCTGTTGATCAGGTAACTTTTGACGCTCACAACATCCCTGCTGTTTGTAACACTACTCTCTTTTCTTTTTTAGCACTTCTGGAGCAGCCTGAGGGTCCTCTGAGGGATGAGTTTACCTTTCAGGAGAAGTAACAAGATTAGACACTTTAAAAAACATAAAAGTGTCGCGTTAAAAGTGGACAGCAGCCATTGTCTTTGTTCAAAAGACTTTCAAGGGCCTCGTGAGAGACAGTGATGCTGCCAACCACTTTGCTCAAGCTCCAAGGAGCCTGGCTAGTGTGATGTAAGTGGCTAGAGGCTTCTTGACTTCTGCCTTAAGTCCTTGGCACAGCAAAACCAAACCACATGGAGATGAATTGCAGAGGAAAAGATATTTACGGAATGTTTCTCACCCTAGGTGGTGAACACGTGAACTAACTTGAGGTAAAACCAGAGTGGTCCTGACTTTACCAGAAGGTGGACTTGTTCTATTGCCTTCCTGTGGAGAATTAACATCCAAGGGCCTGTTTTTCAGTATGATGAAAGTGCTTGGTTTCCCAGACATTTTTAGTTTAGATGTGTTAATTACCTTGACCCAGCTGTTCCAGCCATGCACTGCAAAGTCTGTGACAGCTGGAGTGGACTTTGTCTTGTTTGGAGGAAGGTTTGGAAAGGCTTTGTGGAACCCTGCAAGGAAGCAGAGGAGCTTTTGGGCTGCAGTGTATGTTGTATCATACCCTAGCTGGCAACTGGGCATTTTTTTAGCTTCTTATTTACAATATATGCCCATGGTAGAAGCAAGAATATCTCCATGTCTTGTAAGATGCGGAATTTTATTGGCCTGAACGGGAAAAACCTATGAAAGGCCTTGAGGACTGTGATGGCTTCCTGTAGTGTCTCTTTCCCAGAGCTGACTTGGGATCCCCAGTAGGAAAACGGAAGTTTGATGCTTCAAGAATGAGGGGCCAGTGCTGCCGTGGGGTAGGTCTGCTCAGCCACAGGATGGGACCAGTGGGGGCAGATGGCTGTGCTGGCCCTCCATTGGATGAGGCTTGGGGAGGCCGTACTTTGTTCTAGCCACTGGAAGGTGGGATTCCTGCAAGTTATCCATCCCTCTCATTTCCCCCTGGCTTCACAAAACGCTATGGGAAACTAATTTGCAGAGAATTGTTCCCACCCCCTGAGTTCCAGTAACAGATCTGGGAGTAGGATGGGGCGGAGAGGAGGGATTGCTTTTGAGGGAAGGACTTTTGGGGGAGGGTTGTTAGTTTGTTTTTTCAACTCTTCCCAAGTTATAATTCTCTAACCTGCTTGATCTGTGATCTGTGGAGGGATACATCTTTAAAAGTTCAAGGAAAGGCAAGAATGCTGAAGCCAGTGTCCACCAGGAAAGGAAGGCTGAGTAAGCTGAAGGCAGGGGCAAACCAGCTGTCTTGAGACCCCCCCGTGGACGCAGGTGTGTGATGGTGCACAAGGGGATTTCTTCCTTTCCTCCTGTGTTGCAAGAATTCCTGCATTCTGTGCCTCTAATTGTAGGTTCCCCTAAAGACATTTGGTGTCACTGTAAGGACGGTGTTTCACTCTCCCTCTCTGCCTGTACAGTTATTCTCTCTCTCTCTGTGCAGTTCGCTCCATAAGCCGTTGGTGAACATACCATGAGACAGAGAGAGAGCGAGACAGACAGAAACCACACACCAGCCCTTCCTCTTCACTTTCCCACCATGGAATAGCTAACCTTGCCCCCACTCACACCTCCATCACCCCTCAGCATCCTGCAATTATTTTGACCCTCTCTCTGGTCTTTTTGGAAGGAAGCTTTTGTCAATTCTTAACACCACCTGCCTGGAAAAACACACAGAGTCAGAACCCCCCAAGCCCTCCTGTGAAGGAAGAGGTTCTTTTTTTTAACCTCTTTTTGTTTGCTCTGACTCCAAAGCTTCAGACTCCAGCCTGAGCAGCCACAATTTCTTACCATGTATTCTCCTTTTAAACCATCTCCTTCCTGCACACGCTCAGTCCTTGCAGGCACGGATCTAACACAACTCCCTGCTTCTCGCCGGCAGGTTCTTTGCTCCCCATCACTCAGCTGATCCTGATCTTTTTTTCTCCTATTCTCCCCACCCCGGGCACCGAGGTGTGTGTGTCTGCGTGTGAGTGTGCCTGTGTGCAAGGGGGGGAGGTTGGGGGGCCTTTTTTTTTTTTTTTTTTCTTGGTGGGGGAATTTTTCAAAGCATCTTCATTATTATTTTATTTTGCTTCTCTGACTTGGAGACTTCTCCCTCGGAGATTTATTTTCCATGCAAAGGTAGGTGAGACGCATGCACACCTGGCTAACCTTCTGTCTGTCTCGTTTTGCTTGGTTTTGCTGTCCTTTTAATAGAAAACTTGCGCCCACCCATGTACCTGCATCATTCCTGTTCTGTTTCATACCTGTTTCCTCTCTGGAAGAAGTAAAAGCTGAGGGTAGACATGTCTGTAATGTGAATAATTCTGTCTTTCCAGAGAGGAAAGTTGTTTCTGTGTGCATGTCCGGTGCTACTTGTATGTCCGAGTGCAGTGCCCATGTATGTGAGACTGCCTCTGTTTACCCAACAAGTAGCAATAATAGATTTTGGTGTGTGTTTTGGGCAGTGGTGGTGGTGGAAAGGGAACAACTGTGTGTCCAGTAGTTCATGTCCATGAGCAATTGCAGCAGGAAATGTGTATCTCACAGATCATCATCAGCTCTTTGTACTTGGCTATAAATGATACAAGTAGTGTGAATAATTCCAGGAATTTCAAATTTAGCACTGATTAGTTTGTTCTGTTATGATGGGGAAGGATGGTGGGAAAGAAGGAGGGTTACAAAATCTCCTCCCTGGAGAGGTAACTGCCTGAGACTTGTAAATATATAACTTTTCCTAAAACCTTCTCGCTGTTTAGGATCTTCTTGGGTTTGGGGTATTGTGGGTTTTTTTTTTCCCAAAGCAAGAGTTCTGTCCTGGATTCAGGTTTCATAAATTGTCTTTTCTTGTTTTGTTTATGGTTGTTATTGCATTTCAATTGCATGTGCAACATCCTGAAAAGGGACGTGGAATAGGATGTACTTTAATATAGCAAATGCATCATCTTCTGTACATCACTGGAAGCTGTTGGCTGGAGTCAGGGGGTGGAGGGGGGTGGAAATAGAAGAATTAAAAAAGAAGAGAAACAGAAATGATGTTAGACGTTGCTGACCGGCAATTATCAGGCATATTTTCTGCCAGTACTGGTTTTTGTGACCTTCTTGGTGATTACCTTTTGCTTCTTGGTAACAGCAGCTGTGTGAAAAGTACCGGTGGCTTTAAAAAAATTAAAAGCCAGAAAGTAAAAAACCCCAAATATGTATAATTTCTCTGCAAATTATTGCAGAGAAAAATGGTAAACATCTAAAGCATAACTTGTTGTGCATTTTCTCTCCGCTAATAGGAAGTGTTTTTCTCATTGATCTGGGGGTTGCTACTGGTTCTGTGTCCCTTGTCGCTTAGAAGATTGCTATGTAAATTGTCAGCTGTTTCTGTGTGCTATTGCAGAGCTCTCAGTCTTAAATCTGTGCTGGTGACCGAGGATTTATCTCAAAGAAGGAAGGGGTCTGCTGACCCTCCATCTCGCTTACCCCTCAGTGTTTTAACTCTGACACATAAGCTTCTCTATCAGTGGAAAGAAATCCTCCAGCACATTCTCTTCTCAACACCCTATCTGCAAAGAAACTTTTAATTCAGAGCACTGCGAAGGGAATCCAAGAGCCCCATTTCTGTCCCCCTTCCCCTTTATATTTTAAGGACACTTTCTGAGCATCTCTCCCCCAGCCAGCACTGCCCCATCCCTGAGGTCTGGGCGGGCACGTAGCCTCAGGCAAGAGGCAGCTGCAAGGGACTGAGAGCATTTATTCCTCTCTCCATTAAATAACATAATAGTTTCATGGCATGGGCACGGGATGTGAGCTGCCTCAGAAGGGCAGCAGTGCGTACCTGTCAGTGAAGGTCCAGTACCACAGTCCTCTCCCAGGCGAGCTGGGAGGCAGGCAGGGATGGAGTCTGGGCATGGCACTGGACTGCCTTCCCACTGCCAGGGTGCTTGCACCAGGCTGGCTGGGCAAGGGTGCAGTACCTGTTCGGGAAAGCCCTGGCCCTGACTGCAGCAGGAAGGTGGGGAAAAGCAGCTTTCCTGCAGATCTCACTGGAAAGCTGTGTCTAAACACTGGGCACCTTGATGCATCAGAAGATGCACACGTGCCTTGCCAGGAGATGTGGTAGTGAATATCTCAGAGGAGAGTCAGGGGGACAAAGAAGAAGCTTTGATCTGCCACATCTAAGGGGTTTGCCTTGTGAAGCCTGGATCAGTGCCTATTATAAAGGGGGTTATGCCAACCTGTCTCATGTTTTATCTTTCAAAATCTCCCCTTCTTGCTGCCTTGGGAGTGTTTTCAGGCTGTGGACATCCACAGCCATCAAGGGAGTTAAGGGAAGCATTATGTGAGGGGGATGCTGTCTCACAAGGAGCTCAGTGCTTGCCTTGTGGGTATTTCTGGGTGGGCACGGTGGCCTTGGCTAGGGTATGAGGAGACCAGCTGGGCTTCCTGGGGTCTGTCACAGTGCATCTGCAATGCTGGGTGAGCTTTCCTGTGTCCTCACTCTTGCCCCCACCAAGAAGCAGCACTTTCCTTGCCGGTCCAGTCCTGAGCATCCTCAAAGTGTCAATAATGCACCTGTGCCCCAGGCTGCAGTTCTGGCATTTCCTCTAGTCCTGGGCTTGCTTGCTTGCTTGCTTCCTTCCACCAACGCACTTCCCACCTGGCTGTATCTCTGCTGCCTGATCCAGTTTTAGAGAGTCCATGTGTCCGTGCCCAGTGTGACATCGTGTCAGCCTACAGCCCTGTTTAATGTTAGAGCCGTGCCCTGTCCCATGGACAGCAAGGTACAGCAGGAGGATGTCCCACACCAGGGTGTCTTATGCTGAGCCCTGGCCACCTCTGGTTTTGGGAAAAGTCTGCAATTCCAGGCTGTGCTGCAAAGAAGCCACATGCTTGGTCAGCTTTTTTTCCTAGTGAAAAAAAAAAAAAAAAGTTGAAACAAATTTTTATTCATTTTTCTCAAAGAGAACAAGTGTCTACAGCTGGAAAGTCATGAAAAGCACACAGTGTTAGGAATCTTTAGAGTGGGGCACTGATTTAAAATAAATTTAATCTTTTATTAAATAAAAGTCTCAATCCTGCAAATTCAAGCAAGTAGGTGAATTTCTGTCATTGCCCAGAGCCTTACTAGAACCTCTGAGTCCATGAATGTGTCCACTAATGAAGTGGTACAGGTAGATCTGCACGATCATGTAGTACCATTTCTTAGTAGTATTTTTAAAATTTTATTAGAAGGGATAATGTAGGGCTGATTTGAAGGGTGTTCAGGATCTTTAAAACCCCAAACTGCTCTTGGAAAACAGAAATTTCTTGTCAGTTACGTAGAGGTGCATTGTTGTTTATAATGACCTAATACAGGCCTAATAAATGACCTAATAAACTTAGTTTATTCATCTGTGTCTGAAGTGCATACCTTGAAGCTCTTAGAAATCACATAGTGGTTAGAAAAATGTCTTATACTGATACAAAATTTATTTAAGCCCTCTAATCATAACTCAAATTGCATAAATCAACCCAGTAACTTTGTAATAAACTCCCTCTCCTGGTACTTGTCAGGTCCCGGTGTTTGAAGCACCGCAGTGTGCCCTGAAGAGCAATCAGCCCAGTGTATCAGGGACTAATTGCAATGAGAAGATGTCAGAAAATGCCTTCTCTCTTGCCTTGAGCTGGAGGTGTGTGCTGCTGTGGTGGCACAGGAGGGAGGTGGTCTCTGGGCCAAGCCAGGCTCAGTCACCAGTGGCTTTGCAGATTCATACCAGTCCTTGCAGCCTTTGGGCCAGTGGACGTGCTGTGGGCTCCTGGTGTGGAATTCTGCTTGTTGGTGTTTTCTGCAGGAGCTTGTGCTTCCCAGCACCTGCAGAATGCAGTGCAGAAGCTCTATCTCTGTGTGATCAAGGCAGGACTGGAAGGGTGCCTTCGAAAGCAAAGGTTGTTACCCTCTTATCAAATGTGTGTGTGTATTAAAAAACCAGACCGAGGGTACTGCTGGTCTCTGCTTCTGACATAACCATCATCTGCAGCATGGGCACCACATCCTGCCCCGCTGTGCCTTCATGTAAAGCTCCATAGGGGCACCCCTGGCGGGTGAGCAAAGGGCATATCCTTGTGAAACTACTGGATTTGGGGCTGTGGCTGTGGGGTTGAACAGGATGGAGAGGAGCTATGCTGTTGGTAGCTGGTAAAGTGACAGGTGCCAAGGATTTTGCTGCTGTGATGTGACTGCTGAAAGTGCTTGTCTGGTATGATCTTTGGGATGGGAAGGCAGAGGGTAAGGAAGATTTTTATTTCCTTTTTCTGAAGTGTCAGTGTTTGGGATGGCTATAAAAACACTGCTGTATAGAGAGCACAGGTGGGGTTAGTGGTGTTAAACATTTCTCAGGTGTTGGCTTAGTGTGTCTGACAGGCTCAATTAAGTTGCTTTCTAGGACAGAGGTTAGGAATGGATTCTCCTGCAGGTCAGACTGTCAGGAGTTGATGGAATCCTGTTTCTGCTACTGCTTGTGTGTGTTTGCAAATATGTGCATGTGTATACAAATGTGCAGTGTGCCCAGCACTATCTTGCATCTCCTCTCTGAGTGGGGATTTTTGGCAGTGTTGATGCCCTCAATTGCTTGTCCTCCTTGGGCATTTTTTCCCTTGTTTTTCCTTTAAACCCACTCTGAGTTTGGCAGCAGGGGAAGGCAGAGGTAGGGGGCAGAGCAGCTCGTTATGGACTCTTTCAGACCGGGTTTTCTGGCAAGGCTGCAAGGATTTGTCTTGGACTGTAGGGGTCCATTTCAGGTCTGTGGTCAGATGTGCTTGCATTGGTGTCTTTGTTGCTTTTCAGTGATCGCTGTTCAAGCAACTATCCCAGCTTTCCTTTTTCGTCCCGCTGGTGACAGCAGGGAGAGAAGGGGACTTTTAAGCTTATGAAAGCAAGTAGCAGTGTCAGTAATAGAATCATGTGGGATGCAGGGGAACCATCACAAGGTCCTGGTCCATCTGTTGACCTGAGATTGAATATCCTGTAGGCCTTTGCAGAAGAGCTTGCAACATTGTCTCTTCTCTGCTTCTAGAAGATTCCCATCTTCATAGCTACATTTCTTTCCATATCCTCTCCCCTTTCTGGAGGCAGAGCCTGGGGCATCATCACACTCCACATAGCTTCAGCTCCCTTCCTGTTTTTGTTTTTGCCAAGAGTTAGTTTGCTCCAAATGCGTAGCCGTGTTTATGCAGATTATCTCCTTTGGAGGTATTGAGGGGGAGCAGTAATTTTTAGGGAGGAGAGAGGTTGTAGATGTAACTCTTGATGCTCTCCAAAGCTCTTCATATTGCGTTCCCTTTAGATGTGCTGCTTACTGTCTCCACCTCCCCATTTCCATTTTCACCCCAGGGAATCTCCTCTCCAGATGTGAGTGGTGACAGTGAGTTGGGAAAAAGTCTGGAGGTGGGATGAGGATGCTTGTGCAGAAGTGGGAAGTTGCATCCAGTGCTGTGCTGTGACAGGGACCAGGGAATCTCCTGGGGTCTCCCCACTCCTTGTATGCTGTTGTTTTCCTGCTCCCACTCACTCCAACAGGTCCTGAGGGGACACTGGTTTGGGCTGGGCACTGGGATCGAGACAATAAAGGGCAGAGAGGTTGATCCAGGAAGGATGCTGTGAAACAGCAGAGCTTCTCACTGTTGGCTTAGCCTGTGTGGGAGCAGTCCCAGGTTGCCCTTTTCCATGCATTTGTACAGGTGCAATGCTGGCAGCTGTAGCACTGGGCACATGTCCTTGTGGTGAGCAAGAGATGCAGCTCTGTTCTCCCAGCGTGGGCTTCTCTCAGAGGCACAGCTGAGGTATTAGCATTTTGTCTTTCCTGCTAGCACTTCAGGATCTGGATCAAGGGCTGAGTGTGAGGATGGCCTCAAAGCCATCATTGTTGGTAGCCTATGACACCACTATCTTCCTCTTCACCATCCTCATCTGACCGTCTTAATTGCCGTGTTCATTGCTGACCTGAAGGAGGGAGTAAACAGCACATTAATGACTTCCCTGGGTGATGATAAACGAGGTTTTTGCCTGCCAGTGGAGATGCAGTAAAATAACACAAAGGAAACTAGTGAGGTCAGAAAGATGGGCAGAAAATAACTTAATGAGATTAATCTTAGGAAAAATGCGAGCTAATGCATCTGGGGGCAATCAAAAATCTGAAACATGGGGTCTGAGGACCTGGTGAGGGGCAAGGAAGGGATGGCCCTGGCCACAAGAGATATGACAGTTGTTGGCACATCAGACATGGACTTGCAGTGTGACAGGACCAGCAAGAGCCCTGGGGCTGCGGGAAGGCGGCACTTGGCACATCAGCACTGGCGCAGTGCTGCTGGGCCACAGGCAGCTTTCAGCGAGGTCTGCACGGGATGACCACGGGGCTAAGGAGATTAATTTATGAGCAAGGATTAAGTGCTAAAGATGTGTGGCTTGGCTAAGTGGTGGTTTTAAGTGAGAGGACATGACAAGAATCCTCTCACGTGAAAGGTGTTCATGTGCACGAGGAGGAGGAATCACTGGGAGCTGTGCAGACCAAAGCAGTGCACAGGGAGAGCTGGGCAGGTTTGAAAGGGAAAACACTGACTCTGGGGCAGAGTCTCCACATAGATGGGTCATCCACAGGTTGGAGTCATCCCCAGAAGGAGATTTTTAGAGTCAGTTCTTTTGGAACACCAAAAAAGAAAGTTGAAATGTTGTTGAAAACAAGCATGCATTTTCTCTGGGAAGCAGTGGGATAAGGTTAGGGTCTTTAGCAGCACTCACCTCTGAGTCTCAAACAGTCCACATAGTTAAGGTCAGGTAATGAGTTTCCAATGGAAAGCTTCTTTCTCCTCTGTATTGCCTACACCCAAGGTGACCATATTACTCCTATGCCTTTTCTTCTCTAGTTGTCTGGGTTTTTTTCTCCATCTCTCCAGCAAAAATTTTTACAGGTCTCCCTAACACCGCCTTTGGCTTGGCCAAAGGCTTCTTAGCAATGTAAGCAGATCCCCACTTTCCTATGCCAGGGGCAGGGACCAGACCTAGGGACAGGATGGGGCTATCCCAACCACACAACAGGAAAGTGATACATTGGACATTGACTGTGATGACGAGGATGGGAGTGTCCAGGAGATCAGGGCTTGCTCTTCCTACAGCTGTGGAGTGCTGCCTCCAGTATAGGTTGATGGCAGGGTATCGTTGAGGCTTCAGGACAGGTAGTTTGCTAAATTTGTCCTGTGCTGGCTGGACTGCTCAGCTGGATGCAGGAATTTCTTCTGCTCCCTGAGGAAGAAGGGAGGGGTGCAAAATGACTGGGATGAAAAGGGGTGAGGCTGTCAGGCGCTTGATCAAATCTAGCAGAGAATAATAGCACGTGTGGAAAGAAGGCACAGCAATCAATCAGCATGCAGCTGAAAGGCAGCAGGCCATGGGCATTTGACCAGGGTGGGGAAGCTGGGGGACCTTGGCTCTGGTACAGTCCATGGATGTTGCGCTTCAGGGGTGTGTGGGAACACCAGCATCTGCGAGCATTGGATTTGGGCACCATTTGGAACACTCCCCGCTGGGTTTCTGCCACATCCCATTGCATTTGGAGGTGCTGAGATGATGGAGATGTAAAAGCTCCTGTTTCAAATTAAGTGTTAAGAAAAGTGATCCTGTTCCTTACTGGCACTTGCAGAACCCCACACACAAGCAGATGAGAACAGGCGCTGTCTCACACGAACAGGCAGAGAAACATGCCAGTGCCAGATGAACACAAACACAGAGGGAGCTGGGTACCACTAATTATATTGTACCACGACAAACGCTCCAAATGTGAAACCTGTATGACTAACACATCCCTGCAGCCAGACGCACGCATCAAAGGTAACGCTTGCCAGTTATAGCAACAAACAAATGCGGGCTCACCGCCCTGCTCAGCAGAGCACCCCAGGAGGCTCGTGCAGCTGCCGAATGGGGTCACCCACACGCATTCCTAAATATGCCACACGGTCAGAGACCTCCTTAAATAAGTCTGGGCCTTATTTAGTGGCCTTCAGTGCTGCAAAAGCTGTGCCCCAGATGCTTGTCAACTTTTGGATGGATGTTTGGAGATGATAAATAAATAGGTATGCCTCAGATGCTGCTCCAGCTGATGGGACCATCTTGCTCTCCCCTGCAACACCAGCTGGAGGCTGTCATTTTTGTCCCTCTTCTGCAAGGGTGTTAGCAGGACAGAGTGGCTGCTGTGCTTCCTGCTGCTTCTGAGTAATGGGTGACTGATGGTGATGGATGGTTTGGAAAGGATTTGTGTGCCCTCAGAATGGGAGGTGCTGTGTTTACATTGAGCTGCTCTTAAAGGAAATGTACTCTTCACTTCCATTTTTGACATGGACCCCAGTGTTGTCTGTGTGAGCAGTGTGCAGGCAGGAAGGAACAGTTCTGAGGCAGTGTGGGCTGGCAAGGGATACAGGGATAGGGATGATGGTGGGGAAGGTGAACTCTGAGGATGGTCCCACACAAGAGTGGAGATATATCCTACTGGACTCTGGGTGGATCCTCTCCAGAACCGGGGTGGTGCTCTGGGGACCTCTCTGGTATTTCTCTCTCCTGGCTGGCTGCAAAAGGCCCTTTCTATCAAGGGGCTTGACTACTGTCAAGCTGTCAAGCTGCAGTAGTCCAGGAAAGGGTTGCATGAGCCTTGTAAAGGTCCAATCAGCCCTCCCTCACCCATGGCCCCTGTCGGCCCCTCTGCCAAGAGGGCAGTGAGGAGCTGAAAGGCTGCTTTGGCTGGAGTGTGGGGCCTGCAGAACACCTTGGGCTGGCTTGCTCATGGCAGGTCATGGTACTGACAGCCCTAGAGAGGGAGTGTGTCTTAGCAGAGATCCCTGCAATGCATGCCAGGAGGTGACATCGGCCTTCTTGGACAGACACCCCTAATCTGTAGCACTTCTCCTGCATTGTGATATTTTCTCCTTTTTTTTCTAACCAATTTCCACTTCTCATTAAGTCCACAATTTCTCTTGCTGTTTCAGAGCATCCTTCTCCCTTCCTCCTCAGTAGTCTGGCAGGACCAGGTGCTTCTGGTGAAGGGTTGAGCCAGAGGCTGTCAGCTTCTCTTGTGCTTGCCAAGGCAGTGAGCTCCCTGCCAGCACACATGTCCAGGGCAGGTGTGCGTGCCGGATGCAGCACCAGTGGGTGCTCAGCTCAGGATGGTGGTGGTTTTAAATGGTCCTTGGGCACGGACAGTGCAGACTTAAGACCTGGCTCCACAGAAGGGCTTGGCACAGGCTGTGCAGGGAGAGAAGCAGGAGGAGCTGCCAGCCCACAAATAACTTCCCTTTCCCTGGGAGGGAAGTGCAGCTGATGTAGCATCATTCCTCCAGTGGTATGTGACTTTTGCAGGGGAATGTTTCTGTGTATTTAGGGGACATTTCACCAGATAAGTCCAGGATGGGAAGGATTTGATTTTTTCTGTTGGGTCTGGCCTGCCACACCAGCTGGGGTTAGGCTGACCTGAGCAAAAGGCTGAGTGAGAAGAACGTGCATCTGGCCACCCCATAACCATCGTCTTGTATCCTTGTCCTCCTGTATTGTCCTTTTCACAGTAAGCTGCACTTGCTCAAAGGGGAGGTTAGTGGCATCCCAAAGACAAATTCTGGAGATTTATAATTCTGTTGAGTTCTATAACTCAACTATAACTGCCTTTTATCTGGCTAGGAGCACTCTTCATTGATGGACATTTTTTTTTGTATATGCAGATAAATGCATTTGCCAAACTCATTCCTCATTTTGATTTAAAAGTATTCAAATACTGTAATAGGCTGACTCCAACCAAGTTACAGAGCAATGCTACAGCAAGAGAAGGCCAGTGATTTCAAGCTCAGAGAAAACAGCAGCATTGCATGAGTTGCAGCTTGACAAAAGTAGGGGAAATAGCTGATTGCAACCTCCACATCAGAAATGGTAGTGGAGACAACCCTGGACCTATCTCTGGCAAAAAAACCACTCTGCTCTCCTTTGAAGTTGAGTTAGGAGGACTGATTGTGTGAAGAGCTCGGAAGTGCCCCACTGCTTGATTTTCCCCTCTCTCTCTTTTGACACAGAATATTAATCCTGCTTAATGTAGGAAATACATCGTGATCACAGCCTTGGGAGGCAGAACAGGATTTAATCTCAGGAAGGTAACGGGTATTACTCACATCCCCAGTGGGGCAGCTGTCATTCAAAGACTGTATTTAGCTTCAGGACTTCCAAAGGGATTCACCTGGCCCTGTGTCCATATGAGCCCTAATGAGTCAATCTGAGCTGCACAAATTAGAATGATGAACTGTCTGTGATATACACACCACCCATTTTGTGCATGTGTGTTTCACATGGGCAGAGCAGCATCCCTAAGTCCCAGCTGCATCTAGCAGTGGTGAGATGGAGAAGAGGCCCTGGATGCTTGCTGAAGGGAAAGCAGGGAAATGCTGATGAGGTTGTTTCTCCTATTCCCTTTCTCAGTTGTACTGGTAATTATGAAGCTTTGTACGCTGCAGTTTGGAACTGTCATGCCCTCATCAGCGTGCATGCTCTGAGCACCATAATAAGTAATTCCTCCTGGCTGTCTCTGCTAATCTTTCTCCTCTGTGCTGTAATGGGAGGGAAGTTGGGCTCAGCCACTGCATGTTAATAGCCTGCAAGGGAGCCAGCTCAGAGCAGGCAATGGGAAGCTGGTGGGAATAGGGAATGGAAAAGATGGTCCACGTAGTTGCATGGGTGCCCAGAGTCAAAAATCTGCTGAAAGTATTTTTGAAAACAGCAGTGATAGATGCTGAGAAGGATGCACTGGCATTTTTTTCACAGGGCTTAAAAAATTAAGAACAGCATCCCAAAGCCAGTCAGGAGACATGGTATCTGTTCTTTCCAATAGCTGCAGGCCTTTGGGATAATGAATTCGAAGAGTCTCTCTGCTATCCCCTAAGGGACACTATGTCTGCTTTCTAAACCCCTGCACTTGCTGCTCTTTATTCTGACAAATACCAAGCCTTGAAGAACAAGCAAAGCTTTGGATCAAAGTGTGCGTTGTAAGCAGAAGCCTGAGAAAACAGGATGGGTAGACAGAGGTTTCAGAGTCTCATCTGGGAATGATGGGGCACTGCAACCTAAGGTTGAGTGGTTGGCAAGCCTGACAGATGAGTGTTGTGGAGAGCATTGGAGATCGTGGATCCAGCAGTGTGAGCATCAAAAGGATCACAGGCTGAAAGGTCAAGGGTGCATTGCCAAGACAGAGCAGTGTCAAGAGAGCTGCTCATGGGCATTGTGATCCTAAAGTGAAGAGAACTGAGACAAGTGCCAGGGAGGATAACCTATGGCCAATACGTAAGGAGAGGAGGTCTGGACAGACACATCCTTTCCTGCTGCTCATCATCCCTTTCTGTACTGCAGCGTGTCTGAGGGCTCTTGTGCAGCTTTTAAATCTGTACTTGCAGCATGGGCACTCCAGATGGTTGAACATGCCAACAGGGTGAAGGGAAGAAAACGGGCAGTCATTGGCCAAGCTGTCTTTCCTAAGAGTATCCATGTAACACTCCTCCAAAGCCAAATCTTGGAGTTTATTTAATTCCCCTCCATTTGACAAGCCACTTCCATTCTGCTATTGAATGGACAGCACCCAGGCAGCAAAGTGATGTTTGTTAGCAAAAGTTTGGTGCTCTGCAGTGTGTGGGAGTGTTGTGGTTCAACCCTGGCTGGCAGCTAAGCCATACACAGCTACTTGCTCACTACCCTCCAGCTATGGAGGGTAGCTGGATGGGTGAGTATGAATGGGAGGAGAATCAAAAGAATAAAAGGGAGAAAAAGGCAGAAAAGTGAGATAAAGACAGTTTCATAGGTAATGCAAAAGCTGTGCACTCAAGTAAAGTGAAAAAAGGAATTTATTTGCCTCTTCTCATGGGCAAGCAGGTGTTCAGCCATCTCTAGGAAAACAGGGCTCCATCGTACATAATACTGGCTAGGGAATACAAGTTATCACTCCAAATGTCCCCCTTTCTTCCTTCTTCCCCCAGCTTTATGTGCTGAGAATGAGTCATGTGATATGGAATATCTCTTGGGTTAGTTGGGGTGAGCTGTCCTGGCTGCAAATCCTCCCAGCTTCTTGTACATCCCCTGCCAACTCACTGGTAGGGTGATGTGAGAAACAGAAAATGCCTTGATGCTGTGTGAGCTCTGCTCAGCAGAAACTAAATCATCGGTATTATCAACAATGTTTCCAGTACAAATCCAAAACACATCCCCACTCCAGCTACTGTAAAGAAAATTAACCCTTCCCCAGCCAAAACCTGCACAGGCTGGCAGTGAACTTGAGACCTGCTCTTCTCATGCCCATCCACGCTCTCTCACCATTCTGTTTAATGAAATAACTTTTGCAGCTAGTGTTCATGGTGTTTCCACTACTCCAGCACAGGAGAGTTCAAGAGACTCAAGTAAAAGGTGCTTAATGTTTAATCCCAATTCTGGCTTGTGTTACAGCTCGCTGTCTGAATGAGTGACTGCTGTGTTACAGGTTTGACATGCATTTGTCAGTGTCAGTCTGATGGAGCCTGTGCCATGGTGTGACACAGGGCCAGCCCAGAGTGCCCTTGGATGGTGGAGCTGGGCCAGCAAAGCTGAACCTGGAGTTGGCAGGACTCCATTAGGGGCTGGAAGGGCAGGATGTCTCTGTTGTGTCAGGATGGGCCTGTGCAGTTCAAAACATTGTGCTCTGTTATGGTGCTCAGGCTGCCTCCAAAAGAGCTGGCACCATCCTCTGAGATGGCGCAGCACTCTGACAGGGTGTCTCAGGGGCTACAGGGTGGTTTAAAGGTGACTGGGGGGAGTAGCCAGAGGAGTCTTGGTAGAGAGAGTGACTGGCAGAAAAGAGCTTAAAACTGCCTCAGCACCAAGTGTTTTATCATTTATCGGAGCCATCAGTCCTGCAGCTCTCTCCTGCTCTGGACTTGCTAGGAGAGCACAGATGTGCTGTGATTTTGCTGCTGGTTCCTTGTGGGATTTAATTTCTCTTTCTTGCTTCCTCTCCAGGGGTTCTCGCTTGTGGCTGGCATGGCAGAGTACATCCCCCAGCCTCCCTCCACCTGGCCCGCAGGCCCACAGCCCCCTCACGCTTCTGCCATCTTCCCACTGGAGCCTGTGGATCTGGGGATATCGGAGCCACAAACACCACCGGAGCAGCCACCGTCCTCCCTGGAGCTGGGTGAGGATGAAGAAGTCACCTCCCCTCCAGATCCTGATGTCCCCTATCCAGACTTGGCCCCAGTTGTCTTCTTCTGCTTGAAGCAGACCACCAGCCCACGGAGCTGGTGCATCAAAATGGTGTGCAACCCATATCCTTTCTGAGCTGCCCCTTCTCCCTCCCCACCTCTGGCTCCCTCCTGCCCCGTCCTCCCCTCATCCTGCCCTCCTGGGGTGCCTTGCAGGTAAGGAATGACTTCTATTGTATATTTAAGGACCTTCTTTGTTCATTGCTCTTGTTTAAACAGAACCTTTGCTGTTTTAGTGTGTGATCAAAAGAAATTGATTATGAAAGGAGGGATTTCAGAAAGAGCTGCTGACAGTCCCAGGCACAGGGGAGAGTGGAGGTGTGAAGAGAGATACATTAGAAAGGCCTATTCTTCCCCTTCCCACCTCCCTTTTTGACTGGGACAGAGTAGGATTTGCCAGCCCAGGAGCTTTTCAGACCGCCATGGACGGTGGAGGTGTCTGAAAATACCGGCTTTACTGAGAGCTCACCTTGCCCTTAGTGAGGGAACCACCACTCCTTCTGCACCCTGATTGCAGGGAAACCTAGGTGACCCCTCTCCTTTCCGTTTAGTACATGTCACTGTCCTGCCAGTGTCTTCTTGTGATGTCTGGCCTGGAATGAATGGGAGAGTGTGTGCTCCATACAGCCTGGGAGAGATCTCTGGGACACAGGCATGTCCTCCTTTCCATGGTCAGCAATCACACACGTGTTATCACTCACACTCAGTGCCTTGATGGCCAGAGGGACCCTGCAGCCCCTCAGTGCTGTGATGGCCACCTGCATAGCTCATCACCAGGAGCCTGGGCTCCGTGGTTCCTGAGCAGGATGTGGTATAAAAACCAGGTAGAGAAGAGCTATTGTTCCTTGAACTGTGGGATCATTGATGGTGTGGAGGAAATGGAGAAGAAGATGAGTCATCAGAGAGGTTGAGCTTTTATGTGAGCATTTTTCTAGCCAGAAATTTCAAGTGACAGCACTTTTTACCTGGAAGTTTCTTAGTTCCTAATTAAGTGGGTATTATCTATAAGGATGTGTGTTCTGGTTTTGATGTATAAGATTCTAGATTAAATCTGAATGTCTGGGCATACAGTGGAGACTAGCAAAATGTTTCCAAGAGTATTTTCAGCTTTAAGAGCCAAACCCCAGGTGAGGACTTGAAGTAGTGTCAGCACTAACAGCTGACCTTAAATGGATGAGATTTGTTTTAATTTCAAGTGTAGCTAAAGGTTTGTGTTTGAGCTTTGAGCTCTTGTCTTAAAGTTCAAAAGCCACTGAAGAGATGTTGCAGTCTCAAACACAAGTTATGGCTGTGAACACATTGGAGATTTTGATATTCTGCTTTCCTTTCTACTGGCTGCTCTATAAAATTTTAAAACTTTGTATTGAATTATGCATTGCTTTTCTATCACTGTGTGCCTGTGCTAGTTATTATGTCCTGGGAATCTTGTCCCAGCATGTGGTAGAGCAGAACTCAGAACAGGACTCAGAGTAAAGCACAAGACATTTGTGTCACGATAAAAGGCTAGATTTGGGAAGTGAAAGAAGAGTAACAGCGAGGGTTTAGGATGATGGTTTGCTTTTGGATGAGGGAAGGAGTTTGTAATGGAAGAAGACAAGAGCCTGTCCTTATTGCTGGCTAAAAGTCACTCAGAATTATCTCTCCAATTTGGTATATTGCAAGGAGTTTGCTTTAAGTTGTTGGAACAATTATTCAAGAAATTGGGCTATTTTTGTTTTTAAGCATTACTTTTGTCCTAATCTGCATACAAATGTGCTCTTTGACTCAGAAATGGATTTTTTCTTATTAGGAACTAGACAAAGAAGGGAAAAGCCTCATCCAATCCCCTGTTGATGGGCTTATCTGTGGCTACAGGTGCCACCAGGGAGTGAAGGGCACCAGTGGGACTGCTGGTAACCTTTTGGAAGGGTTGTGTCCAACTTGAGGTTTCAGCTCAGCTGTGTGAAGCTAGGAGATTACATGACTAGTGGAGACTGAGAGGTGAGGATTCAGCCCCTCCTCTGATTTCCTTTCAACCCCTTGCACTCCTCTTTTTGAAAGGCTCATGCAATAAATAATTCTCTTTTTTTCCTCAAATGAGGGGTTGTTTCTGCACCCTGAAGGCTTTTTACATGTAATCATATGCTCTTGGCATCACAGGTTTTTTTAACAGCACCATAGAAAGGATACATTTGCATGGCCTAGTGGCAGATGCCTGGCTGGGAATCAGACCCTTCATAAGAGATACTTCTATGAAAATCTAATCATGTCTTCTAGGAATCGATATGCTTGCCTGCTTTTCATCCTTATTACACTGAGCTGTTGAGCCTCCAGTGTGCTTAAGTTAAGCAGGGCCAGGATGAGTCACTGTCATAGGTCAACACCTGGCCTTTACTGAAGATTCAGCAAAAAGATGGGGCATTAATTAAATGCCTATTAATCTTCTTGTGGAATTTTTACTAGGCTAGAGCTTCATGATGGCTGTTATGGAAGTACTGTCAATGAGATTTAAAATGGAAGCTCTGATAGTTAAGGACTATGTAACAATTTTTTTAAGCACAAGGTCATTAACCACCAAATTTCAATTTAGGTAATTGCATTCTAACTACTTAAATCCCCCTCTCCTGAAGATTATTTTTCCTTTTGTGAGCAGTCCTGCAATTTTGTTATGTGCTATTAAACAGCTGCCATATTGCTTTGCTGCAGTGCAGTAATAGTAGCAAAACCCACTTATTTCTTTGCTTTAAAATTGCTTCTGGAAGCATATTAGTGTAGAGATGTGTGATGCTGTCATTGCAAAAGTTGTAGATACTAACTCCCTTTTAAGAAGAGGACTATGATCCATGTGAAAGTCGGGGGTTTTGCCTAAAAGGGGGTATTTACTGTGCTTTTTGCTGTTGTAGTGTGTGGTGAGAAGGAGCCTGATGCTTTCAAGTTCGGTGATTTGCATGGTTTTGGGGTGGCTTTACATAGAGCATGAGTGAATGATTAAACAACCTAGTTTATTGGAAAGCAGTTTGTTTTTTTTATTATTCCTAATATACCTTATTAGAGACAGGTAAGTGCTGTATCAGCAGGGTATGCTATGCAACACAACAAGTACCTGGAGCCTGTCTTGTCTCCTGATTAGAAAGGAGCTGTTGTGATGCAGCATATGAGCAACCAGCCAGCTGGTTTATTCAGGTTAATTTGTGCTTTGATAACTGAAGGCTGGACCACTCAGAGTTGTAATCATGGACCTGTTGCAGCTACAATGTTAATACAGTCAATATTTGAGATGTGGTTGTGAGAATGGCTAGAAGATTTTCTTTTTTCTTTTATAAAACCTAAACTCATTTAATATAAATGATACTTATAATATCTTTATATATAGGATATATATAAATATATATATATATATATATATATATATAGGATTTGAAGTCAAGCTTGGATGGGGAATAGGATGAAAAGTGTAAAAAACATGTTTCCAAACCAACTGCATAGCATTTATATTATAAATTTATAAAATGTTTGGGACTAAATAATGGGTATGCCACTTGGCACCTTACAAATGGATCCTCATGAGAGGCTCTGCAGTTCATTACTCTGTCATTTTCTTGCTTTTTATGTTCCACCCCCTTGGTGAAGCTGTTGGCCATTTGGGCTTCTGTTTTGCTCTCAAGCAATGAAGTGTTGCATTTCCAGCTGATTTTAGTGGTGTAGGAGCAGCAGGTCAGATCCCAGATGAACAAAAGCTTATATGCACACTTAATTTTTAATACCAGGAGCTGTATTTTACAGAGTATTGAGCAGGATGACTTCTTAAAGCTGGTATGATTGTGAGTACTGAGGAGCTGTCTTGTAGTTCATTAGCTTTAAAATCCACTGAACTGAACAGGGGCTTTGCCACTGTACCTGCTGATAAAAATCTCACCTTGCTTCTGGAGGAAGGTTTCTGGGAGCTTTTACTGGTGGCATTGTCAGCTTGGACTGTGTGCTCAGTGCACAAGGAAACAGGACTGGTCTTGAGCATTTTGGTTGGAAACAGAGGAAATCATTGCGTTTATTCCCCACCTCTTCCCTGCCTGATGCCACAGGCATCATTTATGTATGAGTCAGTGAAGTATAGGACGGCTAGTGATGGAAATAGTGGTGTTTCATGCTGGCACTGCCCTCTGAGAGCCAAGTGCAAAATCAAATATTGGAGGAGATAAAACACGTGCGTGTGGCTTGATACTTTTCTTGGTGACAGTGGCAGGTGGTGCCATGGTGCATGGGGACTGTGGGCTGCCACAATCACTGCTTTTTGGCTGCTGTGTGGTTAAGGGGACAACGAATCTGTTGCTCATTAAGCTTTGGGTGAATGTGTGTCATAGATGTAAAATATACCCATGTCAAATGCCAGTTTGAGAAATTTGCTTATATCCAGTGAAGCTGTATGTGCAGATTCTGTAATATGTTGTACTTGTTTCTGCCTGAAGTTTGTACACTGTTAAACCATGGACTCAGTATTCATAATGACTGGATATAGTTATGTAACAAACAAGCATAATATGCAAATTTATTGCAAATCTTGTAGTAGTTGATGATTGTATTAAGGCCCAAGCTCCTGTAATCATCTGAATTTTTTTTTTCACGTGTATGCGTATATACAAATAAAAGTAATGGTTTTCTGCATCTCTAGGAGGTAGAGAGAAGCTTAGAAATGTGACTGGAAAGTATAATAATACATCAAAAATTGAGTGGCTTATGAATTTTAAGCAACATTCATCACTCTTGAGGACCTAGGGATCGTGGTTTCTGCTCTTGGGGTCATCAGGATCAGCTTTTATGTGCATATTTGAAAAACAGTAAAACGTATATGTTGCTCACGTGTCTCCATTTTAAGGGCAGCTCTCCTGTCTCTCTCAAAAGGTCTATTTCTGAAGACACATGAAGAGACTGGCATTTATTTGAAGACTTTTGGAAGCTTTGTATCGTTCTAGGTAACCAGGTAGATATTCCTGCTGTGCCCTCCTTCCAGCCAAGGAGGCCATATCTGTACACCCAAGCCCCACCAAGTGCACCATTTTTTTTTTCTATGAAAGGCTATCTAACCCCTCTGCACTCCACAGCATTCCAAATCAACTTTGCAGTTGCTCCTGTTGCATGGGCAACTGAGCTGGCCAGTGCTCTCCAGTGGGTGTGCAGTGTTGGGGGCACTGGTGTTCCCATGGGCATGTGCCAGATGCTTCTCAAGCTGCCAGACGAAGAAAGACTGCTTTAGTTTCTGATGGGTTTTCTGCCACTCTGACAGCCTCTCTGCTGGAATGAAGCTTGCTATTAGCAAATAAGGGTAACTTCTAATAAGTCAGTTGCCCATTATCTTGATTAATATTTGAAGGCACTGAATGCAGTGGATCAATCCATCATCAAGTGCTCTCCTCCCCTTCTGTGTTAGCAATGTGCCTTGAAGCAGACATGTCTCACTCTTACTTGATCCTTAATTTCCCTGTTAATTCTCCCCTTGGAAAGCTGATAGGCTTTACCCCATCTAACTCTACCTGTCTGAAAACTATCCAAGGCCTCTGTATGTATTTGACAGATTGCAGCAGGAAATTCAGTGTGCTTAACTGAACCCCTTTCTTCGGAGGGTAAAGCAGCTCTCTGGAAGTTCCTGGTCTTCCTTTAGCAAAGGCGTAGTTTCTGTAGGGTTTGCATTTAGGATTGCTGTGCTTTTTGGTTTCCCAGATGCTCTAGAAAAAGGCAAAGGGAAATACAGGGAGCAGGGTTAGTTTTGGAAATTGCACAGTCTGTACATTTTAATATTATGTTATATATAATTATGTTTCTATAATGAAATACTGACTAATCTTAGTTTTGTGGAAGAAGAGGAGCCCCATCCACCTGGACTCTGGATTTGGAAAAAGTAATTATCTGAATTCCAGATTATTCTTAGGATAGCTGTTTCCTGATTGTGGTTTGCAGGCAGGTGGCAGGGAAAGCATGATAGAGCTTAGGGCCTTCACAAGTAGTTGGGAAGGAAGTTGTCTCCACAAAACTATTAGAGGAACCATTTGCACACAGTCAGGTGTGGTGTAAATGGAATTTAAATTTGTGCATTGTCATTAGTAGCACACAAGGGATGGATATGCTTGAAAGGGATTTGCATGCTTGAGATCTGTAAGAAATTGTCTGGGTTGTGTGTATGTGAGATGTATGCAATTCCAGGCAAGTGGGCAGATGTAAAGGGATGAGGTCTAAATTTGGCTGCCTTGCAAGATGGCCCCGTGTATCTAAGCACAAATGTTGAAACAGGATAAAACCCTGACTCCCATCCCTTTAGCTTATTCCCTGGAGGTTTTTTTTTTCTTTTATAGTGAGAACTCAAAGACCGTGGTTTGGAAATTAAGCAGGACAACAGCACATACAAAACCAGGGCTCTGACTGAAGATTAAATGTTCATAGGGTCGAACAAAATTGGAAATAAGGCTGAAAATTTGTGGTGCATCCTTACTGTCTTCATTCAAAGCTCTGAGCATTTTTGCTGTTATTGAAGGATAGAATCCTACCGTTGGAGGAAGGGCTAGTTGCAAAGCACAGAGGAGCCTGTGGTTTAGGTGAGGGATATTTCTGCTGTGTGTTTGTAATGCCCTGTTTCCCTAATATGTTTCAAACCAAATAAAAGATTTTGTAGGCTTCCATGTCCTGACGCTTTAGGAAAGCGGTCCTGGGACTCTTACTGCAACAGCTTTTGGTGAGGTGCCTTAATATGGTCCCTGGGTTTATGGCAAATGAACAAAGTGCAGGGAAGCAAGGGAGAGAGCATAGAAGATGGAAGTCATATAATTGTCTGGTATAAATCAGTGTTATTCTGATATACAGAGTGAAAACAGACCTGATGCACCAGCCGTTGCTTTAGAAGTGAGGTTAGGGGAGATTAGTCTTGTCACAAGTATTTGTGGCAGTCTGGGGGTATCTGGTAGTGCTAGGCCAGAAGAGAGGGATGGTGTGCTCAGCTGGGATACAGGGATGGTAGCAGTGCCTATGCTGGGGGACATCCCCATCCCTCTGAGGAGTGCATTGCTGAAGCGAAACAAATGCTGAAAAACCTCTCTGGAGCATATTGTGCTTATTCACTGGAATATATTTTGCCTTGGAGATGAGAACCATTTATTCTTTGAAAAATAGTCAGTTTTCCTTTTTCAGCCTTCGTGAACACTGGAGTAGGGTGTGTTTGAGTGCCAAAGGGTGTCTTGTTGGAATAGAAAGGGCAATAAAAATGCTCATTTTGAGTTCAAGGCCTATAAAATACTCTGACCAGACATCTAATTGCATGTCTTGTTATAACAATGTGAATTAATGAAATTAACCACTAACAAATTGACCAGTTGCTTATTTGAGAACTTGACACTCTTCCCACCCTACACCATGGGAAAGGGCCTGCAGCTGTGGGTTGTGAGCATAATACTTGACAGGAGCTGCTTCAGGTGAGGAACAGTCAACAGAGTTGCAGCTCCTCTGCAGCAAAGGGCCTGCAGCTGGTCCCAGTATGGCTAAGATGAGGCAATGGAAAACTTGGCCCATTACAGACCTATGGAGAGAACAGGAGCAAAGAGTTTGCCAAGCTGTCAGCCTCTAAGCTGGAAAGATCTTTATGATCCTAGAGAAGCACTATCTTTGAATAGGCATTGTCTTTTGGTGTAGGAAGGCTCTACTCTGGTGTAACGTGGACCAGGCTCAAACTTGCACCCATTTCTGTCTTGTGCTTCCTTTGCTCACTTGGTTGGCCTGGAGGTCTTGGTTGGCCTGGAGCACCTTGGTCAGCCCCTTCCTGGAGTGCCTCGTGTATCTCTGTGCCACTGCCTCTCCTGTGCTTCCCTGCCTGCTGAAGGAGCTCCTGTTTGAAAAGTGCTTCTTGTAAATGGAGTGGTAGGGGCAATAGGATGAGGGCTGAGAGTGGTGGGAAGGGCCACCAGCTGGGGCTGCCTATTCAGAGAGACAGATCTGGTGGTGGATTGGGTTTGCCCTGCTCTTTGCTGCTCCTTGGGCTGCTTGTGCTGTGCTGCCTCCTGTCAGCTGTGCTACTCCACCAGGAAGGGACTGCTTCCCTATCTGCCTCCCCTCCTTGGAGGAGTTCTCTGGGCTTAGCTGTGGAAATGAGAAGGAATCATCTCAGCAAAAGCTTTGGAGGAGAAGAGAGGCTAGCTCAGGGGGATGGTTTTTTACTATGTTGAAAAGATATCAGAGCTGTGACCAGCATCCAGGGAATGAGGCTGAGATGAGCAAGGAAGGCAGATGAGAGCTCAGCTGGACTTGTAAAATGAGAGATGAAGTGTGGTGATGAAGATGTAAGATACTGATGGGGAATGATAAGTGGAGGTTGTCTAGGCTGGGGACAGATGATGCAAATCCCTGCTGACCTTGGCAGGCATCTCAGCAAACCCTTGAAATCAATGGTATTGAAGGCAGCTGATAGATCTGAGACGATCAGCATGAGTGCTTGGTCTCTGGCTGCCATCAAGGACTGGTGAAGTAAGAAGGTGGTGTGATGGCAGGCAGCGTGGGCCTTCTGCTAGAGAACCTGCATAGGTGTTTGGATGGCTTGGCTGGGCTGAGGGATGCAGTTTGTGTGCAGTGCTGTGGCACTGGAAAAAGCTTTCACCTGACCATCCTGACTGCAAGGTCAGCATGTGGGGATGGAGATGGAAAGCTTAGCTTGGCCTCTCTGCCTTTGCCTTCTCCAGCTTTCTCCACGCCCATTGCATCAGTGCAGACTGGGGAGGGGAGCAACTCCCTCGGGTGGGATGGGGGAGATGCGCAAAGCTGTGATGTGGGGGACCATCTGTCCCCCTGAGACAATGGTGCCATTTACACTTGCATACTGCAATTGATCCAAGAGGAAAGATAAATCTGTCCTGGCTAATGATACATCACACTCTTTGCTTATCCTTTCTTCCTTTAGTTTTCTCTCCCTCTGTCTACCCTTGTCATCACCTACTGTGCTTCAGTCTATAAAAGAAGCCATTGCTCCCCCTCCTTGAGTGTGATTTGATGCTTCTGAGTCCCTGCAACTCTTCTAACAGACTCCCCTGTGACTAGCCACCCTGTCTATCCCTTTTCCTCTCTGTCTGTGGCAGCCTGTCATTTTCCTCCTCTTTTATTATTTCCCTTGCTGTCATTCCTGGGTTTTGCTGCTAGCAGTCTGTCTGCACCGACTGTTCCTGCCCTTGAATTGGCTCCTTCTGTTAAGTGCCTCTCTTAGCCGGTATTGTGGACACCAGGCTTCCTGGGTGAGGGGTCAGGGCTTAAACAGAAGGTCTGGAGGTAGGATTTAAACAGAGGACATCACTCATTGGCTTATTTAGAATGAGGAAAAAGGCCAGGGCTCTGAAGAGTTATGAGTTTACCTGTGGAAAAAGCAGATTTCTGCTGTCTCTTGCAGCGATTTCTACGTGTCAGGGTGGGATTGCTTCTTCCTTGTAGTCACAGGCTGCTTCCATCTCCCTTTAGAGCATTCCAAGCCCAGGTCAGCTGCTATCTTCCTGTGTTCTCTGACATCCCAGTGGCGTGTCTGACATCCCCATCCTGAACTGTCAGTGTGTGGGAGCACTGAGCTCATTTCTGAGCAGCAGAGTCCAAGGGGTGCATCTCCCTGGGAGCAGGGACAGGCTGCTGGGAGGTGGCCACCTCCTGAGCCAGCCTGAGTGACACTTGCTGCTGGATCAGCTGGCCCTGGCCTTCTCTAGGATGTAGCTGGTGCCCTGCTAATCCCTGCTAACCAGGTCTGGCTCTTCTGGACTGGCACAGACAGATGTGAGCTCAGCATGCTGGCTGGGAGCAGCGTGGCTGCGATCTCCTGGCCCTGTGCCCCAGCTTGGAAGCTGGGCAAGGTGCACAAGGATTCGCTTACAAAAGTTGAACCAGCAGTGCTGTCTCAGCCTTGTTCCTGACCTCTGGACCTTTGTGAGGGCTGTTTCATCTGTACTTTAATAACTTGGTATTGTTTATCCCTACCTCCCCAGGGTAGCAAAAAAATGCTGAAATACTACAAGGGCTTTAAGACTGCTTGTAGGAACTGGATGCTGTGAGAGGCAGAGTGAACCAAATGTACCTCTTGGGGGATTTCTCCTCTCGAAGAGTCATGGATGAAAAAGGCTAACATCAGTACAAATTCATCCAGGAGAAAGCTGCTGAATCCAGTGCTTGTAATGCTAGCTCTGAGATTTGCCTCAACAGGCAAGAAGGGAAGGAAGGAAAGAAAACACATGGTAAAATATTAACCTCCCTATTGGAACAGGCAGTTTGCAACAAACAGCAGCTGTTCTCTTTCATGGCATGAAAGATGTAGGAGCTCAATATTTGAGGGTGGAGAAGTATTTTCTTCCATGCAGAGGATGATAGTTTCTCACATCAAAGATCCAAAATATCTGCTCATCTTTTAAGCCCTGCTTATTATTTGGAAGCATACTGAAACATCAGTGCTTAGCAAATCTGCCTTGCCCCATCATTCACACACCCCAAAAGGAATGCTCCCTGTGTTTACCTGTATCCTGCATCTTGCTTCTCGGCCAAGAACACCTCACTCTAGTGTTTCCCTAAGAATACTATGTCCTTAATTTCTACAAAATGTTCTACAGATCATTTACCAGCCAGCTAGCAGATGTTAACAAGAATTTTAAACAATAATCAAGCTAAAACATATTTGAGAAAAGTAGGTTTTGTGATGTATTGCAGTTTTTATGTATTTGTTTTTGTTCACGTATTTACCAACTTGTGATATAATTTTTTGCTTTGAGTAAGTCTCTTGAGTTTGTCGGTGATTCTGGCAGGCTCTGCTTTGTCCACATGTGAGATTCAGGCCAGACCTTGAAAATATTTGTCGTGAGCAAGTTATATTTAAAAGGACAGGCTTATAGAAGTGCAACGGTAATAATACATTGCCTTTGGTACTGCCTGATGTTCAGTGCCACTGGCCAGCTGTGATATTTCTTAATGAAGGCTTTTTCCCTCAAGGCAATTTTTTCTTGCCTTTTTCCTTCCCTGTGGCTCATTTCTGATTAATTTTCTTCATGGAGGAGGATCCTTCCCAGCTTTGGAGTTTGCTTCTCTCTTCTCTGTACTTGTTGACCCGCTGTTTAGCAGCCTCTGTGCTGGCAACTGCTCTTATCTTCCCATCTGGACCCCTCTCTGGAAGTGGGATTTTAGTGCGTGGAGGAGGCTCTAGATTTTATCCCACTTGTTTTATACAGGAAAATCCTTTGGAGACAGCAGTCTTCTCCCTGTTTTCTTGCAGCATTTTTCTTTTTTTTTTCATTCCATGCTGTACAGTTTCCCAATATTTTTTTCTTTTAGGTTGACCCTGTTATCTTTCCCTGTGTGGACAAACTCCTCATATAATATGTTTTCTCCTTGCTGAGAGCTTAGTAATGTTTCTCCTTCCTTTCCTGCCCAGCAGGATCTCTGAAGAATCTCACACACTTCATACAAGGGCCAGAACACAAATAGAACTGAAGAAATGGAAGACATAGTCCCCATTGTTACATGAGGTAGTAGCATGGTTTTCAAAAGCTGTCCAGCTTTTCCATTGTAACAGTCTTTTTATCCATCAATAAAACCCTAATTTGAGGTCTGGGATGCAGGGACCAGACAAAACTCTGGGGAAGGATACCTAAGTGGGCGACTGAGAAGCCCAGGAGGAAGATAAGGCCTCTGGGTCAGGCAGCCAGCAGGGATCTGAAGTGGAAAGCTTATCCACCAGGTATCTGCCCTTCAGAGTGGAGGGACTGGGCAGCAATGGCATGAGGGAGCAGCCTGGAGAGTGGACTGGTTGGGCTGGGTGAGGCTAATGGAGGGGCAGGTAAGCAGGGTTGGGTGAGGAGAGGGTCTGGGTGGGAGAAGCTGGAGCTTCTAGAGCCTGCATGCTTTGCATTCCTACTTATTTCTGTTTCCATGCTGCCAGCAAACTCCTGTAAGCTCGCTGGCTAAAGAGGTGCCACATTATTGTTTTCTTCACTGATGCCATCCCTCCCTGTGGGCGCATGGATCTTGCGGGGAGGGGGGAAAAAACCCAAACCTGAACATGCAATGAAAGGTTGTGTTGTGAAGGTGGTGTGGAGAGGGAGAAGCAGATTCCACATTCATCCTTAATTCTGACTTAATTTATTGGATTGAGTCATATCAAGCAGTCTCTCCTGTGCATATTCAAAGCACAATTTTTTTTTTTTGCTATGGCAGCTGCTAATTTATCTCCCTTTGGATGGGTTGTTAGAGGATGAGTGAAAGAGGTCCTGGGTTACCCTGCTGCCCAGCTTGGAAGCAGTGTTTTGGAGCATCCAGCAGCAAATGCTAGTAAAAATAAAAAACATCTGGGACACTCACAAACAGACAAAGTAACTTTTTTATTTGCAGTCATTGACATTCAGCTTAGTTTTTCCTCATAGCCATCATACCTGCTATGTAAGTTTCAGCTCAAGCTGCCAATCAAATGAATCTCTAAGCAAATGAGACAGGGTGTTGGAAGGAAAAAGAGTTTGTGGTAGGATTAATTAAAATTAGTGTTATCAGTGTAGCTGCATGCAGCCTTCCACCATATAGGTCAGCTCTCTCTGAAGCCTCAAGTTTCCCCTACAATGCAATAATTAACTATTAAAGTAGGTACTTAAAAAAAAATTCCTCCTCCAGAAAACCGTAACCCAGGATTTTTTTTCAAAGGACGGAATTAATTGCATCCCTCCACAGTATCTTTGAGGTGCTGTTATTTCTTTAAAATGCATTTACAGCATATTGTGCTATGTCACACATCCTTTAAATATCCAATAGCTTTTTAACTTTTAAAAATCTATTTCACACTTAGTGGCATGTCTGTAATGCATTTTTCTGGAATGTGTGGCAGATGTCTGGGGAAACTGTATTTTCTCCCATATGGGGGTTATTTTACTGGAAAATGAAAGAGGGTTGACACTTCATTTGATTTTCCTGAGCTGTCACATCAGGGATTCTCTGTCTGGGTGTGAGACATGAATCCAGATCATATGTAAACTGCACAAGGCAAGATGTGCTCCCTTGCCTGGGTAAAGGGGGACTTCCCATTGAAGAACATCCTCTGAAGGCTACAAGGTGGAAAAGCAGGATGGAGAGGTCTGCTCTAAGGTACCCTGCTCCATGGGACTTTTCAGCATGCTCTGGACATACAAAAGTAACATTAAGTTTGTGCTTGGACCTTCCTCTATGAGGAGGAGGCAGGTGGCAACTCTGGGGCTACACAAACATTAAGGAAAGTCCTGATACTTGTGACCCACGTTCCTGATGTGAGCTGGCACTTCAGGGCTGTGTGATGCTGAATTTTACTCCTGGAGAGGAGTCATAAATGCCAGGGCTGCAATCACTTTAGATGTGCCAGACCACCATTGCATGGTTGTGGTTTATGGACAGAAGGGAATTTGTCATCTGTGTTGGCCAACAATCTCTGTCTGCAGATCTGTTTGCAGATCTGTGTTTCTGTTCTGACTCCCTCCTCTCTGCTCTGTCTGAAGGTGGCTTTGTGTCCCCTTGTCCTTGTGCTGTGGTGAGTTGTCCCTGTGTTTTCTTTCCTGTTCCCAGACTCAGCACTGCGCTTGGGGCAGGACCCTTTGTTGTTTTCCCTGCAATATCAGAAGCAGGCATGGAAGCTGAGCAGAGAAACTGCTGCAATCCCCTGCAGGTAATGCCTGTGCCAACATCGCCCCTTTACTGAGACAGATGCAGTGGGGATAAATACCAGGTGTCTCTCACAAAGTAGTTAAATGCACCAGCAGTCCCTGTTTTGTCATGTTGGGACAGAAGAGCCTTCCAGCTTTACATTTCGAAAGATTGCCTGTGGCGCTTGGCACTTGACCCCTCTTGTGCACAACATGGAGAGAAACATGGGATACACACTCCTGAGTTTCTGGGCAGTAAAAATGCCCAATAATTATTTGGCTGTGGTAGCAGTCAGTGTCCTCACTGCTGGTGTGTGTGAGCACAGGCACACTGCTGTCGAGGCATTTCTGGGCAGAGTTTCCTAGGGACTGAGGGGCACAGCCCTGGGGGAAGCTGTCACTGTGGCCACAAAGCTGGGAAAGCAGGAAGGTGCTGGATATCCCTGGAAATATAGATATGGAGGCATGTCTCCTGCATGGAAGCAAGGGGATGGATGGGTGAATGACCTGGAATGTCCCCCTCCTGACTGAGGGTGTTAGTGATCCCATCAGTGGGAGCAAAGGTGACAGGTTAGACAGATCTAGCAGGAGAGCACAAAAGTAATTATTTTCTTCCTCAGCCATTTGACTTCTCTGGGTACATCCTGAACGCGATTAAGCTGATTAGTGTCACGCACTTGAGACTTTGTCTTGTACCTACGGCATTTCCCATTCTTGTTTTGCATGCATGAAGGATTTCCTCATCCATTGCTGTGGCACCTCTCCCCACTGGACTTGGTGGTGATTAATGTTTTCATGGGTCTCAAGTAGCTTTTCAGGAACACAAAGACATTCCCACTGGAGTATCTGACTCCAAGTCTTTAGTTGCTGGGTTTAATAGTTAGACCTGGGATTATTTCATCCCACTGAATGACCTCCTCCAAGATACTGCTGCTTCCCCCAGATAGGTTTGTATTTACAGGCACCTTTTCCCCACCAAGAATGCTGTTTATGCCCGGTGCCCTCAGGCACATAGCTGCAAGCTTGTGCTTGGAAATTGTGGGAGGGCCTCATGCACCTCATGGAGCCAGAGTCACTCACAGTAGAAATGCGGGCAAGCAGCAGTCAGGTCACCAAAATGCACTAAAAATTGGCCAGATGAAAGTATAGGAGCTGTTACTGCAATGTATTCGTTGCTTTTATACTATTAACTCCTACACTGATACACATATACAATAGAGATATTTGACTAAGTGATACAATTACTACATAATAAATAATCTGAGTTCTTTATTACTCTAATTGATACACATCTGTATAAATGTACTCACCGTTCCTTCGCCATCCCTGAAAGATGCAGGAGGATTAGAAAACATTTGCATTGATGAGTCTTGGGTAAATATTTGACCTACTGGTAAATTCTTCTGCAATTATCCCTTGGAGAGATTTGCTGTGCCTTCCCCTTTGCATCTGTCTGGGTGATGCCAGAGGGGTACAGGAAGAAAGGGGGGCCCTTTCACCAGTGTCTAAAATCCTGGGGGCACTGAAAAGGTTTTGAGGGGAAGATGAGGATTTAAACTTGTTTTTATTGATCAAGTGGTAGAGGAAAGTCTGGAGTTATGAGAATAGGTCACGGTGGTGGAAATCTAGTGGGATGCTGTATGTTGGGGCATCTGGAGGTCACCGATTGTAAGGGTAGGGACTGAAAAGCATGGGACAGTTAAAATCAGTGAGCTCCCAAATGTTCTTCAGGTGTGTTGAAATCACAGTGTAAATCACCAGTGCAAGAAATTGTGCTGATGGTGGGAGTCAAGTCCTCCCAACTCTTTTTGGGCACCTACCTGTGGGAGGGCATATCCAGGCAGCCAGTGAAGAGGTGTAATTTGGTTAAAAAATGGGGTGTGCTACAGGGACTAGAGCTTATACTGAGGAAATGGGCTGGTAATGAGAGACCCTTGTTTTGGCAGAGGTGGGCATAGGGCTGTCTCTTGCATGCTGGCTGCATTTGAGGTTTGTTGAGCCTCCAAAGGTGTGAGGTTTAGTGCAGATAGGTGCTCAAGCATTGGATTGTATGTGCTGTGGTTAATGAATCCACACCACTCTGACAGAGTTCTCTTTGCTAACCCCAGTTCGGGGCTGCTCAGGACTCTCAGACTGGGCTGTGAATTTTAGAACAAAGAACAAGCTCTCTTGCAGAGCTTTGGCCACCTTTCTTGTTTTGGTCAGGGTGAATATACCATAAAGAACAGCCTTTGTGTCTGTGCTGGTTTTATGCTTCTGTTCAAATCAGGCGTTTACTGAAACAAAATTAAATCTGAGCTGGCAAGTTGAGTTTGAGTTTCGGTTTGAGTTGGCTTGTGCTTTGTTCAGATTAATTCTCTTTTCCCCCAAATGCTCCTACCTCCCACCCCATCCCCCAGACAGGGAGGCAGCTGTTGTCATTTCTCTGCTTTCACAGAGGCACAGTGGGAAGAGGAGACAAAGCAGAACATCATCTGCCTTCTCCTCTGGTGGCAGGCAGGGAGCTGAGCTCCCTGAGGAGCCTGTGCCTAGCTGCTGCCTGTGCATTGGTGGGATGCTGCTCCATGGGGGGATGCTCATGCAGCAGGTCTGGCTGCATGGAAAGAGGAGGAAGGTCCATGAGAAGAGGCAACAGTGCAAGTATTGTGAAGGTTCCCAGTTTGGGTACTTACCTGGTCCTCTGTACAGCTGTCTGAGAGAGAACTGCTAGGTAGGACCTCCTGGGATGGCCAGGCAGCCTGGAGTGTGGAGACAGCACGGGAAAGAGGACCTGGGGGATGAGAGGAAGCAGTGTGTTAGTGCTCCTAGGAGCTGGTATGTCTTTAAAGCTGATGTGTTGCCATGGTGTGGCTGGCAGTAAAGCTCCCTTGTTGCTTCTCTAATTCCATTCAGGCAAAAAAGAATGGTGAAGGGATTAAAAACAATGCAGAGCAAAGGCTGTCTGTCTCCTGCTGTTGTGTACTCTCCTTGGCTCCTGCACCCTTCACCACCCGGGCCTCTCTGCAACCCAGTCCCCCACAGGGGATGGGTGAAACAGCTTCCCTGGTACCTGCTGCCCCAGGCTAATATGTTTCTTTCTCATGTTGTGGGAGCCTGGGAAAACACCTGCTACAGTTTCTGCATGAACAGCAAAACAGAGAGAGAGAGGAGACCTTTCTGGGAAGCCAGGAGTGTGGGTGTAGGACTAAAGGCAGCAAAACCAATGGCAGTACTTCCACTAAAGTAAACAGGAACAGAACTGGGTTTGTGGTGGTCTGGTGTTAATTAGCTTCCACTTCAGCTGCTTCTGAGTGTGTTAATAGTTCTGTAGCAGAAATGTCAAAAGATCCTTGACTATAAGATATTACAGGTAACATGACCTAGAAAGATTAGCAAGGAAAAGACACAGAGTACTGCTTTAACCCTGTTCATCTTGATTAGCTCTGTCTCTTCCATAATATTTTCTCACCACTGTCCACCTCACATTGCCTTGTGATCTGTCTCTAAACCTCCTACCTTCTGGTGGCTTTGCTGTCCCTATCTTGGCCCCTCAGCTGGGTAAGCCACACTGTTCCACCAGCCCTATCAAATCTCACCATCTTCACCCCTTGCACCTTCACAACTTGCTCGCTCCAGTCCTCTGATTGTGGCCCAATGTCTTGCCCCACTACCTGTCACGGTCCTTTTCTCTGTGAGACTTGCTGTGACACAGGAGCCCCTATGCAGCCAGAATGGCCCTCACTTGTCTGTGCCTACAATCATCTTCCATCTGCAAAGCCACTTTCTCCTTTCACTCCCCTTGTTTGATGGGGAGACAATAGTTGAGCCACTATTCCTTCAGCATCTAATGAGGGGGAAATAATGTCTAAAGAAGGATAAATGGTGGTAGAGGGAGAAGCTGCTGCTGTTCCTCTACAAGGGTTTGACCATTCTATAGTTCTTGAGCAGTTCAGGTGATGCAGGACTCACATTCAGTGGGATGGAACTGCTGCAGGGGCTCCTGAGTGAGCCAAACCCCTGCTCAGGGAGGGAGCTTCAAAATGGTGAAGAAACAATCCTGTTTCCCAGAGTGCAGCATGCTGAATCTCTCCTTGCTTTAATAAGCATCTGCTTCTCCATGGAGAGGTTCCCTGTCCCATGCCAGCTCTCCTTTCATGACAGCCAAATATACTCCTGTGTCAGCCAGAGGCACTTCCAGTGAAAAGAAGCCCTTTGCTGTCAGGGTTCAGTGCAAACACCTTTTCTTGGGAAAACGACTTGAGTCATGTTACAGGTGAGGTACCCCAGGGGAACCCTCTTTGGGGAGCTCTCTTGCCTCAGGCCACTCTCTGCTTTCTGTCCCCACTTCAGCTCTGCAGGGTTCCCAGGCCCCCATGCAGCTTTGCCAGTGGGTCTTTCTCCTTCACAGTGAACTGCCAGGCTTCTTGTGCCCACACTTGATTACTGATAGATTGACGGTGTCTGTAGTTTGGGTTATTAATCCTGACCTAAAGCAGTATCTCATTAATGAAAATAAAACTGAAAATTAATAGAAATGGAAATGAAGAAGCTGAAAGCTCATGAAAAGGGAATTGTGAGAGAAAAGTGTGAAAAAAGGGAGGAAGAAATTCAGTTTGGGACTTGATTTCTCTGGAGGCAGAGTGGAGAGAAGGAAAAATCTATGTCTTAATAGGGCAATAGAGGACAGAGAGGTGGATGGAGAGAAAGGAGGGTCAAAAGAGCCCTTGCCCAGGCACTCTGCCATGGGCCTGCTGAGAAGTCAGCATGGCCAGGCTGAAGCAGATGGGGAGAGAAGGATTGTAAGCCTGAAGGCTGCATGAAATATTTAAGATGCTCCATCAGACTATCTTCTCAATGGTGGTGAGATTCTGGGTAGGGGGGACAAGAAAAATTTGGCTGATAAAAAGAAATAAAAAAAAATAAACTCTGACAACATGTAGCTCCCTTCTTTACATTTTTAGTCTTATCTCTGGGGCCCTGGACAACCTGATGTAGTGGGTGGCATTTGTGGGGGTGAGGGAGGGAGGGCAACTGGAACCAGATGATCTTTAAGGTCCCTTCCATCTCAAGTCATTCTAGGATCCTACTTTCTCCAGAAGTGAGATGTGTAGTTATGCTGGACACACGGACAGACTTCTTCAAACTCTGAGGCTTTAGTTTGCTTTTGCTTTATATTTCCTCACATTATTCCTCTTTTCCCTGTTCCCCACACTCACAGCACCTGTCACACAGTAACCAACTTGAGTCTAGCTGGGTCTTGCTCCCCTCTCCTGCTGCTGGGGTAGGATGTAGCTCTGTCCCCTTTAGAGATAAATGTGTCTTCTTTGACCATCTCAAGCCCTTTTCTTTCTCCACTTGGTGCCTGGTCCTTTTGCCATCTGCTCTTGGGAGTAGGATGACCTGACCTGCATCAGTTCAGTGAAGCCTTGAGCTCAACTGAAGTGATGCAGGAACAGAATCTGGTTATAAAAGTATCCACAAGGATTTATCTGACTTTATCCCATGTTGGCTGACAAAGGCAAAACTCTTGAAGTGTAATGAATGTCACTGAGTGAGGATCCAGGCAATGGCAGAGCCCAAGAGAAATCAGAAAGCTCAACTGTCGCAGCTCATGCGGTTTTGGACCACTGTGTGCTGCATTCTGCCTAAATACAAATACAATTATGCAATGCCATCACCCTTTTCTTCTGCTTCCTTTCCCTCCACGAGAGCAGAGCGCTGTTGCCTTTAGACTGGATGTGTGTAATCACCATGACCTAGTTTGGGAACTGAATCTAGAAGGGAGAGAAAACCATGTCCACTAAGTTAAAAAATACGATAAATACTTACTATATTCCCTCCCCATGCCCTGAAAATCCAGTGTTAAATTCACCTAGTAATTTAGATTTTAATTAGGCTTTGGCCATGTTAAAAAAAAAAAAAAGCAAACTCCTGTAGCAGATGCTGTTTTTAAATGTTGAAGGGAGTCCAGACTTAATTCTGAATGTTTCAGCTCTGGAGACCTCATTTAGGGGTGACAGGTACTGCATCTTTCTTTTATGATCTTCCTGTGCATGGTGTGTCCTGGCCACTGTTTGCTGTCTCCCTGTCCCTGTGAACTGTGCCTGATTTTTTTCTGAGGTGGTGGAATTGTCTGTTCCTGCTGCTGCTGATCCAGCTGAGATTTGCAGGTGACAGGATAGCAAGTCCATGTTAGTTTTTGGGTTTGGGGTTGTTTTTTGAGTGGGGCAATAATGAAAGGAATGATATGAAGTACATTTGACATGGTTCACAAAGCAAGTGAGCCTGGGACTGGTTTCCAGGTTTTCTTGATTGCTCTCTGTCTGGCATCAGAAAATATCACAGGACACACACAATTGCTACTGTATTTAAAGGCAGGATGTGCTACAGGTCTATACCAGCATGAGTTAATAAATGTAACGGAGTGAACAAAAAGTAAATGTTATCTCAGATGACAAAATAACAGGCTTTCATAACGAACTAGCATCCTTTCCTTGGATTGATGGCTTCCAATAAACCTGAGCTGTTTTTTTCCACCCTTTGGTATTCACAGAGAGAAAACATTCAGAAAACCTTTTGGGTTTTTCCCCCATCATTTTTGTAAATGTTCCTAGGTACTGAAATACGTGGTTAAAGGCTATTGATAAAACAGCCACAGTACAAGACAGCAGCATTTCATCTGATTTCTTCCAAAGATGTGAAACATGTATCTGAATTTGCAAGAGCAGTGTGGCAGTTCATATCTGAGTAGATTACGCATGGGAAGCCTGCATGTTGATGCTGTCTCTCTATAATCCTGATAAAGACTCTATAAAGACTGATATTGAGCATTACCTTAGCTCTCCTCAAATGTTGTTATTCTCTTTGGCTGTTCTTGTTCCTCCCTCATTAGGAGGAACCCATGAAGGAGGAGTGAAAAATATAGAAACCTGATTTGGCTCAGGAAGTCCTTGAGCTGAGAGTGGTTGGCAGCTGGAAGAGTGCCTAAGGGAAGCATTGTCTGCTGATCTCATTTTTACACACTTCTCTGGGCAGCTGTGCTGCTGCCCAGTCTGGACAGATGTTCGGTCCAACCTGAGATGCTCATTTTTAGTTGTTTTTGTTATTTCGTTCTGACTGCTCCCTGACTTGTGTAGGCTGGGAGTCTGTAAACTCTTAGGTCTATTGTGGTTTTTTGTATATAAACATCCTTTCTGCTTAATTTTTATTACCATCTGCCATCCCTCCTTTCCCTTTCTTTCAAGACACTTTTCCTTTTGACAAGTGTTCCCATTTAGGGGGACATGGGACCTCCAGCTCTGGAGGAAACAGGATCTGCTCTACTCAGCACCTCTTGGTTGGGATTTCTTGCTTATGATCAGTAAGTGTTTGGGGTCAGAGACCACAATCTCAGCACCTGGTGGTGCCCACCCCATGTTTTTACCTGCTGCCTAGAGCACTGAGGGAGCAGGCTGGAGAAGTGTCTCTGTCCAGCTCTGTGGTGTCCCATCCTCCATCCCCCCTGCTGGAAGCAGATCAGGAGTAAGAGCTCTCCCACAAGAGGGAGGTAAATATAGGCTCTGACTCTCATCTGTTGGAAAAATAGATGCAACATAGAGATGAACTGCTTGATTTGAGAGGATAGAATGCCCTCCAAGTGGGGGACCCTTGGTTGGACACATTAACCTGCCTCTGATTCACCTGTACACTGAATTTTATTTCAAGGCTTGCTTTGTTTGACATCTCCCTCTCTTTTTTGAGTATATATGAGCCTTTGGTCTAAACACTTAATTATGGTGACCTTTTCCTTCTAGGCTGTGATAGTTACAGTCCTTGATTATAAAGAAAGATCAAGACCAACTTATTTACTTGTTGGGGGCTAAGCCAAGTCTTGAAGCTCATTTGAGGACAAATCCGTAGCACAGCAATCAAGTACACAGGCAATCCAGCAGCCTGAGGCTGCTGAAGGAAAGCACTGGCTGGGCAGAAGTTTTTGTTCCACTGCACAAAAGCACAGACCTGTTGCATAACTATTGCATTTCCCATTTTTGGCTTTATACCAGATCTGGAATATTTTCTGAACTTGACAACAGCTCAAGCTTCTGCAGGTTGGAGTTATGATTTAGTCATAACACCAGTATATGCCAGCAAGAGATGCAGGTGACTTAAATGGAACTGGTTTTCTTTTGCTGTTCAATGCTTGTTTGAGTGAGAGAATCACCTATTTCTGACATTTCTCTAACATCATATTCAAAGTAACTTGTGTTATATGAAGTTTTTCTCCTATCCTCTAAACACAATGTTTCTTTTATAGTGGATTTAGCTGCAGGTGTTGTTCCCAAGCCTCTTTCTTCAGATTCAGCATAATTTTAGGTTTTAAGACCTATGGAGCTGTTTTCTAAAGTCATGCTTACTGTTCAGGGCTACACCTAATAAAATACTGCAAGCATGAAGTAGCCTGGAAGTCAGGCAATGGGATGACTGAACATAAGCTTTGATGGGCATCCAAGAAACAACCTTGTAAAGGACTTAGGGTCAGGCAGGAGTGTTATTTCACATCTTAATGAGAATGACAAGCAAATGCTGTCTGCCTTGGTAAAGCCTGTTTTCAAGTCCCAGGAGCCAGTCCCTGATCAGAGGTGCTATACTGAGAGCAACACAGACCAATGCTAATGGAGACAAAGGCTATCAAGGCTTTGGAGGGGTGGATCATCAATGAACCCACTCCTCCTTCTTAGTAGAAGCATCCTGAGTCAAAAGGGAAACTGAAAAAAATGTTTGGATACAGCTGAGGTTAGCAGTTTTAAAGGGAATTTAGGTTGAGAGCAAGACAGATGTTCAAGGGAGGGATTAATTCAAATTGGATAAAGTGCCTAATTTGCCTAAGAGGTTGCTTAAAGAAAATGACAATTTGTAAAAATTCTGCCTAGCACTGGGCTAGAGTTTAGAAGGTGAAAATGATTGTTCAGCAGCTGTTGACAACACGGAGGGAGTTTGAGAGGTGTTCACTTGCCAGCGGGTGGCGCAGCCTGATGGGCAGAGGGTTAGGGACACTGATTCAATTATTTATCATCGAGCTGAGCTCTCCCTTGTGGGTTATCCCTGTCTGGGCAGAAGGCAAGATGAGACTCTGTGAGAGAACCCTGATTAAAAGAGGAGGAAGGATGAATACTGTGCTCCTCAGAGAGGGGGGTTTGTAGGCAAAGCACCAAGGTGTATGTGCAACTTTACCTTGAAGTCTCCTGTAGTAGAATATAAATGCATTTGCCTTCTTCCCAAACCACTCTCTCCATCTGTTTTATGTTTTAGGCACCTCGGTCCCTATCTAATGTTTTATCACCTTGATAGCTCTTGCCTTATTAAGTATGTCTGCTTCTATCTCTCTAATCTCTTCACATCACCTCCCCAGGGTGCTTTCTCCTTCGTCTCTTACAGTTCTCCTTTACCTGATGCTATTTTTTCCCACCCCTCACTGATGCATTGCAACCTCAGTTGACATTTCTGCTTTCCCTTGGAGCAGTGGTGAGAAGCACTGCTTGGTGGATACTGGAAAGGGATTCAAAGTATACAGAGTGCAGCTGTGGTACCCTGGGGGAGCTGGACATCTGGTGCTCCCTGGCTTGGGAACTGGCCCCTCCAGGCTCCCTACGTAACTTAAGTCAGCTCTGACCTTTGGTGGCATAGAAAAACCAGTCTTGAAAACCTCAGCTCTATGTTCCTGCAAGGAGGGAATTGATGGGGCTCAAAAACTTTCCCCAGTGTGGCAGATGATACTCAGAGATGTTGCAGTAGTGAGCCTTTTGCTCTTGCACTGGCTCTTCCCATGCATCTCATGCTCCAGGTCCTTGGTGCACAAGGGCAATTTGGGTGGGAGCTGAGGGACAGGAAAACATTGTATGTCAAATGGAGAGAGTGAGAGCAGAAGATAAAGCAACCTGGAATAAGCATGGATTAAAACTGTTTGGGGCCTGGGGACAGATCCATGTTTCCTAAATGGTGTTACAGGGAACTGGCCAGAAGGATGTGAGACTGAGAGGAGGGCTGATGCTGATGCTGCTCTGCAAGATGGTTTTCTATCCACCTTCAGCAGAGCTTACCTGTGTGATCAGCCAGCTCACCTGAGAGGGAGAAAGCTCTAGATGTCTCCAGCCTGTGCAGACCTGTTCTGCGTGGACACCCCCAGGAGAGCTGCTAACATGAGCTTCTTGGATAGCAAGGTCTCTGTGGACAGCTGCAACCTCAAGGCAGACCGTCTTCAGGCTTTAGCATATATCCAAAGCACCTCAGCATTGCAGTGGCTCTTGAACTCAGGTGAGCACTGTGCTGGTAGGCCCAAGTACTTCAGAGAGAGCCTGATTCTCTAAGAGCGGGTTTATTTGTCTGAGAGCTGATTTCTCAGTTTCAGATGGGCTTTTCACTAGGTGTGAGATGTGAAGGTGAATGCCCATGGAGATGCCAGTACCCCACCAATGACTAGGATGGGAGCCTGATTTACCAACTCAGACTGCATCCCTACCTTCCCCTGGGCTTGCTGTCTCCTGGCTGAAGGGATGTGAGAGGAATCTGAAATGGGTGTGTGTGTGAGAGAGAGCTATTTGCCATTATCCCATTATGTGTAATGAACATGTATCGTTTGATTGTTGTCCTGCTCTCCTGGACTGCTATCAGCCAGAGTGCACCATCCCTGTGCTCATCAGTAATGGCATCCTGTCCTCATGGGGTGCTCTCATCAGGGACGAGACTGGCATTTTGAGTGCTGGCAGTCAGGCTTTGTTCCCTGGTGCTGGTTTCTAGGAGGTGATGAGGCTGTCAGTGGAGCATTGTGTGTGTGTGTGGCTGCTCCTCAGGCATAGGGACGTGAGGAACTTTCTCTAACTCCTGAGCTCTTTCTGCTGTTGCCTTTTCTCTGCCTTCACTCCTCAGATCCTCTCTATTCTTTGCCTTGGCAGGAAGAGGTGTCCCAGTGTGCACAAGGCTTAAAAAAATGCAAGAAAAATTGGAAGTGTTTCAGCTTTTTTGTACATGTTTCAATTTTTCCTTGCAGTTTACAGTGCTAGACACACTGGGTCTTATTATATAAAGATGTTGTTTCTTGTCATTAATCCAATGTGTGGTGGCTGTTGGCACTCTCCTAATTTGCTCTTCTCCTTGGTGAATAGCTATCTCATGGCATGTACAGACTTGCTCTAATTTAATCCTATTGAGAGTACTTGCTCTTTAACCCTAGGACAAGAGGAAGCATCCTTACTTTTTTTGTTTTGTTTTTTCCTTTTAATTTTATTCATGATATAAAAAATAACTCTGGCTAAAGAAATAGAAGTCCAACAAAACCTGGACTACTCCTTTGTGGGAGCAACACTTTCCAGGTTTGTCCATTCAGCTTAGGCAAGAGTCACAGAACTAATTTTGGGTCCACCAGAATTGAGCACTGGATTTATGGTCCCAGTTTTGTCTGGAAATGCCATTTTAAACTGCTGTGAGGATCGTTTTCCACAGAAAGAAAATTATGAGTGCTCAGCTGCTCATTCTCTCCTAACTGTTACTAGAATGCCAGTATTAATGTTTGAACACTTTTCCCTTTTTGCCTGAATCAGGATGCAGAAAGCATTGTCATTGCAGCTTTTATGTCCTCAAGCTTGATCTTTCAGTCAGGGATCTGACTGGAGCCTGAGCTGCTGTTGTGGCTTAATCCCACCTGGCAGCTAAGTACTATGCAGCTGCTCACTCATTCTGCCCCAACCCTAGTGGGAAGAGATAGAACTTGTGGGCTGAGATATGAAACTAACAATACTAATACTGCTAATTATAATAATGTAATGAGGAGAGAGAGGAATAACACCTGACAGAAAAAAGGGGTGCACAATACATTTGCTCATCACCTGCTGACCAATGCCTCGCCTGTTCCTGACCAACGACTGGTGACTCCTGACCAACTCCCTGCAGTTTGTGCATTGGACAAGATGTTCTATGGCATGGAATATTGCTTTGTCCACTCAGATCAGCTGTCCTGGCTGTGCTCCCTCCCAGCTTCTTTTGTGAAACTCCTCACTGGCAGAGCAAACAGAAAAGTCCTCACCTAGGGTAAGACAATACCTAGCAACCACTGAAACATTAGCATGTTATCAACAGGATTCTTGTGCTAAATCCAAAACAGCATTGTACCGGCTACTAGGAAGAAAATTAACTCTATTCCAGCTAAAACCAAGATAGCTGTCCTGCCATGAAAATTTAAGGCTGAAATCAGCCAAACTCTCCCTCTGAGGCTGACCTTAGGTGTATTTCTGGACTTGTCTGTATTTCTTGCTCACCTGAAAATAAAAATAATTGTGCTTTACCACTTAGTGCCTGATTAAGGTCTCCTTGGGGAATAGAGGGAGAAGAGGATGGAAACATAAGGAACTAACTGTTGCAGAACCAGGTCCTCTGCTGTTCAAAGGGGCAGAATTAAATAAGTTGCCTGGTGCCTTTTCTTATGTTTTCACAGAGCATGTTTTTTCCCATTGTTCTCCTACTTCTGTCAGGTGCTTGAAGGATGGTGTTCACTTAATGAGCAGCCAGATTACACTTTGTTTTCCTGTGTTTGGTTCAATGCGTGGCTCTGGGCCTTATTGGCAACATACTGTGTAAGTCCTGCTCTGGAGATAGGAGTATTGATTTCCTCATAGTCCTTTTTATTTTTTTTTTTATCATGGTAGTATCTGAGTGCTCATCACTATAGAACCCAAGTGCTTCACAAACATTAATTTATCTTTACAATGCTCCTGGGAGGAAAAGACTTTTCTTGGCTCTTAGCTTATACAGAGAAGTTGGAAGCGGGCACAGATTGAAATCAGAAGCATTCAGTAATTTTGAAATCCTAGTTAGAATTACATGGGATTAGTAATTTTCAGAGTCTGTGGAGTGTAGCACTTGCTATATTCAAAGTGCCTTAGATGCAGAAGTGAGCTGTCAGTCATCTCCCAATCTGTACTTGGGATTTCTGGTCTGCAGAGCATAATGAAAATAACAGAATTAGTGACCACAACATTGAAATGACTTATCTTAGATTCATAGAATCATTAAATTTGAAAAAGACCTCCAGGTTCATCAAGTCCAACCTTTGACCGAACCACCATCATGTCAATTACACAACAGTACACAGTGCCAAGTCCAGTTACTTCTTGGGCACTTCCAGGGATGGTTATTCTACCGCTTCCCTGGGCAGCCTGTTGCGATGCTTCACGCCACACTGGGATCATGTGCCATGGCAGCTGCTCCCCCCAGATTGCAGTGGTGAGACCCTTGGCTGCGTAGCTCTTGCTGAATTTCAGTGGGGCTGGAAGCGGCAGCCTCCTCAGGGACAACTGATCACTGGGATTTTGCCTTGGCACTTGGTGGGAGCATCCATCAGTTTTTGTTTTGGAGCCAAACACCTGTGTTAAACTCTTGTCAGTTTTGCAAGCAGGGAAATATGGGTTCTGCTTTTCCTGTATGGGGAATATTTGGGAAATTTCCCATGTGGGAAACATGGCTCCACAGAAGGAATCCCATTTGTTCTATATACCTGCTTGAAATTGTGTTTGCTTTGTCTTGGGTGTCTCAAGTAAATTATTATTTGCTCTTTTGTGCCTTTGTATTTTGATCTTTCACAGAGCTTCTCATCACAACTGTCTTTCAACAGAAAGTAGTCTTCTCAATTTCATGGAAGCTTTGCCATGAAAAGAATCTCATCTTCACAGAAAAGGATTATGTGGGGCAACAAGCACAACACCACAGTGCCTGCAATCATTGCTGTAAACCCTGAGTATCCAGGCTCTGTAGTAAGTTCTGGCTCATAACAGAGCAGGTCATCTGCAGGGTATGACAGGAGCCAGACACCTGTTCTTGATGATGCCTGGCTGCCAGGATTTGCTGCTCCTGGCTGCCAAAATAGCTGCCCTGCTTTACAAAAGTGGCTTGAACAAGGACCGAATACAGGGAGAAGTCCGAATGCTGAACAAGTGGGTAGGAGCCCCATGGAGCCAGATTTCAGAATTCAAATGGTTAATTTTTTTTTTTTTTTTCTGTAATGAGTATTTTGATTTAATGCCAAAAGTAAAGATTTTTCTTTATTTTTCTGACCTGCTGCCCTCTGCAGTACATAATTGCATAACTAGCAGGGCTAGCAGCTTTGCTTTTTGACTTCCAGCTGTAACAGTTTGATCTCAGCCATACTGGTTGATTGTCTAAATGATGGTTTTGTATGTCATAGTAAAGTTCTGATTTATTTTGCCTCTCGCCCAGCTGTGTTTGCAAGCCTGGGGTTTGCTTGGATTTGGATAACTGATATCTTGTGGGGGATAAAAGTACTTGTTTGTCTACTTGTTGGCATCTGTTATAGGAAATCTAATCTTTCCATTGGTGTGTTTCTAGGATCCAGCAGAGATAGATAAAGCTCTTTATTGCCAGTTTTAGCTTCTTTTAATCGTATGTATTTGCTGTCCAATGGGATGTCTGGTTCTCTGTGTGCATCTTGATGAGGAGGTAAAAAGGTGAAATGAATGTGGTTTAGTGTAATTAGAAAACTTCACGGTGAAAAATGGGTCTCTTGTGTTTCTGTTTGCAGTAAATGATCTGGTATGCTGTTTGAGCTTTTCTTCCCATTGTAAAATTAAGTCACTTTGTTACCTATATTTTGTTTCCGAGGCAGGAGCGACCACTATGCATTTGAGCAAGTGTGTCTTTCTCAGTGCTGCCCAAGTAGTCTGCCTTGCTTCACGTGAGGTGAGAATATTCCTCTCACTGATCACTTCTGTCGTGGCCAATGCCATCCCAATTTGCCTATCCTGCAAGCCATCTTGCTAACTGCTAATTGCTGCTTACACAAAACAACCCATCTCTTTGTCATTTGGCTTGAAATGCTGCACATCTGGATGTGGAGAGACAGCTGCTTTCCTAAGGCTGTGACTGCCATCCTTTGGATGTAGGCACAAACTCTGATCACCTGCACTCCAAACTGGCATTACCTGTGGCACTGCAATAAAGCAATGAAGCATGTTGAGCATTTCCCTGTGCTCAGTGCCATGCTGGTGTGCTCACAGCTTCCCACTGCTTCTGAGCACAAGTCTGGGCTGTGCATTGCTTGCCATACATGGTGTGTGTGTATGGCTTCTGTATGAAACGCCTTAGAACTGAGCAATAACAAGGCCAGGGCAGGTTTTGGTCCTCCCCAAAGCAGTGAAAACCTGCTTATGCGAGTGTTGTCATCTCTGAGTAGTGTGATGCACACATGCAAGCAATAAGCACTAAAAAACACCTTCAGCTTTGGAGAACAAATGTACAATTTTTGTTCTTTTGTTATAATGGTGCCAGTTTTCAAGCCTGCTGAAATTGCTTGGGGGACAGACATCCTTTGATGCAGCAGGTTTTCTAATGAAAGCTGAGACAGTCAGTTGTAATGCTTGCATGAGAACTGCAAATCCAAGTGTTGGTGGGAAAGTCCTCTTGCTCTGCCTGTGGGAGCAGCTGGTCTGCTGTCACCTCCATATGGACAGATGTCACTCTGAAGCAATTGCTGATATGGGTGTGCTCAGCTTTTTCATAAAATCACAGAATGGCTTGGTTTAGAAGGGACCTTAAGGAACATTTAGTTCCAAACCTCCTGTCGTGTGCATGGACACCTTCCACTAGACCAGGTTGCTCAGAGCCCCATCCAGCCTGGCTTTGAACACTTCCAGGGATCAGGCATCCACCAGTTCTTTGGACAACCTGTGCCAGTGTCTTTGCACTACCCTCAGTGCAGACTTACCTCTATTATCTAATCTAAATCTACCTTCTTTCAGTTTGCCGCCATTCACCCTTGTTCAGTTGCTACATGCCCTTGTAAAAAGCCCATTTCCAGCTCTCTTCTAGGTCCCCTCTCAGGTACTGAAAGGTTGCAATGAGATCTCCCCAGAGCCTTCTCTTCTCCATGCTGAACAGCCCCAGCTCTCTCAGCCTTTCCTGACAGAAGAGGTGCTCCAGCCCTCTGATCATCCATGCCTCTCCTCTGGACTCGCTCCAACAGGTCCATGTTCCAGTGCTGGGGGGCCCAGAGCTGGACACAGAACTCCAGGGAGTTTCTCATGAGAGCAGGACAGAGGATGAGAATCATCTCCCTTGATGTGGAGTTTTCTCTGTTCATATTCTACCTGGATATAAATGGCAATTTTTGCTACCCTCCATGCATCACTAAATAGTAATTTTTAGAAAAGCAAAGTGGATCTGTTAGGTGAAACAAGCTCTATCATCTTTTCAGCTTTGGCATTGTATATTGTAGTCTAGGTGCTGCTCCAAAGCACGCTCTTAAGAGGAGCTCACAGCCATCTGTTTGATATTTATGAGATTGTAATTTTAGATCAGGGAGTTTATTATTCTGTATTAAAAGGTAAGCATAAAATAAACTAAGCTAAAGGGCATACAACCTTTCAAAAGGTTTTCAGCCAGTTAAATCTTTCTCTCTCTCTCTCTCTCTCTCTCTCTCTCTCCCCGTCTCCTATATAATACTGTTTGAAAGCAAGGTTACAAAACACCTGGATGTGTTTTCCACTAGCTCTTTGTCGAGATTGCAATCCAAAATCAACTGGCTGCTGCTCTTGAGGGCACAAAATGCCTTCTGAACCTTTGGGATATTTTTTGGGAGTGGGGAGGGAAAGGGATAGATGGTGCTGGCATTACAACTGACTTATTTAAATTACAGTTTACAGCTAGCCTGTTGACCAGTGTGTTTAACTGTTCTACATCCCTCAAACCAATTGCTGGAGGCATGTTCCAGCAGTTTTCTGGAGTGGTTTTATTGTTTCATAGTAGACTTGCATTTTTTCATTCAGTTTTTTTCACACTCACAAACCTTTGCAGATTAGGTTCTGGTATGGCTGTTTCTCCCATAGCCTTTATTTTGTTTTAAGCTGTCTTTATTCACTGCAAGTCAAATTTTCTATAAAAGGGGGATGATCCAGAGCTTGGATGTCTCTTGGCTCCTAGCTGGGCATAGGTAAAGAATTCTCCTCTGTGTTATCTGCCTATATTTCATCAAGAGCTTGTGTGTGTGTGTCATGGAGTTACTTTACCTTTAAGAAAGTTTAAGTTGCTGGGAACTGCCTGGAGTCTTTTCTCCTGACCAATTATCAGTCATTGCTGAGAATTGACAGCAGTTTAGGCCATTGAAAAGTGGGATCAACTTGTGAACCCTACCTTAAAGTGTAAAACCAGAGCTCTCTTGGTTCTCTTTGTTTCCTGGCTGTGAAGGGTGGCAGAGCTCCAGGCCTCCCGTTCCCTGCCCAGGCCATGCGGCCGGGCGGGGACTGGGCTGGGCCCAGCGTCTCCCGGCCGGGGGATGCGGGCCCTGCGGAAGGTTTTCTCCGGGCTCTGGCCGGGCCGGGCCGAGCCGATCTCTGGCTCGGCTGCAGGTTTTTGCTGTAACTAAATTCACTAGAAACTGCTGAGTGAAGAAGGAGAAGGGCTCTGGACCTGCAGCGGGCTGGGGCGGCAACTACACTCTTCAGAGCAGCCATGAGGAACTTTCCATCGCAGACGGCTCCAGCTCCTGCACCGGCCGAGGCCACAGAACTACCTACAACAGCCTGGGCAAGATTTTAACTCTTTCATTTCCCAGATGAGACTTGCGGATTAATCTTTTTATCCAGACAGAGAAAAAGAGAGTGATCAACATGAAAAGAGACTTTATAAACTACTAGTGACAGGAAAGAAAAGAAGCTTCAGAAAAGGTAGAGAATTAAGAAGATGCTTTAATTAAGCTGAAATATCTTTCTGTTAAAACTATGGAAATGGACAATAAGGTCTTGAAAACACTCCTTTAATTCATGACAGTATATAGGGAGGAATAGTGTTCAAAGTGTAAATTTTGAGTAAAAAGTAGAGTAATTATGGTACAGTGAAGTGCTGGAAGATTTGAAGCCTTGAGAGGCAATGAGAAAACTGTTTTCTAGTGAAGCTCACGGAAACAGATGAAGAAGACTTTTTGCCTTTGAATAACTTATCCTTAAAAATCCCATCCCTAGACTCATGGCCCATACACACTTAAGAGTGATGTGAAAAATGGGAGGAGTGGGCTCTAATAACAGCAGCTCTGGGCAGCTAACATTAGAGCAATGGAAAACTATAACAAAAATAGTTTTTCTTGTGAGAAACTCCATAAATTAACAGGAAGAAACTTCTGTTTCTCTATAAAGACTGGTGAAAAGACTGTAGCAAGAATTGGGACTGTTTTAACCATCAAAGTTCCAAAGGTTTTGTCTCTTTTGTCATGTGAACAAGGGAATAGTGGGTAGACAGGGGATGAAAAGGTTTTTCTGGAAGTTTATTCTGGTGTTCTTATTGTAGTTTGTCAAAAAACTTTCTTTTTTTTCCCTTTTAAGTTTTATGCCTGTTTTGCTCTTGTTCTAATCCATATCTCACAGCAAGAAATAAGTAATTTTCTTAGTTATTGGTTTAAAACCACAACAGTGTGTTTGTCCTTAGCTGGGCTTCTGACATGAAGAGGAATTGTGATTTATGTGCAGAGATGAACCCTTTGCCCTGCAGAGAATAGCATGGAGCAATGTCCATATTGTTTCCTGAACCAAAGTGCTGCTGGATGCTCCAGCAGATGTGAAATGCATGTCCAAAGCTTTGCATATAAATATATGTCCATTCATATTAGATTTTCTGTGCACATGTAACCATGAAAAAAGTTGCTTTCATGTATACATGCAAACCCTGCACACAAGTTTATCATGTGGAAGATGCATTACTTCACTTTGTTTCTTGCATGGATGAGTGCAGCTGTGATCACAGCTTATGGATTTTGTGTGTGGGTTACTCGAGTTGGACACATGGCAAGACTTAAAAGCCTGGATGTGACTATTGCAGCACCAGAGAGCACCTATGCACCTAACCATGCTGAGGTTCTCACCATTTAATGAGACATGGGAGTGGCCATCCAGTTTCTCCTCATAATCCTCCCCCCCTCAACAAGTAAAGGTTCAGCACCTCTTGGGGCCAGAAATTTTTTGCCACCCTGTAGTTTGAAGATGAATTGATAAGTGAAGCATGATAAATGAAAGCCACGGAGATTTGTTACTGTGGCAGAATACTTTAACATCTGTGACCTTTATCTCAAAAGGTGGGGTTGAGTGACCTTGGAGAAAAGCAGGAATCTTTTCTTGGGAAGCCTGTGATGGGGCTTGGAGTTTAGCTGGTGTGTGGCTTGTTGAAAGCTGTGTCATCTCACAAATCTCATCTGTGGAGAGCAAATGCTTTTTTTTCTATTATAAAAGTGCTTTTAATGCGTTTACTAGTTAATGCATGTGTATTTGTAGCAAAGCTTGTCTGTAGGGTGCTCTTCACTACTTGTTATGTCATGTTCCTGGCAGAATCCAGGAGAAGTGGAATAAAACAGGGAGAATTAGGCCCTGTTCTCTAATTGTTCCTTTAATGGATTACCCTAATTAGAAATGCATTATTTAATAATTAAAATGCACTAATTTGTAATTCTGTAATGATCTAAGTAGTTAGTCTTTGCAAGACCTGAAGAGGAGATTTAAAGCCAGTTAGAGAGCTCTCATATGACATCTGAACAGCATGCACAATCGTTAATTTAAGCTTAATCCTTGCTTTTTGCCAAAATGCTTGTATGTACCTGCATATATAATCTCCTGTGTCTTTTGGGAGCTTGGCTTCTCTCTTCAGCAGTGGGTTTTCTCAGGCAGTGTTCACACTTATGGTAACAGCCATAAAGTGCCTTTACAGGAAGCTTTACTTTTTCTACAACTCTTCAGACTTTCTATACTACTACGGCTTTTGCACGCTGGGAGAAATAAAATTTTTAGCTGTGTCTCCTTAAAGGTGTCTGTACCATGCATCTCTTGAATCCCTTGGTCCTACTTGAGTCCCTGTTGGCAGAGAAGCAGAGGAATCAAAGCAAAGCTACCGCAAAGAGGTCACATGGATTTAAAAGACCAGACAAAGGTCTTTGCAGCAGAAATCCTGCTGCGTGCGTTCAGTTTATCAGACAGCAGGGACTCCACGTGGCTGCTCAGCCTTGGAACACATGCATGCAAGGGAGCCCCTGCTCCCTGCAGAGCTCCTGTGCCTTGGGAGTCTGCTACTCATCTGCTTTAACGTCAGCAGAGGGGAAGCCCTCATCCCTCAGCTATCCATGCAGTTTGGAAGATGAATATTTGTCCAGAACAGAGCTGAGATTTTCTTCAAATTTATTTTTAAAAACTACTTTTCCTGGAGGCTCTGCCTCTGAAATGCATCTGACAGCTGACCTCCAGCCTGAAGGCTGCTTCCACCTCCTCTTCTTCCTGCTTGGAGTTTGCTTTCCAATCCCATCTGAGTGACTCAGTGGTGATTACCCTCCATCTTAATGCAGCTCATGAAGGGAGGGCAACTCCACAGAGAAGCCTTGTGTTTCTCTGCAGGGCCTTGCAGACAGCCATGCTGTACCAGAAGGGACCTGCAGCCCATATCCCTGTGGCTGGCACTGTGGTGACGCAGGTGTCGATAGAACACATTAATCTGTGTGCACTGTATGGAACGATGTCCCCAAATATTACTGCTATTTTTTTTTCCTCTGTGACCAGGGGTGAAAATAGTTATTTGTGCTTGTACTTTGAGTCCTGAATAAGCAGCATGCCTTGCCTTATGATTTCTGTGCATTTTCCTTAGATATGCTATTTACTTTTGATGATTAATGCTGCTCAGAGCACCAGAGTATGGCATAATAAGTTCTGGCTCTATTCAGCTCTAGCTGCACTCACAGAATCACAGAATCTCCTGAGCTGGAAGGGACCCACAAGGATTGTGGAAGTCCAGCTCCTGAAGCAGTTTGTACTGTGGTCACCACAGCAACCAAACACATGGATCACTGTCCCAGTGCTACCCAAGCTTGCAGGAAGTTTTGTCTATAGCTGTAATGTAACTTTGAGAAAGAATTTCTTGTGTGTAAGAACCAATGATGTAACTGATTAAATGCTAAGTGTTTTCTGGTTTTATTTTCCTGTTTGTGTAAAGCTTGTTACAGCTGCAGCAGGGGATCTATTTGTGGCTGTGATGAGGTGTGGAGTTGGCCCTTTATACTTCTAGTTTGATGATCTGTGATTGCTTTAGTTTGTTCTGTCTTTTGGCTCTGGGGATTTCTTTGTCTCTTTTCTGAACGATGTCACCTGGAATAGCTGCTTCTGCTGTCTCGAGCCTAAATTTGCATTTAATTGTAAAATGAATTTGCATTCCACAGATTTTTCAGAATCTCTGTGGCTTGGGTTAAGGTTAAATCAGCTTTCCACATGAGTCTGTGACTTGCTCAGTCCTTTTGTATTCTGTGTATGAGCCTAATCTCTTCACTAAAGAACCGTATTTCCTCAGACTGACATATTTGAGCTTTAAGTCTGTCATATGCATCTACTGATTCATCTTTCCATTGATGAAGAATAAAGGAGGAAGGTCCCACACCAGTACCTCTCTGCACAAAAGAGGCTCCTTGCCTCGACATCTGTCTGTGCCCTGTGCCTTGTTTTGTCATCCTTCCCTTCATCTGAAAGCCATGCATACCTGCTTTGCTGGAGCCTGCTGCAAAGAGGGATTGTATTGCCTGCTCTTAAAGGTTGCAGAGGAACACCCACCCCCTCCACCCCAATTTCATATTGCTGCTGAGATTTGCTTGGTGGATCGTGCTGGAGGGAAGGCATCATCTCTCTTTTTTTCCTTTGTGTAGCATCTGGGATATGAGCCCTGACTAGACCAGGGCATGTAAGCACTGCATTTGTGCAAGCAGTAGTGCTAATTGCAAGGTCTCAGGCAGCAGAGGAACACTTTGGAGCTGGATGGCTGGGCAAAGAGAGGCTTTCCTTTGTGACAAGAAGTATGTAGAAACTGCGAGTCTATCCTGGGTACCATCAGCACAGCCTTTTTTGCTGTAGTGCCAGCTTCTCTCTAATCTTGTGTGGGCTCATGGCACTACTGACCTCTGGCTTGGAAGGAGCTAATTTATTTTAGCCTGCTCATAGTCTTTGCTGTGTGCTGTCCCCAAAACTGGTGCTCTCCTTTCCTCGTCAGGTTGTCTCCAAATGAGGTTTGCACCTCTTGCAGGGGGCAGCCCAGAGCTGTAGGAGGGGGATGCTGGTCTCTTGATGTGAGGTGCTACCAGTCTGTATCCTCTAGCCCCATGTTCTCTGGCCTGTCACTGCCTGCTGGTCTCTCCCAGATGCCACCTCCCACCTCAGTGGCCAAGGATATGCACCAGACCTGGCACATCTTGCTGTTTCACCAGGAGTGGCTACTGGTCTTGTCAGGTATTGGGGGTATGTATATATCCAGTGGTATTGGGGGGGGTGTGCCCAGAGCAGCAGAAAAGGTTTCCGGTATCTGGGTGGCATCCTTTGTTTTGTTGCAGAAAAATTCAATATGTCCTTTCCCCCTTCTTGTCTTCTTAGTTCCCCCTTTTTTTTTTTTACTTTACAGTTTTAATTTTCCCCATTTCAGTATCTGTTAAAAGGAGCTAAAAAAATGACCTCATAAAACTTTTGCTCATGATTGACAGAGCTGGCTTGACACTGCAGCGCAGAGGCCTGATTGAAGGGGGGTGGGGAAAACCAAATGGTGTTCTGGTTAATCTGAGAAACAAAATTATTTTATTTTCCTTCTTTTAATAAGCCTGTGTGAAATGAAAAGGAGGAAAGGTAAAATAGAAGAGTTTAAATTCTGCACCAGAGAAGATCTTGGTGTGTTCTGTCCCTGTGCACAGTGTGTAATTATACCCAAAATAGAGCAGTGAACTGAGGGAGGGAGGTGGGCTAGAGGACCAAGCAGGGAGGGGGCAGGGTTACTCACTTCAGAAGCACTATCCAAAAATAAGTCTCTCTTTCCTGCTTTTTCTGATAAATGGGCTTAGTCTCATTAATACCATTTCTGGTTTGCTCTCTTTCCATCTTCATCTGCCCCCATTCTTTCTGCTATGTCACCATGGGATGTGATGTCCCAGCTTGTGCTGGATCTGCTGTGCTAGAGATGCACCTGCAATGAAGGAGACTGGCAGCTGTCTGGGAAGCACTGGGGAGAGATAGACTCCAGGAACTCAGTCTGTGTTGATTGTAGCTTGTAGCTTTCTCTGATATGTCTTCTAATTAACTCTGTGGGTTTGGCTTTTTGTTGTCTCCTCTGCCCCTCAGACTGGAGCCTTTTCCTCTTGGTCCAGACATATTTCTGTAACTCTTCTTCGATCCATTGCACCCCATGACTTTTACCAGATTTACATACTTTGCTTCGGTGCCTTATTTAGCTTTGTTTTCACTTTTTTCCTTTTTCTTTGTTCTATTTACACACCTTCCTGCTTCTCCTATCTCATCTTCCTTCCATTTATGCTCTGTGCTTTATTTTTCTCTCATTGCATTGCATTTTTCTAGGGCATCACACTTACAATATAGCCACGAGGTAAAGGCCAACGGGCTTGCGAAGGAAACTGCTTTGCAAGAAAGTGAGAAATTCAGGTTAATTGGATGCAATCAGGTCAAAATTTAGTTAATCTTTGAGTGGGTGGGTGTGTTAGCACAAGGCTGTGTATGCCCAGTCTAGGGGCTGATTCAGGCATATTTGTTTCCAACTTTGTATGAATATGCACATTCCCTCAGAGACTGGAAGAGTGATGTGCATCTGGGGAAAACAACAGGAATACAAAAGTGACATCTCTTCATGTTGTAGCAGAGAAACTTCTTCTCTGGCAAGAGAACAAGGATGTCAAATCATAGAGTAAGGGTAGCTGTAGAGCTGTAACACAATAAACAAGAGTGAAAGATCAAATAGTGCATGTCGTCCAGAAAGGATGCTCTCTGTAGAGGGCAGAGGGAAATTGCCTTTGTGTAGGTTGAAGAGAAGGAAGATTCCCTCAGATATATCTATTGATTTTTGTGTGTGTGTGAGAGAGAGATTAAGGAAGCAGGTTTAGTTTTTCAGAGCTGTCCCATTTTATTTAGCTATTGAGATGCCCACTACATTCGAATGTCTGGATGGGATTAAAAGTTAAGGAAATTGGTGCTGTGGTTTTGAGGGGGGAAAAGAAAAAATCATTGATATTTTTTTTGGAAGGGTCCTCAGTGCATCCCTCAGGAGCCCAATTTCCTTCTCAAAGCAAGGTCAGCATTGAGCTTAGGCTGGGCTGCTTTGTCCAATTGGGTTTTGAAAACCTCAGAGTGTGGAGTCTGCACCATCCCTCTGGGCAATGGCTGCAATAGCTGCGCAATCTAAGTAGGGGAGACTCTTTTGCTTCCATTTCATCTAAAAATTATTGTTTCCTTTTATTCTTCTACCAACTGCAGTAAAAAGCCTGGCTCCATCTCTTCTTTGTACTGGATAGAGGGCTGTTAGTTCTCTCAAAACTCTCCAGGCCCACTCAGTCTCTCAGCCTCTCCTTGCAGGGCAAGTCCTTCAGCTTCCTGAGGCCTTTGGCGGCCTTACACTGAACCTGATCCAGTTTGTCAACATCTTTCTTGTGCTGACAGATCCATGTGTGGTATAGCAAGTGTTCAGTATGGAGGGAAATAAACACTTTCCTTAACCTACTGGTGAAAGTCTTGAGAATATAGTCTTACATGCTCTGTTAGCTGCCTCTGCTGCTGGGCAGAACATGTACTCCTGAACCTTTCCTTGCGTTAAAGCAAGCTGTCTGATGTGGCCAGTGTGGCATCTGAGTGGCGATCACCCTGCTTGACAGCTGACTGTCCCCAATCCAGACCCTAAAGGAAAAGGATATGGCTCATCATTTCTGCTATGAATCTGGCATGTGGGAGAGACAGTCTACTGAGAGTGCTAAGGTGGAGCTGCTGACCTTGTCACCAGAAATAAAGGGATGATTTGATACTGGGTGGAAGCTATTGCAAAGGAAGCTGCTGCTTGCATCAGAAAAAAAACTTGCCTTTCAGGGAGAAGCAAACAAATCTCCCCACTTCTTATTCATTGGGTGGGAAACAGTGACATTCTGGCTTCTATCATTTAGTAACATTAAATCAGGCCGACTGGAAGCAAAGCATTTTGAGTGGAATACTGGAACATGGTCTAGGTCTCAGGGTAACTGCCATGTTGTCCATCTGTCACAGAGGAGGGCAGTTTAAATCATTTCAGTCCTCCTGCAATCTTAGGCCCCTCTGAGTGTGGTTAAGGGCAGAGAGCACGCCTGCAAAAGTGGTGCTCCACTGATCTAGGCTCTGATGTGTGCTTTAAATTCCAAGTCCCATTGTGGTGTGACAGATCTTTGCACTTCACACAGTGGACACTTGTCTTCGTGCAAGCGGGTGTCTTCACCTGCATGGCTTGGTGTGATCACTGAGCCGTAAGTTCATGAAAATATAGCCTGTTCAAAAGCTCTTTTACTTCCCATGCTGGTTTTTACTGTGTGATTATGGGCTAGAATCCTTCACTTGTACATCTTTGCATCTCAGTAGCTGAAATATAACATTAATGAATTAAAGGGTATTTGTGAAGCAATTTGAATATTCAGAAATACGGTAGAAAATCAGCAAAAGGAATAACAGATAATTTGTAGGGAGAAGCCATTCAGAACTGTAAGCTGAGTCCCCTTTCTTTTGAATTTTGTTATAAATCATTCATGATTAGGGTCTGTAGGAGGATGCTAGAAAATGGAGATGTGGGAAACTTCTAGGAAGATGGAAAGAGTGCACTGTCCTGATGTAACCTCAAATTTAGTAAAAACCTTGCTTCAAACATGTGTTCTGTCCACACTTGGGGGAATCAAGGACTTAATGTTGTAAGAAGAAAGGCCCCAGTAATGAATCAGCTGGTCTAACTAGTGGCCCATGAGCAATGAGCATTCATGTGTTTCAAAATTTTGGGTCTGGGAGGATGAGAGAGGTTTGGAGGATGAGAGAGTTGGTGCACAAGTGGCTTCAGGCTGGGGCGGGAGGTGGATTGGGGTGAATTAGCAGCGTGAGGTGCGTGGTGCTTTTGGCTGTCTGATGTGGCTGGATGCTGGAGGAGCACAGAGGTGCTCCATCTCCATGTTGCAAAGAAGATACCCACTCCACGTCCTGTTGGTGCACAGCTTGGAGACTTATCTATGCAGGATTGATGCCTTTGTGTCAAGGTGGAAGCTAAGATTTAGTCCTTGAGGAGTGGTAGCCGTGGTACTTTCTGTGCCCCCAGTAGAGCCCCCAAGGAAGGTGGCAAAGCACTCAGGCAGAGAGGTGGATGTGATGCTGCATCAGTGGGGGACTCTGTACCTTTTATCCTGTAGCTGTGCAAAGGCAGCCCACAGGCCCCTGGCTGAAACACTTTCAAACATCTTTATCTGCAGCATGCTAAATGCTCGTGATTAGTTTTAATTCTAGCTATTTTCAGCTATTAAAGTGCTGCTTTCCTTGCATGGCCTCGTGCTTTTAATTAGCCAAAGCAAACCCATGTGCTACAAAATCCTTTCCTTCATCCAAAAGGAGGAGAGTCTTACAATTTCTGCCACAGTTCCTCTTTCAGACACACAAAACATGATCCAGTAGCTGGGCAACCATCTGAGCTACCAGGAGCCTGCACTGCTGCAGTTTCCCTGGCACAGAAGAGAGGGTTGAAGACCCCTTTTGCTCTGTAAATCTGTTCCTTGGCGCTCGTTGTCGGGGACGGCGGGGACCGAGGATCTGCGATACGCGTGTGCCGTGTCCCCTGGGCTGCTGAGTGGCACGTGCAGTACCAGGAGGCAATGCCCACCTCATTGCTCTAGCCCAGAAACCCTCACAGACCCTCACCTGCTGTTCCTGCAGGCACCCTCTCTCCTCTTTTCTCCTCTGCTTTAAGCACAGATTTTCAGATAAGTGATAAAATATCATCTTATTTTGTGGTTTATCTACTGTGCTAGCTGTATTCTCTGAACACAATAGCACAAATTACTTTACATAACAGAAGTGGGGAATTCAATAATAGCAACAGTAGAGGGAAGGGAGAAGTGAACCACTAAAAAACCAAGAGATGTTTCCAGCTATGAGCTTTAATATACACAGGAGCTAAATTCAATGCAAGATTGATTTTTGTGGGATAGTCATGAAACAACTGAAACACCTTGATAGGGAGTGACATGGAGGGAAATCCAGGTGTCTGTTTTTCCTGAAATGCAGTGGAGAAGATAAGGACACAGGGGATGGTCTTAGGATAGATGTCTACTCAATCTGCAAGAGCTGTCAGTGGATCTCCTAAATTGCACAGTGGGATTGTGGTCATAGCTTTATTTTACTCACCCTCCCTGTTTCATTTTTTTCTCTTTTTTTCTCCCTTCTTTGAGATGGTGATCAGCACTGCATATAATAATCTGAGTGTGATTCCAGCCCTGAATTATAGAGGGCTCAGCACAGTCTTTGTATTGCTTCATCCTGTTCCTCCTGTGTTCTGACATAGTGGTTGTTTTATTTTTTTTTTTTTTTGCCACAGCTGCACAGTAAGCTGAGCTCAGCATTCAGCTGTTCCTATTGCCATCTAGATTCCTTTCTTTGGTAAGAGAGTTATTTCATACATTTGAAAGATGTGTGAATAATATGTAGTTTTCTGCTCCTTAGAGGTATTATTTGCATTTAGCAGCATTGAATATAACTTATTATCACAGTCTATATGCTTAGGTCTCACTCAGGTTCTTCCCAATTCCTTTTGGTCTTGGCTACTTCAAATAACTTGGTGTTGTCTGCAGTTTTGACACTTGCTGTGTGTTCTCATTTCCAGCTATGTGTGTTTAAGTAAAATGTGACACAGCCTAGAAATGAGTCTTTATCTCTCACAAAATTCATTGCCATAGTAAGGATTTTAACACTGATGCGGTACAAACATTGACCGATTTTATTCATTCACTAGCTTGTCATGTTTGAAATATTCAGAGGGTGGTAAGACACTATTTTCTTTAGTGTATTAACTAGTTTGTCACAGTATATTCCTCTAGATGTTTAGATACTATGCTTTTAAAGATTACTTTATACCATTTGTGAGGCCTAACTTGAAATTGTATAGAGGTTTCTGAGATGCTTTCCAAATACAAAGTGTGGCCTGTTAATTTCCAAATTTGGCTTATGTTACTGAATTTATTAGTGATGGTATTTCCTCACACTGCAAGTTATTTAGCTATCATCGCTGTAATATTTGGGAATAGAAGCTTTTGGGTTTTACCATGTTGGTTTGTTCCTGAGCTGCTTCTCCTCCTGGCCCCTCAGCCTTCAGCAGTGTTGTTTCACTTTTAGTGCAGAAAAGGATGGAAGAGAGGTCAGAGACAAAACTTTTAAAAGGGGAAATTTAAACTAGTTTCTTCTAAATGAATTGGAGATTAATGAATCTATTCAAGAGCAAGAAAGATGATAGCTTTTCCTTCTAAAACATGAACAGTAAGAGTGATATTGGGGCTGAGTAAAGTGGGACTTGAGGCAAAATAGGGAAATGGGTCAGGATAAGAGGAAATGAAAGTGTGGATGAAGGTTGCAGTGAAGGGAGACTGAGGAAAGCTAATGATGATTAATTAGGCTTTTCCCTAAATAACTCTTCCCATCTGTACATCTGAAAGCCTTTCAGATGTACAGCACATTTGGAGAGTCCAACAGGTAATAAAGGTAAGTAAATTAGATATGAAGTTACAAATCAAAGTATCAGAAAAAAAAGTTCATTGCAATTTTGAACTGCACTGTTAATGCTATTACTACTGTTATTTTTAGCTCTGTTTGCTAAGGAAATGGAAGTGATCAATGCCCCCTTGCAAGAACCTTTTGGTTGATTTCAGTCTCAAGTGGGTGGATGGAGGAGAGCAGTCCTGCTCATGCCCTCACCCAAGAGAGGATGGGCAGAGTAAAGACCTTGTCACTTCTGTTTGATCCTGTGCAGGCAGCCTGCTGTGCCAGATGGCCAAACAGCACCCATGCAGAGCTGGAGCAGCTGTGGTGCCTGCCAACACTTGCCATGTTGGGAGGGCATTTTGTGCTGAGTGGGGTGTACTGGTGGGAACTAGGAATGGACCTAAGTATGGTAAACTCTTGAGATGTTGGGAATGTAGGGAGGAAGTAAAATATTGTGGTGTGATGCAGAGTACATGGAGTTGTAGGACAATTTCACCTGAGATGTGCTGATGGGTGGGAAAACCCTGAGAGGATGAAGAGATTAGTTTTGTGAGCAGCAGAACTAAAGATGCCTCATGTTTGTGTCTCATCTGGTAGGAAGGGTCATCCTGGGGAGCACGGGCACAGAAACCTGCACCTGAAATGGGGGCTTCTGGAGGTTAGAGACAAAAATTGCAAAAGCTTAAATTCTGCAGTTCAGAGCACCTTGCTCTTACTGTTATGTGGGAGGATTAGGAACTGGCTGTGGTAGACCTTGTATAAACATAGGAAGAGAAAATGGTCCTTGCTTTAGAGAGTTTGTTTAGGTGCACAGCAAGAAATCCTATTGTAGAGCTGGAATGTAGTCCTCCCTTTTCCTGTGTGATTGCAGCTTTTATATGTTGAGTACTCTAGGCTCTGGGAGGGATTTTGGGAAGAGCAAAATAGGAAAAGCAGGGGAAGAGAAAACAAGACAAGTGCCAAAGGATCTGGATTAATTAATTTATTTATTTATTTTTCTCTAGCAGGAAATAATTAAAAGTTCCTGTTATTGTTTGGCATAGCAACAATTCAAGGGAAAGCCTGGAAAGAATTTACAATAGGAAAAACTTCTGTCCCAGGGATGAGGAGGGATTTACTTTGAGGCTGTAGAAATGCTGGAGGCTTTTGGAGGAGGAAAGGGACAAAATATTTTGAGTGTTAAAAAGAACTTTACACATGTGAAGGTGTTAGGCTGATGAATGCCTTGTTGTGGCTTGTGGCACTGGCAAGACAACTCAAAGGCACTGGAAACTGTGTTGCTAGGATTCTTCAAGGGAAAGGGCCTGGCTCCTCCACCTCTCTGATACTGCTGACTTGCATCTTAGTGCTGAGGTGAGCTCAGCTGGTTAAAGCACAGTGTTAATAACAAAAATATCATGAATTTGATCCCAGTATGGGCTATTCACTTAAGGGTTGGACTTGATGATCTGTGTGGGTCCCTTCCCACTTGGAACTTTCCGTGGCTTCTAGGGAAAGAAGCATCAGTTCAAGCACAAAATTAAGAAGGACTGTGCCAGTTACCAGTCAGTCAGACTGGAAGCCCTATCACTGTTTCCTTGGCTCTAGCCCAACCCCACAAGCAGGTGTATCACAAATGAGGGGAAGCTGGGCAGGAACAAGAGATGCCAGTGGTGAATTCCAGGAGGATGGAGGAGCTCAGCATATAAGGCTGTGCTAAGGTCGAAGAGAGTGAGCCAAGAGAAAAACTCTTGGTTTGCTTTGCAGAAGATGAGATCATTAGCTATCCCAGGCAGTTCCAGTGCTCTGACTCTGTCAGAGCCTGATCTAAAAACAGGCTGGTTTTATGCTGTGTATAAAAATGAGAGGCGGCATTTCCCTCCCCCCTCTGCTTTCCTGAGAAGAGGGAGGGCTGCAAAGTGAGAATATGTAAGGGCAAAGGTGGAAATGCGCAGGAATAAAAGTAGTGACATGTAGCGAGGTGGCAGGAGAGTAATGGAGGAGAGGACATTTGGAATTGTTACAGTGGGGCAGGGAAGTAGGTGGGGGGTAGAAAGAGTGGGAAGTGATGCAAGAGGAAAAAGAGATGAGGAATACCCTGAGGGATGTGAGAAGGAATAAGAAATATCCTGGGAGCAGTGAAAAGCACCAGCAGCAGGCAGGGAGCAACGTTATTGGGACTTAGACCAATCTTACAATGAAAGGAAGCAACGTGCTCTAGCTGCTCATAATACGTGTGTGTAAGCTTCAGTTCCTGCATGCATACACCTTTTCAATGATAAGGAAATGACTAGCAAATTAATTAGGAATTGGGAGCATTGTTCTCATTGTCTGGCAATCCATAAAGAAAAGATGGTCAAGTGCCATGACTGAAAAGGAGCTGGAAGCTCAGAGAAAGCTTGGGCATTTGGCAGTCAGGCTAACTGAGCTAGATAAAGCAATGCAAAAAAATTTGGTTGGCAAAGCAATCTACTTATCCTGAAACTGGCTTGTGTCATTTCAGCAATTCTCAGTGTAATACCATCTTATAGCTGCATTTTCCTTGGACACAGAGCTAAGCAAACATTCCTCTGCCTGTTTATCTTACACAGGAAGCTGATGTGGAGAGGGATAAGAGTGCTGGGCATGTGTGGTGCTGGACTGAGTCTGATATGCTGGTCTTGCCTCTCTCTGACTGTGACTGGTGGGGAAGGTGGCAAGTGCCTGACTGGTGCCTGAAAGGTGTTTCTACATTCTGGGCTGTTAACTAGCATGGGAATCACAGCAGTTGTACTAATACAAACAACCGTTTCTATAAATCTAAAATGGGGGTTTGCTTGGCCTGATCTGTGAAGGTCTGACTCATAATGATGAGAGAAAACTGATCCTGGAAGCAGAAAAATATTCAAATGAGCATCACAGAAGTTAATGCTGATGCCCACTTTATCTGCTGCAACTCGTCGCTGCCCTTTACTTGCTTCATTCTCTGGCTCGGATGTTGCTTTTCTGCATATGACTCCAATATGCTTAGGCACTTCAAAAAATCAAGCAGTAAATGTGATTGCCTTGATTATAAATGTCATCCAGCTTGGATGAAAAAGGAATGGCTGAGCTGGTGTAGTACATAACTGCTGGTGATTAACCACAGCAGGGAGCACCTCACAAAAAGGTGCCCAGATCTTGCTGCAGGCAAGTGTGGATTTATCCCCTGTGTATGGGTTAGAGATGTGTGTAAGTGATGGGGCTTTGAGTCTCTAGTAATGATAACTCTGCATATGGATTTATTTCCCTATGAATTGATTGGTTCTGAATTGAGTGATGTGGCCATCCTCGTCTTGCTGCCTTCTGTGGCAGAGTTCTGCTGTTTAATCATATATTGAAATTGGGAGGAAGGAGAGTGAAAGCAGAGCAGTACTTCATTTCTGCCAGGTTGGATTTGCCATCTTCTAATGACTCTGTATCCTCTTGGCCCCGTGCTGGGAGCACAGAATTTTGCCAGTTATTGGTTTTATTATTTCATGCACTTCTATAATTTTTTTTTTTTTCTGTTCAGATGAGCTCAGGACCAAAAGAGATGGCTGGGGTTGCCTTATCAGGCACCCTGCAATCATGAGCCCCTGTGCTAAGTCCAGAATGAGCTGCCAAAAATGTACTCTCACGCGTCAGAGGCTCTGAAATATTTTTGTGTGCTTTACAGCAGATGTAAGACCAATGCAATAGCAGATCAAAAATCCCCGACAGTAATATACTGTGGTGACAGCCCTGCCTGGCAGGAATCAAGGGTATTGCTAATGCAGTTGGTGCTTGTAGTAGGGAAGAGGATTTCCTTGGTAAAAGGGACAAGAAACCAACCCAGAGTTTCCCTTCCTTGGAGACAACAGTGTTCCCAGGCTGTCCATCACTTCTGCCACCTTTCTCTGAACTCTCTCAGGTTCTGCAAAAACTGTTGCAACCTGAGATAGCCAGTCCTGGTTATTATCTGTGTCCCTCCTCCTTCTGGTCCTTTTGCAGCTGGGCACCTTTACTGATGGCACTCTGCTTGGCTGGGTGTGGGGACCTCAGCTCCTGTGCATAGGCTGCTGCCTCTCAAAATCCTGTGAGAGGACTTGGAGCAGCTTTAATGTGGGTTTTCCAGGATAATCAGTTTGTTTTAATTGACAGTGTCACTTATCATTGTGTTGGCCATCTGCTTTGCTTTGGTTAAGCTTGAATCCAACACCCAAGAATTCTCTTTGGTCTTGAGAGGCTGTTTTGAACTCCCCAAAATAACCTGTATCCTCTGTGACCCCACTACAAGCTCTCTTCCCACATCATTTATATATTATTTAAGCCATCTGTACGGCACTTGCTTCCTTTACACTGAATGGCTCCTGTTGTGCACTAACCAGTCTTCTAAAATCTACTGTCATTTGTGTATCTCTTCATTCACTACTTCCTCCTAAGACCCTGAACTTAATTACATTGTGAACCCTATTACTTAAGGGCTCAGGTATTGTCACTTCTTGATTTAGTTCCTGCATGTTGCTGAAAATTAAGTCAGGAGTTGCTGCTTTTGCTTGTGGGCGCTTGAATTAGCTGTTCCAAGAAGCAATTGTTTAAAGAGCTGAGGAGCTGTTGTGTTCTTTATGCCAGCTTACAGGTAAATTCCCCCTGTAAGATTTAATTTATAGAATTAATTTTCTGTAACTTGTGTGTTCTTTCAAAACTGCATACCCAGCTGTCTTTGGCTACAGCCCTTATGATAGATGTGCAGCATGGGATTATAAATGTATTGCAACTCCTAGGGTTGTGAATTCATGCAGAGTTGATGGTATGATCTTCTGCACATATTTTTCCCCCTTAAGAGTTTTAAGGTTTTCTGAATTAACTCCACTGAGGTATGGAAAAGACTGCATTATACCTTCAACCCTTTGGCTTGAACCCACTTTTCTGTATAACTTGCTTCCAGGTATTATAACATCTCATTTGCTTTTTAGTGTTCCACCAAGTTTCTGTCATTCATAGTGTATTAGTCACCATCCATTGCCAGGATATCTAGTTCACCTTAAAATCAGTCTGCTTTGAGATGTTTAAAGCTAGGTTTGAAGGGGAGAGAGGGGAGTTAAAAAAAAAAGAGAGAGGTAGTTGTAGAAATGCTTATGTCAAACCTTGCTCCCTTATTTAAGTCTGGGTAAGGTGTTATTTGATCGGTCTTTCCTGCTTCTGTCTCCTCTGACAATACAGGAGTTGCAGAAGGAATGTGATTGATTTCTGGGCCTGGATTTGCTGACTAAATGGTTTGTTTCTTTATCTGCTGTAATGAAAACAAGCAAATTGGAGTCAGCAGGTGAGAAAGAACTGTCAGTAATTCCCCTTACTTCACACCTGATAGGTTTAAGGGGTTGAGGGCTCTGGGGCTCTGCTCTGTCCCTACTACCTTCTGTGCTGGGAGCAGGGCTGCCAGCTCCAGGGTATGGAAAATGAATGCAATCTCCTGCCCTACCTCACCACTGGCCTTCAGGATTGGCCCTTCCCTGAAGGGGGAGGGTGGGCACTGCAAAGCAGCCAAGCCCAGTTTGGAACACGGGACTGAGCATCCTGGGGAATCAGGTAGCTTTCTCCAGGGGGGAGCATACGCCATAGGCTCTGAGAGCTATTTTATGATTATGCCAATCATAGATTATGCCAATCCTTTGCTGTAGGGCTCTGCAGGGAAGAGGCTGAGGGGACCTCCCACAGCTTAATCTGGTTAAACTGTTCTTCACATGGCGGATAATCTCTGTGTCAGCATTTGTGAGCTCAGACCCACTGATGAAAGCTACTCTGCAGCCAGCTGGGAGCTGGATAAATAGGGCAGATACTGCTGAACAAAATGGCTTTCAGCAGCCTGTACAAACATTTGAAAGTCAAAAAAAAGGAGCCCAGTGGAGAAAAAGTGGCCAAAATTGGGTGTTTGAAACTGTCTAGACGTGCATAGTGTCTCAGATGAACACTAGGGAAAGCATGATGATTCCCAATGGTGCTTCTGGAGAATTTTGCCCTAGAACTGGGTTCAGTTGGAAATTGCTGATTCAGTGAAGTCAGCACAAATTTACTGTCACCCTTCCACCCCCTGGAAATGATGTGTATGTTTTAATCAGCTCAACACTTTTCCTTTGGCTTTATATGTTAATGTAAAAGTCAACATGGTAATAGTGATAGTCAAAACCCTTAGGTCAAAACAAATGTACTTCAAACAAGTCAAAGATAAATGTATTCTTGAATACATTGTTTCAGGCCATTGCAAATTAAGATGACACAGGCTTATGGCCCATGATGTTTGACTTCCAACAACCTATTAGGAATCTGTGGCCTTAGTGTCCAAACAAATGCTCAATAAAATTCAGTTTGCTTCTCTTATTTTTAACTGAGCTCAGTTTTGATAAAGGCTGTGGGGCTGACAGCTCTGAACAACCAGCCTTAATGCATTTCTGCAACTTACATCTTTAAAGCTTGATGTGTCCTGGCAACTCCTCCCCCGTTTTTGAAGCTATCTTTTATCTTTTTTTTTTTTTTTTTTTTCCCTTTCAAAGCCTCTAATGTTTCCTAGGTAGACATGAGCTACATCTATCAAAGCCCCAGTTTACCTGCAAGGTAGATGGTGGGGTCTGCAGTGCAGCCCATGTGGTTTCCCACATACCACTGGCTCCAAGCCCACCCCTTGTGCAGGCTTGGAGGGTTTGTAGCACGCTCAGGCTGCCTGTGACAGCCCATCCAGACTGCACAAATGAGAAGAGGCAGCGCAGGGTTGAGAGAGCAGTGCCTGGGCTGGCACAGGAACTTACCACGGCCACCAGGGTTTGCAGGAGGGGCAAAGATGAAGCCTAGAGGGGATAGTGGCTTTTGGATCCCTGTGCAACCCACCTTTCCAAGACACGTGATATGCTTTCAGGTGGTTTTGGATAGGTGTCTGCTTCCGAGCTCACGTTAGAACAGGCACAACCCTGCAGGAAACAAGGAAGGGATGAGTCCCCAGGGCTTCCTACTTGTCCTCCTGCCACCCTGCGAGAGTGGAGAAGGCAGAGGGGTGAGTGTTGCTAGTCATCCTCACTCTTTTGTTGGCTGCTGCTTCTGAGAACGGCTGTGCAAGCTAGGGCCTGTGTTGGGAACCAGGCAGGAGACAGAGCTGTTGTCTTCCCCCTTCATGACAGCATGGAGGAAAGGCTTAGAGACAGGACTAAACATGCCAGTGGTTTTTGCTAGGCATAAGCAAAGGTGTATCTCAAAAGAGATCATGGCAGCATGAGCCTTTTCCCCATAGGGCAGGGCCTGTAGTACCCCTATTTCTGTATTCCCTGATGCCAGAGCAATGTGGGGCAGCTGGTGGAAATGAGAATACAAGCTCCCTTCCAGAGCCAGAGTGCTGTGAGGAGAGAAACAAGTAATGGAAATTGAAATGCAAATTCTTTTTCTGAGTGTAGAAAAGGCCCCATAAATCAGGAGTGACAAGAACACAAAGACACCATCAGGATGCATTTGCACAATCAAGGGATGTTTCATATACTGAGAGAACCAAGGCACAACCTCCACTCCTGAAATAAACCAAATCCATTTTTTTCTCATCAGCGAAGCAGTCTCTGAAATTCCCTGTTTGAAGAGCAACAGAAAAACAGAAAGGAGATTTGAGCTAAATTTTACTCAGATGAGGCATGTTTTCTAATCCAGACAGGAAAATATTTGTTTTAAAGGGTCAGTGAAGAATAAACAGTTCCTCTCTCCCTACACATCTAGCAACATAATAGGGATCTGCATTTTTTTCCTCTAGATTTGTCATCATCAAATAAATGGCACAGCTGTTGAGAACCTTGATGATATAATGTGTGGTCTAGAAACAGAGTAACCTCATGGCAAAAAAAGAAAGCAGAAATGCTTGAACAGAGACCCTGTCCACAGAACACCAGAAAAAGGAGCCTGGCAGCATGGAGAGGTTTTTCCAAGGCTTGAACCTAAAACTGTAGCTAAATGTTTCAGTAACCTGTGTGTAAGGTGAGGCAAGCTGGAGGTGCTGCTATAGGAAGTTTTAATCTGAAATCAGAAGTGACAGAGCTGAGTGAATGAATTTGGTCAAGCAAGCCCTGCCCTGGATTTTAGCTTCACTCTTCATCATTCTGTCACAAGCCCCAAATCCGTCTGTCTTTTGCTGTAGTAACTGATAAAAACCCCTGTGTCTCACTATCATCTATGTTAGACTCGAGACCAGTCTTTCAGTCTTACTAACAGGCTTTCCTATTACACATTTCCTGGGCATCTCTCTACTTCCACTTATGGATTCCTGAGGAGCCTAGCTCCCATGGGTGAGACGGATATCTTTATCCCAGCCTTGCTATGACCAAGTTTTTTGTGCAGTTTTCAGCGAGTGTCCTTAGACCAGCCTGAGTATGCCCAGCGCTATCTGTGCATCTCAGAAAGTGTGATTAGATATGTGCAAGTGGTCTCATAAATCAGCGGTAAGAGATTCGTGCTCTTCTTTTGACTGCATTGTGTGGTCCTGTCCCGAGGTAGTGTTGGGTCACCCTGGCGAGACTGAAGCCGTTGCCATCTTCTGCTCCCTTGGTTTAAGGCCAGACTGGATGAGGCCCTGAGCAACATGATCTAGTGATGGTATCCCTGCCCACAGTGGTTTGAACTAGAGGACTTTAAGGTCCCTTCCAAGCTAACTAATTAACTAAGATATGACTCTATGTTGATATGTTAAATGGGTGTAGAGCTCCACAGACTGAGGGAGTTACAGGCTATTCCTGCCCAATGTACAAATTGAAAAGCCATTGCGTGTTAAGCACTGGAGTTGTCCCAGTTTGTATTTCCTTCAGCTGAATCACTGTCCTCTGCTATTCCAACTGTAGAGTGGGGATTTGGCAGAGAGGCTTTACTGACGTGATTTGTACTGGGTTAAAATTTACAATTGAGTTATGCAGGTTCTGTGTTAATAAAACCTTTCCATTACGCCACCGCATGCTCTAAAGCACATTAGAAAGCGGCTGCATTGTGAAGGGCTTGGGGAATTCAGATCTGCTTTCCTGCAGCTGTTTTTCTGTCCCTGCCAGGGTTAGGTGCATAATGTGCCATTAGTTTCCATCTGCTAGGGCTGGAAAGAGCCATCTCTGTTTCTAAAAGGTAGCCCATGATAAACTCCCCCAATGCTAAACTGCTTTTTTTTACTTTTTTAAGCCATTTCATGACTAGAAGGGAAGCAGGGGAATTGCTAGAATGTGGGAGGCTCCTTCCTATGGGAGGGTGATTCTCCCTGGATCAGGTACAAAACTGACTGTGTTTCCATAGGAATGCCACGTGTTTCATGGCTTCCTGCTCTCCTCTGCCTTGGTTGCTTTATCCCAGTCTTGTGCTGTGTCTCACCAGCTTGCTGCTGGAACTGTCAGCGAACTCTGGGGTGCGATATGAGAAACAAAACCTCACTCAGAGAGTGGTCACAGTGCCTGGGTGAAAAGGGAATGTTAATGCTACTCTTGCCTCAAACAAGCAGACAAACCTGCACATGTGTATCTATGCTGCTCCCTCTTGATGCAATAGGTAAGAAAATAGCGTAAGAAATAAAATAAGAAATAAGCATGGATTTGCAATTAAGTGCTATTGAGATTAGAGGTGAGGTAGCCAATATTTGATGGGGTCTGGGAAGGGGAGATGGACCCTAAATCAAGTTGTCAGGGTCTTACCTGTGTTTGGAGAAGTTCTGTGCTATGGACTGATAGGTGGTTGCTTTACTCAGGACCCTGTCTGTGAGGATGGAGTGATTTTCTGGCTTCAGTGGCTTTGTTTTGGACCTTGATGATGGTGGTAATGAGAGAAGGTGCTAAAGGATCACAGAAATCCCTTATGCAGAGTGGAGGGTTTCAATGCAATGAGAAGAAGAAAAAAAAGATTGTTTATTTCTGTTTCTTTTAAATTAGGGTTAATTGGAAAAAATTGGACAGTTCTCAAAAATGGGAAGAAAATGCCTTCTCAAGAGAGATATTAAGTTTTCAAATAGGTATGAATTGTTTAAAATAGAGGACTTTTGATAATTTTGATAATTTACAAATACGTACATGAAATGTGTCGTCAAAAAGCCTGGGCATTCTATGTGAAGAAATAAATCACTTGACAAACTATCAAATCATATATATTACAAATGCATAGGCGTACTTGCTTGGAAAAGCTGTAATGCAGCAGCCAGTAATGGGGACAATACTAGTATATCATTTATTTTTTAGCCACCTTCAAACAAAATCCTGTCAGGCAGCATCGGGAAAGGAAGAATATGAGGGGAAGAGCGTGACTGCTAACAGGAGAGGAGAGGATCAGGCGTGTATGTGGAGTATTTGTGGAAATAGTCTTTAAGCACGGAGGTAAAAGCTTTGCACATGACAGTGTGGCCTGATGTGACAATTGTCATTTGGAAACTTATGGCTCTGTGAGGCTGAGTTGCTAAAACTAATTATCTTGGAGAAATGTAGCTAAACTTAAACAACGAAAAAATGATACTATGTGGGTCACTGTGCACAAAATTTTAGTGCAAATTTAATTTTCCTTTGTACCCTTCTACCCAGTTTTAGTGGCAGGTGGGTGGGAAGAGTGCAGAGTGAGGGAGAGTGGTGTGGGGAAAATTGCTTTATCAGCCTGGTGCAGCATGCAGGGGTTGGAGGGGGTGTCTGGCTCCAGACCTGGCATGCTGTGACTGCCCTGGCCCCCAGTACTGCTTGGCAAGAGGTCCCATGGGGCTGCAGAACCTCAGCCATCTTGCTGTTAGCTGGGGGATTTGTCATCCTCCCTGATGGCAGAGGGGCGGGGAGTGGAGCTGGCTTTAGGGACAGGCTGTTCTTTCTGGGAAAGATGGGAGCTCTTTTGCAGTCGCTGTTTGAGATTTACTGTGGGTCCACAGTGGCTGTCTCCTCACAGTGTGCCAAGTCTGTCTTTACTATCCTGACCTATGCTCTGGTTTTTCTTTTCCTTCCACCGACTGTCATAAATAATGTGGAAGCTCTCTAAACACAGTGAAGTGGGTGCTCAAACTGTGCCTGGGAGGAGGCTGTGCTGTACATGCTGTGCAGGTGCTGACGCCTCCTGCCTCAGCCTCCTGCCACAAGAACAGGTATGGCACCTCCTCTTCCAGTAAAAAACGCTGCTGCAGAGGGGGTTTCTCCTTTTTCAAAGAAGTGTTATGACAGGGCTGTCCCTTCTTTTCCTTGCTGAGAACCAGTGGCTACAGCTGCTTGAGGGAAGGTATTTTTGACCCTTACCTGACTCGGACCAAATCAAACATCCTTCCTGCGCAGCATTCCATGGGGATGGGCACTTGAAGCAGTGTGCATCCTGCCAGCAAAAGGGATGAGTTCTTGGGGCACAGGTCATTGTCAGGCATATATGAGTCTGTAGGAAATAAGTCTTGAAATATAAGGGTGGATTATGAGTAAGGAGCCTAAATCTTCTGTGGCAGTTTTTCCTACTACACCTCTGACTCCATGTCTGGTTGTATGTGGGCAGGAAGAATCCTTCTCAGATGAACAAAAAGATTTTGTAGAGAAGGTGAGTTTTATTAAGTCACTGCTAGGTGTGTTTGAAAAAGGATTCTGCATGTAGGGTTTGAAAAATAAATTTGCAGAAGTTGACGTGTCTTTCAGCCGTAGGTATCCTAAGTCTATTAGGAGATGGTAATTTGTCTCAGAGAGCAGCTCATGAAGCCACTGCTCCTGATGGGTCCTTTGACAGGGCTGTACAGAGCAGGAAGCAGCCACCCTAATCCACCAAGAACTGATTTATCACATATATCTGGTCACTGGTGCTCCTCATTGACAATGTCTCGTCTTGCTGAGTTGGGCAGGTTACCAATAATTTGGTGACACTTTGCCTTGGTGATCTGCAGATCCAGGGGCTGAAATGTCTGCATCATGATACAGCCTTCCCTGCAGTGGACCTTCGCAGGCTGCTGAGACCCTGCTGGAGCCCTGCCCTCTGGTTAGGGGAAGATGGCTGGGTTTTGTACTCCGCTCACCAACATCTTATACTAGCTATGTCCCAGCGAAGCAATTATCTTTATTCCATCCTTGTGGTAAAGCCACTCAGTTGTGAAAAGCGGAAGGGAAGTTTTGGAAGTGTTCTGTGGAAGTGATGCAGTCAAGTATCATAGAAAGGTTTGAGTTGGAAGAGATCTTACAGATCATCTTGTTACAGCTTCTCTACCAAGGGCAGGGACACCTTTCACAAGACTGGGTTTCTCAGAGCCCATTCAATCTGGCCTTGCACTCTTCCAGGAAAAGTCACTGCTTCTTTGGGCAACCATTTTCAGTGCCTCACCACCCTCAATAGAATGATATAGTAGTTTGGGTTGAAAGAGAGCCTAAAGATCATCTTATTCCAGCCCCACTGCTGTGGGCAGGGACACCTTTGCAGTGGCAGTATTGAATCAGTGTGCACTGTGGAAAGGAGACAGGAATGTGAGGGTGTCTGACCCAGTGAAGGAAAGGGGACCTGCATGGGACAGAGGAAATGCACATGATGCCTCAGTGCTCAGAAATTAATGTGGCAGAAGATGGATGTATGTGAGGTACTGAAGAGTAATTCAATAAAGAAGCTGCTCCTATGGAGTCAGACAGAATGGGGAATAGTTGTTAAAAGTTAAAACTAAAAGGCTCTTAAGAGACTCTGAAAAGAGAAAAGGAAATGGCTAAGAGAAAAGAGAAAAGGAAGGATGGGGTAATGGGCTAGGCTATCACCTGTGTGTCCAAAATGAAGTGAGATTAATGCACAACCAAAATTTCTGACTGGAAACAGTACGGGGAAAAGTGAGTTAGACTGTAAATAAGAGAAAGAAACATGTATTTCCAGAGGCTGTCAAAAACTCTAGAATAAATAGAGTGTGAAGTTGAATCTATATGAAAACAAATAGGTCACAGGAATACAAATGTGGTACCAGTCCTAAATCTGAATAGAGGCGACGGATACAACAGGCAGAAAGACATCAAAGAGGCAGTAGAGCTATGCTGTTCTGATTGATGAAGGCTTTAGCTAGCCTGCCCTCTTAGCAACATGCTGTGTAGGAACCGCCTTTTTCAGAGATGGTCGTTCTGCCACCAATTGTGTTGGTAACTTTTGCTTATATAGCGTGCTTCTATTAAAGGAACCTGGAGTGCCTTTGGAAGGTAGCAAATTCTTTGGCAGATTGGAGAAGAGAGAGATGCGTGGGTGTTAGACTGGTTTTAGTGTTACACTATCACAACTGTGGGCTGAATTTTATCTTGAGGTCCCAGTGAAGGTATCAGTGGAAGATGGAGGTAGAGACCATGTGTCTTCTGGCTCTTGCCTGTTTATCCTGCACACCTGAACATCCAGAAACCTCTCTGAATGGGGACTCCTGCATTTATGATAATCTATATGCAGTACATTACTTGCCTCTATATGTGGAACCTGGACACCTCTGCCATTGTTCTGAGGAAAGATTTTTTTGGGAAATCATTTTCCCTGCGAGCACTGTCCTCATCAAATGCAGTAGTAGTTGAGCTAGAGAATGCTCTTAGGTCAAAGATGCTGGAGAACAATTTGGGAGACTCTTGCTCAGTTCCCAGCTGTGCCCCATGTCTCCTGTCTGCCCTTGGGTAAATGCATTCATTTCTCTGTGCTCTTGCTTCTTGTGTGCAAAGCAGAAATCATAATGCATCGTTAGCCTGTCCTGTTCAGTTAGATTAAAAACCCTTTGGAGCAGGCAGCATGTTCTACTGCATGTTTATGTAACATTTTGCATAATTTGATCTTGGCTAGCATCATCTAGGACACGTGGAGATACCTCATAAATAATACTAATAATATTTTAATATTGTTAATGCTTAGCACATTCACAGCATTTAACCTCCCCCTAAAACAGCACTCAGCACTGCCGACATCGCAGTGATTGAGCGTGAGTCATGTTGGCTCCTTTCCCTGGCATGGTGCAATCTGTCAACTAGCCAGAAAGCTGAGGCCTTTAGTGAACGTGTACTGGGTGACAGGAGCACCTGGATCTTAATGCAGCCCTGGCAATAACTTACTATGTCATTGCTGGGTAATGTTGATTGTTCTGGGGGTTTTTTTGAAGTGAACTCTGTCACTGGCGATCTGACTTGAGATAGTGGGAGCCAGAGGCTCAAAGAGCTTTTCTGTGTTAGAAATTAAAAGTATTACACACTCCTGAAAACCAGTCTCTAAGAAGCTCATGTACTGGAAAACTCAAACTAGAGGACGCTTTAAATAAACCCTGCTCCTCTTCTGCTTGCTTTCTAATCAGTAACAAAGGGGAAGGATTTATATGTACCTTAAGAGGTAGATGTGGAATTTAGTGAAAGTTCAAATGGTGTCTGGAAGGAAAGTAGTAGACGATTTATATAATCTCATTTTCACTGACTGCTCTTTGTTGCAGCATGTAAGAGGAGGGATGGAAAAGAGACCAAATGTACTAGGGGAGTGCTGACACATCTGCTCACCCACCACAGGGTCTCTTTTCCTCCTCAGATGAGAAGCTTAAATACTGAGAATCTTTCCTGCCCTTTGTCACATGGACACATCAGGACCTTCCTTTTCGGGAGTGCATCCATAGCCCACTTGTTTCCTCGAGGAGGTTCCAGCAGCTGCTGTGAGCCTGTATGCTGGCTGAAGCTCCTAGCTTCCAGCTATCTGCTGAGATAGATTGGCTCAGTCATTTGCATTCCTTTCTCCAGGCACGTGTCCTGCAGGACATCGGTGCCAAATCTTCCAGAATACCCTCTGGGAACCAGGGTAGAGTGGCCAGCTACAAACTTTCAAAAGAATTAAAAACTATGAGAAGAGAAAGGTGTGTTCAAAATACTGTGTGGTGACAACTTAAACTCTGAAAATTATGTTTTAATTACAGCCAATAAAGAAACAAACAACAGGAGCTCTCCAGCTCTCTGTTACTGTCCTGCATTTTTTCTAGACTGTATGCATTTTCTTCTGAGTGATCTTACCCAAGCACTCCCTACACTTCTGAATTAATCTTTATTTACTTTGCTGCAAAGCTTTGTCACCACACGTCTTTTTATTTTTTTCTGTGCTGAAGCACTCGTCAGAAAAGCCTGCTAAGCTAAGCACCAACACAGGATTTAGTGATGCTCCAGCCACTGAAAACATCACACTGCTGGAAGAAGAGAGAAAGGATAAAGCCACTCTGCCTTTCTTTCTGCCCCTTTAATCCTGGACTTCTACTTAGAGGCAGAGTACCTTCTAAGATAATTTAGCCTTGGAAACTGGCTGTCTGCAGGAGGAAGGTGCTCACTTCCACATCCTTCTCCAGGTGATGTGCTGGGGTACATGATACTGCCCTGAAACCTGCAGAGAGAAGAGCCCCTGTGCAGAAGGGCGTACACACCTTTTAAAACTGTGAGAAGGTCCTTATTCTGCCTTTTTGTATTTTCTTTGTCATCTTTATGTTCCTGCAAGGCAAGATGACCTTTTATTAAAGGTGCCCTGCACTCCCTTCAGACATATTTGAGTTGTATATCCCTCTAAGCTCAGTTTGAACTTGCATGGCTTTTGACAGGGATAGGTGGGAAGCTGCAAAGGATGGAAAAAATAATCTTTAACATCTGAGAAATACTATGGACTAGAAAGACAGCAATGCTGAACAAAGAAACCAGTGCAAGGAAAAGGAACAGGAGCATAGTTATTGTTTGGTGGGCTTTGGCCCTTTGGTGTTGGTGGAATTTCTTCTACACTATTTCTTCTCCAGGAAAATGGCTTCTTATTCAAAGACAGTCCATCCTTCCTTTGTATTTGCTGTACAGTTCAGCACTCAGGACCCAAATCTCTTGGTCCTTCATGTGTCTGTGCTTCTGGGGCAGTGACTCCCAGCTCAAGCCTGGGCAGTGACTGGCAGCTGTGTAGCAGCACCTGTTTCAGGAGGTTCATTGGAATATCCTCTTCCTGCCCCACAGATGCTTTCCCAAGGCCCACAGAACCTAAAACCCACAACAAGAGGACAAACCCTATACCCATCCATAAACAAACCTGACAACATAAGGAGGAGTAAGGGGGTATAAAAGCAAACTTTCCTTTTCTAAATTTCTCTTTTCTGCCTTCCCAAGTCTATCATCCCTTGTTCTTTCCTCTTCATTCCTTGAATTGGAGTCACACAAACACTGCGGTTATGGTACTGTATTTATTTAGTGGTTATATCTAGTGAGCCCACCCAAGATGAGTTCCCTGTTCAAACCTATCATGATATGAATGTCAAAGAAGAGACTGCAGCACTACCAAACATGGCAGGACTGTTGCACCAGTTTGACAGCTGCTGAGGAACACTTCCACAACTGTGGATGCTGCTGGGTGATGGGGCAATGAGGCACAGAAGCAGAGGGAGGATTGGGAAATTTTTTTTTTCCTTTTCCCCTTGCAAAACACTGTTTTTATACTTTAGAAGGAAATTTTCACCAATTAAGCTTGACCACAGCCAGATTAAATCTGATTAAAAAGTGACTCAGGCTGTGGTTAGGGAATGGTGACTCCACCAGTCTCTCTGGCCACATCACTTCCTGAGATCGTGGGTGATGGGGCATTGTATCAGAGCATTCGCTACACTGGTAAAATTCAGATTTTGTCACTCTGGAGCCCATTACTAATTGAAATCAGTTCTGGACTACAAATACCTTCCTGTTTTGGCCTGCCAAGTTTAGTTCTGGAGCAGAGGTCCAACTAAGTCCAAAATCAAAGACTAACTCTTCCAAGGTCCCTACTTTGCTGCTCTTGTCAATAGGGAATCACTTATGCTATGTGAAATATCAACAAACAATAAGAACTTTAAAATTTGGACCCCAGTTTTGTGGTTTATGGGGTTTTCTCAACTGGTCCTTCTCTGGTAGCAGCAGGAAGCAACTGCTGAATCTGCCACTCTTACTAGGAGATTTTGGAGCAAAATTCTTTCACCTGCCATACAGCATAATAATGTTCCAAGCTGCAGTCCTATAGCCTCATACTGTGACCTTGTTGAAGCTCCTAAAGTGAAGCCAGGTCAGATTTTGGATAGCAATCTCCAAGGCAGAGCCAGAATGCTACAGGAGGTACCATTTGGGAGTCAGCAGGAGGTGTGATTCCTCAAGTCAGTCTTGAACTGGTTCCACAGCATGGTGGAATATTGCTTTCCTGGCAAGAAAGACAAGCAACTGCAATCCCAGCCATCTGAGGATATTAAAAAGCTCTTTCTCCAGGAACAGTCATTATCGCTAATACCCTGCTTAAGTTTAAACTTGGGGTAATTACTTTCATCTGACCTAAAAAAGGATTCTCAGGTGGGTTTTTTCCTACGTACAGTATTTTTTCACGCTTTCTGTAGTAAACAGCTTTGTAGGAATGCTGCACACTGTTAAACAGATGCTCTGTTGCACCCTGAAAGATAGATGTAATTTGGAGGTGGGTCATTATCAGTCGAGAAGCTCTGGGGCTCAGCTGCTACAGGCAGGAGGTAATCATTAATAGCAGGGCTGCGCAGCAGCATTGATGAAGACGCATGGTATTTGTGAGATATTTGAATAATTATCGGTGGGATCTGCACACCTCTCCTGGAGAAAGCACCAGGCTGCTTTGTGATACCAATGTGTATCCATGTAAATGGTGTGACAGCCAGAATACTTGGTGCAACTCATGCTAGTCTTAGTACCAGTGAGTCCTGGTGCTAAAGAGTATCTTAAAGAAGCTTTGATTTTCCCTGTAGCCTCCCATTTGATTAGGGGCCCTACACTAGGTCACAGATCTGTTGTCTCCCTATTTCTGGAATATCTGAAGACTTGTCTCATTTTGTTAATACCTCTTTTTTTTCTTCAGGTTCCTTCTTAGCCTCTTAATCTTCACTGTACGTTTTTCCTGACAAAAATTTCTTTCCATTATTTTTTGTTTTAGTGGACTTGAGAGTTTAATGGATGCATTTAGAAGATATGAATAAATCATTATGGAAAGAGTTTAAAGAAAGGAGAGACTAGCTTCATTTTGTTTCTGTCATGAAAAAAAAAGCAAACCTAACAAAATTTTCCAAAAGCCATCTTCAATCCCTGCCAGACTCTGAAAGGGAATATGATGTGGTGCTTGAGGAACAACTGACTTAAACTCAAGTTTAACTTAGAACCTGATGAAAACTGAACTATGCAGCCAAAAGCCTGTGTGGACTTGTACAGGACCCACTTTCTGAGCAGCCCTTGGAAGTAAGATTAGAGAGTCTGACCTGTGGTGCTTTGTTTTTTTTGGTGTTCATCTGATTAAAACATGGCAACAATTGAGTCTGTCTTCTGTAATGAATCTGTTCTTGATAGAACATCCCTTCCAAAGGGCAGAAACATAGAAGCATTGCCAAGCATTTGAAACTTCTCTACTGCATCCCTCCTCTGCAGTTTCTTGTTCTGCCTCCCAGTAACACCAACACAAGTCTTCCCCAATGCCTCTTAAATCAATGTGTTTCCCTGTATTTGGCTATACTGCAGTCCTTTCCTTGGCATCAATACTACTGAAGGCTTGAAGACCTTAGCAATGCTTGTGTCAGGTGCCTGAAGTTCAGGTGCTCCTCTTTCATGAGAAGAGCGTGGCGTGATGAAAGCAAACATGCAAGATTGCACGACATGGGAACACCCAGAGAGTGTTGACCTTGACCGCTTGCAAAAAAGCTTTATAAATTGCCCTTGTGGCTTGGCCACCATGAAATCTCAACACTGCAATGCTGGGTGCTGGCATTTGATTTCCAAAAGAAGCTCAGAACTCAAAACCAGAGTGTTGAATGTCGGGTCAAAAAAAAACCCCAACCTTTTTTTCTGTTTTGTTGAAATTTTTCTTTGCACTAAAGGAGACATAGAGGAAATGCTTCAGTCTTTCCAAAGTAGGATTTTTTAAGTTTCTTGTTTTCAAAAATGTTTTGGTTGTTTTGATCTATTTGAACACAAACACATTTTGAGAGGTATTTTCCTCCATGTGAACACAGTGTCACATTCAACTTCTTCTAGTGAGTTGGCTCAGCAGACTGAGGCTGAAGAGAAAGAACCCCATTGATTCTGCCAGCTTGTTTTGTAGGAAAAGACAAAACTCCCATGTATCAACGTGGAAGGAAAAAATACCCACAAAAGCTGAGTGGTGATAAGAAAAAGTAAAAGAGGGCAAACAGTGAAACTTGCCTGTGAAAACATTTTCAAAAGACAACAGCAATGAGGTAGAAAAAAATTAATGTTTCTTTCCTTGGGGCTGTTGCTTTCTCTGACCTTTACAACAAATCCCTCCTTCCATTTTAAAAGGAATATTAACTGTCCTGCTTCAAGTACAGCATCCTACTGGCTCCTTGCAGGACAGTCACAAAACAGGGGAGGAAAGTAGGGAAGGGACACAGCTCTGTCCTTAGCTTGTTTCAAAAGGAGGGAAGGGAAGTGTAAATGCAGACTAGAATGACAGGGTGAAGCCATTTAGCTGGTGGGAAGGAATGTGGGATGAGTGGTAGGTGGGGAGGAGCCCAAAGGGGAAGCAGAGAGGAGTGCTCATGCAGATGCAGATGTGATGCAGTGTGTCTTCAGGAGAGCCCCCCTGGCAGCAGCACAGAGGTGGGAGGCCACAAGGAGTTGTATGAGGGCTGGCTGGTGTTTGGGATGCATTGCATGTGGGCTCTGTGTTTTCACTTTAGTCCCTGAGCTGTTCTTCTTTCCATTTGGGGCAGGAACAGGTTCTGCCATGACCAGCCGTACCACAGGGCTGTCAGGCTCTCCCCCCTTGCTGCTTTGTGGTCAGGCATTTCTCTGCATGTTGAACAGGTCTGAGACATTCAAGACTTTAACTGACACAAGGCATACCCGAGGTGTAGTTTGGAAATAGCAGCAGGAAACACTGAGGGATTGTCATGTTTATAAAGCTTATATATTTTCTGTGCTGTTAGGAGTGCCAGCCTCTGGGGAGCTACTTGTACCTCTGCAGCTGATGATGGAGGAAGAGGAGAGGGGACCTAAAAGCACTGTTTTATTTTGTTCGGTTGTGTTTTTGTCAGTGATAGAAAACAGAGATTAAGGTCAATCCCAAGAACCTTAAGTGGTACTCAGCTTTTTAGGTGCAAGGTATTTACAGATCCAGCACAGCAGACATTTCTTCTGCTATTTGTCATTCAGAAATTGAGCCCAAAAGCTTTGCCTGTCTCCCATCACCTGTTTCTAACATCATCTTCCATTATGCACAGTTGTGTTATGAAGCATTTACACAAAACATGTCCCAGAAACATCTGCCTATCTCCTTAACTATCCTGCAGCTTGTGGCTCCCAGTACATCCCAGGTGGTTTGAGGTGAATGACAGGTCTCTCATGGTGTGTGATGCAAGTCCCTGTAAAACATCCTCATCCCAGAGTTGCCCTGTCCATAGGAAGACACCATGGAGGGCCAATAGATCGACAGTGGCTGTCTCTGGCCAGGCCCTGCTTGGAGTGCAGAAGGACAGAGTTGGCACCCAGCAGCAAAGAAAATCTTGCTGCCACAGGCAGGTACCATCTGAGCTCCAGTAGAAGTTTTTTAGACAAAATATAGTTAATCTAGATATGGATCTTGATATCTCCAGACAGTGCTGAAATGAACAGAACTTTTTTAAGGAGGAGAGACTTACGTGGACAATGAGACCAGCCCATGGTTACTCCATGATCCTTGTGGATCCTCCCAACTGAGAATATTCTGTGATTAACCCAGGACATACTTCTCTTTTGCTGTATTTCTTTTTTTCAATTGAGGGCCATGGTCCTTTTATCTGAAACAGTTTGAATCAACTGTGAACTGTCACAGTTAGTGGGGAAAAAAACCCTCCCTTTAAGGGCAACTTATTACATAGTGGATTGCTGTGAATTTTCTGGTACCTTCCTCTGAAGCACCTTGTGGTGGCCAAGGAGAGAAGCTGACCATGGGCAGAAATTGTGTGGATCTCCTTTTAGTTTTCCAAACCATTTCCAGGCCCCAAAACTCACTGGGAAAGACATTGGGAACGAGGTTGTGGGAAGGGAGAGAAGCAGTGAGGAAGGGCTGGAGTGGGGCGGGGAGAACATGTGCATGGGTTTGCTTGTAATTAGGAGATTTAAACTTTGAAAGAAGTTAATTAATAATGAAACTTCTGACTGAATGATGCAGATTATGAAGACTGGCTTTGTCAGCAGCTGCAATTAATTACAGGCTCAGGCACAGGGAAAAGGAGGGGGGTGAGGGATGTGGGAGAGGGGAGGCATCACCAAAAGGAAGATGATAAACCTGGCTGCAGGCTGTTGCTGTGGTGACAGAAGGCAGTAGCTGTGGTTGACAATGGTGACACATTGAAGGCAGATAGTCCTAATTACCCCCTCCACCGACCCAAGCAGGCAGCAACCCCTCCTGATTCAGGATAGGAGATGCTCTGGTTTTCTCCTTGCACTTTCTTGTGTTCTGCTGCAGGTTTGATGTGCTTTTTCAGCATTTCCAGCTGCTCTGAAAGGAAAACCGTGGAGCAGTGGCTTTTTCTAATGTCACTGTAATAGCCTGGGAATGGCCAGCAGTTCTGTAATATTCTTGGGAAGCCTGGACAATGCTGGCAAACTTTGAGAGCTGACATCTAAAAAGCAGGGGAGAAGAAATCATCTGCAACTGGCCGTAGCATTTTGAGCAGGAAGATGAGATTGCACATCTGGTCTAAGTTTCAAGATTTTGTGAGGGCTTGCCATGGCTTGTCAGGTCTTGTGCTTCAGGGTCTCACCAGATGCTGACAGCACCCTGCCATGGCCTTGTGGGGGACACTGCAAAGGCAGTGAGAGGAACATGGAAGTGAGCTGCCCTGGCATTGCTGCTACCAAAGCACGTGTATAGAGGTCTAGATCTGTGTTAGGTAAAAACTCCTAACTTTCCTGAGTTTGGCTGTATTCAGAGCTCTGCCTACAGCTGTCTTGTGTTATGCTTTCTGGGGAAAAAAAAATGCTAACTGGATTTTAAAAACAATTTCTGCTTTTCATTTGTCATGCATTAATTTAATCCAGGGATGTTTGAAGCCCTGGTTTTTTTGCTATGTATCTTCTGACCCCCTTATGCCCAGGGAGAACAACTTTTGCAAGCATTGGCTCAGCCTGGTCTGGAACTGTTTTGGCCCCTTGAAGAGTATCATTCAGCACTGATCCTTCTACCAGGGCTTCACTGGTGCTGCCTTTCCAGTAACTGTCAAAGCACCTGTTGCAAAATGGAAAGGCTGAGAGAGCTGGGGCTGACCAGCCTGGAGCAGAAATGGTTTAGGGAGCTCTTAGCCATGTGTATCGATACTTGGTAGGAGGAGTAAAGGACACAGACTGCTCAGTGATGCCCAGTGACAGGGCAAGAGGTAATGGTCACAGCCTGAAAAGTGGGATATGTCCTATTAAAACTTAAGAAAACACTTATCTTCTGTGTAAATAGTCAAATTCTGGAGGAGGTTGTCCAGGGAGGTCCTGGTGCCTCTGTACCTGAAGATATTCAAACCCCAAGTGGATGCAGCCCTGAGCAATCTGCTGTAGCTGATGCTACTTTGAGCAGGGGAGGTGGACAAGATGACCTCCAGAGGCCCTACCAACATCAACCATTCTGTGGTTCTGTAACAGAGTGGTGACACAAACAGATTTTGAAGGGTCCAGAAAAGAACTGCAGTCTTATCTGAGAGCCCTGTGTGAGCTAGTGGAAACCTCTCAAATGGCTTTCCTGGGCTTCAGATCTGATCATTAAAGAAATGTGCAAGAGAGAGGAAGGTGGAAAATTGAAATTGCATTGCATAGACCCTGAGTGAAAACAGTTTTCTTTTCCTTTTGGTGCATTCCTCTCAGAAAAGGGGTCTGGTTTCAAAGCCTACATTGAGGGTGGGCTTTATGTGCATTACTTTGTAGAGTACATGGGATTAACTTTGTGAGAGACAGTGATAACACATTCTTGAAATCACCTCAGAGCATAATTGGGAACAGTAGGACTAGCGCCCTGCTCTTGTCTGATTTTGCAACTGAAGGTAGCTCACCACAAACCAGGTGGGGGAGAAGAGAGAGAATTAATAATCTTCTAGATCAGATTGTGCAGTTTAGTCATAAATCACTGTCAGAGAATGAGCATGGAAGAGTTGCTCAGAACAAACCACAGAAGCTGAGTGTCTTTCAGAAGTGATCAGAGATACAGGCCACACTTTTAGATTCAGTACTGAAAGGACTTAAAGTGGATGCGCTCAGTGGGTTGTATTTTAAGTAGATAATTTTGTGCCTCTTCTATATAAAAGAAGATAAAACTGTCAGACAGTGGAAACTGGGCAGATATGTTCTTGTGAGGTGTGTAACATGCCCAAGAATGTTTCTGCCAGAGGCTGGAGGTCTATTCACTCTATATCACTGCTTTACAATGGGAACACTGGAAAGTATTGCATAAATGCACCCACTTTTAGAGCTAAAATACAGTAAATGAGTTCTTGGATAAGCATTTATCAGGCTTTAAAACTCCTTCAGGAGGAGAGGGATGGTGAGAGGGGGAAGCTAGAGTGTGTAGAGTACAAAGGTCACACAAATACACCATTTTTATCCACTTCTCTAATACATAAATGAAGTGGCACTTGATGAAATTATAAGACAACAAATTAATAATAAATAGGAGGGAACACTTTTGAATGTAAAGTATAATTAGCCAATGTAGCTCAGGGCTGCCAACTATTATCAAAGCAGATATTTTAACAAGATTATCAACAAAGGATTCAAATGAATAAGAAAGGCATCTGCAGGGTCATCAGTGTAGCTGAGAAAACAATTGTAAGGACTATCAATCCTCATGCTTTAGGGCATAAAAAGATCACCAGCTGGGGTCAGAAACACAATTTCTCCATTCTCATCGTTACTGAGTAACTTGGGCATGTTGTGGAGCTCTATACAGCCTAGGTCACTGCTGGAAGCATAGTAACAGGTTAGGGGGACCAGTGGCACTTCTTTACCCCCAAGTTTCTCTGAGAGGGGACAAAGGAGAGTTCTAGCCTCATCTTGTACTCCCTTCGTAGAAGGGCAATAACCACGTAGAGATAAATCTGCCCATTTTGATTTAGATCCCTAGATACTGGAGATCTCTGATGCATTTAGGTAGAGGCCACTTTGGAAAGTCTCTTCCATGTATTTGGAAGATTCAGTAAACCAATGAGGGAAGCAGACCAAAAGGAGAGGAGCAAGCATGTATTTGACTATGGCAGTGATTTGACTTGTGTAAGTATTTTAGGCCTTTTATGCTACCTCTGCTTTCCCTTTTACAAAAGAGTTTTGGCTTAATCAAGGAATGGAGTAGTGATAAACTGAGTGCAGAGAATGTGGGAATGTAATAAATCAGCCTACTAGCACCTCTTTCCCTTAATCTTCCTATTTTGTTACTTCAAGCTTAGAGCAAACTTATCTCAGCCATGATGCTTTTGCAGAAGTTTTCCTTAACTCTTTTCTACCTGGTTCGAGTGTGTCAGCATGATGGTGATTTTGCTAAACTGTGTTACCCTGGGAATGTACCAGCCATGTGAGGATATGGACTGCCTTTCTGACAGGTGTAAAATCTTGCAGGTAAGCAGATTTCCTTCTTGTTGTGATGGTGCTTCAGTCCAAGTCACAAATTTTCATGCGTGCTTTCCTCCAGCGTGTGGGCTATACCTTCCCAGAGAGGCTGGCAAGATTATCCCTGGCAGCGAGCTGTCCTGCTGTAAAATGGCAAGAGCTTGCTTTGAGGAGGGGAATGGGATGAGAGAATGAATGAACTTTACTTGTGACTGTGCAATACTGAACACTTGCTGATATTTCTGAACCTAGCACATAAGCAGGGGTTTTCTGACACAGATATCTACAAGACACATAGGTCAGGGTTAAGCCAGGGAGAAATAACTAAGGTTACACAATCCAGGCAGGAGAGAACAGCAGCCTCCAATGCATTTGGTAGTCTGGTGATGTACAAGACTATTACCTATTCAACAGATACTGTGGCATTCAGGATGCCCAAAGGGAGAGGAAATAAAAAGAATGCTTAGAAGGGCCAAGAGTACATCCACACTGTAAACACACCAGCTGTGCTTGATGCTTCCCCAAAGAGAAGGTGACAGCAAAGGGTGTCATGCACTGTGTGGTTGTGGCTAAGGCCTTCAGGTATCTGAAGCTTCTCTCTGTGATGGGTGTGTGCTGTCCAAGCTGTGTGGAAAGCTGCACTATGTCCTCAGCTGAGCCATTTGCAGCAATGTGATGAGGAGTTCCTCATGGGATGTTGGAAAAACAGTGTTTTTCTGGCCAGGTTTAGATCTGCTGGTGCTGAAACAACACCACTTTTCAAGTCTATGTAAGGAGTCTCTGAGTCTGCATCAGTTACTTCACCTGTGGGTGAAAAAACTATAAAAGTCTTCATTGAACTTGAGCAGCAAGAAACTGTGATGCCAGGGCTACATGAAGGAAACTTTTCCAGCCCTGCCTCTATCTCATTTTCAGGAGTACTGAATTTAGTATTTTTCTCACATTCTGTGTTTTAAAGTCCAAGGCTGAGAATGCTTGTCAAATATGCTCTTGGATTTCTGTTTGGCAGGTGTTTGATGATTTCATCTTCATCTTCTTTGCCATGGAAATGGTCTTGAAGATGGTGGCCCTGGGGATATTTGGCAAGAAGTGTTACCTTGGAGATACCTGGAACCGCTTGGATTTCTTCATTGTCATGGCTGGGTAGGTTGATAATTTCTAGGTTTGTTTATTCTGGGTTTACTGGAGTCTTGCAAGGAAAAGAAATGATGTAACTGAGGAGAAAGTTTTCCCTCTGGTGCAGCTGCCAAGCTGGAATTGGGTATGCTGGAGTTAGCAGCCAATGGAAGAAAGAGCAGACAAGGTAGTTTTAACTCCTCTGCTGATGTGCAGCCATCTGTCTAGCACAACCTGAATAGAGAGTGTTAATTTGTACCAGCTGAACAGCTTGCCCAGAAACATTTCTGGGTTTTTTGTTTTTTAAATGTCTGGGTAGAAGAGGTGTATGATACCTTGTGAGGCTACCTGGAACAGAGGCTAGACAGTGTTAAAGGAATAAAGGAGGTATTTATTAAAAGGCCGTCAAAGGATACACCTTGAGCAGTACAAGAGCCTGGCTGAGGCTACACCCAAGATGGACCCCAAGTCACAAGTTTTCACACTTCTATAAGTTTTGTTCCATTTACATATTGGGGTTAATTGTCCAATTACAGCTTCAGGTTATGAAATCCCATCCTCCCAGATTGGTCTCCTCAATTCAATGTAGTTTGTACTCACTGGGCCTGAAGCTGTAACAGTGTCCTTGGTTCTCAGGCTGGAAAAGGATTGTTTTGTCTAACTCCCCTGTGAAGAGAACTTGCTAACACTTTATATGGAGTTCAGAGTTATATACCAACGCAGAACAGAATCTGCAAAGTATGAAAGCTAAAACTTAAGGCATCATGTAACCTTTGCCAGAACTAAACTAAAGCTAGCATTTCTGTTTCCAGCAGCAGGATTTCAAGGGTAGAAATGTAGGTTTTATAAATGTAGGGTTTTTTTATTCAGGGCTTTTTGTTTTTGTAATGCACCAACATTTCCTGCAGTACTACTGGGACAAGTTGACATTTGAGGGTTTTTTACAACAAAGTTGCTATGGTGAAGCTTTGATTTTCCCCTCTGCATGTATCAAGTGGAAAGTCTACCAGAATTTGCCTGTTAAATCACAACAGAAAGTCCATTTCTGATACCAGGGGGATGTGCTTTTTTCCCCTGGAATACTAATTTTCAATTAGAACACTTTGTGGTACAATAAAAAAAAATAAATTCAGAAATAAATATGTTATATTGCTCATCTCACAGAAAAAAAAGTGAACATCTTTTCAAAGAGAAGCCCTCAATTTTCCTTCTCTTTAGCCAGGAATTACCAGCTCCACTGTTGCCTGGAAGTGCATGTATTACTGACTGAGCTAGCAGTGAGTTTGAGCTCACTTTGCAGAGTTTTCCCCCGTGGTGTGGAGCAGCACCGTCTTTATATTTGCTTTTGACAGAGTTCTTCTACTGCAAGACTTGAAAGTCATTCCCTCTGGAGGAGCAGATAATTGTTTGCTTCTGGGAGGAGCAGAGATTTTCAAACTCAGTGCAGCTGTAAAAATTTGAAGGCTGATTTTTGGCCAGGTTGTGCATGAAAGGAGGACAGGCAGATGAAAGCTGTAGGCTTTTCTAAATCAACACAATATATGTGAGATGGGAAGACCTTTCTTGTAGCTGAGCCTGCTGTGATTAACATCTGATTTAAAATGGCCTGACATGAGGAGTGTCAGATAAAGTCCCTGAGACATGGTTCTGAGAAAATCCAGATCATTACATGTTCTAGCCTGAGCTCCTGGTGGCAAAATCACTGGAGACTAGATGCAGGGAAAGCAAGACCCTAGCACAGCAGCCTTTGAGGGAGGAAGAGCTGGGTAGGTTTGAAAAGGGGACCTTGGAGCCCATGGTGCTCCTCTGTGTGGGTGACATGCTGCAGTATGCTGGGAGACTGCTCCAGGTGGGCACAGGAAAATCAGCGTATCAGGTAAAAAGGTTTGGGAATTGGGGGTCTTACTCTGCTGGGGTCCTTGCAAGCGTGGTATGTGAGTGGTGGTATCTGAAGAGATGGTGAAATCAGTGGGCAATACTAAATGAAAGAGGGAGAGCTCAAATACTTCATGCAGAAAACAAGTGAAATCCACACTACCTAGACAAGAAGGGAGCAAACTCCCTTACATATTTCCTTCTGTCACCATTGCTGGGAGGAATTTGAGGAGAGACAGAGTCTTTTGTGCATCTGATAGCAGTACCAGGAAAAAAAAACCTCATATCTGAACTTCTTTCAATGCCAGAGACTTTGAATCAACTTCTTAGATATCAAATAATCTGCATAGAGGATTTTTTATTTCAGGTCCAAAACTAAAAGAAAATTGTTTCCTGATTTCTATTCAATTGTCCTCATGAGGTGTCAGAATGAAATGATAGTAATCTCATTAGAATATATGATCTCAAAGGACTTCTGCTAAAGAAAGATTTTTCCATTTAGTTATATAGAACTAATGACTATATAATGTATTTCAAGTTAAAAAAGCTTGTGGTTATTAATTCATTATTCCTTGAAATTCATTAAAATTGTCTGCACTGTTTAAATCAAATCCAAGGCTTTAACTTGTCCTTACATACTGTAGGCTTTTGCTTAACTTCAGATGTAATCTTCAACCTTTATCCTTATTGATTCCACACCTGGATCACGGCTTCAGCTTACTGAAGCCATGTTGTCCAGATGCTGCCTTAGCATTCTGACTTAGGGAGGACACCTAGATCTTGCACATTTTCTTCATGCCAGGGAGTTAGATCCTGATCAGAGGCTAATCAGTTTTCTCTAAGAACCTTCTCCTTTTTATCATTCAGGATTCTTGTTTTCTGTAAGGGAGGTCATAAACTTGGCTCCTAAGGAAACATCCCTGATGTTGGGGAGCAACGCCCAGCCTACAGCCCTATGCAGCTTCTCTCAGTTTCAAGAACATGGGCTATACTTCCCAGCTCTTTCTCCTCTCTTCTCCCTTTTCAAATAAACACCAGCAAGGCAGCAAAGGTTGCAAAGAGTAGACTGTAGCATGGAAAAGCGAGGTGCAGGCAGGGCCCATTCTGTGGCCTTCCTGAGCTGTCTCAGCTGATCCGGTTCGCTACATGACAGCACGTTTTATCAAAGAGCATAATGACTGTTTGCTGCTAAGGACCCAGACGGTGTTTTGGTTACATAAACCATGTATTCAGGCAATCATTTGTAGTTATTTCCTCACTTCCTTGGAAAGCCAGAAGCTGTAGTTTTAGTTAGCTGAATTCCCTCATGTGCCCTTGCCCTGCTTGTCCCTGCAACCCAGCAGCTCAAGGAGGAAGACTCCATTGTCACTAAAAATATTCAGTTTCCATGGCAATAGGAGCTGACATCACCAGAATTTTCTCCCCTCTCAAACACTCCCTCCCCTAACCACCTTCAATGTGGGTTTTTTTTTCTGAAAGGGTTAGGAATAAAACCAAAACAATATGAGTTATAACTTAATGCTTTCCCTCATTGTTCCCCTCAGAGCTCCAAAAATCAGATGAAGCAATTTGCTTTGAAGAGTGCCAATGCCCTTGTGTGCACAAACAACCAGGGCTGAAGATTCAGCTTGCCAATGCTCCCGTTCCCAACTACTTGCTGGTGACAGGAGGTTGCAAGTTCCCAGACGTTTCAAGCAGACTGTGCTCGTCACCACCAGCTGTCCTGGTGGGAGTCCCTCTTCCCTTCCGTTTGTGATTAGGTCTTGTCTGTCGTCACTTGTTTCCCACAGTGATGGGTGTGTTTGGAGAGCTTGAACTGAGGCAACCTCACAGGGCAGCTTCCTTGAGTTGAGAGCCTATGACTGTTTGAAAGTTGAGATAATGAGAAAGCTAATCAGATTGGGAAATGTCAGCCAGAGTCTATATCTGTGTGAATTTAGAGGAAGAGTCACTTGTTTCTGGGCTCATTCTCATCAACATTTTAAGCCAGGCAGTTCTCTAGCAATACAGTAGTGAACAATTCCCCCTGCTCCCTCTATTCTGTGAAACAGTTGCATCCACATGTGGTTGGAGGTGATGCCACTGCCCCTCTAGAAAAGGAGATATCATCCCTTTATGTAGCTGACCTGAGGGTCTCCCTGACCTTGGGGGTGTGAATTCCATGTAGGGAGTGGTTGTTCTGCTTCTCGTGATCCAAGTGCTACAATTAACCATCTGTGTTGGGAATTCTGTCTGTCTTTTCCCTCTTCTGTGGCATCCCTGGAACATGTTAGGTAAATTAAGGGGCAGAGGACTTCACTACATGGTGGAGGGGGCTGGGGGAGAGGGTGTCATTGTGATTACATGTGTAATCAAAAATATGCCCAAAATCTTTCTCTAACTACTTGTTGCTTGAATTCCATTGACTGAGGAGAGGGCTTGTCTTTCAAAGCGTGCTGTCTTTATCTCTCTCTATTACCACAGTGGAATTTGCCATGTAGATCTCAAACTGTGGTCAAATTCCATCTTGTCCTTTACCTTTGCCGTGAGAAATGGAATTTTGGATATTTCAGCATTTTGAGATATTCTTGCAGTGTTCTTAAACAGCTTATAAAAGTGGTGCATTTCAGAACAAGACATAGCATTCTGTCAGTGCTTCAGTCTGCTTCAGTGCCCTTGGTTGTAATATTGTCTTACTATTCCTGCCTGAAATTTCCCATTTCCTATAGCCAAGTATTGCAGTAGCCTGTCCATTCAATCACAGCACCTCCCCATCAATTCATTCAGCTGCTTTCTTCATAGCCTCCAAGTTTGATTGGTTGGGTTTTTTTTCCCGTCTCCTCTTCTGAAGAGAGAAACCCCCTTCCTATTAGTAGGAACAGTAAACTTTGTTCACAGATGCACGTTGGTTCCATTTTTTCACACTGGAATACATATTATTTGCGTTTCCAAAGCAGTTCATGCTGTTCTATCTCTGACTTGTCATCTTCATTTCTTTTTTGTTCTCCCAAAAATACGCCTCAACTGCAAAATCCATCAGTGACTTTTTTCAGTTTTCTGTCAGGTTGTGATAAATAAATAAAGAACAGAGTGGCAAGAATTGTGCATTACAGAAGTACATCTGCTCACAAATGAATCCCCATTTAGTGTTGCATGTGAGGTTTATTACTTAGTTTTTCTCCAGCTAATGTATGTCACGATGATTACATATCATTCCAGCCATATCAACCTAATTACTTGTGTGAACCAGACTTGTAATCTCATAAGAGATTATAGCACATTAGTTTGATGATGTCTATTTTTCCTTAAACTTGTATTGGGTATGGTTAATTTTCTTATTCACTTTTAATCCATAATCTATCCAAGGCTCATATTGACAATTTCATTACTGTACTGTCACCAGCATTAGTCCTGCCATTGAGATCACTGTGTACTGGCACAACATCAGAATTCCTTTGACCCTTGGATGCTTTCCCAGTCTTCTGAGCCTAATCAAAAATTATCGGTACTGGTTCAGATATTTTCTGGCCATCTCTTTTAAAACTCTTGCATACAGATCGTCCAGGCTTGCTTATCTTAGAAAATCCCTATTTAGGCACAGCCTGAAATACTTGATCACAGCTGGAGCTGAAATTAGCTCATTATGATCAATGGTGCACATACATCATCTGACCTTCCCCAGAGGACTTTTTTTAAACTGATGTTTTCTGCCTTTTTTACACTATTAGTGACAATTCTGTTTTCTCATTCCAAAACTTACGTTGTTTGATGTGCTCTTTCAGTTCTCTTACAAATTTTCTGCAAGTCCATCTCCTCATTTATATTTATGGGTATCACCTTCCCCTCTCCTGCTATTACGTTGCTGCTTTTGCTTTCACTCATGCTGTATTATCTTTTTCACCTGTTCACCTTTCTTGTCTCTCCTGAAGCTTCTTGGATACCTGATAAATATTCCTAAACAACACTTGACTGTAATCCACAGCCCATGAATTGAAGTCTGACTAGTTTGACACTTGGAGCTATTTAAAAGACATGTAGATGTGACTGGTGCTTAAGGACACTGTTTAGTGGTGGACTTGGCTAGGCTGAGTTGGACTCAAAGATCTTAAAGGAGTTTTCCAATGTAAATGATTTTAGGATTCTATGCCTGTTTCTGTGTGGTTTCAAACTCGTGAATATGGCCTCTCAAATCTACCAGATATATCTGGTACTTTTTATGACCTTGCATGAGTTGGACATAACACACACAATCAAGTTCTATAATATTTTTTAAATAATAACTTGTTAGACAACCTCTCTGTCTTCCATTCTTGAATACAAATTTCTGTGATTTGTAGGGCTGAAAACTTCCAAGGAGATTTAGGTAACCTAAATGCATTGCTCAAATTTAGTTCCTAGTGGTGGGTTGGGAGAATGCTTTTATCAAGAGAGCTGGTCAGCCTGTATTCTGGTGTGATCTGGACATACCAGATCATAGATAATCAGGGTTGGAAAGGGCCCCCTGGAGTCTCCACTCCAATTTTGTTCAAAGGAGGGTCAACAGCAAACTCAAGTTAGAGTTTTCCAGTCAAATCGTGCCAACCACCGCAGATGGCGATGGCACTATCTCTCACCATCCCAGCCCTACTGCTGATGTGCCTTTGTAACTGGTCTGAACATCCCTTTCCTCTCTGGTTTTGTGTTTGTTGTGTCTTGTTCTCCTGCCATGTGGCACTATGAAGATTCTGGCTTAATCTCACTGAGTGCCTCATAGGTACCAAGGAACTGCTCTTGGGTCCCACCAAAATCAACTCCTCTCCAAGCTAAATAAGCCCACATCCTGCAGCCTCTCAGGATCAGGATCTCAGCTCACAGGACAAATGCTCCAACCCTGAGAACCTTGGTGACCCTCCACGGAACTTGCTTCAATTTATCAACACCTTCATTTATTGGAGGGCCAAAAGTTCTGCTTTCATGGTCTACCTGAGTGCAAAGTAAGGGGCATAATCCCTCCCTCATCCACCTGCTGCAATCTGACTGGTGCAGCTTGGGATGTCATTGTCCTTCCCTGCATTGACCTGTTCCCCAAGGCAGCTCCTTTTCAGCAGCACCACTGTCCATCAGTCCAGCCCAAATGCAGGACCTTGCATTCACCTCTTGAATTGCATGAGGCTCCTGTCAGCCCATTTCTCTAGCCAGGAGGAATTCTCTATATGGCAGAAAATTAATCTGTAAGTACTTGGTCACTGATTCTATACTGGAAAATGCAGTTTTTGATAGAGTGTGTTACTCCTTCTCTCTTTCTGTCCACTAGAGCCTCCCTACTAGGTTAAAATCCTTGATTTTAATATTCCTTTCATGCAGATTTTCCCACCAGGCCTTCCTAATGCCACTTAGGCATTATGCTCATAAAATGAACAATTTTTATTCTCTTTAATCCTCAGGCCCCTGGCACTAGGTGTAGAGGCGACACTATTTTTCTCCTCTTTACATCTTTTAGTGCCTTGATTAGTTTTGTTCTTGACATGGAGGTCCTGTAAGAATTAACTCTTTTCCTAGTTTTATCACTTTCCCCTTTGGTCTTTTATTTAATCTTCTGACTGGTTTTTCAGTTCTCTAAAACCTAATTTTTGTTCTAATGAAATGGTGGGTAATATTTCTGCACAAGATTAGCCCAGCTCTCTGCCAGTCTTATGCTCTGTGTGGCTGGTTAAGGTTCATTACCAGGTTCCTCCATCACCTGTTCACCTGCTGGCCAGAATGTGCCACTAAGGAGTTCAGCTGAATAGTTCTTGTCCAACTTCTTCAGAAAGGGACAGAAATCCAAGTCTATAATATGTGGTATATATATCATGATAAGAAAAACAATTAGTTTCAAAACACATCATCATGGGTAAATACTGTCCTTGAAGGCTGAAAGCCTTCCTGAATTTGCTTTTTAGTTTCACCTATAGTACGGCAGAACAGCTCTCCTGGTATCTCCATTTCTTTTCCAAAACATTCTTTCCTTTCTGAGTAGTTATTCAGCCTTTGGAAAGGGTTTTGCACAGCTGAAGATCTCTTCTCAGGCAAGCCTGACAGCACCTTAAGCTGAGCAGAACACTTCTCACTTCCTGTGCCTTTTGGCTAGTTGCTTCTTCAGGAATTCTTTATGCGGCTTTCACACTGGGAGTCTGGAAAGTATTTCTATTAACTGAGATATTACTTTTACATTTTCTTTCTTATAGTTATCTCCTGTCCTTGAGTTCTGTTCCCCATAATTCCCTAGATATGGCATCCTTTCCCAAAACTTGGAGTGATGATGCTCCCCAAATTCATCCATCCAAGCTCTTTTCAAACGTGTGCAGCATCACTATGAACACCAACTTTCTCCTAACATGGAAAGCCCTTATGGCCCCAAGTTCATCCCTCTAAATTTCAGCCTAGGAAAGGGAACTGGCAGCTCTCTGAAGGATGTGAGGTACCAATCACCCATCCTCAAATGCCCACCTGTTTCCAGGAAACAAATCCATCACTGCCTGGTGCCCTTTCACCCTGTGAAGATGCTTCTTAGCCTGAAACACAGCAACTGGCCTTAATCTCACAAGATGGGGGAAGTGTTGCCAATCTTCTGCTTTTCCTTTGCTTTTAATTAACTGCAGTCCTTCAGGGACCTGGCCAGAATTTGCATAGTTATGACTTTAAAATCTCAGATCATTAAATACTTATTAGCAGCAGGGTAAACAGCAGAATGCTCAGAAAATCCTAGTTAGCTAATGTTCGATGCCAAATAGAAGTCTCTATAAAATTATGGCAAGTTAAAGAAAACTGTAATAAATATAGCAATTAGGTGTTTCAAGTAGTGATCAGAAAAAGATGGAAACCAGCAAGGAGCAGGCTAAATAGCATCTTAACCAAAGGTAGAAATAGCAGCAGCACAGCCCTCCCCTCAAACGTGCACTCGCTTTTTCCTCCTTAATGATACTAATTATTTCATTTGCTTTCTCCCAGTAAAACTATCCCTAGATGTGCAACATATTGAAATGAAAGCAGTCATCAAAACGAAATGAATCACACCAGAGAAGAATAAAAACAAGGAGGCAGCGCTACCCTGCCTGTGTAACGTGTAGCTTTCAATTATTGCCTCTGATTTTTTTGCCTTCCTGAAAGCTAATTCCCTACCATGTGAATGTTAGGTTTTTTTTAAAAAAATCAAAACACAAACCTGCCAAAAAGGTAAAACCAGCAGGCTTATAGGGCCAAAATGCAAACATTCTTTTTCATTTTCCTTTTTTTTCCCCCCCTCTAAGCAGTGAAATACGGAGCTCAGAGGTGAGGGCCCATCACTCGCATACAGTCATCTGAGCTTGGCGAGTCCTTCTGGCTTTCTTATCACAGTGTGAAAACCTGCTTATGTCTTTTCGTATCATGTCTCTGAAACTATTAAGAAACTCTGACATTTTCTCTTAGTACACAGTTTGCAGAGAAATCTGAGTGTTTCAGGGTGTGAAATAATCACATTCCAGGCAGAAAGGGACCAGTCTCACAGGCTCTGGAAGCTTTCAGCGGCTTTTGCTTGCACAGCAATACAAAAAAAAAAAAGGTAAAAAAATATTTTGTACTGGAGGGGGGAGAGTAGCAGGTTATTTTTTTTAAGAATACAAAGCATCACAGCTCAGGAGCTGACTGTGTAATTAGTAATTGATCTATCACTCCCTGAGGAAATGTCTTTTTACTTACAGAATTATAGACCCTTTATTATTATTATATTTCATAAATGGCGAAAAAGAGTGCAATTTTTGCATTTCTTGTTTTACTAACAAGGCTTTTTTTTTTTTTTTTTACTTCTATCTTTCAGTTTTTGTGTCAGCAGAGAGTTGTCTTTTTGCAACATAATGAGCTCTAAATTTAAAAGAGATAAGCAGGACTACTTAGCTTAGTACACTGTGGTTTGCAGAGCAATTTGGAGGCCTACTGTGTTATTCCACTTATTCTGTGGTAGATGTTGAAAGGATTTTGGATCATCTGTTTAGGATGCATGTTGAAAGCTGGCCCCAGAGGCACCTAACTGTGAAATGCACAGTTTGTTCTTCAGGTATCTATATCTATATGGATAAATCTATCTACCCCAAGTGAGCTGATAGGAGAGTCAGTGCTGGGATCTGCCTGGCAGCCCCATGCCTCCTGCACCACGATGCCCCATATAGCAAAAGATCAGGTCCAAATAATGAAAGAGTCTTTAACTTTTGCTGTAGCCTGCTGGACCTTTGGGGAAAGTAAGGATGTAGCTCCAGCTGTAGAGCAAAACGATAGGCATGGGGCAGAAATCTTCAAAAAGTAGGTCCTGGCTGGGAGCCCTGCTGGGCTGGCAAGTAGCCAGTCTGCATCTGCTGGTTTGTGTGCACCCTGTGGCTGCAGACTCCGAGTGGAGGCAGTAGCCTTCTGCTCCTGCCCAATGTCCCATCAGGCCTCATCAAAATCTCCTGGCTCTGCTTCTAATATATCCAGATGGATTTTCAAGAGGTGGGATTCATCTTCCAGCTCTCTTTGTGTACAAGCTCAGGCATGCCCAGCCTTAGCAAGGGAGGTGTCTTGAATGCCCATATGCCTCATGCTCTAGACCTTTATCTGTGTGCTCTTCCTCCTGCCTCATTGCTGTTACTCCAGTGCTGGTGGTCCCCACTATCCATGCAGTTGTGGACAGCAGGAAGGCAATAAGTGGATTTTAGTGTCTGCCTTCTCTTTCCACAGCACAGATTCAGCTAATGGAGTCTCTGGGGTAGCCTGGCCAGCTCTGTTCTCCATATTCCCTGCCTGCTGCTACACCACTGGCCACAGAGGACCAGGCCTGTGTGGATCTAGTGATGCATATGCCTTTTTTTACTTTCTTTTCCCCAGGATGCCTCAATAATGTCGGGGGGAGATATGGAACCATTGGAATACATTGTCCAGTCCAAATACCAGCTTTGCTCCTTCTTTGCATTGTAGCCACAGTCTTTGAAGCCAGAGCAGAAGCACTGAGACCTTCTTCTTGTCCTGATGTGTATGGCTGAAGTGGAGGAATTTAGGGGTAAATCTCCCACCACCCCACAAACTTCAGGTGGAAGATTTCAGTTCATATATCAGGGCTAGACATTTTGGTAAATGTCAAGATGTCAGCTCCAACTTTTTACATAGATATCTGAATAAAATTTCTGTCAGGGAAAACTGATGGTCTTAGTTTTTCCCATGGACTCCTGCGTTCTAGATATTCAAAGTGGTAAAAATTCCAGTCTGCAAAATGTGATCGCCAGATCAAGGAGCTGAGGACAGAAAGGCATATTCCTGTACACAGAAGACATTGATTAAATCCCATCTAGCCATGGTATAGGTACATAGCAGTCTTTGAGCCCTGACATAGCTGAGAAGCTGAAGGAGTTCAGACCAGAGACCAGTCAAAGTCTTCTGCCCTGGTTGCATCAGGTGCTCATAGATGTAGGGATCAAATAGAAGCCCACAGGCAGGAAAAGCTTCACTTCCCACAGAGACTCATAGCAAGTCTGAAACTACATCTAGAAAGACCCAGCCATGAAGTTTTTGGCTTCAATGCTAAACCTAAATTTATTTGACAAAAAAAAAAATGAATTGATTAGATTGCAGTTAATTAGATTTCAATTGAAAACTTCTATCAGAGAAGGGGAATCAGGCAGCTTTTGTATTTGACAAAAACATATTGGCTTTGTATCATAAGAAAAATACCGCCTCGGTATTTTTCATGAATGATTTTAGAATAGGTTTTAAATACCATTTCTTGACTGCTAATTTTCAGCAAATAGAAGTTCAGAAGCCAAGATTAGGAAAGTTAATAAGTATGTAATAAAGGTATAAGGAGATGTAAATACAAGGAAGTAAATGGTAATGTTTGAACTGTTTTAATAATGGATTTCATTGAAGCTAAGTGCAAGGTAGCAGCTAGTCAGGCATTGCATATTGTCTTGGGTCACACGTGCAGCAGATAAAAGTCTGAACTTTCTGGACTCCATACATGGCTTTTGTATTGCCACTATGTCTATTTTAGATAGCCTTAGCTTTATCCCTCCATGCTGCTGGTCAGTCTGCTATCCTGTGCCTGGCACAGAGCCGTGCTGGCCGTGCATTTCTGCTGTTGGACAATGAGTCCTGCTGCTCCTCTCGAGTGCCAAGGCAGATCCAAGCCCACTCTCAAGCTCACAGGTGCAGAGGACAAAATAAGTGCCAAGCTGTAGCTGATGAAGCTGTTCTGGTGCAGTTGAGGCCTCACGAGCATTGAAGGTTTCCATGCCCCCTTGTCCCTGTGTACTCGCTGTCTGCTCCAGTGGCATGACACAGGACAGAGGTATGTGAGACCAGGCACATTCTGGACAGGGTCAGCATGCTAACAAATTGCTCACTTGTTCCCTGCACTAGCTTGGTCTCATCCCTGTTTAACTCCAGGTCCTTTGTGTGCTCAGCTGAGCAGATTTACCTAAATGGAAAAATAGGAAGGAAAGTCAAGGGGCAAATGGAAAAAGTGGGAACGAAGAAGAAAGATTAAAATGAGAGGTAGAAATGTTGCAGGCAGTGTGTGTCAGAGGGATGTAAAGAGGCAGGGGGCAGGTGGGATGCCTGGAGAGTGGGGAGGGAGGCAGAGCTCAAATAGAGAGGTGTTCCCTGCCAGGCATCCCCCTGCTCCTGCAGGATGAACCCCATACATGCAGCCAGTGCCTCTGTCCATTTCCCACCCTGCCAGTGTTCCCAGAGTGCATCTGTCTTGAGCTGTGTGGTGTGAGGACACTGCCTGTGCCAATCCCCTCTCCTTCCAGAAGTGTTTCATGTAGAAGGTTTTGAAAAAGAAAACCTCTAGCAAGGGAAGAAGAATTACAGTAAATATTCAATTACCTTGACAGCTCAGAGCTCAAATTCCATCACAGATGAGAAGTTTGTCTTATTTAGCATAGTTTAAGCTTCTGAACCTGTCCCTCCACTCACCCACTCACACAAGAGGCCACAAAATACTTCAGTGATGCCAGAAATGAGCTGCTGTTTCCCTCAGAAGAGATGCATTTCACCCTGCTCCCTCATGAGAAATAGAAAGAACTCACAACCAGCACAGTCCTTTCTTCTTTTCCTCCCCTTCTCACATCCTAGATTTTGTTTGACTGGCCCTAGACCTTGAAGAATCCATGGTGTTTACTAACAAGACATGCTTTAAGCAGCCAAGAGAGAGGAGAACAAGAAGAAGGGTAGCCAGGTCATGGGGGCTACCCTTGCTCATGGCACTGAGCTGGTGCAAAGAAAGAACAAGGAGCCTGGGAATCTCCTGGAGTTCCATGGGTGGCCATTCATTTTGTACCAGCTGTAAAATTATCTTGGTTTGCAAACACTCAGCAAACGCAGGGTTCTGCAGGTTGCTGAGGTGATAAGGATCCAAAACCCACCTGCCTGGGAGTCCAAACAAGCACAGTACACCTGACTCACCACCAGAAGATCTCAGAAAATGTGAACCTGCTGACAGCTCCTGGCTGATCACTTTTTGCGATGAGTCCTTTTGGCTCTGTGTCAACCTGACATCACCTCCATGTATGGCACTAGGAGATGGGGCACAGCCCAAACCTAGAGCAGGTTAAGTGACCACAGTGTCCAGGCTGTGGGGAGCAGGGCTGGCTGGAGAATGGTAATAACAAAAAGAGCTGGGCTAGCAATGCCTGAAATGCTGTAGATGCCTGGAGACTCCAGCAGAGTCACTTAGAGATCCTATTTCATTAGAGAATGGAGGCATCATTTGGGTTTATCTGTTTGATCTACCCAGAAGGTGGGTGGGTTTTTGGTAATCAATGGAGTTTCATTGCACTTTGGTCATCTGCATTGTGTGGGCATGCTACCATTGCACAAAGGGAAGAGTGAACATAAGCTGATGCTGAACTGATCACTAGAAATGAAAAGGCGAAAATGAGAAGCCCTAATGCAAAATTACACTGGAATTGCATTGAAATTGTTTGGATACAATCTCCGTGACTACAATAGTCATATCTCATCTGCAGGGATTTAAGCATCTTGGATTTCTCTGTTATTACAGCCAAGACCAGGAGGCCTCAGGAAGAGCTGTAGGCAGAAGGGGTCTGTTAATCGAGCTGAATTCCTGGGGCCTCCTAGGGCTGAGTTCATTTTTGTCACAGGTTGCTCTCTGAAAGATTTAGCAGTTGCCCTTTTCTAACCCATGCTTGGGAACAACCTGCTGTTTTCCCTGGCAGTGTGATTGTCTGTTCAGCTTTTTTGTCTGGCTGCACTGGAAGGTAATGGCAGTAAATCTGTGACTCTGTGGCCACTGAGGGCTGCAGGAGGCTGGCTTGCTGCTGTCTGAACCACAGAGTTGAGTTAAGACAGCATTTGTCTTGTGCTGAAAGGACCCACAGTCACTACTTGGATGATTGATAATTTTCTATTGACACAGGGACTGTACTACATAGATGGCAAACTCATTCCAGCTAAGAGAAGGCAGTGATGTGCAGCTGGTTATGGTTACTCAAATGCTGTAGCCACAAAACAGGACAAAACCAAATGGTTTGAAAACAATTAAATTAATTAAATTGAATTCTGCATGGTTAAGGCTAAGAAAAGATGTCACCTCCACCCATTGGTTTAATGTCACCCCTAGCCCTGTGCTTTTCCCCTGTGTCCAGCTTCTCTGAGGGCCACAGTATTCAGGACTTCTCATTTGGCTCCTCGCAGTTCAGAAAAAAATACTTTTTTAAATTAGATGTATTTTGGGCCAACAGCTTACTTGGCATTTGACTCTGTTTTGGGTTGTTCTGCAACTGCTCCAAAAAACTGTATTTACTTTTTTTTTGCCTTCAGAGGCAACCCAGTTCTCTTAGGAGATGAGTGTTTTTAGGAGAGGAAAGGAAGTTCAGTGGGACTTCACCAAGCTTGAGGCCTTTATGTTTCTGTGCCTATACATAACCCCACAGCAGACTGCAGTGTGGGGGCTCTTGCAGTCAGGAAACTGCTTCTGTGTGTCAGCTCTCTGTGAAGAGCTGCTAGCTCATGTCCTGGGAGCAGTACAACTCTGTCTGTAGTGTGCTTTGCCTGTAACTGGAATTCCAAAGTTTCAGCAGGTCTGTCCAGTTCTGGAGCAGCAACACGCTGATGAGACAATCCTGCTTTATTTGGAGCAAGGTTGGTCAGTGCTTACTCAAGGCCCTTTCACTGTGTGCCTTTGCACCACACTGGGACGTCCTGTAGTCATGTCCATGCATTTATATCTCTGTGTGTTCCTCCTCCTTTCACACCTGCTTCCCAATTTCATCTGACTGGATCCTAAGCCTCTGTCTATCACTAATTCTTTCTGTAGGCCAGTTGAACATTTCTGCTTAGTTTGGGGTCGGGGCTTTTTTTGGAGGTGGGAATATTTTGATTATTTGTATGAAATCCCTTGTCTCTTCTTCTGCACTTGGTGTATGTGGAACTGACAGCTCCAGGGAGGTAAATGAATGCCACTGCATTTCAGAGGAAGAATTATTTCATGCAATTACCCTAAAAGTGCATGAGAGAACAGACTGAAAGGAATGAGGGAGAGAAAGAAAGAGAGCATGAGAGAGGATAATCACAACACTTCGACAGGTTTACCTCATTGTGTTTGAAAATCTATCACTCTGACAAGTCCCCTTTGTGAAAGATGTAGACAGATAACCAGGCATTAGCTCTTCAAGGTCCTCTTGAATGGAGGGTGATCAACAGAAGGATCAGTCCACTGCAGCATTTCACTTGATGCCTCTCCCTGGTTATTTTTTAAAGACTGGCTGTACCCCATTTCCCTCTCAGTGTCTCACTTTAGCTCTCTCATTTAATTCTCAGTGATTCCTGCTCAGGGGGATTTGGGTAAACTTTAGGTTGACTTGTGGGTCTTTCTGTATAAATTACAATGCTTTTGTTCTGAGAAAGGGTGCAGCAACCAAAGGCTGTCCCCCCAGTCCTTTCCCGTCTCTTGAGTTTTGTTAAAAGGCCAAGGAAAAGGGAACTTTTTGTAGTTCTATTATTCATGTCTGAGAAGAGATTCAGTAGAAGCAGTTCCTGTCCTAACTCTGCTGCTATTTCATGTTATTTTATTCCATGTGCAGATCAGAGTTACCCAAGGGCAGCTGGTGACAACAGCCCATGTCTTCCTGGAGGCCTCGTGCACCTCTGTTCATGAAAACATGAAAAATGCTTTGAGGTCCTCAGGTGGAAATTGCTGGCCAGGATAAATTACTGTTATAATGGTTTCCCGCCATGCTTTCAAAGAGAGAGGACATTTGCCATACTGGGTGAGAAGAGAACACTGGGCTGAAGATTGCTGGGCCAGGTCACTTTTTGTCACCTGCACCTGCTGCTCTTGCAGAAAAGCCAATGCATGAGTCACACCTCTTTACACTTTGAGGTTATTTACAGCACATGTTTTCAGGTTAGGAAAGCTAAGGTCTAGCGTATGTCCTAAAATTAGGCTTTTCTCCTTTTGGTTGGTGTCAAAAAGGAGTGATTCACTCCATGGGGGAAGCCTTTCCACCTATTCAAAGCAGTTAGTGATTTAAGTAAGAGGGTTTATTTCAGTGTGAGGTAAAGCAGGTTTAGCTGAACCTCCTCCTGAGACCATACCCTGCAGTGGGAGATGAGGGGAACAGAGGAAGCACCCCACTGTGCTGCAGGTTACTCCCAACTAAACTGGCCACACAGCTCCAGTCCTGCTGGCCTTGTGTGCAGTGGCCACCCCACATGTGTGTCCTGGCCAGGAGTCCCAGGATGAAGCTCAGGCTTCATCCTCATAGCTTCCAGAAGCTCTTCAATGAAGAAATGATAAACCTGTGGCGCAAGCAGAAATTCTGGATTCTGTTAAACTTTTTCTCTCTTTTTTCTCTCTCTCTCCCTCTCTTTCCCCTTCTGCAGGATGGTGGAGTACTCCCTGGATCTCCAAAACATTAACTTGTCTGCAATCCGTACAGTCCGTGTCCTGAGACCCCTGAAAGCTATCAACCGTGTGCCCAGTAAGTTCGTGCTTCCCTCTCGCACCTCTCAGCTCGGCCTGTGGGGAGGACATGATCAATAAGACTGCCTGTGGTGGAGTTGTCCCAGCCTGGCTCAGGTACAAAATGAATAGAGGTTTTCATAGGGCTCTGTGCAGGCTCTTCCCCATCACAGGCCCAAGAGGCGTTGTTGGATGGGCAGGAAAACAAGTCTGCCAGCATCTCTGTCCTGGTCATCCTTCTTGCATGGCCATGTTGATGGAACTTCAGGAACTGAAGGTGAACAATATGCAGTAAATTGAAGTGTTTTTCCTTTCTCTTACTGAAAGGCAACACAGGTTTAATGATGTCTGTAGGCTCAAAAAGGCCTGTGTGTGAGGTCTGGAGGAAGATCAGCTTTGGGAAGCAGGGAGAATTAGTTTGCTCAGGCTTTCACAAGACCTTCCAGATCTTCTCATCTGAAAAATTTTCATGTCATTACAGGGTAGGGGCATGTAGCACCAACTCATTTTTCTTTTTTCCTCACCTTGTGCTTTGTATTCTCTCTTTTGTGCCAGCTAGCCCCTCTGTGAGCTGCTGTGTGTGTATGAGCCAGGCCTGGGGCAGCCAGGGCTGTGCCCAAACCTGGATGTGTCAGCCCTGGGAAATTTTAGGCATTTCTTCTGCAAGAATGGCAGGAAGTCTCTTTGCTGCTCTCCATAATCTCCCTGATCAGCCTGTCTGCACTGTCTAAGACCTTGCCAGAGCTCTCCTAATCCTTCTCTCAAACTCAGATGCTCCTTTTTCTTTTCCAGACCTGAGAAAGTTTGCACAGTTGACCTCCTAGTCTGTATCATATGTTTTCCCTTGTGCCAAAGTAATTTTCATTATGTCACCTATTGCTTGAACATGCTGTGGAGGTGGATTTCAGAGACTCGGACTTCATGCAAAGCCCTTCTATAAAAGGATCTTGTCCCTCTTCTTGGATGTACTTTTATCTTTGAGCAATAACCCTGAACAGGTGTGAAAGAGAAGCTGAGGCACAGTTCTGTGTGCCCAGCATAGCAGGAGGGGACCAGGCAAAAGAGGCACTGGTTGGGGCACTGAGAGAACAGACAGGAATGTAACAGGTTGTCGTGGTTTTAAACCAATAACTAAGAAAATTACTTATTTCTTGCTGTGAGATATGGATTAGAACAAGAGCAAAACAGGCATAAAACTTAAAAGGAAAAAAAAAGAAAGTTTATTGACAAACTACAATAAGAACACCAGAATAAACTTCTAGAAAAACCTTTTCATCCCCTGTCTACCCACTATTCCCTTGTTCACATGACAAAAGAGACAAAACCTTTGGAACTTTGATGGTTAAAACAGTCCCAATTCTTGCTACTGTCTTTTCACCAGTCTTTATAGAGAAACAGAAGTTTCTTCCTGTTAATTTATGGAGTTTCTCACAAGAAAAACTATTTTTGTTATAGTTTTCCATTGCTCTAATGTTAGCTGCCCAGAGCTGCTATTATTAGAGCCCACTCCTCCCATTTTCACATCACTCTCAAGTGTGTATGGGCCATGAGTCTAGGGATGGGATTTTTAAGGATAAGTTATTCAAAGGCAAAAAGTCTTCTTCATCTGTTTCTGTGAGCTTCACTAGAAAACAGTTTTCTCATTGCCTCTCAAGGCTTCAAATCTTCCAGCACTTCACTGTACCATAATTACTCTGCTTTTTACTCAAAATTTACACTTTGAACACTCTATTCCTCCCTATATACTGTCATGAATTAAAGGAGTGTTTTCAAGACCTTATTGTCCATTTCCATAGTTTTAACAGAAAGACATTTCAGCTTAATTAAAGCATCTTCTTAATTCTCTACCTTTTCTGAAGCTTCTTTTCTTTCCTGTCAGTGGTAGTTTATAAAGTCTCTTTTCATGTTGATCACTCTCTTTTCTCTGTCTGGATAAAAAGATTAATCCGCAAGTCTCATCTGGGTAATGAAAGAGTTAAAATCTTGCCCAGGCTGTTGTAGGTAGTTCTGTGGCCTCAGCCGGTGCAGGAGCTGGAGCCGTCTGCGATGGAAAGTTCCTCATGGCTGCTCTGGAGAGTGTAGGCGCCGCGCCCAGCCCGCTGCAGGCCCAGAGCCCTTCTCCTTCTTCACTCAGCAGTTTCTAGTGAATTTAGTTACAGCAAAAATCCTGCAGCCGAGCCAGAGATCGGCTCGGCCCGGCCCGGCCGGAGCCCGGAAAAAACCCCCTCCACAGGGCCCGCATCCCCCGGCCGGGAGACGCTGGGCCCAGCCCAGTCCCCGCCCGGCCGCATGGCCTGGGCAGGGAACGGGAGGCCTGGAGCTCCGCCACCCTTCCCAGCCAGGAAACAAAGAGAACCAAGAGAGCTCTGGTTTTACACTTTAAGGTAGGGTTCACAAGTTGATCCCACTTTTCAATGGCCTAAACTGCTGTCAATTCTCAGCAATGACTGATAATTGGTCAGGAGAAAAGACTCCAGGCAGTTCCCAGCAACTTAAACTTTCTTAAAGGTAAAGTAACTCCATGACACAGGTCCATAAAGATAACATTCAAGAGAAGCTTTTGGCTATTCACTGTCAGAAAAACAACCCCCCAGTCTGTCTCCATCTCGCTGGTTCTTCTCCGGAGAGGAGAGGGCTGGGAGTGAGCCCTGGTCCTGGGGTTGATGCCTTGTGAGGCTACCTAAAACAGAGGCTAGACAGTGTTAAAGGAATAAAGGAGGTATTTATTAAAAGGCCTTCAAAGGATACACCTTGAGCAGTACAAGAGCCTGGCTGAGGCTACACCCAAGATGGACCCCAAGTCACAAGTTTTCACACTTCTATAAGTTTTGTTCCATTTACGTATTTGGGTTAATTGTCCAATTACAGCTTCAGGTTATGAAATCCCATCCTCCCAGACTGCTCTCCTCAGTTCACTGTAGTTTGTACTTACTGGGCCTGAAGCTGTAACAGTGTCCTTGGTTCTCAGGCTGGAAAAGGATTTTTTTGTCTAACTCCCCTGTGAAGAGAACTTGCTAACACTTTATATGAAGTTCAGAGTTATATACCAGTGCAGTATGGAATCTGGAAAGTATGAAAGCTAAGACTTAAAGCATCAGGGTAGGACCTTTCTGTGAGGGCGATGACCTGGAGGCTGTGCATGGCAGGCTCACCCTGTCCTGGAAGATATGGGCAGCTATGTGAGAGCAGCACCATCCTCACATTGTGCAGCCTCCTTTCCTCCCTGCTTCTTCAGGTATGCCACGAGTTTGTGCTCAAAGACTATTTTGGGAGACTGATCCCTGTTATCAGGGTAGACTTAACCTTGGAGGCAAACGGAAACATCTGGAATGACCTCCAATTAACTCTTACAGGTGTCTGCCATTTTAATTACTGGACAAAGGTGGTCAGGAGGAGAGCTTGCCTGGCAGAAACTTAAGGCTTTTTCTTATTCCCATTTATCTCCTGGAACAGCCAGGGCTTTCCCAGGGAGGAACAGTGTAAGCCACATCAAAACTGACCCATCGGGGACCTGCTCCATCCATGCAGAGGCACCAGAGATGTTTTCCATCATCTTTCCTGACCTTTGCAGAGCAGATGCCATTGAATTTCTCCTGGCTGTTCCTGCCCTGACATTGCCTGTTTGCTCTTTTCATCAGTATAGAACTATACCTGTATGAAATTGATGCTGTTTTAATTTCCACTCTGTGGTTAAACCTTTATGTATTTTTCTTGCTACATAAATCTGTGGTTATATGTTATGTGCAGAGAATATTTTGGGAGAAAGACATCTTGCCATTAATTAAAACAAAACAAAAAAAAAAAAAAGAAAAAAGAAAGAAACTGGATTCCCTGGGAGAGGAAGCATTGACTTGAGGGCTGAAACCTAGCAAAGAGGTTGTAAACAAAGGTTTGTGATAAATGGGAATGAGCTGCATTAGAAGAAGGTGCCCAGTGGGCTACAACAAACAAAATTAATGGGACCTTTGGCCACAAATCTTTTTTTAATGTCTTTTTAAAGTTGTTCATTACTAATCTGAAGCAAGAGGAAAGTCTATTAGTGAGATTTACTGATGATATCAAGCTGGAGGTGGTGCAGGTGCTACCAAAGAAAGGGGGAAATAGGCCAGCCCAAGGCAGAGGGAGATTGAGGTCATGGCTGTGAGTGTGAGATGTCTGGGGAGAGGCAAGGAATGGGGGGTGGTTAATCCCAAAGGCAGACATTTGGCCAAATTCTAAAGGCTATGATGGAGGGGCCCAGTGTTCACCTTGGACATTTCTCAAAGGCTTCCACATGGACACCCAGGTAGGGACTGATTTTCACAGGGGAGTCTGGTTGTGTGGACTGAATAATGGCAGTTTATTATTAGGAGAATGGACAAAATGATTAGGAGCCTGACTGATTAGAGCATGAGTAGAAGAGTGCTCAAGTGGTCTGTCAGATTATTTAGTGCCCAAAGAACTCTACTAATCTGTTTGAAAAGTCCATGTACTTATGTAAGAAATTTCTGGAGAAGTTTGAGAGAAATTTTGTACAACATGAAGAAAAAAAAAAAAAAGGCGATAAGAGAAAATTAGAAGAGAGGAAATTCAGAAGGGATTTCTAAGGAAACAGTAGCAACATGACAGAGTAAAAAGTTAAATAAACTTATTTTGTATTCTTGGCAGGTGGGCAAGGCTGAAGCTTGAATGCACAAATTCCCAAATTGGATGTGTCTAAATTCTGCTTACGTGTGCTCATTTTTAACATGCTACTGAAAGCCCTTCTTCACAGTGACACACCCGAGTCTTTGAAATAATATCCCAAAAGGAGCTGGAAAATTCTATTTGCCTGTGCTGTACTCATTAGCTATGGTATAAAGGATACATGCAAGGATGTAAAGTCCCTCTGAATCTTGACAGAAGAGAAAAAGGACAACCAGTGTAACCAAAAGGTGGCAAATGTCCATTAAGAATGACAGTTTCTATCCAGTTTGTAGTTAGGCTGTAAAACTCGCTGTCACAGGAAGTGGCCGTGTGCAAGTGAAGGAAGTAAAATGGGATTTTCCAAGGGGTGCCCCATCCCTGGAAGTGTTCAAGGTCAGTTTGAATGGGACTTTGGGGAGCTGGACTGGTGGAAAGTGTTCTTGTCTGTGGCAGAGAGATTGAAAGTAGATGATCTTCAGTGTCCCTTCCAAACCAAACCATTCTATGAGAACTCACATGGAGACACTTGTAGATTCCAAACCTCCTTTGGGGTTAGAGCTGATCTTTAGCTACCAGTTATCAGCAATTGATTGCATTTCTCACAGTTCTCAGCAGGATGTGCTACTGACCATTTCAGGTTTCCTGTCTGAAGCAGTCTGGGGTTCTGCCCTGCCTGATCATTCCCCCATTCTCATGCCATCTGTGGAGCGTGCTAAAGAAGACACAAAGCACCCTGGTCTTGTAATATATATCACACCTTCGTTAATATTCCCTCTTTTTGCTCTTATTCCTGGCTACAACCCCAGGAACTCTGCCTTTTGGGGGGTCATGTTTAAAAATGCAGGAAATGAAAATCCAGAGATTGGTCTGGTCCTATTGCCATGCAATTCAGTTCCATGGCAATGAGCTGGTGTGACAAGCCCTGCAAGTCACTGAATAACTGTAAAGAGTGAAAAAAATACCCTCCAGGCCTCTGTCAGAGGTAGCTGCTTTCTGATTTGGGCATGTCTGCATCCAGGTCTTGAGGTGAAATTCCACATCCATTTGTTGTTAACCTTTTGTGATTGTGTGTCAGCTTGCTGGGTGAAATATTGCTCTTTGTGCTGGCTCTTTTTTTTTTTTGTTTCTTTTTGTTTCTTCTTCTCAAGGCAAGGCACAAGGTTTGGGGGGGTGGGAGCGAGGCTGGTTTTGTTTTATTTTTTGCCTGCTTTTGAGCAGTGAATCTGTGATCATTTCTGATAATTTGAATTTCTTGCTCTTCTTTTATTAAGTCTTGTTGACGTTGAAGAAGGAAATGTTTCTTCATTTTACTCTTTCTTGTCACATTGGCCTTATGCAAAGGAGAGCCTTTGCATTATGTTTGATGTCTTCCAGTTTCCACTTGCAATTTAGTAGCTGATTCATCATTTGGAAACAGATTTCTTCAGCTGCATAGAAGTGAAGGAATCTGTTGCAAAGCAACTTTACAGAGTAGAAAGTGTGTATATGTGCTAATACTCTGTAAGTACAGTAATATTTATGTGGAGTTACAGGTATTAGAAAAATAGCATTATATACTTATTACTTGGTGTGCAGGAAATAAAACTGCAGATTTGTGGGAAGTTCTGCTTCCACAGATGTGGAACAAACAAAAACAAATGTGTTTTTGTTCAGTCAGAACAAAAATAATCTTTTCCCATCCACTTTAATACAGCTTTATGTTGCCTAATTTTAGGTGGTTTGTTTCATTTAATGTTTTTACGTATACTGGTTCCTGACAAAAATGTGTAAAAATCAGAAATCCTTAATCATGCCATTCTAGTATTAGAATGCTTTCCTTTCTTCTTGTCCTCCTTTTCTTTTTGCTAAATGGCTAAATGTTTTAATAACTATTGCATTGTTTTTATTTCAATCAAATAGCATTTTTTTTTCCTACCACAAGTGCTGTGTCTAGTTCCATTTTTCTTTATTAATGATTATAATTATAGTAGCTCCATGGGTCCAAATAGACTGGATTTTTCTCCTTTTCTTCTAGAGATACCAAAGATATAAACCATGGCTTGTTATTTTTAGTCTTTCTTATGCTTCACACCAGGTTAGTGGGACTCAGTGAGTGTCACCAGCAGACTCAGAAATACAACTGACATCTCCTAACTCTCAGCTCTGCACTCATCTCACTATAGACCAAACCACCAATATAAAAATAATCAGAACCATCTGAGTGCCGAAATGGGAAAAGCAGATGTGTAACCTGTATATGCCTGCTTAAAATCTGTATTCCACACCAAGGTACCTGTGCTTGGCGCTGTAACAGTGCCTAAAACAGAGTAAGCTGGCTACGAACCCCGCACTTGGCATGGGGGAAAAGTGATGACATTTACTTCTCTAAATGTGTTTTTGAAGAACTAATTTCACTGATGAGCGTGTGTGAAGTGAGCTTCTGACTGAGATATATTAGGCTGTAAAACAGTCTCATTTACAGCTAGATCAGACAAAAACCAAGCACATTTGACAGGCACAATCCTGCCCTAGCAGTTGAAAATGCAAACGGATTATGAAATTCCTCTTCTAAGTGCCCCCCATAGAGCCTTTGCTTCAGATGCTTCAGTGTTTTTGCAAGAGGACTTACTGCTTCTCTTCCAACACTGATTCCCTTACAAAAATGTACTCTTCCAAATGTCTCTTTTGGAAGTACATTGTTTCCCCTTCTCGGTTTTGTTTTGTTCATTGTTTCCCTTCTCAGAAACTCAGATACTGTTGATTTTTCCAAATATTTAAACTTACCCAACTCACAGTTCTTTGTACGAGGTGCTCTGTAAATAGTTATTATCACACCTCAGTGACAAACAAACCACACTCTCAACCATGTGCAAATGTGCATACACACAGATTTACCCACATACAGCCTGAGCAGGTTAGTAAGGGCACAGGAGTGATGTTCTCTTGCAGCACCCATACAAAAAAGTTACACAAAGCCCTGCTCATTCCCTGATCAGGCTGTATGACTGAAATGTGTTTAAAGGTGAAGATGCCAGCTTTCTGCAGGCTCTGTCCCAGACAGGTGGGCAGGGAAGGGATGGAGAAAAGCTGTCAGGAAACAGGCTTCACCAATTCAGTCAAGTTCAGTCTATGTCCTCCCTTTCCAACCAAATGGAGCAAAGCACTGAATCGAGCAATGTGATTTGTGCCTGGAGCATGCCATTAAAGGATGCTCTTCCTCCAAGGAGGGTGACAGATCAGAGATGGAATTGTACTCAGAGCTGCACTATCCTTCATGAGCAGCTTTTTATCCAGTCAGTCAAGCCCTAAATTAGATGGACATGCTCAGGATAAAGTGAAACCATGTGAAGGGGAGAAGAGCAGAATGAAGATCAATAGAGATGAGAACAAAGAAGCGGGTCTGGAAAGAGAAATGCGCAGGAGACAAGTGGTAAGGTTTGCCAGGCACAGCACATGAAGGCCTGAAGCACCTCTGTGTGATGATGCACAGAAGTGGTGGGGAGGAAATCAAAACTGATACAAAGTCAAGGATGGTATAAAGAAGAACTATTGACTCACAAAATACTGGATGCATTTGCAAATCAACATTTCTCTGAAGCTCTTTAACAAACCAACTGGTCTGTAACCAGACCCACATTTTGTTGTGCTGGAGGAAGACTTCATAGAAGCCTGGAATGGTTTGATTTGGAAGGGACCTTAAAGATACCTCGTTCCAACTCTCCATCTCTGGGCAAGGACACCTTCCACTAGAGCAGGCTCCTCAGATCCCCATTCAGCCTGGCCTTGCACACTTTCAAGGATGAGGCATCCACAATTTGTCTGGATGTTCCAGTGCCTCACAACTCACAGTAATTTTTTTTCCTGTACTTAAGTCTTCAGTCACTGAAGACAGGATCCAATTTTATTTACTTGTTGTCTGATCTCAGTGCTGTTTCTCATGTGGATTCCAAGTGTGCAGTGTATTGCCAGGTGTTTAACTGGGTAATCAAAGTAAATTTTGGAGAAAACCCCCCAAAAATAATGAGGATTATATTCCTTTCTTAATGTAGTGTCATGGCAAGGAGCTGGGAAGTATTGAAATACAGGAACTAGAGACCTGGAAATGCTTTGTTTTGTATTATACATTGCTTAGTTTCTATTTTATGTGGTCACAAATCATGGGAGAAAGTAATATTTCCTTCTTTGAACCAGTCCACTTAATTTCACAATTATTAGCAAGTATTCAAGAGTCACAAATAGTGTGTTTGTGGGTTTTTCAGATGGCTTAAAAGCCATGAGATTTGAAAAAGGAAAAGGAAAAACAATCATAGATCATATTTATTTATTTTTCCCATGGCTTTCAGACCTTTAGGCTTGTGAGTCTTTTTTTTTCCACCCATAGTAGTGGGGAATAAAAAAATTCTTTCCTTTATTTATTTTTTTTTTTTTTTGGCTGCAATCTGAGATTTTCAAGTCATAGCAAGATTTCACACCTGAAGGTTTCTGCCATGCATCCCAAGACTGATGATAAAAATCACAAGAGTCTGTAACATCACTTCAGAATTTGTATTACTGAAAATAAAGCAAGCCTGGAAAAAACCAAAACATTACAGAAACCAGTCATAGAAAGACCTCTGATGGAATCTTTATTTCTCCCTTCTCCTGTAGGGGAACCTGCAGAGCCAGAATTTAAAAAAATGCTTAGCACCTCACAGCTCCCATTTTGACAATTCTGCTGCCTGTTCAAACAAGCTCAGCCTCCAGTGTACACAGTGCTCATGAAAGCCCAGCCATGTATTTTTCTGCCTAAATGGGAGCTGAGTTGTTTTGCAAAATCTGTCCCATGGGACCTATCAAGCAATGGATACCGTGGAAATGTGAGCAATAATGACAGTGTATTATGGGGTGAATGATACTGTCATATTACACTAATGCAAATTAAACTTTGTGTGTGTGGGCAAGGCAATTTACAATCATAACCTTAAATTTCTCTCTCTTTGTGTATTTTGGGACCGATTCTCTTGTTCACACTCATTTCACGTAATGTCATGTCATTGCCTGCAGTAGAAAGAAACATGATTCATGCTAGTGACAGCAAGAGGAAATTAGCCCTGTTAAATCTTACCCAAAAGTTTCATTAATGCCGTTTTACATAAAATTTTGCATTATTCTGTCCCACTTAGCACTAGAGATGTGTAAAGAAGTTAAGGATATGTATAGAATGGAGACAAGTGGCTCGCAGCCACAGCACTGGAGTTGACTTTTGTCCCTGGTGTTGGGTGGCTCCTGCAATTCCAAAAGAAAAGATGGCACTGTAAGTTTTTAATAGACTCTTCACTGAAAGTGAATGCAGTCATCGCTGCAGTGATAAATGGGGAAAAAATGAGATGATCAGTGAATGAACTACTGTAGCAGGTGGTAGTAGGTGTTGCTTATTAGATGTTCAGTATTACAAAAAAGAACAGAATGACAGAAATCCCCCAGAGAGACACCTCTCTAAGAAATAATCTGACACCTGTCATCACTCTCCAAGACAAGGTTGCTTAACAGTCCAAAGCTTGCAAGGGCATAATGGCAAGACAGTGAAGATAGGGGCTACTGACTGGGACGTTTGCCTGCATCCATTTCTGCTCATGTCACAGATTATGTGGCTACCAACCATGCTATGGTGGCACGTCCTGAATGTGACTGCTTGTGGAGGAGGAATTTTCTGTTGTTATCTGTGAACCTTAGCTGGGCTTACAGCATCCATCATAAGGTGCAGTCTGCTGCAAAGCTTGGGTGTCTCCTTCTCTTTGGATGGCAGAAAAGCTTGGACTGTGGCTACTCTTTTTCCAGAAATGTCAGCATTTAGGTGTCAAGGTAAATGCTCTGGATTTTACTCTCTTTCTTGAGGCCACTGCAACCGTGGGGACAGGTCTGCAATTAGGAGGCTTCACTTCTGAGCTTGCTTCTTCACATCACCTGGCAGCACCACCTGAGCCCCCTTTGGCAGCCTGCTGAGCACTGTGGCTCTGCAGTGCCTGTGTGTTTATTTGCTCCTCTTCCCCTCCAAAGAAAACAGCTTATCTCAGGTTTCATTTGCACTCCCTTTTCAGTGGTTGTTTTAGCTGAATGTCTGTTGGGAAGTGTTTTAAGTAGTGCATTTTTCCTCCCTTCTTACTCTTGTTTTTCATGCTCATGACCTGACCTGGTCCATGTCTTACTCTCTGACTGAAGAGGTGAGGTCTGTGTTAGTTCCTGGATCCCAAGGGAATAGTTTCTAGAACCTTGGAGCAAGTAGTTTAAAGAGAGTTTTTTTCTCTTATATGAGTGTACTCTAAATCTGCTCTGGAAAGCTCTGTTGTTCCAGCAGGGTGAAGCTCTGGCCAACAAGTATTTTCCTGGAGTTTTAGTCTCTCTTTTGGCTACCTCAGGCTTAAACTGAGAAGCACCTTGTAGGTAAGGACTTGGGCACTTAATGTTTAAACTTGAGTATTCTAAGGGAAGTCATTGTATGAAGATGAGGCTTGGTATGCCCATGTTACTGAGAAAAAGAACAACAGCTCTACAGACTGACTGAAGCTTTGTAAGTGCTGGAAGTGTCACGTTTTCATATCTTCTGTGGTTACAATGGGGAGTGACAAAGATAATTTGAGGTTATGTCATCAACAGTCTGAGTAGGATGAGGTTTCTGAGCCAGTCAGGGACGCTAAAAGGCTTTGCTTGTCAGTAAGGCAAGAGTGGGGATTTGACGAGGAACTGACCAGAGCTCCTGAGATATGGATCGTGCTGACCATCTAAAAGTGCTAAACTCCCAGCTCTAAATGTATCCTACAAATACACCAACAACCTGACAAAGAGATGAAGACTTTGCTTTTCTCTCAATGAGGCCAGTGTGTCTGGGGCAGTTTTTCCTTAGCAGCAGAACTGTCTTAAGGTCTCTCAGTACCTTGTACCATGGACTGGACCTGTCTTTCCACAGAGTTAATTTAATTTGGGTGTGGCCATCCATCTGGACATGCTCTCTCTCTTGCCTTCGTGCAAAGCAGGGAGTGATGGTTTGCAATATGAGTGAGACTGGCTTTGCAGCTTCAGGACAAAGCATGTGGGGCTGCACACTCTGACTCTTCCAGCTGAGCTCCTCTAGGTTGCACATCTTGTTTGCAGAAGAGGCCTCAGTTAGGAGGAATGCATCAAAGAGAAAAGATCTGTGTGGTGAGGGAAACTGTGGGTTATAGTATCAGTCAGCTTGGCATTGTGTCTGCTGTTGGACCCACAGCTGATTGGTATCTCTTGGTAGTAGTTTGGCCCAAGTTTGAGCTGATGATTATGAATGCAATGTGTGAAATGACAGCTAAGCCTCGGCTCAGCAGGAGATCAGTGAGGATGGCCACAAGTTGGAGCACCAGCTTGCACTGCGCACACTAACTGAGATTATTTTAACTACAGGGGTTGGCTGCAAAATAATAATAAATAAAAAAGTGCATGTCTCTCTCTGTGTACTTTCTGCACAATCTATCTGCTGGAATGCTTCCTTGGTTCTGAAAATTTCCATAAAGGAGCATGCACAGGAAAATCCTGCCAACCACATGCTAACTGGATGGACTGCCATGTGTCCTGGGGCAGGGGAGGAAGGAAAGAAGGCACGCTTGGACAAGCAGCCTGGCTGAGGGACATAATGACACTTCAGTTTCTGCATTCTGCAAAATGTCCTGCCAGCTACAGTCACAAGTGCTGATGGGAAGGAGATTTGGTTTTGTTCCAGTTAAAATGGCAATTGGTAACTTAGTCTGAGATGCAGGTGAGATGGGTGCTGAGAATTATGGTCTCCTCCATCTGCTCTACCCCAAGCGAGGGGATGATTGCCTCAATCCGGTATCGCCTGACTTCACATGCATTGGCTTTGTGCCTCACGCTATAGCTGCACCGGATTGAAAGCCTCAGAGGTCAGTGACATACAAGAAACCAGAAAGAGCAGGGTTGCTCACCCCCTCCTGAGCCAGCCCGCTAATCACAGGGTGATTAGCACCATGGAGTGAATCAGCTCAGCTGTCTGAGCAGGGGTGGCGGTGGCGGTGGCGGGCACAGCTGTGCCGCACATCTGGCTCGGCTGCCCGGGGCGCGCCCAGCCCTGCCCCGCTGCCCTGCGCTCTCCCCGGGGCCGCCACGGCACGCGAGTCCGCTTTGCTGCGATAGCCAGGCTAATCAGGGTTGGTGGCAAGTGCCTGGAGGGAGCTAGGGTCATTGTAGTGGCTGCTGAATTTGTCAGGAAGGGCCTCTGGGTGCCACCAGGATGAGAGAGATTTACTTCTTCCCAACCACGAAAGACTTGAACTTGACTTCAGAACCAATTGCGACTTTGCTCAGCCCTGTGATTCCTTCTGACGGGCACTTCTGGGCACTTCTCTCACCTTCCCACCGTTTCTCATCCCTGTGACATACTTCCCCCCATCTCCTGCTGTGTTCGGGTGGTGAACACCCCTGAGGCTTTGCTCCTGAGGGGTATCTTACCATAAGCAGCCCTCGTTCGAGGTACCATCGAGCATCCTTCTCTGCCCCTAGCAGAGCAGCAGGAAACCATTATGTGAGCATTGTTGTCTTCCTTGGATGCCCACAGACAAGGCCATTTCATTTCCTCCCTTCCCCTGGTCTCCTGGTCAGAGTGAGAGGAGAAAAGGCCTTTCTGAGCCCACACCTGGCACTCATGAATATTTAACATTTCCAGCTTTTATTTTCCTTGAAGAGCAAAACCTTTTCATATTTGATGCCCTGGAAGGCTGTTTGGTTGCTGAATGTTGTTTCATCAATGCTCTCTCTCCTCGCTTTTCCTCCAGACTGCCCAGCCTCTCTTCGCTTCTCTTCTTGAGCAGCATTTCCTTTTTTACAAAGGATGTTTCAGAAAAGGTCACTGTCCCTTTCATATCCCCTCCTTACTGTGAGCCAGCATGGCTTCTGCTCTGCCAGTGGTAAAGGACAAATGGGGACGTGGGGAAAGGCAGCAGTGGGGAGGGAGGCGAGGAAAAGTGTGCACATACGCTGAGGAGTGGCACAGAGGCAGAGAGGAGTTGTGGGCAGAGCAAGGGAAAAGTGGCCGAGCAGCAGGCAGAGGCAGCAGAAGATGGGAAGGAGGGAACAGCAGGATTTTGTTGAACAACTGGCTTTCCAGCACCTCTCTTTTTGACATTCAAGATGCACAGGTGTTGCTCTGGATGGCAACTTGTCCAGTCAAGGCCCCTTGCAAAATGGAAGTTTTCCAGTTCCCCAAAACAGAATATTACTTAAGCTGCATGTCCCATTTCCACACCCGGGCAGGTGCTTTAGAGACCTCATTATTTTGGCTACCAGCTTTTACAGTAAATCATCACCTGTTGTCCTTAGGCTTTTCAGCCTTTTTCCCTCTTTCTCCTGCAATTGGAACTGATGTTTGAACATTTGGATGGGTGTAGATTCAGTGTTACTGTTTTTGAGGGCCCAATCTCATATCCACAGTCAGCATCAATGGGAAGAGAAAGATGAATCTGTCTAACTGTGAAATTCAAAAGAAAAAAAAGTTTCATTTGGACTTAGAACCTGTTATTGCTGAAATTTTTTGTGATGTGGATAAGATGCCAGGTGGTGGGGGAAACTTGCCAGTTCTTGTGTCATGGCACCACGTACCCCAGAGGGCCTAACATGAGGGCAATAGCTACAATCTTGGAGCTGTGGAGAGCATATTCTTGTACCATCAGTAATTCCTCTGAGAGTCAGGATGGAGAACGTATGGGCAGGCAGGGTGTTTCCAACAAAAAGGCAGACAAGTTTTGCTCATCACTTGCTTTCTCTTGGAACACAGACAAAATCAATTTTTGCAAATTCTGACCCAACAAGCATGCTGTCTGTAAAATTCTGGTGGGAATGTCTGTTTTGTCTGTTCTGCATTTCAACGTAAGGGCAGCCTCATCTCTCCCATTACTCAGCTCTGAAATGGAGCTAGCATCAATTGATCTGAAAAACATCACCCCCTCTTGCAGCATTACTGGCACAGCTTCCTGTGTCACTTGGCTCTCCCCAGTGTACTAACCAGGACAGTTAATGGGAGCTACTGAGCTCGTTCTGTGACACGACATTAATGCTGGGAACATGCAGCACTACAGGGAGGATCCACGGTCTTGAAGTCCCAGTGCTGTTCAGAGCATTTCTGCAGGGCCCAGCAGGTCACAGTGGCTGTGCTATTGGGCTTGTGTGCTGAGAGGTCAGAGAGCTGTCAGTGACTCAGGGCATGGCTGTGATCCCCAGCGAGTGGCTGGAGCTGTGTCCCTGCACTGCTGTGTTGCTGATGTACTCGTCTAGAAGCTGCTTTACGTGGTGACTGGTGACACAGCTGGACAGTCAGGCAGCAGGGCTTAACTACTGCTCCACAGCCTGGTCTTAGAGCTAGTGCCATCATCCCTTATCCTTCATGATCCCATGTAAGCACCAGTAAGCATCTTCTCCTTCCTGCACATCACGTAAGTATCACTCCTGTCTCTTCCACCCTGCTCTGTCTCCAAAGCATTCTCCACTAATCTAAGCCAGTCTTCTGTGCCACAGCAGGCACACTTCTCCCTCTTCCTTCAGTGTTTGTGAATTCCATGCCTGCCTGCCCCACCACAGGTGCCTCTTCCCTCCCCTCTCTGTGGGGTGAGCAGTCTGGGGAATAGACGTGGAGCATTATATAGAGTAGTGTGTAGTAATTACTTGGTGCTGGGTACACAAGGGGGATTATCTTGTGCCTCAAAGGGCTGTCAGAGAATCCTAATCTTATATTCCCCTTCTCTTTCCCCTTCCACTGCCATCTGAAGTAATGAATTGGTTATAAATACCTAATTAGCTAATTATTTATTGGCCTACATGGAACAACTTCAGTGAAGGAACTCTCTGGATACCTGGGGGAGGAACCTCCTTGGAGACAAGGAGAGACAACTTTGAGAGGTGTGCACAGGGATAAAGGCAGTACTGTGATGCTCAGAAGAGTTTCCAGACTTTCACTGTCCCTGGAGAGCAGAGGAAAAGCCATTAGCTCCATGGAGAAACGAGACTATGTTTACCCCTACTAGTGGCTGTGAGCTAAAGAGCCAAGGGGAAAATAAAACCACAGGAATAATTTATTGGGTAATTAGAGAGTAAAAAATATTTTTTTTTTTAAACATTTGCACTGGGCAGAGATTCTGTGCTGGAAGCACTTTGGGCTGTGCCTGCTACTTGTGTGCTCCAGCCCCATTGGGACATGAGGACTAGCCAGGGGAGGAAATTGTGGTTTTCATGACTGTCTCTTGATGATACTGTCACTGAAGAAAACCCAATTATCTACGCCAATTTATATGTTCTGGAAAGGTTCGTCCCACTGGCAGGCTGGCCTTGGACTATCCATGCAGGTCTCACAGGCTGCAGGATGCAGTTGCTGTACCAGGATGACTTTCAGTCCAAGGCATTGGATAATGGGGCTGTAGAGTGGACATGCCCCTTTGGGACAGTTATCACTCTGTTGTCCTTCTGCAGGGAAAGGGGAGGGAGGGATGTCAGTCACATAGCTGATGGCACCAAAAGTCTCATTCTCTTTTCTTCTCTGCTGCAGATGGAGGCCTAAGGTTAAGAGATCACAGCATCACAGCAGCTCTGCTGGCTGCCTGTCAGTAGAGGTTAGGACAGAAAAGGGCAATAACCATAAGTCTGGCCTGGTTTGGACAGTAGTTAATTTCTGACACTCTGCTTTTATTTTCATGGGGATTTTTTCTTTTTTTATGCTTATCTTGTAAACTTCATTCCTTTTCTTCTCCTTCCCTTCCTCTCTCCCTTTCTCTATCCCTTTATCCCACACCTGCTCCTTCTGGTTCTCTCCTCCTTCTGCAGGCATGCGCATCCTTGTGAACCTGCTCCTGGACACCTTGCCCATGCTGGGGAACGTCCTTCTTCTCTGCTTCTTTGTCTTCTTCATCTTTGGCATCATTGGGGTGCAGCTGTGGGCTGGGCTGCTCCGCAACCGCTGCTTCATGGAGGAGAACTTCACAGTGTGAGTGACTGGGAGACAACATCTCCTTCCTTTCTTCCATGGACGTTTCTCTTTCCCTCTGCCTGCTCATGTCTTCTGCCAGGCTCTCTGTGTATCGCTAACTCCAAGTGTAGGGTGATAGTGTGAGGGTATTGGGCACATCTTGCAGTGGAAAGGGAGGGTGGGCAAAGGCTGCTGTTTTCTTCTGTCTCCACAGCAGGTGTCTGGCTCATTTGGATTTGATCAAGGCACAGGTTAGCATGACTGCCCTTCCCAGCCATGCCCAATGCTCCTACACCCAGAAAGAACTGAAACTCAGAAACATGCTGTTTTTCTGAACCTGCTCCCTCTTCAGAAAACAACACTCATAGGAGTCCTACAGAAAGCCTATTAGTGCTGCCTAATGCATCCAGGAACACCTTTGGCACCTCCAAAATGGAGCTGGGGTCACTGTTTCGACACTAGTGCATTATCTTTGGAAGGACGCTGAGAAATTACTAGGAAACTTCAGGAGCAGAATTGGATGTGGCCAGTGCCATGGGGAAGGGACAGAGGGCTGGTGGGAGAGATGTCCCACAGCTGGATTAATAGATGGGACAGCATCTGAAATCAAAGTATGAATATTTGAATGGGACAAAAAACCTGTGGGGAAACATGGGAACAGTTCTGGCAAAGAGAGCCTGAAGCCACTGAGGCATCAATTACAGGTTTATTTGGGGGTTCCAGGGTGAGTCTGCAAGAGCACAGCTTTACTTCTCCCACAGGCAGTGGGGTGGAAAAGCTCCTGCTTGCCATGAATTCTCCGATTACCCAGTTTCAGGGCTGTTGACTTTCTGGCTTTAGTAGATCTCAGGCTTTAAAATGTTTTCTTAAAACCGTATGCTAATCCCAGGTGTGCTATCAATGTAGACTGCTTAAAGAAAACCTAGAGCTGTAGATCAGTTTAAACTGATTAAACAGTTCTGAAGCTTTAGAGCATCTCAAATTGGAAAAAAAAAGGGTGAAAATACAATGTGCAGAACAGAAGTGGAGTTGCAGAGTAGGAGCTGCTTAAAGCAGGCATTTCCTGTGTTTATTTATTCCTTGGGGAAAAAGTAATGTTTAGGATGATTGTCTTTTATGTAAATCAGAAGTAGCACTTCTTTAATGAGTGTAATTACATCCATGCAGAGTTGATGTAACTGGGAAGTGAATTAAGGCCACAGCCTTCACAGTGATAGATATTAGAAAATATTTGGTTCACCATTACTAGGGAAATCAGTTCTGAAGGTGCCCATGTACCAATGATGAGGATGAGTTACAACACACCTTTGTAGTTTAGTCCTGTTTAGTTAACAATCAGAAACTTTTTCTTTTTCATCAACACCTGTCCTCTTCCAATGACACTTAGTGAAAAAGTCTGTATTTGCACAACGTGAAGGTTGTGCATTGTAGCACTGCAAGGAATACACCAGATAAAGTTTAATATTTTTTTTTTTTTAATCTCCACCTTACACTTTTCTGATATTAGCTCATCTCCAACTAGGCAAGCATAGATGATTTTAATTATTCATGCATTTGGAAGGTGCTTGCATTATTTGGAAAAAAGACATGAACTTGTCATAAAACATTGCACCCATAATGCCAGCTGTCAAGGAGGAGTCAAAGTTAAGGTTAAGTCAATTTTATCTTTCCATTTCCGAATTTTAAGGCTTATCTCTGCAATGTTAATTATGCATGAACTGGATTTTTTTTTAGAAGTACAGAAGGTTCACTACCAAATGTTATAAAACATGTCCATCAGCAGTTACATATATGAACATATTACAGTAAAGCCTGATGAACTTCCTTAATGTCATTGCATCTGATTTAGCTTTGATGTTAATGGGGAGAGTGTTCAGACTGCAAATCTCGGCATTCCATCTTTTTTTTAATCTCCATGAACGCAGATTGTGTAATTTGGCTTGGGGTGATCTGATGGCAGGAAAAGCTCTGAAAGCTGGGGGCTCACCCTAGAAATTTGCTGTTTTTCAGGAGCCCTGTCATTCCTCCCCTTCTTCTGAGGCAATAAAGCTGGAAATCCCCTACCCAGTGCAGTCCCTGTGTCAGAATGGGGGCTCCCAGCTCCACCAGTATCACTGATAGATAGGAAACTCCTTGTCACAGGAAATTTGACTGTGGGTTCTTTTGCAGACAAGGTGACATTGTCCTGCCCCCTTATTACCAGCCAGAGGAAGATGATGAGATGCCCTTTATCTGCTCGCTGTCAGGAGACAATGGAATTATGGGCTGTCACGAAATACCCCCACTGAAGGAGCGAGGCCATGAGTGTTGTTTGGACAAGGATGATTATTATTATTACAATTCAGTCCGGCAAGAGTTCAATATCAGTGGCATGTGTGTGAACTGGAACCAGTACTACAACGTGTGCCGCACCGGCAACGCCAACCCGCACAAGGGTGCCATCAACTTTGACAACATTGGCTATGCCTGGATTGTGATATTTCAGGTAACTCTGAGTTAGCCTCCTTACAAGGCTCAACCTTATTTTCTGTTTTTCAAACTCAGTCTTTCTGGGCTGCAGTGGCAGTTTTTCCAGGGCATGACAAAGATGCAAAGTAAAGGGCCTTGTGACTCCCTGGGTAAGGGAGGCAGCGCACACATGAACGCACTTGCTGAAATAAGCTCCACTCTTCAGGCTGACTGGTAACAGTTTCCCCTCCAGTCCAGATACCTATAGTAAAGGAATCTTTTTCTTTTTTTTTAATTCCCAGCACATGTTGCAGATGGGACCTAAAATCCGTGCCTTTTTTCTTTTCCTCCCGCTGTACGCGGTGTCCAGTCCAAGGGGCACAGCAACCTGCTGTGGGTTTTCCCCTGCTGCGATCCAGGGAAATGAACTATATTAATGAAATATTCCTGCTGTGGACTAGAATGATCTCACAGGCTTTGACAGTATGCCAGTGTCACCAAGCAGTACCATGCTGATTTCCCAAAATGGAAATTTGGCTTCATTGAAATGAATTGTTGTTTCTCACCTTTCTTGGGTTGCAACCATCCTGCCAGTATCTGCTTGTTATACACTGAGGAGTGAACTCTGGAATACTCTTCCTGTTTCTCTTTGTCTTTGCAGGTGATCACACTGGAAGGGTGGGTAGAGATCATGTACTATGTGATGGATGCCCATTCCTTCTACAATTTTATCTACTTTATCTTGTTGATAATCGTAAGTATAAGGTTTGATGAATGTCAGCAATGCAAGCTAAGCCAACAAAAGACAGGTCTCAGATCAACATAGATACTGGGGAAGAAAACCTCTAGGAATCTCAGAAATCCGGCTAGTTGATTTTCACCAAGAGTCTGAAGCAGGATCACGTATATAGTTGGCAGCCAGGTTATTAGCTTTCACTCTAAAATCTACTTAAGATTGATTTTTAAAGTTATATGTGCCTAGTGTAGAATAATGTTCTCACTGGCGGATTTTCTTGCAAAGAAAATTCCCCATACCAGTTGGCTTAAAAGCCTGTTCTTTCTCTGCCCTTCTACTTGGTCTCTATATATTTTTTTTTGACTAATTTTTGAGCCACATTGAGTGAGGAGCTTTTGGCAGCACCTGGGTTTGTCAGGTTCAGAGTCTCAGATTCACATTTTGTTAGGTTCAGGGTCTGTCACGCTGAATTACTTCCTCACCATGAATGAAAAGGAGCAACTGCTCCTAAAGTGTCAGCAGTCCAAAATAATCTGGCTGTGTGAGATCCCTTGTGGATGGTAAGATGGAAAGAGAGAAGCGTGTCAGCAACGAGAACTTAATAAGCAGTTTATAAACCCTGTGGATTTATACAAATGAAGTTTGAAGGTTGGTTTTCTGCAAGGATATTCATTATCAGCACCTGGGATGAAAGCTGAGAAACATGGTGCCATTGCCTCCCCATTCCTCAGGCTTCCGTTGCATAAGTGCATGTTCTTGGCATTTCTTCTAAACAGGAAGGATTTTGTTTTTATGAAGGCTCTTGCACATTGCTCACCTGGGGATCCAAAGTCAAGAGTGAAATGGAAAGACATAGGATGAGTTATGGGAAGTATAAAATCTGTACGTGGTAGATGCAATTTAGTTTCAGGTCACTGAGTAAGGACCTCAGTGTGTATTTCCAAGACCTACATGCATTTGGATGGGCTGATGAATGGACCTTGGCCAGGACTCTGATCCTCATCTAACACTTGTCCTATGGGGCCATGCCCTTCAAGAAATAGGATCTCTAGAAGCAGTCACCCAGTAACAGTAACACACTGACCTATGACAGGATGTAGTTTAAATTCAAGTTGGCATGCAATGACTTGAGATAAGACTTAAATCCATTTCTGTGAGAAATTCTGCAGCCTGTACATATGGAGGGTGGCCCAAAAAGCCCACAAACCTATTGGCCCATTCAGGTCAGGCACCTTAATAAAATCTTACTATATCCTTGATTTCACCCTGCCTTATGGCCTTCCATTCTCACAAGGGAAAGACAAGGAGAGAAAAACAGAAATATGAAGTACTCCCTGTGGGCTGAAGCATAAACCTGGGCAGCAGAAGTGAAATATACCTTAAGGAATGTTGCTTTTACTTTGATGCTGGAGAGTCCCAAAGAGACAGCACAGAGATGTGATTGCACAGGATGGGGTGACGGAGAGGGAGTTTCCACAGGCTCTGTTCTCAGGGGCGAGCTGAACATCCACTGCTTTTTGTGTGTTCAGAAAATAATAATTTCCCATGAATTTTGTTCATATACCCCACAGTGCAATAGATATTGAGTATCCACCTGCATTTTGACTCTGAGCAGCATGGTTAGGATACCCCAATTTATAGAATATGCAGTTAGACAAAGACTTTACTCCTTTGTCCTACAGCCCCAGTCTCTCCCAGAGCCAGGAAGGGTCAGTGTTTAATCACTGGGGTACTTATACCTGGTCTTTTGTAGGCCAGTTCCAGAAACTGCCCTTCCCCCCACATTTCAAACTACATAAATTCTGTCAGCATATTTTTGGTTTCTAAGTATCCTTCTACTGCTGGCTCACGTCATGTGGATTCACAGTGATTCAAACTTTGTCTCTGAATTTGCAGGCACCGAAAACCCTCAATTAAACACTCCACCTGAGATGTTACTGCAGAGTGTCATTGACATTTCTAGACACTCCCTCCTCATTTGCAGAAGCCATATAGGTTTATTTCTGTCAAACAGGAGAACATGAATTTCAGGTTACTTTGGGGACTGCTGAGAACAAAGGAGTCATATGCTAGATGAAATATTTTCTTTACCTTTGGTGGAGTTTGGCCAAGGAAGTATTTAGCCTTTCTGCTACCTTCTTGGAGTGTGATGCATCTTTTGCTGCACATAGCGACACCACGGAGAAAACTTGCTATCATTTGGCTGCATTTTCTGTCTGAAACTTCATATAGAAATGACCCCTCTGTAAGTCTCATGAAGTATGGTTCTTCCAGCCTTATCCTCCCCTCCTTCTCCATGGTTGGAAGGTCGGGCTTTCTAAGCAGGATTGTTCTGACAGTCATACTTAAGCCCTGACTCTGGTTTTCCAGACACATTCTAACCTTGGCTCAGACCTACTCTTCTGGGGCTGGATCTCTGCAGCTTCTCTAGAGCTGTGCTTTCATCCATGACTGCTTTCCTACACTGGTATCTGCAAACACCTACATAAGGACATTACCTGCTACTGCTCATATGTCAGGAAGAAGGCTCCACCACCTGGATATACTCCCAGCACAGTTAGAAATCCTGCATAGATGTGCTTCTCTGAGAGGAAGGGTGCTGACTGACCGTGGCACTCTGAGTGGCCTTGTAGAATCTGGGAAAAGCATTTTATGTGTTCAGCAGATTTTAAAATGTTTCCCCCTTGACCAGAGATCACAGATGTGATATGAAGGAAGGACTGCTCCCTGTTCTTAATGTCAGTCTTACACTTGGGTTTTCCTGCTTGAGGTCCAGCTGTCTCTTTGACATCTCTGCAGCTACTCGGCCACTGCTGTGGCTCCTGGACTACAGCAAGCTCTTCTGGGATCTTAGACTGGCATCGGCATTGCAGCACTCCGAGGCTCCTTGAAGCACCCTGTGCTTACACATGTGGGCCTTGGAAGGCAAGCTGGATATCCAGGCATAAGCAGTAGAAGTAGCTGACAAGTCAGGATCTGCAGCACTAGTCAGAGTATGTTAGATATTGCAGAGATAGGGCTTGAACCTTGGGCTGAGTGAGGCCAGGATCTGCTTTATCAAAGCACAGCTCAGTCTCAGGGCTGAACGGGACCCTGTGTTGGGACTTGGAATCAAGGGTCTCCATCTGCTTCTCTCAAATGCTTGGACTCCATGTCTGACACTCTCTGTCTCTGCTCAGCCAGCTGAGATGAATCACTCAATTAGGAGCCTTCTGGGACCCTTCCTGTCCTCCTAGCTGGGAGGCAGCTTCAAGCTCAGCAGAGCCTGAGAGTTTATGGGCTTGCCTGTGGTTTTAAGGATTAACCAAACTAATTTGCTTTGTGTTTGATGTTCCTAGCTAAAAGGATAAGGACTGGGGAGTAGTTGCCATATCCAGTCCTCTCACTCCCCGACTTTTTCTTCACCTGGTGGGAGATGGCAGCAAATGGTGCCTGTGAGGACAGGGCTCAGTGATGTGAACCTGAACCCCGCTCCAGATTCAACCCTAGGCCGACAGTGCAGTCCTGGTGAGGGCATCTTAGCCCTCACCTCTTCCTCTTGTGGCCTAGAGAGAAGGTGTTGCAAGCCCTCATGTCTTGTTTGGGAGTTGTGGGAAGATGCAAAGTACGGGGTGGTGTCACAAGTAGTGTTCCAGAAAAGCTCACGCCACTGCTGTCCATCCCCCTGCCCTGCCTCTCTCATCCCAGCTGAGGGACATAACCAAAAGGGAAAGCCTGGGCAAGTATCATGCTGCTGAGGAGAATGCATTGGAGAAGACTTTGGATTCCCAGTAATACTCTCATCAGTTAAAATAAAACATGCAAGACATCACAGACTAGGGAAAATGTTGGGTGAAGGCAAAGGAATCTGAACAAGGCATTATTTTAATTTTCAAGGCCACATGCAGAATCTGAAGGGAAAATAGGCTGAAATATGGGGGAAGGAGAGAGAAGAGAAGGGTTCAGTGATGAAGGGAAACAGAATTAGAACAGCTTTGAAGGGTGCTGAGAGGAGGAGGGGGAGAAAAAAAAAGCCCTTTATTTTGAGACACTTTATTGTCCTTATGTTGAATCTGGTTGGAAAGAGCTTCATGTTTCAAAGGGTTATTGAGATGCTAGCAGAGACACCTCCCCTTTGGATAAAGAGCACCTGTGTGCAAGAGAAAGGGTAACCCAAAAGGGCAAGCTGGTCAGGGGGGCAGTAAGGGCTTTGGACTGAGGGAAAACTGCTTGGATAGGTAAAGCAAGCTCTATTTTTTGCTGAATTAAACCCTTTTTCCATTCACAAGCACTGGGGTCAGGCTATCACCACCTTTGCCTGCTCTGTCCCCTTTGCTGGAAAGGCTTTACAGGAGAGGAGACATGTGAAGACAAGGGCAGGACTGAATCCTCTCCGTCAGAGCTGTTTGCTTGCAAAGGAGAGACAGTGAGGTGAGACTGGGTCCTGTGTGGGTTCATACAGGAGAAACTGCTGCCAGGATGCCCCTTTGCAGGGATGCTCACAGGTCCAGGGACAGCAGAAATCTTGAGCTGGTGCTTCATCTCCTCCCAGGGGCTGCCCCAGAGTCTGTTTCAGAGCACTGCAGATGTATAGTCCTTGTTCAGAGTTCAGGCTCTGCATTTTATCAATGCCCCATTGATATAGCCCTGCAGGGAGTAGGCACCAATCAAGGTGCCATAGCTTTTGAAAATTATTTTGAATGAAGTTACCAGCCCTTTTATGTATGAAATTCTCATCATATTGAAGCTCGGGATTTATCTTCTATCTATCTATCTATCTATGGCTAGATCTCCTAGTGGAAATTAATCTCTAATTTCATGATATGTAACACAGAGTGAGTTTATTTTGCCTCCAGAACTCTCAGCACAAAGAAATTCTTGCTCCATTTTACAAATAGGAAAACTGAGGTTTAAAGGGAATGTGCAAGTTTTAAATTAAGCCTGGTAAGCATTTGGGCTTCTGTATGTAGAACAAGGAGAACTTGGGCATTTTGTTTGCTCTTTCTAAGAAATTTGGAGTGTGTTTTTTACAGTTTTAGTGTTTGAAATGAGAAGCCTATGTAGGCCAGAGGACAAGTTAAGAAAGAGCTAATACGATGTCTTGTATCAGAAGAATAGAAAATAAGCAAGGAAGCATGGCTTTACCAGACTACTATGTGTCCTTCTAAAAGTTGTTTGACTTTGTAAAACCCTTTTTGACTTCATAAGCTCACTCATTTCAGGAAACTCCCATCTCCCTATATGGAGAATTAAGGTGCAAATGATAGAAATCAATTATATGCCCCAAGTATACTGGTATGTCATTAAAATGAGAATACTGACATTTCTTCCAAGAGGTGAAGTCTATAAATGGCAGTGCATGATTTTTCCAGTGGTAAATTAATAAGCAGAGGATAAATCAACCAAACTGGTTCTCTGTCTCTTATCTTCTGTTTAACACAAAGAAGGGGAAAAAAAGGTTGGTTTTCATCAAACCCTTTGTATGTAACTTATAAGTGATTTTCTAAGGGTCCCAAAACCTGCCACAAGTTGGACCTGTTTCCAGAATTTCAGTGCGTAGCTTTAAATTCTGCGTGGAAATTATGTTGAGACAGTTCTCAAAACCAAGCTCATGCACTCCTGGCTTGCTCTGAAACTTCTTCTCCATATGCAGACTGATTCTCACCCCTCTGTCTGCCTTCTCTCTCCTCTTCCCACTCCCACATGTTTCTTTTCATGCTGATGTTGGTCCCTTCCTCTGCTTTGCTGCTAGGTGGGCTCCTTCTTCATGATCAACCTGTGCCTGGTGGTCATCGCCACGCAGTTCTCGGAGACCAAGCAGCGGGAGCACCAGCTGATGCAGGAGCAGAGGGCCCGCTACCTCTCCTCCAGCACCGTCGCCAGCTACATGGAGCCGGGAGACTGCTACGAGGAGATCTTCCAGTACGTCTGCCACATCCTGCGCAAGGCCAAGCGCCGCACCCTGGGGCTGTACAACAGCGTGCAGAGCTGGCGCCACGGCCACGTGCAGGAGCCCGGCAAGGCCAAACCCAGCGGGAACAGGAAAAGCCAGAGGCACTACAGTAAGGATTGCATGGGAAAAGCTGGAAATACCAGTGGCAGAAATGTGAGAGTAACTGGGAGCGTCTCCATGTGCCAGCTTTCCAAGGGACCTGTGCCTATAAAGCACAGAACTAGAATTAACATTGACCACTGAGCAAGGCACTGAGCAAGCATGGCCAACATACCAGACCAGCAAGGTGGGGGTGACCAGCAAGAATGGGAATGAAACAGGGCTGGCCTACAGGAAACGTGGATAATCCAGATCTGAAATCCAGACACCATAAAGAGATAAAGACACTGAGGCTTGTAAAGGTCTCCATGTCTCTGGTATAGCCGGGTGTTGATAGCAGTTTGGGAGAGAGAAGAATTAGGGGACATAACAAAGTAGGGCAAAGGATTGGACCTGGTGGCACAGCAGGACCCCCAGAGCTCTAGTCCCAAAGCGAGTTGTTTCCAGACCTCAAGAGCAAGACAAAGAGAGTTGAATTGCATAAGGTGTTGCCTGAACCTAAGGAGTCTGGTTGATATGCAAGGACAACGGAGACAATTTCTCTTGACTGCAGCACATGCTGTTGCGTAAAATTAGACATAAGATATCATTTAAATTGGGTTCCTGGCTGGAAAAGTCACTGTAAAAATGGTTTTATAGAGTTAGTATTAACTGCCTGCTGATGCCTTTCCTAAGTTATGCTCCCATTAACAAGCAAAAAGGCAGATTTTCCTTCAACGTGTTTTGCATACTCAAACTTTCATTTTCTTTACTTGCTGGGAGAAGTGTTTCTGCAGGCTTCATGCACTGTGTTAATGAATTAATTGCTTCATTTCCCCCAGTGTCCATTTGATCTTCCAGGCCAAAATGGAGGATCAAGGAACACAAATTTAGATTTCTCACTGAAGCCAGGGGATCTCTTCTGATTCATAGTGCATGCTGTCAGGAGGAAGCATTCCTGTGTTACCTCTTCTGGCTTCTTGAGATGCTTTGCTGATGTAGTTTCTCTAATTTAGAGAGTCCAGTTCAGCCTGGGGTTCTCAGACCCTGCTTGTAGCAATTCAGGCCAAAACCAGCTCTCATGACCATTTTTCCCCTCAGGCTCCACTTAACACAAGCTAGTGAGTCTCAGGCTATGATTTCTGCATGAGACAAAGCAGTTCTTTCTCTGATGGATGTGAACTCTGTTCAGCCTGATCACAGGCAAGCTGAACAGTACCATGTGTTTTGGAGACACAGCCTGTCAGCATGGAGCCCCCAATGGCAACGGCTTCTATCGCTGCCCTTGAGATGATGTGTCAGTGTCTAATCATCCTCACAGCTAAAAAGACCAGTTACTCTGTCTAAATACCCAGAAGCCAAACAGGTGTCCACATTGAATGTCTTTTTTCATATCCTCCTTCTTTAAGCAGCACCATTTCTCTTTCCAGGGCTTTGCCAGCAGCACAACTCTCTTGGCTGCCCTCCTCAGGGCTTAGTCCAGCCCATCGCTGTGACAGCAACCTCTGATCCCACCAACTGCCCACGATGCCATAGGGCAGAACATGAAGCATCCAGAAGGCTCTCAGTCCTGGATAGTGCTGGCTCAGACCAGGAGGATGGAGGAGCCAGTGAAGGGGAGGGAGAGGGCAGCCAAGAGGACCAGGGTGCCTCGGCGCTGGAGAAGGAGGAGGAGGTGGAAGAAGGAGGCCGGCTGAAGCTCTGCAGTGACATGTGGCGAGAAGTGAGGGTCAAGCTTCGAGTTATTGTGGACAGCAAGTATTTCAACCGGGGGATCATGATTGCAATCCTAGTGAACACCATCAGCATGGGCATTGAGCACCATGAACAGGTAAAGCACCTTAGGGCACGAGGTGGGCAGCATGGGCTGCTGAGTCCTACTGGGGGTTATGGCCTTGCTAAGCAGCTGATGCAACTTGGTGGAGGCAGAGACTGAGCAATTTGGACCTCAGACTGCAGCACAGATGGTCCCAGCATGACTTTGGAGAAAGCCTCAGGATCTTGCAGGGTCTCTTACTTCCTTAGACATGTACTTAATCGCTTTCTTTCTCTCTCTCCATGTATTTTCCTCTCACCTCTTTTCAATGCCCCTCTTTTCCTCCTCCCTGGTCATTCATCCCACTGTTTTTCTTTTTTGCCCTGTCTCCGCTTCCTGTCTGCTTCTCTCTCTGTCATCCTCGTCTGTTCCATCTTCCTCATCTCTTGCACTCATTTCTCTCTTCATTAGCTTACTGAATCCTTAGTCTATTTGGTTAATTTAATGTGCCCTCTGGGGATGTCACAGGCACTTCACCAGCATCTCAATTCAAATCCATCAGCTTGCTAGCCTTCCCAACTTAATTAAGAGATGTCTGAGCACATTCAATCCATACCAGAGGGCTAGGAAAGGCACTACCTCCAATCTCCAGTCATTTTGGGGGCTCAGGCTGCTTGAGCCTTTCCTTTGCCCTGAGAGTAAGAAGTGATAGGTAGGTCAGACACAAACAAGCAAGTGTGGGCACAGGCTTGACTTTCAGCCCAGTAGTTTGCAGGCAGCTCTGAGTCAGCCGTACACTTTATCCTAAGGACAGACTTGTGAGATGTAGAGAAATTGTGTGCCCTTATTTTATAGCTGGGAGACAGAGACTATGTCTACACTGTGATGTGCAGTGCCAATGTCAGAGGGGGCTAAGCACACCTGTGACCAATCTGCATTGCTGGTTGGTAGCTCTGCTGCACTTTGCATTCAATAGTCCATGCTGTACGTCCACGTCTCAGATCTATGCCGCCAGTCTGAATGAGACCAAGATTCGCTCCATGTGTCTGCCCAGATCACAAAATAAGAGATTGCTGTGCTACTGAGATGCTGACTGTATTGAAGCTCTGAAGTCAAGGTGAAGTCTTGTCCTGAGCACAGTCTCAAGCAGCAAAGAGAAAAGCAGTGAGCCCAGTTCATGCAAGGCACTCAGATTTGTCCTGTGCTGTATCAGGATGAAGATACCGTGAGACCCAGAGTATCTTAAATTCCCTGTTTGAGGCAACACAGTGTCTGAGCCAGTATTTGAAGCCTCAGATGTCTGCATCCCACCCACATATCAAGCTTTAAACCAATTTTCAAAGCCCAGCTAGTTTCTGATACAAGGCTGTGACACCTTAATTTGATCCCAGAATTCAAAACTGCACTGGATGCTTCAGTACCAGAAAAATACTGGCAGGAGCTCAGTAGAGAGGAGAATGAAGAAGATGCTGGAGGGGTTGACTCATGGAAATAGATAAAAAAGAGCAAAGTATTTATCACATATCAGAGAGATGACTAAGGGCTGGAGCCCAGGACAATTTGGAAACTGCCCACTGATATTTTAGAGATGTGATCACCAAGCAGGGAGAGCCGTTGTTCATCCTGGTTTAATGGACACAGTGTGAATAATAGTTTGACAGAAGAATACTTGAGCTGGAGGTAGAGAATTCACTCTCATGTTCTGGCTATTGTATGTGAAGATTTAAGCCCTTCTAGGATGCCTCTGCTGTGTTTGTACAGCCCGCAGCAGAGTGGGATCTGCCTCTGCAGCCTTGGAGTTTCTAGAAGCAGGTCCTTAATGATAGTCCTTAAAACTGTACTGTCAGTTTTTATCCATAAGTAGCTGGGCAAAGCTTATGACCCTGCATGCTGTTTCTACCAGAAGAGCTGTCAGCCAAACTGATCATAACTGAAAAATGTGGTGCAGCCTTGTTTATTCAAAATGTGTATTGAATTCTGTTTTCCTGGTACAAGAAGACTAAAACATATTCAGACCATACCATGAATTTTGGGTTCTTTTCAGTCAGCAGTTAACTCAGAAGAACAGAGACATTTGCACCTCCCTTTGCTCTCCTTCAGTTTTTCTCAAATTGTGCCAACAGTACATCTTAGGCTGGTGCTTCCTTGCCTACTTTTTTCTCCTTCCTTTTTCTTTTTCCTGTTGTCTTTTCTCAGAGAAGACCGTTCTCTTTTCACAGAATGAAATCCAGCAAAGCCCCTCCACCCACCAGGATCTGTGATTTGCAGGGTGACACCACCTTGTGACTGAAGAAGCTTCTCTTGCTTTAGCTACTTCATCATAGGGATGTCTTCTGACCCAGGGCTAATGCCTGTAGAGACCTCTTGAGCTTTATTTTCTGGTACATGGGACATCACAAATCCAGCCACTCTCTAGGGACATACCTGGCTGGGCAGCTCATGGCACGTGTGCCAGCACCTTGCCACTCCACTTTTTCATGGGCTATTCACCAGAAAGATGGCCAAGCACCCAAAACCATCAGGTTAAGGGCTGTGGCACAAGTTGCAGGCTTATAAACACAGGAACCCAAGGGACAGAGCACAAGCGTGAGCTTTGCCTGGTCTTGACCAACAGGCAGAAAGATGGGAATTTAAACTGTTTGTTATAATTCAGGGGTTTAATATTCACTGTGTTTTTCTTCCAGGAGACTAACCTCAACAATTCAAATAACTTTACTCATATTCAAATCACCTTGAAATCTGGCTTAATTTAGCATATTCATCCAGTCCTTCATCCTGTCCTGATTGTGTGGCCAAGGCAGTTTCCATCTGCATATATATTTCTTGTGAGGGAAATCAACTCATTTTAGGAGAAACTGCACTTCTATGAGTCATTTTTAATTCATGATCTTATAACAAGATATAATTTGTAAAGAGCTACGTTTATTCAACTCCACTAGTGTGCAATATACCATGTAATATTCTCAGTATTAGGCCTTCAGATATTGCTGAGATATTGCATAAGCCAAACCCCATCATTTCAAGCTTTGTCCTGCTTGAAATAGTTTTTGCAGTTCTTCAGATCTGCCTCTATTTGGAAATGTCTATTTTTAAAATCCAGTGTAGAAAATATTAGATTCTTGTGGCTGTCCAGAAGAATCCTTTTAAGAGGCTTATTTTTTTCTTAATATTCATGGTGGGTCTGGTGCTGCTGACTTTTCTCTCGTATTCAGCATGACGATGAAAAGCTTGTCCCAGCTGAATGTCCCAGACTGCCTTTTTCATAATGTATTTCTTGAATGGCCTGTTGGACTCAAGCCTCTCTGCTATTAGCAGCCACTTTAGAAACTGCTGAGTGACTTAGTTTATCTTCTCCAGTATCTACTTACAGTTTTCCTTTGTACATCAGATCAGTACTTTATGAGGTCTCTCTGTGTGGATTAGATGATGATCCCCTGTTTCCTAACTAGACCCATCCTGTGGATCAGTACCTTCATATCCTTTAGCCTGTGTGATTTCACTTTGTACCAGCATTTATTGCATTCACAAGTTCATATTTTACAGTTATTGCTTCTCTTTTTGTTATTTGCTCCTTGCCAGAAACATTCAGCAAATGTCCAAGCCAGCTCATCATACTGACATTTAGTGAGGAGGGAACAGTCTCCCTGGAGTGGTAGATGAAACCACGCTACTTCAGCCTTGTAGAACCAGAGTATAACAATCTTGTAATCCTGCATTGGTTGTGGGGTGGTGATGAAATTTATGTAAGCGTTGGTATGTTCCATGGCTGATTTCTATGGCTCTTCTAATTATTGCCAACTGACTTTAAAACTCTGAGTGAAAATAGACTGGCTGGAGAGATCTCTTTATGGAATATTTCTTTTTCATATTCTCATCGCAAAGGCCGTGGTGTGTAAGTTTGGTAGGGCTGGTCTGCATAGGTCACATGAATTACTCTTCAGTTTCTAAACAGTTGCAAATTTACTCCTGGTTAGAACAGACTTTTCCTGCAGGGGCTTCATGGTGATCTGTATCTTCTTAGCCTTTCCTATGATGCAAGAGTTTCTGTTTGCTGCTAGATAATGGACTAATTATATTTTCAGTCAAATCTGGCAAAAGAGCTCCAAAGTTAGTAAGAAATTGAGGAGAAAAAAGCTGAGCTGCTGCCCTCTATTGCCCCAGTTCTAGTTTCTGATCATGGGACAGGAGTTCTGAAGTAAATCTGAATCATATATTTTACTCTCAGTATTTGATCTACATTGTTAGAGATGAAGGATTTTACTCCACAAAGATATGAATTAGATAGTTTAATGAATTTTGGAAAGAGATCCATACACAGGATAAATTAACCATTCTGGTTAAAACAGTGGCTCTGGGCATGCCTTGCCCCCTGGGATCTCTGCCCTTTCAAGCCACACTCCTTACCCCAATACTCAGCTCCCATAATTATGTTCAAGTTTCACTTCTAGTGTGATGGGTAAAGCAGTCTGTCCTGTCTTGGCAATGTGAACAGACTGCTTGTGGGAAGATTTCTGGTGTTCCTTTATTTTTCTTGGACTAAAGTAGCCTTGAGTTCAGTTCTTTCCTTGGGGATGCTTCAATTTACAGTTTCTAGGTAAACCTGGGAGGAGGAAGGGTTTAGATGATGAATGCCTGAATGCTGTCTGTGGGAGCCTGGGAGACCTCACAATTGCAAGGGGACACAGCCACTGTGTTAAAGAGTCTGTGTGTTGGTAGGAAGAAAAGCGGAGAACCATTTTGCCCCTGTTTGCTTGTCCTCTTCATCAGGTTCACATTTCCCTGGCCAGAGAAGAGTCCCCTGCACCAGCCATGTGTCAGACACCCTCCTCATCCATTGTCACTGACAGCCACACCGTCCTAGGAGCAAGGACATTGCCACACAGAACACAACCCCTGGTGAACCCCACCCTGCAGCCTTGGCCCCCAGCTGATGGCTCTTTGCACTCTGTCAAATTAGCTATATCTCCAGAAACTGCTGCAATGCCATATCTGCCTTAGTGCCTCTCCATCTGGCTCCTCTCTATCACCTCCTTTTCCCCTGAGTTAATTTATTTTGTGTTAGTCTTTCTTTCCCAGCATTTACTTCTTTACTACACTATTTAAAACAACTCTTTCATTCTCTACTTCTTTGTGGGTGTTAGTGTGTTTAATTTCTTTCCAGCTTTGTTTTTTTTTTTTTAATTTCTCTTTTTCTGCTTTTATCTCTGCCCATCTCTTCTTTCTGTCTTTCTTTCTCTGCCCAGTCTTTCCTGTCTCTCTCTCTCTAGGAAGGATACTTAGCTGGGACTGATTATGATGATGGTCCATTAGAAACAGATTAACAGGTGAAGATTGACTAGAGAAACAGATGTCAAGGAGGGAAGGAAAGACAGAGGAACAGGTGACCTTTTCCACAAGCAAGATGCAAGCATGGTTTTTCAAACATCAGTTGTTCCCTACAAGAGCACGAGAGAATGTATGGAGAGCAGAGAGGAGGATAATCCACCATCATAACCTGTTGCTGTTTTTGCTTTGCTTATTTTCACTGACATAATGATTTGATTCAGACTGAAATTGGCATCTCAGTTTAACATATAGACCTCCTGTTCTCAGCAAGTGTTGTTACTGCTGCGTCTCGGTGAAGTGATCTTCATTTCTTCCTCCCCACATGCACTTGCTCATTCCTTCTCTCTCTCCTCTTATCTCCCCTCCTTTCTCCATCATTTTCAGAGTGGTTTTGTTATTCATATGTAACTATGGATGGAAATTGATCCATCTCCTCTTTTTTCATTTTAAAGACCTGGACTATTTTAATAAAAAGCTACAATGAGGAGTGCAAGAAATTAACAAAGGGCATGGGAAGCCAATGATGTGAGAAGTTTCCAGTTCATTTGTTCACTTGGAAGGATCTTGGCCACTGTGGGCCTCAGAGCAGGGGTTAAAGCAGACCCCAGCTCCAGGCAGAGAGACCGAACCAGAACTGCATTCCTCCCTCACTTCCCTTTCCACCAGCTGTACAAGTAACAGGCATGACCCATGCAAAGGACACCCTTCAACAAAACAGCAATTTTGCAGACCATGGGGAGAGACCATGACTTCCCTTCTTCGTGGGCACTAATATTGATTGAATGCTAAAAATATTTGCTCTGACCTGCAGGGATTCACTTCTTCATTTCCACAGTGCCAGGAACGTCTCTCCTCTTGTGCTCTCTACAACAGGCATTTCCAGTTTTCTTGCTCCCATCCATTTTGTGTGATGCTTAAAAGAGTGGCTTGGTGGCCAGGCATAGCTCAGACCAATGCAAAGGAAGATGCACACTCTTTATTTTTCAACAGTCACCTCTGTCATTCTTGGATTTTTCACCTTGTGCACTTGCTTTTCTCCTCTTGCTGTCCATTTTTCTGTATCCTTCATCCTGTCCTTCTCTCCCTGTCCCTTACAGGCAGGTTTTAGCATTATGGTCCTCCTTGCTGTTGTCTTGTCTAGTTTGATATTTTCTTGGGTAATTATTGATACCACTCTGAGGATAGAGGCATAACACTGACGGAGCAAGACCAGGAAACCAATGCATACCAAGGGTTTGGTGGGGGAAGGGGGAGAGAAAAATGAGGAAGTGAAAAAATAGAGGGAAAAGGGGCAGTTTAATGAAGTGATGTTCAGAGGAAGATGGGGAACTGTCTTCCTGTCATTTAAATGTTTTCAAAATTTCAGGAAAAAAAAGAAGTGCCAGGAAAAAAAAAAGAAGTGCCAGCTACCTGTGGAAACCTCAGAGGAAGAAATTCTTGAAGGAACAGATTGACTGCAAATCAGCCAATTTTGGTCTCCTTCAAGAAATACTCCAGTTCTTTGCACAAAATACAGCAGCCTTTAGTCAGGGGAACGGGATATGGGGTGGGATGTAGGAGATGCTTGGTCAGCCTTGGCTGTGTGAATGGCTGTGAGGCTCCTGATCACCTGCAGAAAAAAATAGTTGTTAGGGATATAATCTATGATGAAGGTAGCAAATCTGCAAAGGAATTGGAGTGCAAGTGTTGCTATCCAGATCCACTACAGTCTCACCCACGGAAATTTGCAACTCCCTACAAACCCTGTTCCCCTGTTCCCTGGGAAGGGTAACACCTTTTTTCCCAAAATTTCAGGGCTCTTTCAGTTCTGACTCTCTGAATTTGCATTCTCTCTAGCCAGAGGAATTGACCAACATCTTGGAGATCAGCAATGTTGTCTTTACAAGCATGTTTGCCCTGGAGATGATCCTGAAACTTGCTGCTTTTGGTCTCTTTGACTACCTTCGCAACCCCTACAACATCTTTGACAGTATCATCGTCATCATCAGGTGACAAGGGCCTTGGGGATCAGCTGAAATACACATAGAAAAGAGTACCTGAGAGGAGCTGGGCTGATACACAAGGTCAGGGATTGGGAGACCAAGACATCTTTTCCCATTACTTGGTGTTGGTGCTATGCAAGCCACATAGCATTTCTATTCCTCAGTTCTCTCCTCTGTAGAGTTGAGGCAATTGTAACTGCCTTGTTAAGTTCACAACAAATATTAGCTGAAATATTTTGACAATGCACAAATTGAAGATGTTACAAAGGTTTAAAGTGTGATAGAAGAACTTGTCTTGCTGGAATTTAATGTTGAAGCCTTCTTTCAGTCCTGCAACATGTACTGCCATGTTCATGTTCTTAAGGCATAAATGCAGCTTTCAACATACAAGGATAAGCCTGTAGTTCATACTTCTGTCTTGCTCAGACAGATTTTCTTTCTCACCCCTTTTTTGTACTGGAAATGCCAAGGTGAAGACTTAGCGTTGTTATTCCTTGTTTTCTTTGGTTTGTTCACTTGTGCTTTGATTTGTCCCTCATACTCCCTGTGCCTCTCTGGACCACAGCATCTGGGAGATCATTGGCCAGGCAGACGGGGGCCTCTCTGTGTTGAGGACATTCCGACTCCTCCGGGTGCTGAAGCTGGTGCGTTTCATGCCAGCGCTGCGCCGCCAGCTTGTGGTGCTGATGAAGACTATGGACAACGTAGCCACCTTCTGCATGCTCCTCATGCTCTTCATCTTCATATTCAGGTGAGCAGGCAGTCAGCTTACAGTGTTCTGGAGTGGCACTGTGTGGCTCATGGGGACAGCAGCTTCAGAGCGTGACTGCATAACTCATCTTGCCCATTGCTCTAGGGCAAGGCAGCACTGACAAACATTTATGTTTTCATAAGGGCTGAACTTCCTCCTGCCTTAAATTGGCTTCAGCAGCTGAGGTTTTTGGCTTGGATGGGGCAGTAAAATAATACAAGCAAATACAGACATTGAGCATAATGTCCCATTGCAGGATAGGTGAAGTCTCCAGCTAACCAGCACTAGCTACAGGAACAGTTCAGTCTGGAGGCTGGTTCTGGCAGAAGAGCAGCAGGAAGCAACCAAGAAAGTTTGTCTGTGCATGCCAGGGATGCCCTGATAGCAAGATGAAAACATTTGAGAGCAAAAAGGACAACAGAGCGAACAGGTCTGACTGACAGGTTGGAGGGAATATATGATCTCTGAGTCAGCACAGATAGAAAACCAATTTTGTGGTGACCTACAGGGCTGCAATATGTAGTTCCTTCTTCACAGATAGCTCCCAGTGGTCTGACGCATTGTTGCACCCCTTGTTGCTGTGATGTTGCATTAGATTTTCAGGAGAAGAGAATTACTCTGATGAGTTCATTGTGGTACCAGAGATATTTATATTTGACATCATCTTGTTCCAAAGCATCCTGGGAATGCACATCTTTGGTTGCAAGTTCAGCCTCAGGACAGACACAGGAGATACAGTTCCTGACCGGAAGAATTTTGACTCCCTGCTGTGGGCCATTGTCACCGTCTTTCAGGTGAGCCCACTTTGCTCTCCATGGGTGGGTCAGGGCAAAGTGAAGAGGATCAGGTGCTTTTTCCTCACTGAGGAGCACTGCACTGACTCCTGAGAGCACAGAAGTTTGTGGAGGAAGAACAATTGCATATTGGAACCAAACGACTGGTGTGTATTTCAAACAGGGGACCTTCCTTCCTAGGAGACGATTGTGAAAATGTCAGTCCTGTTGTGGCAACTCCCAAGTTTAACACTCTCACCTCAGCACATGGCTATCCTAATGGTTGTTCTTGTTTCTTCTTGCTCAGCTAAAGTTTTTGGTGCAGTGCCACAGCTGGACAGTGGCAGTGGGTGTGTGGTTATGGGGGAGTTCAGAGGCCTGGTCTGCTCCTGATGTGTATTCTTTGACTGTGCTTTTCTGGGAATACCCTTCATGTGCTTCCTTCATGTTTTTTGACTTTCTTGTCCTCTCTTGCAGATCCTAACACAGGAGGACTGGAATGTTGTACTCTATAATGGCATGGCCTCCACCTCACCGTGGGCTTCCCTTTACTTTGTGGCTCTCATGACATTTGGCAATTATGTACTCTTTAATCTTCTGGTGGCCATTCTTGTGGAGGGATTCCAGGCTGAGGTGAGCTGCCACCAAGGCTTCATCAGGAGGAGGAATAGAGGTGCTAAAAAGAGATGCTTTGTGACACTTTGAGGATAGTGGGCTGGAGGACTTACAAAGTATCACACCTCTTTAATTTCACTCATGAAATGACCCTTGTTAGGGTAGGATTCAATTAAACAAAAGAAAAAATCCCAGTGTTAATCCTTGCAAGGAAAGAGGCTCTCTGGAAGGGATTCACAATTTCTGCTCTGTGTAACACAAAAAACCTACTTTAGGGTGAGCCCTTTACCCATCCAAAAGCAGCAGTGCAGTCTCTCAGCCATCCCAAATCTTTCCAGGGATCACACTGGATGCCTGACTGCCAAGGACAGTTTTGCAGTTGTTCCAGAAATGAAAGGCAAAAACAAATGATCTTTACTGTTTGAGTTTCCACTTCTATATTTGTGTGTTCCAGGGTGATGCCAACCGGTCATACTCAGATGAAGATCAGAGTTCTTCAAACATGGAAGAGTTTGATCAATTCCAAGAGGTCCAGGAAGGCTCAGGTACAATAGCTCAAACAGTATTATTTGCTTGTGTCCTACTGCTGTTTGGTGAGAAATCTAAATGCAGATTCTGCAGAAAATTTACTCCCACTTCTGAGAACTTGCCAATTCTTATTTTGAACTTTATGCCAGTTTGTGGTGTTATTTGTGGAAAAAACAGAGACATGTTGGCATCCTGAGGAATGTGGTAGCTAAGTGAAAGTTCTTGAATGACCTCCAGAACAGCAACTGGAAGTGAGAAGTGAGGCTGTCTCTGGTTATCTTCAGGGTCACCATTTCAGGAACACTGTATCCAAATCTGAAACCCACATTTGGAGAGGGGATACCAAGACAGTAAAAAGGACTCAGGCAAACCTGGAAGCTTTGCCTCATAGTGAGAGACTAATGAAGCTTAGAGAAATCAGGAAAGTTACTTCATCACTCTCTCTGTAGACCATAAGGAGGGAATTGTGGTGGTAGATAGCTCTTTAATTGAGCAGAAAAAAGCATAATGAGATTTTAAAGGTTGGAAGCTCAAGCTAGACAAATTCAGGCTGAAAAAAAGCTGTATATTTTTAAGGAGAGATAATTAACAGTGGGAACAACCTGAGTACAAGCCGCCTGGTAAGGTCTCTATCCCTCAAAGACTGAAAGTCTTTCTACAAGATGTATTATACTTCAAACAGGACTTGGTGGCAGGGAGCAGCAAGAGTCACTTGCTCTGCAATGGATGGTGAGCCACGAGTTGAAGGGGACAGAGAGCCAGGCAGGAGGGCAGGGGCCACACTGCACACTCTTGCACAAGGTGATGAGAGCAGGCCCACTGACACTAGTAAGGGTCTGCTAAAGGTTCAGTAATTACCAGGCAAGCCCACAGCGGCGAGGAAGGTCTGAGGTCAAGCCAAGAAGTCCAGTCGGCAAGATAAGATCAGGATCAGCAAGGAACAAGGACAGGCACAAGTGTACTCACAGCACAACTCAGACAAGCACCACGGGCACATTTCTGAGCATAAATGCAGCTCCTGCAGCAGGGAACAGTGGCTCCAGTTTTTGGCTCACAATTTTTTCCCGTAATTTAGCTCTTTTCAAGGCAGTCCTATCTTGAGTTACATGGCTGCACCATATCAGAGCTTATGCTGAATGCAGGCAGTCAAACCCCTGAGATGACAGAGGAGGAAGAGGTTACAGAGGTGTTAGTGGACTCATGGCTGTCTGTCATGCAGACACAGATAGGTGACCTTGATTAATGAATAAGCCAAACAAAAGTGATTGGTCCAGTCCTTTCAGGCGTTAAAATTCAGTACCCTGTCCTCTCCATGCATCTTAAAAAATGCTCTTGGTCATCTACAGAACTTAAGATTTCCCTCAAAAGTGTCCTGGATCTTAAAGGTCAAGGATCAGTCGTTTGAAGAAGGGCAGTGTAGTAGGATAGACTGGGTTGCAGTTTTTGTATGCAGTATGATTGCAGGAATTTTAAGGTGATCTCAGTACATGTATGGCTGCGGCAGTCTCTACATCTCAGTCTCTTGCACAGTGTTTCAGCCTAACTGCTTTAAGTAGCCAATCTGACAGCTGGTGGAATTTGTTGAGACCTGAAGATGCTGGTGTCTGCTCTTGGCCTGCCAGAAGCATGCTCTTGTCCCCCTGTTCTCCTTCATGCTCTGCCTGTCAGTCTGAGGCTGCTTGATCACCACTCTGCTCATCTGTCTGTCCCCAAGGAGAGATGTGGTCAGTTTTGGAGGCTGAAGAAATGACTTTAAAGCCTTCCCAGCTTGCACTGCTTTTGTCACCACGCCCTAAATCAGATAAATTGATGTTGATTGATGGTAAAGGGCTAACAATCTGCAGCTGCTGCTAACTTGCTAGACAGCTTAGGCATCAAAGCAGTCACTGGGTCATGAGGAACCCCCCCTTTTTCCTTTCTTCATTCTTCTTTCTTCATTTTTTCCACTTAGATCCCAAACTCTGTGCAATTCCTGTGACACCTAATGGGCACCTGGACCCATCCTTGCCCTCTTCCAACCCACCAGTGGTTTCTGGGGGAGTCACCAACTCTTCACGCAACTCACTGCAACTTGACCAGATCCGTGTTGCTGTTGGCTCCCGGAAGAGCAGTGTGATATCCCTGGGGAGAATGACTTATGACCAGCGGTCCTTGGTGAGTGAGGGAGTATAAACCTGTGTCATACCCTTCTTCTGAAGGCCAAGCAGTTTGTTGGCTTTCTGCCATCATCTGGGCATTTCTGGGAAGGATTGCACTGCTGCTGTAGGCTTCTAGCACAACAGCATTGCCTGTCTTTAGAATCCAGATCAGTTCACATTATTTTTCTGAATTTCCAGATTTTTGAAGTCTGTTTCCAAGTTAGCTATCTATATTCCTTTGGGTTTGGGAGGGGGAGAACATCAAGAAGATAGTCTCACTCTTACAGTGGAACATGTTTTTCCCCCTTGCCTTTTCCTTGTTTTCTTAGAGTAAAGGACACAAAATGATGCCTTGAGTTGAGGTGATGCCAGAAGCACCAAGTTCCATTATGGATGGGATTGTATCAGCTTTTGTAACAGTGGAAATTTTGTCTTTGAGCTCCCATAGCAGATTCTGCTACCCCATAGCACTTCCCCAAGCACTGCAGGTTTTCTAGTCAGTTCATCTCAGGTCAGTCCACCTTGTAGCATCAGCTTCTGGGCTTTCTACCCACTGTCATACACAGCTCTGGGGAGTGCCTCCGTGCTTAAATGCCCCTGTTATTTCCAAACAGGGAGAGCTAGCAGCCACATACTACATGATACCTTGCTGATGTGGTTAGAGTAGACTGTAACAAGCCTGTTTCTCTCATTTCTCCCTTTTACTAAGACTGGACTCAAAGATGGCGTGTCAGATGATCCATCACCCTGTGCCTTGTGTTTTCCTTAACCCCAGCACAATGTAAAAAGCTGCCCATCAGATTTTTTGAGAGCTTTACTGTTGCTCTGTGCTGGTGTAAGTAACAGTATCAGGCACCTGGCCTTTGGCTTTATTACTTACCTTCCCTGAAAGTGCTTTGCACACAGATGGTGCTATAAAGTAATCGCAGTCAACACCATTGCTAACTCATTATCAATTCATTGTCAGATTTACCGAGATTGCTGCTGAATTCCCACCATGCAACTTGCTCAGTGTCTGATAAATGGCAGCCTTCTGGCACAGGGGCTCAGGGAGAAGTCTGTGATCTGAGAGAGGATCACAAGCACCCTCCTTGTGCCCTGAGCCACTGAGTCCCCATCCCACTCTCTTACAGTCCAGCTCCCGCAGTTCCCACTACGGCGCCTGGAGCCGCAGTGGAGCCTGGGGAAGCCGTCGCTCCAGCTGGAACAGCCTGGCCCGGGGACACAGCCTGAAACACAAACCTCCCTCAGCTGAGCATGAGTCCCTCCTGTCTGGGGAAACGCACAAGGCAGCAGATGGGGAGCCGGATCGGACAGGAAGGGTGTTTCATCACCGCCGGACACTCTCTCTGGATAACAAAGGCTCCTGTGACCTGCTGGAGTTGGCCTCGCTCCCTTCTGGCCACAGAGTGACCCACAGGCTGGGAGCACCGCCTGGGGCCAGTGAGCATCAGGACTGCAATGGCAAAATGCCCAGCATTGTCAAGGAGATCTTCCCAAAGATGAACAACCACAAAGAACGGGGAGAGGATGATGATGAAATAGATTATGTGAGTACTTGGTGGAGGAGCCTGGAATTACATCACAGTGCTCTGGGAAACCTCAAATCTATCCTCAAATTTCAGTCTTCTTGCATGTGGATGGGAAGGCTTGCAAAGGTGCTTTAGGAAAGCTGGAGGACAGCACTGAATGCAGATAGGACCTTCTAGGCACAGAAAAGCTCACACCACATTGTCAGGCTGCCTGCAAGGCAGGTGTATGGTGGGAGGAAGGCAGATGTGAGATGTACATGTGGTCATTCAGGGGCTGTTATTTCAGAGCAGTGCAGCCAGTGATTTCTACAAGATAGGAGAGGTCCAGCTGTGCAACAGTGAGAGTTTTGCATGAGGAACATCAGCAGACCAGAGCAGGAAGCACAGGCACCACAGGCAAGGCAAGTGGGTTTTGTGGTATCAGCCTGGAGGACAGCAGATCTGTGAGCAGATCAAAGGGTGGAAAAAGTGGAGTGAGGGTCAGTAGAAATTTGAACAGATATAAATGTCTGTATGAAATTCTCAGCCCAAGTGCCAACAGAAAGCCTTCTTGTCCTGTCTTCTCATTTAGCTGAGGTAGGGAGGAAATATTGCCCTCATGTAACACAGTCCCTCCAACACCTCTAAGAAGGCATCATGGGACAGTGTCCTACTCTAGAAGGGACACCAGTGGTTTTATTTTTCATGATTTGGGGAGGAAACCAGATGCCAAGAAGTAAATGAGCCCTGGCAAAGAAGCTTCTACCTTCTTTTCCATGACTTGTTGCCTTTGAGTTGATTTTCTCAGTTGAGGAATTAAAGAAAAGCAGGTAGTGGTGTGTTTGAGTCAGATGTGAAAGGAAGAATGTCTCTCTCAGGCAAGTGGGAAGGTGACCAGTGGCAATTGCTTCTGCTGCATCCCTACAGAGCCTGTGCTTTCGCATCCGGAAGATGATGGAAGTCTATAAGCCAGACTGGTGTGAATTACGGGAAGACTGGTCCATATATCTCTTCTCTCCACAGAACAGGTTTGTGCAGTTTTTGCCATGAGAGGGTTGAGAAGATGGGGCAGATTCTCTTGCTCTGCTGGCTGCATCCCCTGATGTTAGGTGGCAAACTTACCAGCTAAGAATGTGTATTTTCTCCTCCGTTGTCCCTTCTACATTTCTCTTCCTAGATTCTGGCAATGAAAGGAAAATTGAGCATCCTAAATAGCTATTGTGATCTTCCTTCACTTTGGAGCATCCCATTTTTATTTTCTGTAATCATAAATATTTATAGCAAAGCAAGGCAGGGAATACTAATGTTAACACAAAGAGGATAAAAAATGTATTATTGATGACTCCATATACTGATATTTCCTCCCCTGGTACCAGAATAGCATCTTCATTTAATTTACAGTCCCAGTATCAACTTACCAGCAGTTATATCACACCTTTTAGGGTAAAGTTGGAATTCTTCCTGTTAAAGAGATCTCACCAGGAGAAAATGTCCACGTACCCCAGACAACAGTATTCTCACCCATGCATATTGCCCCTTGAAAAGAAAGGGCTTTCATTACAGGCCATGAGGGAGAGCTTTTTGCTCTGACACCTATGTTGATGTACACAATGTCTTTCAGAAGTGTGGCCCCCATGACTGCCACCCTACTTGCCTCTCCTCAGCTTTCAGCATGTGGTCTCTTTGCTGTGGGGTGGTACAAAGTGTGAGTTTGGGAGGAAAACTGCAATTCAGCCTTTTTAGAGGGCAAGAGAGGAGCACAGCGTCATAGTGTTTAGGAAACTACTCTGGCACTGGGGAAATCAGTGGAGGTTCAGCTCATTGCTCTGCCCTTGCTCTGCTCCAGGCTCCCTGTGTGACCACGTACCACCCTGGGCTACTGCTATTTCAAGGAACATCAGTATCAGACATGCTGCTGTATCAGAGCCCAGTTTTGGCCAGAACGCTTAATTCTGTGTCCCCTTTGCTACTAAACTTATTCTGCCCAAGGCACAGGTGCCTACTGGAACTCTTTTGCAGGTTTCGCCTCCTCTGCCAAACCGTCATTGCTCACAAGCTCTTTGACCACGTAGTGCTGGCCTTCATCTTCCTGAACTGCATCACGATTGCCCTGGAAAGACCTCAGATTGAACACAGAAGCACGGTGAGAACCATTACCTGTCACCCACTTTTTAGCACAACCTCTAACACTGGTGGTTCCTGAGTGCTCCTGGTACTGGTATGATCTCTGGAAGAACTTCAGCATTAAACACCAGCTCCAACTCATCTATTCAAATACCTAAATATTAGTAATTGACATGTGTGCTTCCCCTGCAGGCTCTTATAATGTATATAATGTAAAGTGGGGCAACCCACTTTATAATACAGAAAGTCTAGTTCCTTCTGCCTTGGAAAGTAAAAGTCTCCTCCAGAAACCTGCATATAAGAGATAAATGGCAAAAGGGACAATGACTGGGTACTGAAAGATTGAAGTAACTTCCATGCTGTAGGAATGGCACATCATCATTCATGTATGCTACTCCTGGGCTATCTTGGAGGTGGCTTCAGCTGGCAATGAAATTACTCATTCTGCTTGTCTGCCTTAGCTGGCTCCCAGACTCTGCTGCACTTGGACACAATCTGTGGTCTATGCTCAGCAGCTCTTCAGGAAGGAGTCCCAGGTCAGTGTAGCGGGTTAGGTCTGAGCAGCACTGACAGAAAAGGGCAGAAGGTGCCTTGAAACCAGATTTGCAGGATGTGAAAAAACCCCATCCACTCTTCTCTGCCAGAGCTGCACAGGATCCTGTCCCAGCCAAGGGACTATATGAACTGAAAGCTGCCTAGCACTGATCTCTGCAAAGGGCAGCTCCCTTATTTCATCAACTTTCAGACCCTTCACAGGAATGCAAAAATATCAAGATCATCAAAGGGGCCTGACAGAGTAACAAGAAGTAGTCAAAATACATTTAAGATCTTTCTCTGTTTTGTTTTTTGTTTTGTTTTATTTTTTCTAGGAAAGAATCTTTCTCACTGTGTCCAACTACATTTTCACAGCAATCTTTGTAGCTGAGATGACACTGAAGGTAAGTTACTGGAGATGAACAGCTCAGAGCCTTTTTCTAGTGTCAAACACTGTTCATGTCTGCTCAGCACCCTTTTAAAATCTGCTCATCTTCTCAGTGCAGCAATCCTTCCCTCTACCTTTATAAAGGCAGATGTTGCCTGGGGTTCAGTCCTGTCTTGCTAGGCATAGAGATGTTTATTGTAGGCATTAGATCCAGTTGAATCTTAGTATTCATGAAGGATAGCTGGCATTCAAGTATGGATTTTGTAATGATGTCAAATGTCCATTCCGTTTCTCCTGGAGCAAGAATGGGGGACATTACAATATTTATGACATGCTCAAAGTTGAGATAATTATTCCATAGATGTAAAAGTACTTTGCAAAAATCAGAAAACCTTGTTACTACCTTCTCATGTTTGGGAAAAAGTTCTAAATCTGTGTGCTGGAAATTAAACCCCTAAAATTAATATCTGAATTTTGACCATGATTTGCAGGATGTTAATATCTTCCCATGGCCATCAATTTCTGTAGCACTCACTGTTTTTGAGAACTGCTGACAAACAAATTACCCCTTTAAGAGCCAAAGTATGGATTTAGTGCCTGACTTTACCTCCAAGGTGATTTCTGAACTGGGAGACTTTCCCCGAAGTCTTGTGTGGCAGGGAAAGGTTTCCTGTGGCTCCCCTACAGTGCCATGTTACTCAGGAAGGCAGAAAAAAAGGTGTTTTCCTTTATAGACACCCAGGTGAAAGGAAAAGATTATGAGATGACAACTTCAGTGTCACAAGGAATTGATAACTATTCCTTCTCCTCCCATTCTCTCCAAAGTTGCTCTCTACCAGGTAACATAGGAGCCATTTCACGCTCTCTTCTCTCCCCTCTCTCCCAGGTGGTCTCTCTAGGCCTATATTTTGGGGACCAAGCTTATCTCCGCAGCAGCTGGAACATCTTGGATGGCTTCTTGGTCTTTGTGTCTCTCATTGACATTGTGGTCTCAGTGGCCTCTGCTGGTGGTGCCAAAATCCTGGGGGTGCTGCGAGTGCTCCGGTTGCTGCGCACACTACGTCCCCTCCGGTCAGAACCCCACCGAACCCTGCTCGGCCCCCTCTTCCCACTGGTTATCCCCAGGAGGGGTCCCAGGGTCACATCCAGCTGTGCCTGGCAAAGTGTAGATTTTCCACTTACAAGCAATAAGCCACAAGGAGGTCCTCCTTAGCCATATGGGTCTGATGCTGGAGATACCTCATCAAACAAAAAATCTATGGGAGAGAAAAGGATTTTTGATCACAGGGGAGGGATCTCCGCTGAGGGGTCTCTGCACAGGGAGACAGGGGTCTGCTGCTGCTGCTGAAAATGCTTAGCTTAGGCCAAACATCCCCACCCTGTCCCTCTGTCATCCTTCCCCTTGTTTCCTTTCCAGAGTCATCAGTCGAGCCCCTGGTCTGAAGCTGGTGGTGGAGACACTTATTTCTTCCCTCAAGCCCATAGGAAACATTGTCCTCATCTGCTGTGCTTTCTTCATCATCTTTGGCATCCTGGGAGTGCAGGTAGGTTGTTACTGTCCATCAAACAGCCCTGGAGCCCTATTGCCATGGACACCTGTGCCCCAGGTCCTGTAGCAGACACAGGGAGCCAAGCAGAGCAGGAGAGACAGGGAAGCTGGTGAATTCTCTGTGTTTGCCCTCTTCCATAAGTCATTTCCACAATGACACAGCCTTTGGCAAGCACAGACAGGTGCTCAGCAAGCGCAGGCATTGCTGGATGTGAGAGACAGGAGTTAATGCTCACACCTGGCAGCAGCTGGGTCAGGGTTTGGGCTAGTGCCATAGGGAGAGCCCAGGGCTGACACAGAGCTCACAGGACCCATCCATGTCACCCCACAAGGGCAAGCAGTTCAGTGCCTGCTCACATGAACCCTGCCTCCAGTCAGCTCTCTTTCTCCCCCTCACTCTGAGCCCTAAATCCACCCACAAACTTCTTTAATTTTTTTATTTAATCCTCTTTATTTTTGGCTGTTGCATTGCAGAGGAGCAAGGGTGTGGGTGTTACTTCCATCTCAGGGAATGCGCTATACTTAGTTTGCTCTGATGCATCTGTACAAATGCACAATCCAGTACCTTCCATATGGGGAAAGGAGCCCTGGGCAGAAGAGTCACAGCAGTGCAGTGCAGCTTTGTGAATAAATATATATGAGAAGAAGAGGATGTTTTTTTCTGGTTCTTTACCCTCAGATGAGATCCCATCAGCACTCTCAGTAACCGGGAAGCAGGGAGGGAAGATTACTCTAGGGGACTGATTAGAAGATACTTTTTCACTTTGTACCCAGAAAGGCTGCCTTAAGGGCTGTCAGATGGTGGGCTTGCAGTCACTGCTGAGCTGGGGCAATAGAGGAGGTTGAAAAGCCAAGTGTGAGCTCACAAGGGTGGTCCTGGCTCCTTTGCAATGGCTGAGTCTGTGCTCTACATTGTGTTGGTGGTGTCCCTGTCGTGCTCTATGTGGCTTGCAGTCTTGCAGGCCATGCAGCATCTTGGCAACTTCTGTACATCCCAGGGAGCATGGGAAACCCTGTGGGGAACCCTGTGGGGAAAGTGACCCTGATGGAATCACTCCCCTCCTGCAGCTTTTCAAGGGCAAGTTCTACCACTGCCTGGGGGTTGACATCAGGAACATCACCAACCGCTCCGACTGCGTGGCAGCCAACTACAAGTGGGTGCACCACAAGTACAACTTCGACAACCTGGGACAGGTGAGTTTGCCCACAGCCCCTCCCTCTGATGGGGACCCAGCAAGGGGTTTGTCTCCTCCCCAGGGAACAGATGCAGTACCTGGAAAGCCAATGACTGGGCCAGAAGGAGCAGTTATTTGGCATGGGTGTCCATGCAGAAGCTGTGTCACTAGAGGGTTGGTATCAGAATGACACTTACAGGATGAGTGGGAAAGAAAAGTGGTGGCAGCAGAGAGCCTGATTTTCTCTCTTCTCCTGCCATGAAGCAGATGTTCTTCACAACCTCTCTCCTCTGGTGGATCTGGCTGCATATGGCTTCCTGTCACCCCCTCCATGTCCTCCACTGGGGAAGGAGCAGGTTTTGATGTGTGCAGAGACACAGGAAGAGTATTTCAGTGCTGTGTGTGTTAGAGCATAAACCCACAGTATTTTTTTTTTCTGCCTGCCAGATGCATCGTCTCCACATCAGATTTTCTTTATGTGTTGCAGGCTCTGATGTCCCTCTTTGTTTTGGCTTCCAAGGATGGCTGGGTCAATATTATGTACAATGGACTTGATGCTGTGGCTGTTGACCAGCAGGTACATGGACTTTCTTGTGAAAAGACCTTTTCACTTTCCTTGTGCTCATAAGGCAGAAACATCTTTTAACATCCTGCTTCAGATACCTCCCTCACACCAAGAGTTCCTTCCAGGCTCCTTCTGAATGCTTTGCTCACCTATTTGCAAGAGATCAGGTCCATGGTATTTTCTAGTCCATGCAGGGAGGTGTAGCCGTGGCTATGCTGTGGGGTCAGTGGGCCTTTACCTATTTGTAATGAAAAAGCAATAATGCCATGTGTCTCTCTGGCTCCCTCCTGGCCCACACATCATTATTTCAATACCTTGTAAAGCAGAATCTCTTGGGCTGCCGCCCATTGCATCCCTATTCCTCTACTGCTAAGACAATGGCTGCCTCTGTTCTTCTCCCACTCCAGCCAGTGACGAACAACAACCCCTGGATGCTACTCTACTTCATCTCCTTTCTCCTCATCGTCAGTTTCTTTGTGCTCAACATGTTTGTGGGGGTGGTGGTGGAGAACTTCCACAAGTGCCGGCAGCACCAGGAGGCTGAGGAGGCGCGCCGGCGGGAGGAGAAGCGCCTGCGACGCTTGGAGAAGAAGCGAAGGAGTAAGGCACAGCCTAAGTGTTTGGTTGGTTCGTAGGCCAAGGTTTTCTGAGAAAAACCTTTTCCTCTTCTTTTTCTTTCCCAATGGGCTGGTCTCCAAAATCCATCACTCGTGGCCGTGCTCTCAGCCTTCCTCTCTGCACCACTGCTGTGTCACCACACACCTCACTGTGGCGGTCTAGGGAAGAGGGGTGGCTGAGGAGGTCTGCTGGGACTCCAGGGAAGGCACTGGGGAAGGGTTTTAGCACCCTGCTCCTCAGGAGATGATGTACCAAAAACACCCCTGTGCACATGCTGACAGGCACTGTTGGCATGGGACGTGCACACATCGGTATGCTTCCTGTGCTTGGGGTAGAGCCCCACCTGGGCTTCCTGCAGCTCAGCTGGTGGTTGAAGAAGAACCTGGACAGACTATTCTTTATGTTTAAACCCAAATTTAAAGAAGAAGGGGGAAAAAAAAGAGGAAGACCCCTGTGTTTTGTGTCCCAGTGACCCCAGTGTTTGTAGTGTCACTCCTTGGGATCTTAAATCCTCTGTGTTGAAGGAAACCTTCTATTCCTGGTGTTTCTGTCCTGTTTTGTCTTACCTTTAGATAAAAATTGCTAAAGCATACTTGCTCCTGGAAATCATCCCTACTACCCAGACTTCTATTCACAGCCTATGGGCATGCTTTCCCTTCCTCTGCTTCAGTTTTCCCCTTCTCTCTTATAACACCCCAGGGCCTCTCCTTGAACCATCTGCTCCTTTTATCATAAGTGATCTTAATTTGTCAAGACATGAAATGCTGATTTAGCACCATTCCCACAAACACAGTCTAACAGATTTTCTTTCTAGCATTCTGTTCTTTGTCTTTTTCCCTACATATTTTTCCCCATTTCTTCTTTCCTTCCTTTTTTTAAAATTTTTCCCCCTCCTCCTCTTGTCCTTTATCTATACCTATTCTTTTCTGATTTTTCTCTCTCCTAACTGCATTCCATTTTCTTTCAATACCTATCACCAATCTTGTGCCTTCTCCCTCCTCAGTGTTTCTTACCCATTTCTCTCTTTTCTTCTAATTTCTTCCTAACCCTGCCCATATCCCTCTTTCCACTGAAGAGGCGCAGCGTTTGCCGTACTATGCTACCTACTGCCACATACGCCTCCTTATCCATTCGGTCTGCACCAGCCACTATCTGGACATCTTCATCACTTTCATCATCTGCCTCAACGTGGTCACTATGTCCTTGGAGCACTACAACCAACCTGTGGTGAGTGAGATCATGGAGATAAGTCGTGCCTCCAGATATTGTCATTTTGGTACAGCTCTCTGGTGACCACTGCCCACCAGCATAAGTAGGACGCTTGGGTGTCTCTAAAAACTAGTGTTGAAGTTTTGTAGGAAGTAGTTTTGTAGTAGGGAAATTTGTGTGAATATTTTCACGTGTATCCAGAAAGGTAGTTCCTCCTCAGACATTTGTTATCCATTAAAATCAATAGAGAGAAGGTATCTGAGCAAGAGTCAAGCCCCTAGAAAGCATGGTACAATTAAATCACTGTGCTTTCTATTAGTAAGTGGATATGTGGGTCACCCAAATTTAGCTGCCTGCTCTGCTTTTTATGTTCCCCTGGATCCTAATAGGGGTGGTGGAAGCAGCAGTGTTCTGGGAACTTCAGGCTTTGCATCAGATTTCCAAATGTCAGCCCAATTCCCCTGCCATATGGCCTCAGCTGAGAGAACCAGAGTGGCTGGTTGTATGTCATGGGATGGGCCACCTTTATCAAGCCACCTTTTTTTCATAAGAGAAGCTGCAGGGCCCAAGTGCTGAGCAGAGCCTCTCTCAGCTGCAGGGTGTGACTCCAAATACAGCACCTTCGAGGCCAAATGTTTTACACTTTGCTTGGGTACAGACCATGTACCTCTCAGTGTTCCTGGCAAAGCTGCAGATGCCTTTGGTGGGAAACATGTATGCTGCACATATCAAAGAAACCTTCTTCCTCCATATGTAGACAAAGCATTCATCATGACATCTGCCCAGTGACATTTCAGTTTTCTCTTCAGAAGACCCTTGGTTTATGTGACAGCTCTGGTTTCTGAACAGATTGTCAGAGGTAGCTCAGGTTTGATCAGGAGCTGAATCTGTCTGTTCTCATTCAAATCTTTTGCCTGGCTCCTCTGTTTCCTGCCCACCTAGCCCAACTGCCCAGCTTTCATCTTGCCCTAGATGGTGCCCAGCTTTATATTTCAGGAAGTCTCAACCTTTATCTGTTGGCATTCTCACATCAGATCTTTGTCCCTCAACAAGTCACTCTTCTTTCTTACTCTTCAGCTCCTTTCCCTGGAACACAGCTCCAGCCAAGCCAGCCTGCTGTCAGGCTCTGTTAAACAAGCTTCTCAAAGCACTTCAAACCCTTCCAGTACAAAATTCCACCGAAAGCTTCCCACTGCTCACAATGGTTCCTGGTGGTCATGAAGGGGCAGCACGTAAAAAACCCAGAAGCCAAACAGCTCAGAGATGTGATGTGCTGGCCCCAGACCAAGGCACAGCAGGGGTTTCCTCTGGTCAGAGATTACCTGAATCCACCACCAGAGTAACCCCTGTGCTTCACTCCTGGTTGATAGCTGTGCCAGTGCCCTTGGCAAGGTATCATTCAGGTGGCATAGGCTACTGGCAGAAGAAAAGCCTGATGGCATATCATGGATTCTCTTGCAATGGCCTCCTCCTCCCAGTCATGCCAAACAGTACAGGAGAAAGGAGCAGTAACTGATCCTGGGAAGAGCAAGGGGCAGAGGGGCTGGCTGGTGGTTGCCCTTAGTAGGCAACCTCCATATTTAAGTAGGTAAGAAGCATGGGGCAGCTTCCCTCCCGCCCAAAGTGAATACCTGGGGCAGCTTCCGCATGCCAGGATGAATTCCAGGCACTTAGGAGAGTCCCCACACAGGGGGTTATGTGTTGGATGTTGCTTTTGCTTCAATTCTTTTCCCTCTCTTTCTGTGGCAGTCCCTGGAGACCGCCCTCAAGTACTGCAACTACCTGTTCACCACTGTCTTTGTGTTTGAGGCAGTCCTCAAGCTGGTGGCATTTGGTCTGCGACGATTCTTCAAGGACAGGTGAGCAGAGGGTTGTCAGCTGTGGCTGTGGGACAGCTGGGTTTGGGGTAGAGGTTTGGGGATGGTGCCCTATCTAGACCATGAAGTGGTGGCAGAGTGCTCTGACTGCCTCGCAGTTCTGCACAGCATGGACCTAACCTCATCCTTCACAAGCTGCAATGCCTAGGCAATAGCAAGAGTTGTCCAAAAATTGCCTCTTGGTTAGAGTCTGCTGGTTAGGCAAGAAAGTAAAGGAGGTGAGGTTAGAGAGAGACATTTTTTTCCTGCCCTGAAGGCAAACTGTGAGCATGCTGAAGCAGAACATATATAGCAATGTTGATTCAAGGTAGTAAGGCCGTAAAAAGCTGAGCCCATTAGTCAAAGCATAGCACCATAGTAACACAGCTCCATGCTTTCAAATCAGGCTGGCTTGCCTCTGGCTGCACAGGGTGTGTGCAAAGTGAATCTCTGTTTCTCTGGAAAAGCCCATATAGGCTGACTCAGAGTGGGTCTTGAACTCGTACATAAGGAAATGTTTAGGCTAAAGAGAAAAGGTACTTGGAGACAAGTACCTTTCTTTCACGGGAAAACGGAAAAATTCTATCTTAGTTTATTCTCTTCAATTTTTCTTCTGAAGGTGGAACCAGCTAGATCTGGCGATTGTGCTGCTGTCTGTCATGGGCATCACATTGGAAGAGATTGAAATCAACGCTGCTCTCCCAATTAATCCCACTATCATCCGGATCATGAGAGTGCTGCGTATTGCCCGGGGTGAGAGAGACGCTGGCCAGAGCAGGGGTGTATGTGGCCATGGAGTGCAGCTTGGTGCCATGACTCATTGAGCAGTGGCTGTAGAGTCATGAGCTTGCCCTGTCCCCAGCCCTCAAGGAGCCTCTGGGGTGTCTTTCATCGCATCCCAGCAGGGATTCTAGGATCTAGGGCACCCTAGAAGCTCAGGCTTTCTGGTTCCCTGGGAGGTGAAGCAGTGGCAGGGTGGGCAGATCATGTGAGAGCTGAACTTTCTCTGTTACTTATTTTTGGGGCAACTACAGTAGTGGTGTGGGGAGCAGAGACCAATAAGCAGGTTGAAATTTGCACAGGTAAGGTGGTGGCCAAGGTGTGCCAAGATGGCATAACAGTGATGGCTGAAGGAAAAGAGAGTGATGGAAGGAAAAATCAAAGCAGATGGACAATTAGGATACACATTCCTGGGAAAAAGGATGTGGCTAGAGTGTCTGGGTGAAGCATGAAGAATAGACGTGGGTGGCAGAAGCAAAATATTTAGTAAAAAGGATAAAAACTTGATAAGGAACAACTGGGGTTGTACCATCAAAAGTAAGAAGAGGAATGAGGGGAAAGTCCAGTTTTTCTAGGGCAAGGAGAGACAAGATACCTGTCTGGTGCTACTGTCATTAGTAAGTCACACAAAGAATGCCTCTGAGCGCAGTCTGACTGACACTTTTCTTGTGCTTGTTGTGGCAGTCCTGAAGCTCCTGAAGATGGCCACAGGAATGCGAGCACTGCTGGATACAGTTGTTCAAGCTCTGCCACAGGTAAAACATCTTCCCAAAACACTCTCCTCTTCTTTCCCTTTTTCCAAAGGGTTGATTCTTGTGGAGTCTCAGAGGTGGTGTCTACTGTGGTGTGCAGGCAACTGCCTGAAGGTCATGTCCAAGTTCTCATGTCATTCATGGGGTTACAACTCACCTTGCATCTCTCTTCTCCAGCATGAGCAAGAAACGAGGCTTGACCCCTGGAAAAGGGTAGATTTCTTTCCATCATGTCTAGCTAGTGTCTAACTGTTTGCAATTAGTCCATGGCTCCTTTTTTTATTCCTCTCTCCATAGAAGGGAAGAGTGATTGGAAGCTATTTCAGGAGGAAAGGAAATCTTTCTGTCACTGCACCGCTCACTCTTCCCTGAATGTACCCCCTTTTCCCTCCTTCCCTTCCATTTGCACTCTCATCACTCCTTTTCTTAGCTAGTGCTTCCCCCTTCCTATTTTTTCTTCTTTTCTCCTCCTGGATCCCTTTGTGTTTCTGTGTCTCTCATGCATGAGCAGCAGTGACACGCTCTGTTGTGGCTCACACAGCCGGCAGTTAAGTGTCTGCCGCAAGACATGATGGAGACAGAAGGATCTCATGAGCTGTGAGTGGCAGCTGCTCCCAAACGAGATGCTGACACGGTGCTTTACACAGGCTCCAAGCCCACTGTGAGCATCCTCTGTGATGGATGAGCAGTCAGGGAGTCTGGTCCCCTTCCTTTGGATTGTTGAGGGAGAATTGTTAAGCAAGGAGTAATGGCACCAAGTGGCTCTGCGGATCATACATCAGACCAGTCCCTTGGCAGGCCCTGAGAAGGCAACTCTATTGCGTGATATCAAAATGCACCAGCATTTGTCAGTTGATTTATCAGCTAATGTGCCAGTGCTGGTGAGTGATGATGAGCTGGGAATCAATTTGAAAACAGCATGAGTAGTTACTCAGGGAATTTGCTTCTGGTGTTGGTGACAATAAATGTCAATCTGAATTACGGGAATATGATGGCACAAAAGGGAAAAGGAAACTCTGTGATATTTTATGGATCCCAAGCTCGGTCTGATCTCCCATGTTTTTTATTAAACAACAATTATTTGTGGTTTATTATAATAATAGTAATAACAAAAATATTAATAATTCATGTGTAGGATATGCAACATGATTCAGGATAGTTGTGGGCTGAGATACACTGGGCAATAGAAGGAAGGGGAGATGAAGGATGTTCTTAGTGCAGGCAGACCTGAAATGTAAATTTCTTTTAGTTCTGGCTGCTGCCACAGAATGGATCAGTGCAGCTTCTTTGCGCCTTGCTCTTTTCCATTTCAAGAGCCACAACAGATGAATTTTCTCAGACAAGGATCTGGGACAGAGCAGGTCTTCAGATCCAGCGTCTGCATGTCTGTGGCATGTTTATTCAGAAACCCAGAGAAATGCACACAGATATTAAGAGCTGGATTAAATAGTATCCAGAAACTTTTGGTGAGAGGACTCTGCAATATATTTGCACTTAGATTATGAGATTCAACTTCTACCCCCAATATAATAAATTATAATAATAAATAAGAGAGGAGGAAATATTCATATCTCTGTCATGTAGACAGAGGAACTTGAGCCATCAGACAGTTATGTGTTTTGCTCAAGACAGCAAAGAGCAGAGCCAGGACCTGTGAGTCTCTGCTTCTGGTCCTAGCCACAAACTACAAGTATAGTCTTCCACACTTTCTCATTTCTGATTTTTCTGTCTCTCATTTGCCTATGGCTCCTTTGCTAACCAAGTTTGTGATCCAGCTCTCTTGGAGGTCAGTAATACCTGCCTCAAAGCAAACAGATGTCTGAAAGTTTGGTCTGTAGGTATCCCCTGGAAGATAATAACAAGCAGAACTTAATCCCTTCAACATCAAAGCCTGTGACTTCCTATTGACTGGCTTTTGCTAGTTCCTGTAACAGGTTGGCTTTGTTCAATAAAGTTGTGTAGCAGGGATAAAAAAAATCCCTCCATACTTACAGTTGTGTAAAAATCTGAACTTAAAGGTCTAAAACCCACCAATTTCAGCATTAAAAGAATGAATCTAGTGTCCGTATTTTACACACCGAGTCTTCGGGGGACAATTGAATTAACTGTAATATTATTCTCCAAGATTTATTGGCTTTGCCAAAAGTAGTTTAAAATAAGTTGTCCTCTCCCTTGTACTTTATCCTCGTCCTGACCTTTCTCTTTTTGTTCCTAGAGCAGAGACTCAAATCAGGGATTTTGGCTCGCTAATGGCATACAAAACATCTCCAGTTGTCCTGTTTCAATTCCCCTCCTGTCTTTGTTACACTGTAGCAATTCTTAATAGTGAATAGAGCTTTAATTTTAACAAGCCTTTTTGAAATGTAGTCCTTAGCTAAGTTTTATTAACTTCCTCTTCTTAACGCCCTGTAGACACAGACCCAGCACTGTGTTTTCACAGCATTTACTATGGTGTCTAATTTAGTCATCAGAAATAATTCCTTCCAGTGAGTATGTAGGGAGCCAGGATGTGGCAGTCCAGGGGAGTGGGTGGGCTGAATCATTTATTTCTCTGCTGAATTTGGATGGCACAGCAGTTGCAATGACTAAATTAGATTCCTGAAGTGATGATCCTAACGTAGGCCCAGTGACCACATGCATTCAGACCAGAAACTGTTTAGTGTTTCAAAAAACCTGTTAAGTCCTTAATTTTTCCATGCCTTCTCTTCCCACTTGCCTGTTCCTCCCCCAACCCTGATGGCAACTGGAGCCATCACTGAACATTTCCCAAGTGTTGAGCAATTGTTTTGGTTGCATTTGTACACCGGGATTTCACTGCTGTTCTCTTCAGACTTGGAAATGCAGAAATGCTTTCTGTACAGATGAAATAGGCTTTGGGGTAGGCTGACAGTGCTGTTTGCTTTCAGGTGGGAAACCTTGGACTCCTTTTCATGCTCCTCTTTTTCATCTACGCTGCTCTGGGAGTGGAGCTCTTTGGAAAACTGGGTAAGTCTCAAGCAGACCATGCTTCAGTCAAGAGACACATGTTGGTTGGGGTTTCTCAAAATCAGAACTCCTCAATAAAGGGACTGAATTATTTGATGGATTTTATTCTCCCTTATGCATAATTGACGTAATAGGAATTTCCCTCTAAATTGTTGTCCTAACAGCCTAACAAAGTAAAAGCAGACTCTATATTCTCTTACATTCTTAAACATTTGCTTTTCCTGCCCTCTGTCCCTCACATTGCCTTCAAGACTACAAGAAAAAGTTTGTGAAAGTTTATTTACATCTCTTGCCATGGAATATTGATCAAGAAGAAAGACGCAGGGAGGATCCTCCTGAGCAACAGAGTTACACTGCCTGATATCCTGGGGCTGGGCCATCAGGGATTTTTCCATATTGATGGCAAACTGTTGGGCAGGGTGCTGATACCATTCATTACCTGAGGTCTTCAGGCTGTGAGTTCATGTTGCTGGTCTCAGGGCTGGTAGTGTGTCCTCCCCTGAAGACACACAAGTCCTCTTGTTTTTCAGTGTGCAACGATGAGAACCCCTGTGAAGGCATGAGCCGCCACGCCACCTTCGAGAACTTTGGGATGGCCTTCCTCACACTTTTCCAGGTGTCCACAGGAGACAACTGGAATGGGATCATGAAGGTAACTGGGACTTGGAGGAAAGGATATCCTACTTGCGGGGAAAGACAAACTCTGATGCGTGGATCTGTTCAGCAGAGCTTGGGCTAGCAAAGGGAAGGGCAACAGAACACAGAAACTGGGTTGCTAGATAAGACCCCTGCTTGGTGCAGAGCCTGTCTCTCTACCATGGTAACTCACACCTTGGGCTCATCTAGTCCTGGAGACATTTGATTGAGAAAAGGGCCAATTTTCCTTGGGTGGAACAAGAAAATCATTTAGGGTAAGAGGGAATATCCACTGTAGTCAGGACTGTTGTCAAAGCTGAGCACAGGACATGTGTGTTGGACATAGCACTCACCTGCAGAGCTACCAGGAAAATACAAATTAAATACTTCCTTTGGAGGACATGGAGAAGGGAAAGTCCTTTCATCACATACGGTGCTTTTGAGAATAGAAGGGAGAAAGCAGTACCAGCCTGCTCATTTTTGGTCTTGTTCACGTGTGGGGCTACGGTGGCAGCAACATGTCATGGTCTGAAGGTTTCCTTCATATACCTTTGGATGATTTTTCTCTGAAGCAAACAGCATATGAACAGGGAGTGTCCCAGATTCTTTGGGGACCTCATTATGCCAAAAGGTATGGGGTGATAGAATTGTTTGCCTTGTTTTTTCCTCTGGCATCAGTGTTTTTTGACAGAGAGAACAGCCAAGCTTCTGTTCTTACTTTAGTCTTTCCTTCCTTCCATCATTCCCTCTCAATCCCAACTTCCCCTCAAGGATACCTTGCGTGACTGCAGCCACGATGACCGGAGCTGTCTCAGCAACCTGCAGTTCATCTCCCCACTGTACTTTGTCAGCTTTGTGCTCACAGCCCAGTTTGTCCTCATCAACGTGGTGGTAGCTGTGCTCATGAAACATCTTGACGACAGCAACAAGGAGGCCCAGGAGGATGCAGAGATGGATGCTGAGCTTGAGATGGAAATTACTCATGGGCTATGCTCCCACAAGTCAGGCTCTCCAAATTCAGGACAGGGAAAAGGAGCAGGAACAGGAGGAGGTGGTGGTAGAACAGATCCTGAAGGACATCTGTGCATGAGATGTTACTCTCCAGCCCAGGTGAGTACACCATTGAATTTACTAACCAGACTGCAGCAAGGAGCTGTGGGCATTAACTGGGTAATTCAGATGATTGAGGGCTTAGCAATAGCAGAGTCTTCCACCTCAGGGTGAAAGGTTTGCTTTCAGCAGTAGACTTTTGAGTTGATAGGATCATGTAGGGACAAGGCTATGACAGCAGTGTGTCCTGTTCATTGTCATCACGGTGTAGGAACCTGAGGGCCAGCAGAGGAGGGATGGAGCAGATCAGCTAAAGGTGTGACAGGAGCAAATTTGAGAGGGGAGCTCAGGAGAAGAGTGCAGGAGAAATTGCAGATCGAGAGTGAGTGACTCCAGCAGAGCTGGAAGGGAGACATGAGCACTGAAAGTGAGTGAAGACTGTCCCTTCTTATTTTTTATTTTTTTTTCATTGAACTCTGGCACCTATACACACCCTGTGGCGCAAATGTTCCCCTCAGTGATCCTGTGCAAGTACCTGCAGAACAAGATGCTGCTCCAGATGAGTCAGGGTGGAGAACCCAGCCCCAAATTCACATGAAACTTGAAAGCAAAAAACTCGACATTCTTAAAATGATCTCTCCCATCCTCCCCCCTTTCTTGTCCCCTAGGAGAACTTATGGCTGGACAGTGTCTCTTTAATTATTAAGGACTCCTTCGACGGGGAGTTAATGATCATCGATAACCTATCGGGCTCCGTCTTCCATCATTACTCCTCGCCGGCCATGTGCGAGAAGTGTAACCATGACAAGCAAGAGGTAACCTGCGTACGAGGATGTGTGAGGGGACTCTTCCCCCCAGACCTGCACACCCACACCCACGTGCCCGCAGGTCGTCCCATGTATGCTCCTCACTGTAGATTGTGTAGACAGTAGAGCTTGTTGACCTGTGTTTGTTATCTGTTGTGAAGTGCCAGTACTGCCTCTAGCACAGGCCTGCCCTCCTCAGCCACACGTGGATGTTTGAGGTGGTGGAAAAGTGAGACGTGACAGGACACGGGTCAGGAGGGGCTGAATGACCTGTAGAGAAATGGCTATGAAGGCATCCTTGGCAGCTCTTGTTGTGTTCAATTCTGCAAGAAAAGTCTAGGTTTAGGCTCACGTTGGACAGAGGATTCTAAGGATCTCACCCCAGTGAGACCGCTCAGGAGCAATTCAGTGGGAGATTTAAGCTTGTGTTTTGTCCTCATTTTAAGCATGTGCTTGCTTATTCCCTATTGAGGTTGATCAATTAAGCACATGTTTAAATGCTTCGTTGAATAGAGTCATGTCTGTGAGCAAGGATTGGTTTGTGGTGAAAACCAGTTAATTAGTTTGAGCAAAAACTAAATAAAAGCGGGCCCACCGAGAAAGTTTGTTAGCTGACAATTGGGTTGTTGCTAAGAGCAGGACTAAATGGCTTAGACTTGAGCTACTAAAGTTGCTTTGGAAAACTCCTTCCTAAGCAATTAGTCTTTTCAGGTTGTGAAACTTGAGGAGCAAAATAGTCTGGGAAGGGTTAGGTGAGTAGCAGAACTAATTTAGTTCTGAAGGAATTTTATTGTGTGTAGGTGCTCTGATTTTGTGTGGCCAGACTTGTAGCAGTAGTGTGGCTCTTCTGCTAGTCAATTGGTATGCCAGTGGCAAACTTCACCCTTCCTTCCCCATAACTGACTCGATACGTTATAGCTTATAAAGAACAAGGAAACTTGGGGAAAGAGCTCTTATTGGCAGATCATTCTATTCATATTTGAAGAAAGCAATATTTTGTTTGGTCTCAAATGCCTAGTTCTGATGCTCTGGTATTTTTTCAGTTTCTCAGCTGTCTGCTTTTCCCCGCTGCTTCCTTTTGAAAGTATTAAAATGCAAACATTGCTGTAGTTTATCGTTATAGAGACACTTCACAAATGAATTCTGCATTAATGCAACCAAATAACTACTTTTCCATTAACTGCAATTTCCATTGCTTTACTTAAGTTTTTATGTTCAGCAATTGGTGCTCAGCTTTCTCAGCAAGTGAGATCTCCTAAGGCATTCCAGAGTGATTGCCCCCAAGTTAAGTCATTTGTAGCTAGTTTGCTGCATTTGAAAACCTCACAGATAGTCTTCAGTTTCCCCGCCTATGAATTAAGACAACAACCCATTTTCTTACCTTTCCAGTGAAGAAACTAGATGGCAAAATCTTCAAATGCAACCCACAGCCAGAGCGAAGAATTTGATGTAATTATCACAACTGAGGAATTATTCTTAGATCATACTTTCTAATGGCTGTTATAGAACCATAAATTAGTTTCAAAATCGGTATTTTAATACATCTAAAATGTGGAACTGAAAAGAAATTATCTCTGCAAGAATGAATTTAGTAATAAAATACAGATGTTTTATTTTGTATCATATGAGTCAAAACTATACCTTAGGATCTTAAGCCAGGATTGATCATGACCTTCTCTTCATATTTCAAAACAGGAAAAGAAATTGAGGAAATTTAAATAATAAATCACAATATGGAGTCATAGCTAACATCAGCAATGCACACAGTTATTAAATTAGAGTGTCCTCTGGTACGTCAACATATCCAAATGAGTATTGTACACAGACTGAATTGTACAGTCCCAGAAACAGCTGACAGCAATTTACATAGGCAAAACTATTTATCTAGTCTTCTTAACTGCCTGTGTGTTAGGAAAAAAACAGTATGCTTGCTGTCCGCCCTATCAGCCTTAAACTGCCGTTCTGACAAAAATCACATATTAGGCAAAACTGTCCCCTCCAATTTCATCGGTATTTTAATTCACTGAGATGCTGAGCACAGTGGATGGACACAACATTTAAATGTATGCTCAAACTCATTAATGTGTTATTATAATTAATATTAAGCTTTTTGTGGCATTGAGCAGAAGCACTCAGTGCCTTTCCCAATTACTCTCCCGATATTTTATTTTCAAACCAATTATTTGTACAATTAAGGATTTTTGTAATTGTGAGTCTGTTTTTAAAGATATATCTGCAAGTAGTTGTTTAGGGATATGTGTGTATGGTTCAGTATCTCAGGCTGATGTTCCTGGCAGGTTTCATGGATTGGGATCTAGTGAACAGCCCCTTCTCCCCTCTGCAATTTAAAATATTTTTTTTGCTCCTCATCTTTAGTCAGCAGATTTTAAAATATTCTGCCATAGCGGAAGCAAAAAGAATGAAACCTCATTTTTTCAAGGTGCTAAATTCTTCTCTTGTCATTTCTATCCTTTCACTCTTGGGATGGTTGACAGACTTCTGTATATGGATGACTGAAGTGCGTTTAGCCATGGTAGGAGTTTGTCAGTGAGCACCAGTGAAATGTGCTTCCACACCTGAAGTTGATTTAGTTGTGACTTTGTTGATTGTGGATTTAGATCCCAGGTTGATCAGAATTTTCAAGCAAGTGGTTCAGTGACAAACAGACTGTTCTGGCATTTGCTGAAATCCTTTTTTATGGATAGAAAAGGTAGGCACAGATGTTGCCACATGTCATGCTGTTGTCTCTATAAGCACAGCAGTAAGGCTGTTTTGGTGTAGCAAGTACTTGGGAGAGTAATAGATAAGTATTAAGTCCCACACACATTAAGTGGGACTGAATGAAGACTTCCTGCTTCTCTACAGGAGTGGTTGCTGACTGGTGGCTGTGTAGCATCCCCGGCTCACTGAGGGCTCTCTGTGCGTTCGTGCTCTGAGGAGCAGTTGCTGGTTTTGGGCTTTCTCCATGGTTGAACAGCACCATGTTCCTCTGTCAGAATAGTATCTCAAATAAGGATGTCATTTTTGCACTTTATTTAAATCCAGGTCCGGTTTCCCATTCTGTTTGTTTAAAGTGCATTATCCCGATGGAGACCTCTTCCAGTCTCTGGCATTGGCACAAGTCACTAAACTTCCAGCTCGAAAGTCAACTCTCCAAATGTTTCACCTGCTGTCATGGCGCAAGAGCTGTACCTGCCTCTTGCAAACACAAACACATGGCCAGAAGCTGTCCCGACTGAGACAACCCAGAATACAGCTCTCAAGAGTTAGCTGCTGGTGGTGCAAACCTATGGCATTCTAGAGATCAGTGATGGAAATCAAAGCACAGGAGGGACAGAGTAACTGCTTAAGCTGGTAGAAAAAGATGCTTTTCAAGCACTGTGAGAAAGAGTTGTCAGGCAGAGGGGCTTGGAGGAAAGAGGATGGGAGAGAGGGGCACATGCAGTATGAAGCAAGGTCAGGCATGGGACTGGAGCAGAGCTGAAGCACAAGAATGAGAGAGATGCAGTGGTCAGATTTGCTTTCAGAAAGCAAGAGAGCTCAAGTGTGGGTGTGTGGGAGGGCTGAGTTTAGAGATAGAGAACAGAACAGAAGACAAGTGTTAGATAAGATCTTGGTTAAGTTAGAGGAGAGGGGAAAGGCAAGATGTAGGAAAGCTGGAGAGAAACAGGGTTTCAGTAATGAAGGTAAGAGAATATGAAAAGCATGATATTGGCATGGACTGCAAAAGGCATGACTTTTCCTGGAATGAAAGCACCTTCATGTTTAAGCAGGGCTGTCTGTGGTGCCTTCAGAAAGGGGGATTCTCTCCTCATCGCTCAGCAGAGCTGGCTGCCCTGTCACCAGCCTGAGGGACCCCTCTGCCTGCCTGGCTTTACTTGCAGGGCCTTGGGCCAGCTGTATCTCTGTGACAGATACAGGACTCATTCTTCCAATTCTGGCACTAGGGGAGCATGGACTGGTAGCAGCCTGCTTGCAATCGTATATTCAACCTTTTTTAAAAAGTGAATTCTCCTGCCCAGCCCAGGTCTGGGTTAGGCAGTTCCTGATATATCCAAGGAATATAACCTAAAACTGATCTTGGGTCTACAGGCTCTCACTTATCCACCATCAACAGTGTGACTGCTTGAAATGCGGATTCCAGGCATGACCTGTGATAGCTCCTTTCCCTTCCTGCAGGTCCAGCTGGCTGAAATGGAAGCGTTATCCCTCAACTCAGACAAGTCCTCTTCCATCCTTCTAGGAGATGAGTCAGACAATCGAAATACTGCTCAGCTGAATCCTAAGGAGATCAAGGTTAGCCTCAGAGAGCCATGGGTATCTTACACTATGTGCTGTACTTATGCCCTTGCTCGTTTCAGGTGCTCTGTATTCATCCAGGTGTCCCTGCTGAGGAATATAATTCTGGTCATTGTTCAAGAGCTTCTCCAGAGAGCCATACTGTGGAGTAGGATTTGAGGAGAACAAAAGAATATGTGTATTTGAAAGTTCTCTTCACTGCTGTTAGTAACTTCCTCTGAATTAGTCAAAAGGTGATTTGGGCTGAAAAATTGAGCATCTCTTAGCTAGATTGAAGTTATTGTCAGAATCGGTTCTTCTTGAGGCTTTGAAAAGTCTGCTCTGTCATCTTCCATTAAATTTCAGAAGGCTTTGTCCTCACTTATTTTTTCCAGCAGGATGGCCAGGACAACCCTGACTCCACTGGGGCAGACAATCTGGAGGAATGCCTGCTTCCAGCATCCAGTGAGGATGGCTCTGCAAACCCAGACAGTTACCTGTGTGAAATGGAGAATACTTCTTTCAACTCCGTTCAATCTTGGCTAAAGCATGAAAGTACCAAAGGTGAGCAGGGCTCTTATTCTGCAGGTCTGCTGAAAATGTGGTTTGGTTCAGCTCTGGTTTTCCCCTGCTTTCCCTCTGCCAGGTGGAGAGTTAATGTGACTTGGGGTTACACCAACCAAGAATTAGTTTTCAGTTTGCTAATTTGCTTCAGGAATGGGGGGAGGAGGAGGAGCAGTTCCTTCATTTTTGTTGCTAGTTTTTATATCTTCCCTCAGAATGACTCTGTGAAATATTGTGGAAGCGCTGGTCCCCATTTGCAGTAGTGCAGACATGCACAGTCAGAAAAGAGTGGGGACAGATTCTCCTGACATGCCAGCTGGATGAACTGTGCTCACTCAGCACAGGAAAACACTGCTGCCCCCTGAGACCAAATAAAGGTTCAGGGAACATGTAACACATGTCTGCCCTTGGTGGAAGTGCTCCAGTTCTACTCTTGAGTGTGCCCTGTTCTCCTGTGGTCCCGAGCTTTCCCAAACCACCACTTAATTTATCTCCCTTCATCCCTTGCCTTGCAGGATTTGGGATGAATGTCCTCTGGCAGTGATACATACTTGAATCAAGGCATTAGAGCTCAGCATTCTTCTGTGACAGCAACAGCAGAGCTGGCCTGTTACCATATGGCTCTGAGCTGTGTTAGGTCTTCCTGGTCTGGTGCAGGTTTTTGTGAAAAAAGTGGGATCCTTAATCTGAACACCAGACTGAGGCTTCTTAGCCAGGAGTACATGTTCCTGAATATCCTTTGTTCACTGGACCTGAGACTTGGCTCAGTGTAACAGCAGCAAAGGCACAAAATAAAATCGGAGGACTCTTATTAAACTTTTTTTTTTCTTCTATTTCTTTTCCCCTCCCCTTTCTTTTGATGCTCTGTCAGTCCCTCCCAGCCCCTTCTCTCCAGGTGCATCTTCCCCTCTGTTACCCGTACCAACAGAATTTTTCCACCCAGCCATCTCTGCCACCCAAACAGGGCCTGAGGAAGTCTCGTGTCCACACAACCTTCCAAAGATCTCCCTGCAAGGCTCGTGGGCATCACTGAGATCTCCAGGTGTGAACTGCTCACTTCTCCATCAGGTGAGGAACCCCGCTTCTGTCTGCTAGGAAAAGTCTATTTTCACATCCCACCCAACCAGAGGGGGCTGAACGAGGAGGAGGCAGCTCTGGTCATGGGCTGGGTAACCTGAATCTGTAGGAGGAGCACAGTGGACTCCAGAATGCAGGAGGGTAGGGGAGGAGAGAGGGTAACATAACAAAGTGGTGTAGCTCTCACCCCGTGAAGTCGTTTGTTCTTCTGCTTTTGATCAACAGTTTGTCAGCTGCAGTGGGCCCCACATGAAGAGGAAATCACATCACTCTGTAGCTCCTCCCTGGGTCTCTGGCATTGGGTGTGCTGCAGACATCTGCATGCGCAGCAGCCATGCTGTGGGCAGGGAGGTGACAGCTGCACATCCTCCTCAGGTCTTCTTAAGATTGTGACTCCAAATCATGCACCTTCTTGTTGGAATAGGCTTCTTCCCACCTGCATCCTCCACATCTCTTAGTGCCTCTTCCACACACTGTGTCCCTAAGCTCACTGTTTTGCCCTGCCCACTAAACAAACCCTTGAATCCCAGAAAGGTGCCATCTCTCTATGAAAAGACAGCTATTTCTCACTAACAAAAGAGAAAAATAAAAGCACTGGAGGGAGATCAGCTGTTTCTGAAGTGCAGAAGATGCAGAGATGAAAGTAGAGATCCCAGCTACTGTTCTTGGACGACGCTCCATGAGCAGGGGCACTCTATTCCAGACAAACTAAAAAAATAAAATCAGACGTTATCCATCTGTATATAACAGACACTGTAGGTACGATACAAATGTGTATAAATTCACCAAGGATAAACTGAGCCTTGGACTGAGACTGAGTTGTTGCAGTTTTGAAACTTCTGGTTTAAGTTAAGACACAGAAAGGTAGAGCCCTGGAGCTGGCACACCACTGGGGCAAAAGTACTGAATTATTGTAAAGGAGATACTAGTAAACTTCTGATTATTTGACAAAGAACTGTACTGAATTACTGTGGAGACTGCCTCAGGAGACTGCTTCCAGTCCTACCTGCATCTTTCCCAGTGCAGTGTCCCAGTGATGATTGCACAGTGCAGACCAATTTCCTAGAAACAACTGAAATGCAGCTTAACTAGATGAGCCCTGATACAAGGAAATTAAGGCTGTTTCATCTTCCTGCTGGAAGGGGACCCCACCTTTCTACCCTAAATGAAAGAGTAGTTGCTGCTAGTGCTGGTCAAAAGAACCATGGGGCCTCTTTTCTCTCCCCAGATATTGCTGATTTTTTTAATGTGAGGAGGTCTGTACAAATTCCTTGATTCCTGTCCCGCTGATGTGAGTGTCCATATAAACCTGTGTGGCAGGTTCATAGGGAAGCCATGAGGGAGGACCCACAGGGAACCTTTGCTCTGCTGCCTCCTGGGCCATCAGTGCCCGGGGAGAGTGTAGTGGTGGGTGCTGCAGGGCTCACAGACCCGGCATCCCTTGAAATGGAGCACTTCACGCGGGAGGGGTAAATTCGTCCTGAAGCAGAATGAAATTAGCTCAAAATATAGAAACATTCCCTCCTCCTTACACAGAAGGAAATCGCCACGGCAGGCCGCATGGCTGGTGCTTTGTAGCATTGTTTGGTTTACGGCTCCCTCCCCCAGCAGAGAAGAGTGAGAGAGGAATGGAGTTTTTCCCCTTTCTGTAGTCGCGGCTTATTTTCACCCCCCAAAGCACCCCCAAAAACCAATAAGGCAGAGTCTCTTGCCCACTGCCCATGTCCCTCCTGACACCTGTGTTTCCGTGCTCCCGCTCCCCAGCCCCCCGAGAGCGACCCGTCTCTGGACAGCGGCAGCAGCAGCTCGGCCGGCAGCCTGCAGACCACGCTGGAGGACAACAGCCTCAACCTCAGCGACTCTCCGCAGTGTGCCCTGGACCTGCCGGTGGCTCTGTGCCCCGTGCCGGCGGCGGGCAGCCAAAGACCCCTGGCAGCCCCCCTGTCCCCCGCCTCCCGCCGCCGGAGCCTGCGGGGCCGGGGGCTCTTCAGCCTGCGGAGCCTGTGCCGCCACCAGCGCAGCCACAGCAGCGGCGGCAGCACCAGCCCCGGCTGCACCCACCACGACTCCATGGACCCTTCGGATGAGGAGGGGGCGGGCAGCAGCCTGCGCGGGGGTGGCAACAACAGCGAGCCCTCGGAGACGCTCAGCAGCCTCTCGCTGACCTCGCTCTTCTCGCCGCCCCCGGCGGCGCTGACCCTGGTGAAGAAGTGCAGCAGCACCAGCAGCCTCCAGGCCAGCCCCTCGCCCCGCCGCCCCGCCGCCCACCACGCCAAGCCCTTCTACACCGTCGACCCTCGGGGCTTCCTCTCGATGCCCTCCTGGGTGACGGACTTCTGCAAGGACACCCCCTCGCCCAGGGAAGGAGAGGCGCCAGACGGCCCCGGCAGACTGGGGACAGGGGACCGCAGCTCCCCGCTCCCTTCCGAGCTGGAGCTGGGCGACGGAGTCAGCAAGAGGAACAGATGAGGGTCCCTGAGGCGCAGGGAGGGAGCATTCGGCCGCCGGCATGGGGAGCATGTTTCACTAGCTTCTCCCTGGCAGCAATTCCAAAGGATTTGCAAGAAAAAGAAAACAGGCAAACAAAAATTTATAAATATATATATATACGTAAATATATATATATATACATATATATATATAATAAATATTCTGGTACCGTACCTCAGAGGTGTGGGAGAGTGCAAGCAATACGTGAACAGTCCTGCCTGAGGGCAAGACCTGGACCATCACCCCAGAGACTATAGTGACAAGAAAAGGCCATGGGGCTGGCAGGGACAGGACCCTCCAGCCAGGTGACTGCTATGTGGCAGCTGTTTAGTCCTATACATATACATATATAGAGAGATCGATTTATTTATTTTTTTTACTGAGAGATTATGAATTTCAGAAAGTGCTAAGGAGGAACAAGAGAATGGGGGGGGGGGGGCGGTGCTGAAGGAGCTGCTACACCAAACCATGAGGGTGGGGTGAAGGGAAGCAGGGTGAGCAGCAAGGGAAGAACATCTGACGCTTGTCTTGTGTGTTTCTGCAAGCTTTTTTATTGTCCATGTTTCCATTTCCAAGGTTAAAAATCGTGGGCCGGATCTTCAGGGTGAGCATAAATTGGCAAAACATGCTGTTGATGTAAAGCAGCAGAGTTTTGGCTTGAGGTGAATTCATGCTGATTTACAGCAGGTGAAAATCTGGCCCCAGCAACAGTGAGAAGCAAATATCCATGGACCACAGGGAAACGTTTTGAGGTGAAAAGCCTTGCTTTGAAGGGAATGTGTGAACACAGCGGGCACGCTCATGGAAGGAGGGATAGGAGGCTACATGGCTTTTTTTGTTGCTATTTTGTTGGGTTTGGGGTGTTTTTTCATTTTCCAAAGAAAGAAAACTACAAAGGGTAAAAAATTACAAGGCTCGTGGGGATATTTGGAGTGGGAGAGGTAGGGTGGAAGGGAAGGGGGAGGTAAAAAGGGGAGAGGAAATTGAACTTTTCCCCCTTTTATTTGCAGTAATTGTGATATTATATTTTAGAAGCCCAAAGGTGCAAAAATTATCCCTAGAGAAACCTATCTGTTATTTTTGTATCTATAGCTATATATATTAAAAGAATTCAAAACCTAGAATATTCAAAAAAGACATAAAAGCGAAGGGGGCTTCAACAACACAAAATGCAGTCAGTCCCTTGGCTGAAGCCTAACCCTGTTCCAAGTTCCAGTGAGAAGAACCTGCAAGAACATCCTCAGCTCGGTGGTGGTTCTGTCTCCTCTCTAGCATCATCCTCTGGCATTTTCCTGGTTTGCATCGGTGTACCTGAGACCAGAGTCCTAATCAGTGCCAGCCACGGACATGGAGGGCAGTGAATATTGATTGGAGACCTGTGTGTGTGTGTGTGTGTGTGTGGGCGCCATTGTAAGGATGCTGATGTGTGCTGTGTCCAGGCCAAGTGGTTCACTAGCTGGAGAGATGGGTGAGAAGGACAAGGAGAACTGCAGCTCTCCTTGTCTCTGCCTTGCAGGGCAGTGGGAGTGGGGAGGATTGCAGAGGGTGAGGGCAGAATGACCCCTCAATCCATGACCTGCCTCAGGATCCAGGATTCTGTCCAGCACCATTCTCTCCCAACGTGGTTGCAACGAGGCTTCCAGAGGCTGCATCCCTCCTTGCTTTTCCAGTGGTACAACTGCACAAGTCTCCTTCCTGGCAGGGCCAGCCTGGATCTCCTCCTGCAGCAACTCCAAGGTTTTGTACCCTTCCCAGATTTGCAAACGGGTAGGAAAACCAGCCACCCAAGGGGAACAAAGGATTTTGGATGTCATGTACCACCCCAGGGATGTTCCACTCAGATGTGTCAGAGAAGACAGAATGGGAAGGGCAGAAGGGAGATGATAGCAGCCTAATGGAGACAGGAATGTTTAGAGCACTGAGGAGAAGGAGCAGGGCTCCCTGTCCCATTTTTCCCATCAGACCAAGAGGGCCTCTGCAGTCCTCATAGAGGTCTCCCAGCTGGCATATGAAGCATTGTGAAGAGGGCAGCACAAAAGATGATCTGATTTGATTGTGACCTGTCTGACTTTAAAGCAGCTGCTGCCTTTTACAAACCAAGGTTGTAAACAGTGAGCACATCACTTGGGACCAGCAGCCAGGAAAAGGATAATTACTGTGTGGAGTTAATTCATTTGCTCTGTTGTAAGCACTCATGCTGACTGCAGGGAGGTCAGACCTGTCAGTAGAGGACAGGAGAGCCTGGGTCCTTGTCTTTGCAGAAAGGATGCAAGTACAGATTCATTAAAGCAATAATAAGGGTCTTTAAATGCTTTCTTTGCACGGATAGTTCTTTGGGTGAGTTGCCCCTGCTCGCTGTCCTGTGGGCAGAGAGGAGGGACATGACACATGGTTTCACATCCTCAGGGAAGGAAGTCCATCCCTAAATGGCTGAACAATGAACTTGGGTTGCACGAGGCTTTGACCCAAACCCAGAGCTGCTTTGAAGCCAGAGGTAGGGCTTACCAAAAAACCCAAAGAGTTGAAACCCATCCAAACCCCAGACACTTCAATGCATAGAGTGCTCCCTGGAAGTTTGCCGTAAAGGAACTCGAAGGTGGGACTCCAAGCTGTCCTGGCAGTTGTATGGGCTGTGAAATGTTTCAACTGAGCAACAGGAGAAACATCAGAGATTGGTGGAGTGCTAGAAATGAAACAATATTTGATCATGAGAGAAGTATGGCTTGCACTTGGGATAGTTGGGAGGGAAGAAGGGTAGAAAGATGGTGATGGTGACCTCATGGGGTGACTACCACGCCTTGGATGGGTACCTCTAGGCTTATTCCCAGTTGTCCCTGGCAGTGACATCTTTGCTTCTCCTGTGGTTTGGAATTTATGGCAGTCCTGCTCTGCAGGATATCTCCCTTTCACCTCCCAGCAGGGTCATGCCATCTCACCAACCTCCTGGCAAAAGGGCTTTCACCCTCTGCTGTATGACTGGAGCAAAAGGCTTCTGGCTTAGGAAGGAGGTTGCCATGGAAACAAAAGACTACGTTATGCATAAAGACTATTTTGTGTCTCTCTTAATTAATTACTGTTTCAAGAAGAAGCAGGAAACATCTATCCTTCCCAAGGAGGAGGCAGAACACTAAACCCCAGCAAGTTTGCACAAAGCAAACTTTGTGTTTTTGCTGGGAATTTCTGCAGTATTTCAGGTTGTGCAGTTTCTACTGTCAAGAGCTGCATTTCCCAGCTATGTCTGGCTTTAGGCAAGTGGAAAAACCTCTGTCATCACCCGCCCACCTCCCAGACAACACCTGAGGACAGCTTAGGATTTGCCCTGGCATCTATTCAGCCTCTAATACTCCCCACTTCCCACAAGGGACTGTACCGCAGGCAGTTCCTGCCATGGTGCTCTCTGCTGTCCTTAGCCCGATATTGCTCTGCTTTGTCCTGCTGCCACACTACCCTTGTGCCCAGCTCTCCCCCACGTCTGCCACTGGAAGCAGTCCCTCTCCCTCCTCCACGCTGAGTCCAAGGCGTGTTTAACTCCTTTCACCCTGGCCCATCAGGTGGTTCCTCTACCTCTTTTTAATATTTTTCTAGACTTTTTTTCTTTCTAAGGCCCCCCTGTAAATTTTCCTCTCTCACTGTGAGCTCTGGGCCTATTGATATTGTTCATTGCAGCTGCAGAGCAGAGCCCATCCCTCGTGCTTCCCACCTTCCCTTGAATGTGGAATCCCCAACTGTTCCAAGCTGCCCATTGAAAACACACCTACATTTGTTATTTTTTCAGAACCCAGAGACTCTGACTCAGCACAGCTAAATGAGTGATGCTTACCACTAGGAGTACTTCTCATGACTTCTATATCTTCATCTGTCTTCCTTACTACTACCAAAAGTTCACTTTGAAATTAGGTATAGAGGAAGCAGTTGCCAACGTGACCACAGTTTTCTTTCAAGGAAATGTGGCAGGGTGGTTTATTTGGGCTTTTGGGGAGTTTTTTGTGTTGTTTTGAATGTTTTTGTGAGGCCCATGTGAAGGACTGCACACCACCTGCCCTCTGTGAAATTCTTATGAGCTGAGCAGAACTTGGTGGGAGGGGAGGAACTGAAAACATTATTGAGCAAGAAAATAATTTTTCGGATAGAAGAAACATAAAGCAGAAAACCATGAAGTGTTTCAAGAAATTTTGTACTTTTCCCACCAAAATGACTCTCACATCCAAAATGCTCCCAAAGAGCATCACAGAAGTATTGTGGCCTGCTTGGCCTCTGGTGACTGAATCCTAAAGACCCCAGGCCAGTTGTCCACCTGACAGGGCACTGAAGATGGGTCCCCAGGCAGTGAGGTGCCTGCAGGAAATATGCCCTGCACACCCACCGTACCAGGAGAGCAAACATTCTAACACTGGATCAGAAGAAGAGATTTATTTTTAGTCAGTGTAACTAAAAACTCAACATTTATTATGGAAGATATGGAGGTAAGTGGCTTTGGTTCACTTGGGTTCATCACAAGAATTCCACAGAGAAGGAAAAAATTAAACCCTGTGAATTTTTAAACTAGCTGTGACACAAAACACAGTGTACCTTGTAGGAAGAGCTTGGTAGCTTGCAAAGTCAGGCACTTGGATGTCTGCCACCCAGTTCAATTTATCTATATGTGACCTGACTTTCCAAGTATCCCCTTCCCTGCTCTTCACAAATACTTTATGAGATCTGCCTTGCTTCTCCTATTCTCCACGTTATTTTTGTTCCTTGCTAGGGACTGGTTTCCAGTCGGAACTCACTATATCTTTGAGTTATCACTCATTTCTTCCATCTCATTTAGATATATATATATAGGGATATATATATATATATATAATTTTTTTTTTCTTCTCTAGCACTTTTTCCTTCTTCTGCATATTTCCAAGCCCCTGTTTACATTTAGTAAGATCCTGTCACTCAGGAGCTGGAGCTGGCAATCTGCTATCCAATATTTATGCCTCCCAGCCACTTCTAGAGCAGATGTGCTCAGTTTACAAGGAAGGAGCTCTCCTCCACCAAAACCAGCATCCCAGACGCTGGCTTGCAGCACACCTCTGCTTTTGCTCCCACATCAGCTGCAGCAATAAGCAATAACAATCTGCCCTTCCCCTCATGCCAGCGATGGGATTGCAAAGATGAGCCATACGGCGGGGTTTGTTTTCAGCCTCGCTTCACGTGTCAGCAGCACCGCTGAGCATCTTTCGTGCTCATTTGTGACATCAGTAAGGGCAGGGAGGACTCCACACCTCATGCACTAGCTCCCATGAGCAGCTGGGCTGTTGCCATGAAAAGCACAGCAGGCTCCAGCTCACATTCCGCCTATGCTGTGCAGTGCTGTGGACACAGAGGAATACAAATCCTTTTCCTTAGTGGTTTTGTCTGTAGTCACCAAAGCTGACAGATACGGCTCTCCCTTTGTCTCATGGTCCACAGAGCAGAATGATAGCAGAGGGACAGGCACTGTTTTTCCAAGGACACTTTCAGAGACCAGAGCACTTTAACCTTCTGTCTAATGCTGCTTTAACTATCTGTATTATTTTGGAGAACTTTCAAAGATGCTGCAGCTGTGTTTTGTTGTTTTGTTCTGTTCTGCTTCTGGTTGCTGGGGCAGTGTTGGTGCACATAGTGCACCACGCAAATGAAGCAGCTTTTCCTGCAGCTCTTCCCCTTTCTTTCCTCCAGCTGACTCATCTTGGATGAAATTTTTGAACTGTAAGTTACCTGCTTGTGCTGACCACAGTGAGCGGAATATGCTGCCAAAACTTTCTTTCTGTTCTTCTATTTCCTATGCTGCTAAGGGAATAGCACTGTTCTTTCACAGAGTCTGGCAGGGTACCTTCAAAAAGCAACCATCCAGCACAAGCAGCCAGGGCAGCTACCTTTCCTTCACTCAGAAACACTCAGAGGGGCTAAGATGCTGCTTCAAAACAAATTATCAGTGATACCTTGGGCTCTGTGGATGGCAATCTGGAGATAAACTATTTTTTAGTGAAACATCTTTAATCCAAGATTTGCTCTTAAATTGAAATGTACCTATTTAGGAGAGAGCCACCCACACACAAGAAGGAGAAGCATCATGCAAGAACTCGAGGTACGTGATCCATGCACAGGCAAGCATTTTAATTACCCCACAAGTCCTTGGTATAAGACTTGCTTTTGAGCTATCACAGCTTTGGAGATGAAGTACCAGGTGGACTTTCCTCTAAAGCTACCACTGTCATCCTTAGCTGCATTTAATAATTGCTGGGATAACAATGAAAGTGGATGATCCCATTTCTCCTTTCAATTATTTCACCAACACAGTAATTTACTTTTTCACTTACACACTTCTCACCTCCTTATCTGAATCATATGAAGGGTTCATTTCAAGATGATCTACGCACAGAAGTGCTACACATATTCTAGTTAATAATAGATATTTCTAAGAAGAAAAGATGAGTGCAGTGTAAATGGGGTGGTGTGGATAAAAGATCTGCTTTTGTGTGTATAATTTCTCTACATACATACAACTGCCCCATCCTCCCTGTACAATAATATTACTTGGCACAGATTTTTGAAATTACCTTACCTTGAATGTAGAGTTAATCACATGAGAGACTGTTAATCATTATTGGCCACTGATTACTTTCTGCTGTTATTGTAAGCCCAGGCATAGGAAATAAATCAGGAAGGTAAAAAAAAATAAATAAAAAAGAAGCAGCCAATAACAAACCAATAACAAACAACATGGCATTGAATAAAAAAAAAAGAAACAGAGAGACTATTCTGAAAATCCCTTGGTGTCTGCTCAATATTTATTTGTATGCTTCCATAGTCACTGCTGCTCTGTATATGTGCGTGGGCGTAGGCATATACTTGTTTCAGGGTGGTTGTGGTTTATAAACAGATCTCCCACTGGTCTCTTTTTTCAAGGGTATATTAAAGCAGTAAACAGCCCAAACTGCTGACTCGGGACACTGCTCACCAGCAGTGCCCACAGCACTGAGACAGACAATTTCTGGGCAGCGCTGTCTGTAATGAGCTGCAAAGGTCTCTGCTTGCCCCGGGGCAGTGAGGCCTGTCCAGCCGTGTACTGTGGGCTGGGGACAAGGGGCAGCCTCAAAGTGTGGCGGCCTGAGGGGCTGGGCACAGCTAGGCTGCAACCTGTGCTAGTCCAGCCTGCCTCCGTGGGCAGGGGAAAGAGCTTGGGTTGGCAGGATGGAACACGAGGGGATCTGGAGCCGTGGGAGCCACCACGGGTGTGTGTGTGTGTGTGTGTGTGTGCTGTTGGGGACCAGCAGGACGCTCCTCATGCCACATAAATTGCTACTCCATCTGCTAATCAGAACTGAAGCTCTGGCACTTCGGCATCATTGATTTGCTCAGGAGCCCAAAGAGGTTGCAGATCCATGTTGAAACATGTTGAAATAGTCTCCCTTTTGGGCAAGGATGTTCAGACACCCACTTGTGGGAGGCCAGGGAAATGGCAGTTCTCTCTGTGGTAGAAACCACCAGCGTGCAGAGCCCTGACTGGAGTGGGAAAGCATTGCAGTCATCCTTGCACTGTTCACAGGTTTGGAAGGTTAGTTATCTACCAGATGATGGCTCCATCCCAGCCTGACTGGTAAAAAACAGCCTTTCCTTTTAGGCTTCTGTGGACACAGCATTTTAACATTTATTTGTGTCCAACCAGCCTAGGTAACAAAAAGGTGAGGGCACCTGAGGGGAATTTGCAGTAATGATGGAGAGAGCTAAGGGTCTGGAGGAGATCTGACTTCTGGCTTCATAAGATAATTTACCTTGAGGGACAGGACACACCAGGGGTGCAGGTTTCTTCCCTCCAGCCTCACCCCTGCTTCCTGCTGCGTTCTTCTGCTCTGTAAATACTGCAGGAATCAATGCAGCAGCTAATGTGGCATTTTGACATCTGAGGGAGGATTATTTCAGCAGGAGTGTATAAACCTGCTTCATCAAAAGCTCAGAGTCAGCAAGCAGATGCCACCTTGCAGCCCCTGCTTGTCTCCTGGTGGCAGCCTCAGAGGGACAGGCCCCACCTGTGTGGAAAGCAATGGGGCTGTTGCAGCACTGGATGAGTCCCAGCATGCAGGTGGGGAGGGGAAGAGGCAGCCTGGCTGGTTGTGTTGTTTGCTTTGCACTGGTGATGATGCAGTGGTATCATTTTCATGCTAAATGCTAATTTTCTGCTTTGCTGGCCTCAGAATAGCCTACATTCATATCCTTCATTGCAACAATTAAAGGGCTGGGTGCTCGAGCTGAGGCTCTTGTGATGAGCATGATTTTAATCAGTGTGCATGAGAGAGAAGGAGGAATGTTATCGCCTCGCTGGTGCAGGAACACGTGAGAGCCCATGAGGGGTAGGAGAGCCCCTACCCTGGTAAGAGCATGCATCAGCTTCAGATCTGGACCAGGAAGTGCAGGTTTGCCACATCTTCCATCTCTCTCTCTGGTCAGGAGCTGCTGTTTGATTGCAACAAAACATTGGAACAAATCACCTGCCCCCCGCCTCGTGTTTTTACCCCGTGATGCCACCTTCCAAGGTGCCGTGAATATGGCACAGAGATCCCCAGCCACTGCGAGACAGGCTGAGCATCACTTGCCTGTCCCCTCCGTGGATAGGCAGGGCAGAAGGAGAAGGCCACACTGCCCATGCAAGATTTCCAGGTGTGCCTGTAGGCAGAGGATGGAATTCCGTGGGTCCCTGCTGTGAGACGGCATCTGAGACTGCTGTGCATGGCTGGGCAGGAGAGTCCATTTGTGAGAGTGCCAGGAATAGTATTAGATGTAAGTACTTAAGCATTTACACTGTTTGCCTAAATCATAAAGCTCATCCTGCTGGATATGCTCACACATCCCCTCTGCCTCTTCAGCTGGCTTAAATGTCCCTCCAAAGGGGAGCAGGGACTGTGTCCCTTGAATCCTTACTGCTTTGCTTTTCCTCAGCGTGGCTCAGTGGCCGTGTTTGCAGGGAGGGGAGCACCCTGCCGGGTTTCCCAGCAGAGCTGTACCTCTCCCTGCTGCTGCCACAGCACTGTGGAGTCACAGCAGGTAATGTGGGTAAAAGTGGGTAAAAAAACCCTGAGAGCTGGAGTGGGGTGGGACGCTGGGGAAAATCCCATGTCAAGGGATTTGTATGTGCAGGGATACCTGCAGGAAAGGAACGTCTAGGGAGAGACCAAACTTGTCTCAAAACTGCAGGAGCCGCTGGGAGGGAAGCAGGGGATAACAATATTTCTGGCACTCTACAAGCTTGTCTCTACAAGCTTCCTAGGTCATATTTCAGCTCCTCTGTGAATGTATTCCAATTACTTCCTACCTGGGCAGGGACGCTTAGACCAGGCTGCTCAAAGCCCTGTCCAATCTGGTCTTGAATACTTCCAGGGATGGAGCAAGTCCCTGTCTGTCTCATTTCCCCATCCCAGGCCTAACTACTATTTTTGGCAGCCAGAGGTGGTAATTGCAGACAACATGAAAATCAGAGGAGTGGCTGATTTTGTTTCCTTCACCAGTTCAGGGAAGATTTAGAATCTTTTCCCTGAATTAGCCACCATATCTGAATGGCTGTCCTGCTCCCACAGAGCACTTTGCCACAGACATTTGAACACTTACCCTGTTTTTCTGGAGGTTTTAACACTGCCACTACTCTCTACTCAGGCAGAAGGCTGGGTAGCCTTTGTAGTCAGTGGCAATCCTGGGCAAACAGACCCACAAACCTACAGCACAGCTGCACAAAGAGAAGGGGAGTTCTTTCCTCCACTTATGAGCTCACAGCTCATGCACAGCAGGACCCTCTGCCAGGCCCCATCTGACCTCTCTCTAAAAAGTTCTTTTTCTGACTAGGCTGGCACTCAAGAGAGGAGGACAGACACAGTAGGCACAAGTGTGCCAGAGGTGTATATTCATTGTTTAAAAAAAACCCTTAAAAATCTGTCTTTGACCAGCATCATCTGAAACAAGCTGCGATTTCTCTTTTCATGATGGATAGAGATGAAAGATTTCTCTTTTCATGATGGGCTTCCAGGGCTCAGGTACCTCCAGGACATGGGCAGGAGATGCTCTCAGTGTGAAGGGGCCACATTTGGACCTGCTGCACATCCCAAAAGTCCATGTCAGTGAGGGCTCCCTACTGCAGAGGAAAGGACCAGCAAGGACCAGGGCAGACACAGGCTTGGACAGATAGGCAGTGAGTTCCCTCCACCCTGCAGAAGCTTGGGTGAGAAGGAAGATTTCTCTTTGAACTGTGTACTAATGACAACACAACGAGGAGATGAGCTAGAGATTGACAGCCATGAGAGACTTCTATCGCTGTTTAGGACAGACCTCTCTCTGTCTCTTCTTCTGTCTTTCTATTTATTCTGCACCTCCCCCTTTTCCCTGCCTCCAAACCCTTTCCTCAAGCCCAGGCCTCCTCTTCCCTTTGTCCTAGTTCTCCTTGCCTTTTCAGTAAGTGAGGAATTAAATAAGCCTTTGTGGAGACAGAACCAAATAGATCCTCCCTTGCCTCCCTGGCTATGATATTGATGAAGTTAGGGAAGAGACATGTCTTCAGGATGCTGTTTTCATTTCATTATTTAGTCCAGCGCGCACCAGGTCAGGACTCTGGAAGCATCCTTAGAGCCACTTGAGTGCTTGCAATAAAAGGGCTCACTGTGACATCCCAGAGCAGCCACATAGCCAGGCACCTGTCACCTGGAGTGACAATGACCACCCACCAGGCACTGCCCCGCACACAGGAAGATTTGGGTCTGAACAGCACCAAGGGCTCCCCATCACTCAGAAGAGGCCCACCTGAAAAAAAAGTAATAAAAAGGGGACATAAGGTACCGGCCTCAGGGTGTTTGTGTTTAGTGGGTAGTGAAGGAACCTGAGGAGCAAATTAAGGAAGGAAAGATGCAGAGGAAGGGTTTCTCTGCTTTCTGGTGTGCTTGGCTGAGGCTGTCCCTTGGTGCTGCTATCTTGTACCTGTGCCATCAGAGTAAGCAAGCCTCCTCTTGTAAGTGCTGACCTCAAGCTGTGTAGTAAATTCTGGCGCCAGCCAAACCTGTGTTTGGTTGCTTGCAGTGGTGTGTTCTTCTCAGTACGATGCTGCTGTATTGCTTTCACCACAAGCACCAAAGGCTGTGAGATGCTTTCCTTTGGGACACAATTCCAGGTACAGTGCAGCATCTGGCCAAATGTTTTTACTCCTCACATTTCAAAAGGAGAAAAGTTTGCTGTTATGTGTTTCGCCATGTTTTTACTCCAGGGCCAACTTAATCTTTGTGTTTTCCTTTCTCTGCTAATCTCAGGATTAAGGAAAAGCTGTGAAAGTATGATTTGAGCCTTTAGAAATATTTTCTGCTTTAAAATAAAAAATAAAAAAAAAAGAAATTAACCTGCAATGAGCAATCCTTTTTATTTAGAACTGAATTAATGAATTCCCACTGAAGATGGGCATGTTGGGCATTAATATATGTATAATTATGCAAAACCACTGTTATGCCTCTAATGAAAATTAGATTCTACCAGCGAGGCTGTGTTTGGCGATAGTGTATATCTTCATTTGTGCTATATTTATTCTTTTTTCCTAGCTGCATGACCTAGGATTACAGTTGCTATGGCGATAAGACAGTTAGTGAAGGAAGGAGTGAAAGGTAAGTTTGTGTGTCTGCCTGAGCTGCGGGGGTGGCAGGAGGTGGGCGGGGGGGGGGGCTGGCAATCTCTGTCCCCTGTGCTGCGTGTGCCTCCTGCTATTGCTGGCACTGAAAAGCTCTATTGCACAAGTGATGGTCATTTCTCAATAACTCAGGGATGGGTGCTCAAGCAGTGAAGCACATCAGGTTGGTTTTTTATTTCCCAGCAGTGTGTGTGCGTAACCAGGCCATGGGACTGCTGTGCTGGGACTGTTCCAGTGGGGTGGGGGAGCTGATCCTTTGTGTGCATCTTTGCCACAAGGATCAGCTCCCCCACCAGCTTTGCCAAAGGCCTTGGAGGGGTTTACAGGTAGATTCCGGGGCTACTGGGGGCCAGAGTAAAACCCTCCAACTACCCTTCTGTATTTGTTGAGCTGCATTTGTGATCTTGTGTGCCCTGGGCTTGGGGCTGGAGGCGCTGAGCAGATTTAAAAGACGTGTAGTTGTGGTGAATTTGGCAGTGCTGGTTAACGGCTGACCTCGATGATCTTAAAGGTCTTTTCCAACCTAGGTGACTCTTTGGTTTTGTGAGTGGCAGTTTTGTGTCCCTTTGGCTGAGTTACATGACCAGCCCTTCTGCTGGGGTTTGCTTTGTGGCGCAGCATTCCCCAAACCCTTCCAGAGCCAGTGCCGCCTCCTGACCTGAACAATGGGCTCAGGAGTGCAGGGGTTCTTTCAATAAGAAATTGATAGAAGAGGAGAGTTTGTCCTTGGTGCAGCTTTCTTTGATGATAAGGAACATATTTCCCTGGGCACAGCTGCCCAAACCTCCGTGTCTCTTTCAGCCTTAGCTTGTCCTGTATGTGCGGGAAGTGCTTTCCTGGCTTCCTGCCTGCCTCTCCCATCCTGCTCTCTCTGTCTTTCTCTGCACCCCTCCATCAAAACTACCATCACTATTTGCTTTATGCTCCTGGAATGGAATGCTTATTATGGAAACTCAGGCTGACCGGACTAGGTGATTCCAAGACTGACTCAGGCAGATTTTTTGGTTTTTTTTTCTTGCAGTTGTCTATTTCAAAATAGCTGGACAACTTCTTTTTGTCTTTTTTCCTGAATGAGCAATGGCTGCTATCACCAACAACTTGAGAACTTTTCACCTGATCCTCCCAGAAGCAGTGCCTTAGACACTCTTTGCAGCTCTGGGTCATGTTCTTCTCTCAGAAACATTGTGAATTAGCATCTTAAGGGCTAGTAAGTCTCAGGCTCCCACCAATTGATTTCTGTAGCCTTGACTATCTTCTTGGGCTTGCTAAGCTTTTAATTAGGTATAGATTTCCCCCCAGACATCTTATAACTTTGTTTAACAAAAGACAAAAGTGTTTTAAAAGAGTCTCTCCTCTCCTGCCCTGCTGCACTTTGCATTTTTCCCCAAGTGAACTCTGCCTGCTTGCAAATTATCAGCAGTGCAACCACTGTAATGCAGACAGACAGTGCTCCCTCACTCTCTTGGATAGGGGTAGGGGAAATGAGCTGTCTGACAGGGACAATCCTGTGCTTGTACTAGTCTGTCCCCTTGAGGAAAACACTTCCAAGCTGCTGAACTTCACTGGGGTTCTCTTCATGCGCAGTCCCCCCCTCATCCACAGCAATCAGAACCCATCAGTGCCTGCACAAAATGCCTGTGCTTACTGAGGACTCCACAGCTGGGGGAGAAAGTGGAAAAACCCCATGGGCAAATGCTCATTAGTGATTAGAGAGCAGGGGGAGTTCTTGTCAGCCTTAAGGTAAGGGTGGGAGCTTGCAGGATCTGTATTTTAGTCTTTTGGAGAGTTGTTGCCACTCTCTCATGGGGGAGAAGAAAACCTTGGGGCTAGTGCTTTTCTAGCTCAAAAGCTGGGGAGGAGCTGATACCCCTGCTCCTCCAGCAGTGACTGCCTTCCTTCAAAACCCCAAATGTCATTGGGCTGAGGGCAGAACAAACCTGTAGGACTGTTTAGCAAAGTAAACTCACTTGCATCTGCTCCAAACCACAGAGCTCAGTGGAGCAGGTGCTCAGCTTTCCCCTTGAGGACTGTTGTAAAGTGATGTTAAATGTAGCTGGAGATCAGGAACATGATCCTGTGTGCACAGCCTGGAAAAGCAAGGAAGAACAGAGAGCTGTACAAGGGGATTTGCAGCTCAGACAGACAAGAAGGAGCAGAACAAGCTCTCTCACATTTTTGACTCCCCTTCCTGAGATGAGGAAAACAGGATTCTCTTGGGAATCCGTCCTTGCTAAGTCGTGCTTCAGCTGTGCTGTATCTCAAGGTTCCCTTGCACATTAGGTACAAGGCTCAGCAAGTGGAGCCAAGCAATAATGAGGGATGTTGGTTCATCTAGTTTGGAGGTGCCAGTGAGGTTATATCAGCCTCCACACTGCAACAAAACTACTTCTCCATGGAAAGCTTGATCATTCGCATAGAACATCCCCTTCTGAGGGAACAGAATTGTAGAAGACCCCATAGCTGACTGAACACACTTCTTATGGACATCTGCTGCCTTCCTGGGGCCCAGGTTAAAGATGTGAAGAGAAAGCTTCCTACCCTGATATGGTCCTTGGATTTTCTTCCATTACTGGTTTTTCAGGTAGGTAGCAATCAAGTTACAAACCCAAGGGCAGTCAAGAGAGACTTTGGGGCTACTGGTTAAGGGATTGGGAGCACAAGTAGTGCTCTTATCTCTCCTTCCAGTTGCAGGGAATGATGAGGGAAGAAATGGGAGAAGCCAGCGTATCAATACAAGCCTGCTGTCACTGGCAGAATTTTCAGATTTTGATCATGGATCGATTTACATGACAGCAGGCCTGCTGGTGATAGATACAGTACACCTGACTCAAAAGTGGGAAAGGATCTTTGCACAGGAGTTAACCAGACTTGTGGAAAGAGATTTAAACTACCTTAATGATGGTGACAGTAGGGTTGGGTGTTTATGGGTCAGAATCAAGGGGAAGGCCAAGAAGCCAAATAACTACTGCTTGTGCCTTGGGTGGGTGCTCACTTTGCTGGGTAGAAAACTTGCTGGATGACCAACCCCAAAGCATGCTGGTGAATAGTGTTGCATCCAGCTGGTGACCACACAGCAGTGGTGTTCCACAGGGCTCAGTACTGGGGGCAGTCTGTTTAAAATCTTCACATGGGATCTGGACAAGGAGATTGAGTGCTCCCTCAGTCAGACTGCAGACAACACCAAGCTGGGCAGGAGTGTTGATCTGCTTGATGGAATAAAGCACTAGAGTGGGATCTGAGCAGGCTGGACAAAAGGAGGCTCAGGAGAGATCTTGTTGCTTTCTACAGCTACCTGAAAGGAAGTTGTAGCAGGATGGGGGCTGATCTCCCGAGTGACAAGAGGAAAAGGCCTCAAGTGTGCCAGGGAAGGGGTAAATATGAAATTAGGAAAATTTTCTTCATCAAAAGGATTCTGAAGCACTGGAACAGGCTGCCCAGGGAAGTGTTTGAGTCACCATCTGTGGAGGTATTTAAGAGACATGTATATGTGGCACTTGGGGACATATTACAAGTTTTAGTGCTGGACTTGGCACTGCTACATTAACAGTTGGACTTGATGGTCTTAGAGGTCTTTTCCCACCTAATTGATTCTGTGATCTCAGCTGCAAGATGAAGCTTTCCAAACCATGATTCTCTTGCAGCCAATGTCTGAGGTGAAGGTGATTGCCCAGGAAAGGCAGATTTATTACATGAACCCTGGCATATCTGCTTAATGCATCAGGTTGCCTTCTAGCAAGGGAAGTGTCAGATGATAAGTCCTTCAAGGGGAGGCATTAAGCCTCTCAGGCTTACTTGTGCTGTGGGTCCAGCCGAGGTCAGCAGTATAAAAAGTCGTCAACCCCAGGCCGAGATTTGGCAGTGGTCTAACAGCTTTGGGCTTCAGTCAGTGCCAGGTCAGAAAAATCAATACAGTATTAAGCAGTGTCTTCATCAGCCTCTGACTTTTGTACCTCCTCCCTTAGCCTTCTGCAGGGCAGTATTGAGGTGGGTGAGATGTGAGACTTGCAGTGCCTCAGCCAGCTGGGTATAAACAGAGGGCTGGAGGCAGCCTGGGCGCTGTCAGGCTGGCCTCTTCTCTGGAAGAAAACCTGCTGGAAAAAAAATCCCAACATGTAATTTAATGATTTCTCCTCTTCTTCTTCTGTAAATATTTAAAATAAGCATTTAAAAGGGAGCAGCTGCAGTGGATGAATGCTGAGTTGTCATTGTCCTTTCAGGGGGACAGCCTAGTCAGCACTCCAGTATCCTTCCCCTCTCTCTGGCCCCCTGCCACCTCTGTGTGATGCATCCTCACATGCATCCTCATGCTGCCAGGGTTCCATAAAGAGCTTACAGACAGGGATGCAGCAAACATCAGCTGTGCCTGTAATCCCAAATGAGCTAGTCAGGTGCTTAAGGACAGAAGCTGTTACCAGTAGGAGCAGTTGGACTGATGCAAGGTGTTCATGGGGAGGGATAGAGTTGCCATCACAAGCTTGGCCTCTTGGAGGGAGGAGTGGGCAATGGGGTCAGAAGAGGTTGCCTGATTTTATGTCTTCAGACGTCAGTGCAGCAGCATGGCTTGGTCGCAGTCCTTGTGTTCAGTTCACACAAATGCCATCAGATGCAGGCAGGTGACACTGAGGGCCAGGGGCTCATCCAGGTCGCCAGGAGCTGTGGATGGAGCTGTGAGGGTTCTGTCTGCTTGTCAGAGAAATGAAAGAGCTGGCAAATTCTCCTCATTGCAGGGCAAAAGAAAATAGTGGCACACGAGAGGATGCAGCTGACTGATGAATTGCCCACCTGCTCTGTAACTGCAGTGTTTGCAGGCAGGTTAGCAGCCACAGAACACAGCAAAGAGGTGACACCTTGGGGCCTGGGGCTGTTTTGGCATTTTTGCTCTGTTTGTTTCAAGAGCCATGAGATGTTGTGATGTCCCTTTGCATCAGATGCCTGTACTCCCACCTTGTCCCAGGTCATCAAGTTTCTTCCTAGGCACAGTTCTGGGCCAGCAGGGATATGGTGTCTCCTTGTCCCTCATATGGGGATATGTGTTGTTTGAGAGCTGCAGTGAGTTGTCAGGAAGGACAGGCTGATAACTTGTGTACTTGCTTTTGCATTTCTATTCCTTCTTAGTTGGCAGGAAAGAAGTAGCTGAAATAACCTGTTGATTTCTATAGTGCATCCTTTTTCCTTGTCATGTGGAGGGATGCAGGAAGGACAGATGGAAAACGAGGACTGCAGTCAGCTTTAGTACTCTTTAAATAGCAGTTTACCAATGAGGGCAATTCCTGGGGTTCTATTGTGTCTTGTGAATTTGTGATTTGAAGCACACAGATCACTTTGAGTGTTGCTTTGTTTTTAAAAATTGGAGTAAAATTAAATCCATGTTGAAGATGGAAAGCCTTCCCTAACCCCAAAATCAAGGGAGAGAGTTCAGAACAGCCTACCTTGCAATGTAGTAATGTCCTCTGTAGCCCTTGTACCCACTGCTAGTAAAAGAGATCGACACCCTGAGACTCCTGCTGAAAGCAAATAATTTGTGCTTACACATTGATGGATGTTGGGAGCATTTGGTATCTCTTTTCTGTACCCTTTTAAACCTCCTATTGTCTTTGTGCTTTGGCTTTTATGTCTCAGGATAAATTCTAGTGGTGAGCTTTTCCAAAAGTGAGAGAGAAGCAGCACTTCAGCTCTCCCTATATCAGCCTCTTTGGCATGCCTAAAATACAGTGCCTTATTCAAAGGACATCTGATTAAATTAAAAGATGGCAAGCTTGGAACCAAGCTCCAGATTATTGCTAAGTAAAAGCATGCTGTAAAACTAACTCCCTGTTCCAGCACACCACTGAAAGCAAGGCCTCTGCAAAATCCATTTATGCTTGATGTGGAAGAGCTGACTGAGAAAATCCAGATATTTCAGAATATGTAATATTTACTGATATTATGCTAAACTCTATGCTTCAGATCCTTGGGCAATTCCTATTTACAAGAAGCTTGATAAGACTAATACAGAAGATCGATGCTTTTGCATCATTTACCTTCTCTGAGCATCAGGGAGTGGTCACAGGAAGACCAAACCGTGTGAAGGGCTTGACCTGGGACAAGCTATGCTTTGCTTGGGACAGTAGAGCCACACTTTGCCAGGGAGCTGTGTGTCGTCTTCCCTTCCTCTCACCTTCCTTGTGCCTGCCAGAGGTGTTTACAGGAGATGAACTGAACTGGAGGTTGGCTGATCCATGACAAGGCTTAGAGCTTCCTGTTACAGACGAGTGAGCAGATGACAGAGTAAATGGGGATTGCAAGGTTGCAACCAGGACCTCGGGCTGGATAATTTGTACATCTCCCCTGCAGGGGCAGGTTGGGGTGCCTGGAAAGGCGAGGGGAACCCTTTTTTGGAGGTGGAACGTTTTTTTTACTCTCTCTCAGCAGCTCCCTGGGAACCAGAAGCAGCTTCCATGCTGGGGTGCCAGGGGCATTTCTGAGACAAGCTAAACCCCACTAGCTCAAAAAGCAAACCAAATAGCCTGTGCTTTGGGATAGCAACAATTCAGGAGGGAAGGCTGAAATAACTGACTATCAGTGGCTCCATTGGTGGGTCCTGAAAGGTGGCTGTGATGATGTCACACTGCTGAGGACAGTGCAAGGTGGGGAAGGGAGATTTAGGGTGGTGAGAGCAGATATAACCTGGAGTAATGATGTGGGAAACAGAGCCTGCAGATCAGCAAGGGATTACTGCTTTATTAGCCTCTGGATTAGTGTCCCAGGGCCAGAGAGTACAGAATAGACTGTACTGAATTATTCCTTATCAGTTGGTGCTGACTGACTCGTGTCTGTCCCAGTAAGCTCTCTGGTTGAGGAGGGATTTTCTGTGTTCAGGATGGTGTGCCATAGTAAATAGCTCAGAAAGGGATGGCTTTCAGGAACAAGACAACTGACATGGAGACGAGAAATCGTGAGAGGACTTGGAGGTGAAAGAGTCACACACAGCAGTTGCTCTTCCTTGTATTGGAAGGGCTCTCTTATTTCCAGATAAAATCTCCCAAGACATAGCTGGAGATCTCCAGTCTTTGATTGTGATGGCTCTTATTCCAGCACCTTTCCATGCTCCTATTTATTCTTCAAAGGTGAATTCAGACTAGTCAAATCTACTTTGACTACAGGTTTAAAATGTCTGGGGATATAATTTTAACCACAGAAAACAGTCACCTTATTGATATATCTGTGAATGAGGAAGAGAAACAGACTGTGTAAAGGAAAGAGGGCAAATATACCTGCACCTGTCCTGTAATTGTGCTGTGAGGCTGGAGGAGGCAAGGACAGAGAGGAAAGTGACAGAAAGTGATACTGCTTCAGCAGGGCCTGCACCTCACTGTGAGCCAGCCCCTCAACAGACTGGAGTGTTGTGATGAAACGCCAGCCCAGGTATCCCATTTTCTTCTTGCCACTGGCTATGCAACATCCTCAGGGAAAAGGACATGCAAAGTGGCTTGCCTGGGGAACCTCTGTTTGGGAGGAATGGTGAATAATACTTTGTGTTTCTACTGTCTTATGTTTCTGCAATCTTCTGAGCCTTCTGAAAGTGTAAACAGGCAAGAGGCTACCTGTAAGAGGACTTCTGGCTCCAGTGCTGTGGTAGGCCATTAGAAGTGCAGTGTATTGTAAGATAAAGGAAAATCCCAGTACAGGGCTATTACTCTGTAAAATAGATTTAGGTTCTGCTGTGTCACAGGTGGTGTTACACTAATGTTTTAAGCCTTCACTTGCAAAGGAAAACCTCTACATGGGAACCACTTATAACTCAATGCACTCTGAGGCTTGAAATAGCAAATCACCAGAATTAGGGCTTTTCAGCAGAGCTGACTCCCCCAGACATCCATCATCAAAGGTTTCTGAATAAAATGCTGGTCACTTGAATATGTGCAATTTGTTATGATGCAAATACTTGAGAGCTGGGCACTTGAAGGCAGTGAGGAAAGTGAAGAGCCACCTAAGAGCAAGGTTCCTGCCTGTAACAAGTGTTTTGTGATAGAGAATGCAACAGAAAATTTCTGTATGAATAACGCCAATTACTGTTGTAGTTTTGGAAGAGTGTGGTGGCCTGTCAGCAACCTTTGTGCAAATCTCAAGCTCCAAAAGCTAGAGGGGATCATGCACCTTAATGACCAGCATTAACTAGCTAATGTGATCCACAGCTGGGAATAGAGTCCCACCTTCTCCACACAATCACATGGGCAAGTGAGTGACTTAATTCCCATCACACTATTAACCACAGTATTTAGAGTAAAAGCAACCACGTCCTGTAGCCTGACTGGCCTCTCTCTGAAACTCTACTGAGTGCTCCTGGCCCAACAGAAGAATCAGAAACATTTTTGTGCTCAGGCTTTGCTCGTTCTGGCTCTTGAGAAATATTAATCTTTGCCAGGCTGCAGTGATTGATGCTAAGCTTTGAGGAGACTTTTGAGGAAATGCAGGTGATTCAGAAATGAATGTTGATCACTCACTGGATATCACCTGGGCCCTCTCTAATGCTAGTGGAGACGTTTTGCTGCCAGAGGTACTATATTTTCATTTAGAGGTAAACCCAAAGGCTGGGTCATTGGTGATGCCATGGTATCTTCTCCACGAGTCTGAATGCAACCCTCAATGTTCCCCTAAATTTCACCTAGAGAGAGTGGTGTTCTGCTGACTTGGAATTTGTTCTGTAATCCTACTAGAACAGTTGTTTTTAATTTTCCTCTCCCTGACTTTGCCATATAGTTTTATTGCCTGCCGTTATACAACTTAGTTTTGAAGTGAAGCCAGCTATATTTCAGCTAGATGAATGATCCCCATATAATATGCATATATGGCTGCAAAGCACTTTGGATAAAAGATGTTAAAAACCACAAGTTATTATTTTGCCTTTTCCTGGGTTTTGTTTTGTCACATGTTATTTAGTAGCTTTGCAGAGGTTCTGTCTCAATGCATTGCTGAATGAAGTGTTCTGAACAGTTTTGGGACTGATGGTGCATTTTATTAATTGCCTTTTACAGGTTGTTTTTCTGTCTGTTTCTAATCTCCTCATTTCACAGACATAATGAAAAACTAAAGTTTTAAGCTAAAGTTTTAGCTACCAAGGCAGGGAGGGAAAGAAAGCTTAGCAAAATATTTGGCCAGCCTTAAGCTCAGTGTTGGGGATGATGTCATAGCAGAGACTCCTCACAGTGGGAGTTTAGGGTACAGGAACAATAATAACTGAAAAGGAGCACAATGCATGGTGTTCCAGGAAGGAAAGAATAAACCAGTATTCCATCTGGGTCTCTGACAACATCTCAAAGAAGGGTTTTGTACCCTGAGATTTGTTCTGACAGCAGTGTTTTGAAAATGTTTAGGACCCTTGCCATCATATTTCTTTTAAATCTGATTGCCTTAGGTGACACATTTGCAGCTGCTGTAAATTGCTCCCACTTCATCAGTCCAGTGACATCTTGTTGGTGTACATGGGCAGAGGATTAGCTCTCCACTTCCAGATATGTTGCCTTGAGCTGGGTTGGGATCTCTCACAAGCCTGATGAGAGTGTGCTGAAGGGAAGATATAGGCTTATGATAGGTTGTGGTGAGGACTGATCCAATAAGTGGAACTCATTTATTTTGGACTTATTACTAATTCCAGTTTCTCTGTATGATTTTTTTCTCAGGACACATTATCTTCTGAGACAGAAAAGCTTGTAGCTACTGAGACCTTTGTGCTACCCTTTGTAAGAATTGGATGATACTGGTTCTGATGTACTGGCCAGAACGACTGTAAGAAACTGCACTCATCTTTCCAGAATTCCCTTTGTAGCTAATTAATACTCATCTCTGCTGCTTGTCCTAAGGTTGCTGTGCAATACTTATGTGCTGCAGTGTTTTCTCATAACTCAGGTTAGGACTTTCTCTGTGAAAGACCTTTTGAAATGTCCTTTGGTATCCATTAGTGTGAAATGTGCCATAGAAATGTAAATCATGTCACTGGCTGCCAAGGAGCACCTGGCCTCCAAAGAGTGTCCTGCTGCATTACTGAGCAGGGAGGAGAGGAGGACAGCAGGACAAGGCAAAGGAGAAACTGGATTTTTCTTTTCACTTAGAGGACTCTTACTGGCAGAATGGCATTCAATGAGCCCCTGGGACTGGAGAATCTGAAAGCAAGGTCCATAGTGCTGCTCAGCCAGTGGACTTGGAGAATGTTCTGTTGCCCTTGCTCTTGTGACATGGCACAGGCAGTGCTCTGTCACATGTTGGGCGGCTTGTTCTCCCTGTGGATAATTATTCCCACAAGTACAGAAGTGTTTCACTCTCCTGACTTAGAGCCACTGTCTTACAGTTTTATGATCTGAACTGGCAAGGCTTCCCTTCACTGGTAGCAGCAGGGAGTGCAGTGCTGAGGCTCCCACCCTGGCTTGGGAGGAGTGGGCTCAGGCACACACTCACTAATTATGGTGGAGTTTGCCTTTGTTATTCCAGCCCAGACTGAGCTCATCTGACTATAAACCTGTGATGCACCTTACAGTGGCCCTCCCCAAGCCAATGATGAGCCAACACACCTCCTGTGATGATCCAAGGGCAGTTCACCACTAGATGGTTGGTGTTACGAAACAACAGGGAGCTGGAGTTTGAAAATTTTATGATTCAGTTTTTGATGCAGTTTAGTCAATTGCCAGCCTGCAAAGTTCAGACTGGGGCACCTCTTAACCCATGCCAGAATGCTCTGAGTCATCTCTGTAATACGTTTTAAAATGACATTTGAATTTTTTGTAAATTTTATATTATCTTCATCCAGTCTGAACTCCAACTTATGATATTCACCCAAGAAATGTTAGTACTGAGTGAGCCCTTGTGTTGACAAGCCACATCTTTCCCTGATAGGCATCCTATTCACATCCTTTTACCATATTTTAATTTTTGGCTGGCTTTAGGTCAGGTGAATAAATTTGCTTCTTAGTGTTTCAAGGATTCCAGTGCAGATATTAATTTTATCAATATGAAGTGCTACAGTCTGCAGCAAGTCTGGGCATCACAAGGATCATGAACTAAGGATATTTGCTATGTAGTCCCAGAAAATAAATCCTAATCTTCTAGGGTAGACACAGGCTTCAGGCTGTCCTTGGGTTAAAGGAAATATGTTCAAGTCTTGCTAAATGGAGCGTTTCCCAGAGACTTTGGGAAAGCAAAGAGTGGACTATTTTGCCTTTATATCATGTACAACTTGAACCTACCAATGCATGCATGTCAGACATGCATGGTCTTTAGGCAAGAATTCTGATTCACTCAGCCTTGCAGATATCTCCCTAAAGGAGTTTGCTTGAAGCCATATGACCTTGAAAGTGAGAGCTCCTAAAAACATACTGCCTAATGTCTAACAGTTAAACTAATATAGATGGGGACAAGTGCAGACTATGCTATGAATGAGGATTTTTCACCCCATTAAAACTCAAGTTTATCAGAGAAAGAGCTTTTTCCCTTGGCAAAAGTGTTTTCCACCAATATTAGGCACATCCATCTTACAAGAAGATGTCACAGCTGAGAGAGGATTTGAAAATATTATTCCTGCTTACATATGGGAAGCGTGTTGTATAAAGATTTTGGTTCATCTGCAGTGTTTGCTCATTGATAAAGCTACACAGATTATTTAGCAAAGACTGTTACACTCTTGCTAATACTGTATGTGCTTCTAATCTGTCAAGTGCTATTAAACAACTCTGGTGTTGTCAGAGACCAATTTTTATGAGAGCTGCAATGAGATACTCCTAATCATGTGTAGTATAATCCCTCCTTGTCAGGAGAACATATTGTGCCTCTGAAGTAAACATTCCTGCAAAAGTGGAATATTGTCTTTCTCTCAGCCAGTTGGCCCTTCTGCCTGCACCACTGCAAGTGTACACGTGCATGCAGCGTGGAGAATTGGCGACGCCTATGTGGTTATGATTTTAACTAGCTTTGCATCCAATTTTGAAGCCTTCTAAATTCTCTCAGTAACAAAGTCCATCCTCTTGATTGTTTGTTTGTATGACATGTGGCCAATAAACCATATTTCTGGCAACTGAAAGCTGTTTTGATTAAAGGAATCCCTAACATCAACTGTGCTGTTTGCTTTTTTGCAAATGCTTCTTCCTCAGGCTCTGTCTGAAAAGTGACTTGGCCTAGAAGTTCAGTTTTACAAGAATCCTTGATGATATGCTGACATGAAGCATGACCTCAGATCAATTTAGGAAATGGGGCTTTTTAAGCATTTGTCAAGGCCTCTTCCAATTTTTGTAATACTGACTGCAGACCTTATAGGTAAAGTTTTTCAGAGCATCTGGCACTCGTCTAACTTTTTTCATCCCCACCTGGTTAGCTTTCCACAGAGCAAACTCTGGACAGCAGCAAAGCCTCCTTCAAGACCCTATCCAAAAATTGTTCCTTAGGCAGGTGATGCTGGGCTATGGAAGGGGGAGTGATGCTCCCAAGCCATGTAAGTTCTGCCTCTTGGAGCTGGCAGTTGTTCAAGCTGCACTCTTGCAGACAGATAATGTCAAATTCCAGTAGGTGAACGCTTGGGTCCAAACTGGTTATGTGTTCTCCTAGCACTGCCTGTGAACTTGGGGAGCTCTTGCTGAGCCCTTCTCCCTTGACAGGGGACTGCTGTGCTCTGCCCAAGAAGTAGTGGACTTTAGCTCAGTTTTACATTCAAAATTACTGTCTAATTGCAGATTTCTCTAGATCTCTTAACTAATTTCCTGCACATAATATTTCTGCAAAGTGGAATCAGGAAAATGTTCCTTTTGCTTTAAAAATCTCAGAAATAATTCCAACTCTGTACTACAATTCTTCAACAACTGTACAATAGTAAAAGGACCAGCACAAGGGTCTGAAATTGCATGAAAATAATGTTTTTCCCTATGTGTGTTATTAACAGTGTACCTTGTTGAAGTTGCTAGATCAAAAAAAGCAGTGTTATTTTTTAAAAGGAAGCCATATTGAAGTGAAAAAAAAATAAATTCTCCTTTTCCTCTCATGCACCAGCTTCTAGCCCAGAATATATTGACTAGAGGAAGAGGGCTAGGGGAGTGTAGAGCAAGAGAAAGTATGAGGATGTACAGATTGTATTCTGTATCTCTTGTGCCTCAGATGTTGCCCTTCACAGCACTGCTTTGTGTCCCCTGCAGCTGTGCTCTGAGCTGAATCAGAAGCTGCTGAAAGCAGCCTGGAGTATTCTTACTCTTAATAAGAGCTGAAGCATATCCAGCCTGCTTCTCTCTTGCTTTCCCTACCTCCCCTTCCAGCAGAAGAGAAAACATGAAATCAAGTGGGCCTTCTTCCCTGCATTGGATGTTGCTGCTAGCCCCCTCACACCAGAACTGCAGTTTAGATGCAGGAACCAGGCTGGGGACAGCAGATGCCCCCATGTCAAGAAACCAGAGGACATCCCCCCTGCAGTGTCTGCGCTCTGCACACATCAGTGGGAACTGTGTCCACAGGGCCCAAGGCAGGGAGGCTTTGTCCCAGTCTGTGCTGCTGCTGTCCCCTCCTCTGGGAATGGCACTGTCACTGCCACTGCCACTGCCACTGTCAGGGCTGGCTGGCAGCTTGTTGCAGCAGTCAGAGCTGTTGCATGGTGCAACACAGTTCTTTGAGGCCAGACATTGGGAAGGAGGGCTCGTAAGGGAAGGGCATCCTTGTTGGCACAGGTAGGGCTGAAAAAATGTCAGTGGGAGGAGTGGCCAAAATATGGTGGGGAAAATAAAGGAATTTTTCTTCAGTTCTTTGCCAGGACGTGACATGATCCTTCTAGTGTGGGTTGCCCTTTGAGAGAGGGTGACACCAGAGGCCTGAAGATTTAGACATGGTTCCCCTCTTTGCTTCAGGACACCCAGCTGTGTTGTTCTTGGACCTATTCTTTCAGCTCCGCTCATCTCCAGGGCATACAGTGAGATAACTTCCCACATGGAAGTGCTTTCTCAGGCCGAATTCAATTATACCAGTGATGGCACAGAGATGATGGACTACATCAAAAGAATGTGGTTGATTCACCAAAATTTGTGTAGCACATGGGATTTCAAGGGAAAATCACCCTGTTACACTTCTCTCTCTGGTCTGAATTCATTCAGGTGGGTATGTTATGGCATAATTGCGTGTATATGTTTTTTTGTCTTTATATATATATGTATCGTTTATTTCAACAATGTGGAAAAACAATGTAGCTGGATAGTTCTAGTGTAGAAATCTATAGGTTTCTGTCCTTTTTGCAAAGTAAGGACATTGGATTTTTTTTTTCTTCCCCAGAATATAGCGAGTGGAGATCTTCCTCTTGTTATCTAATCACAAAGAAATCTTCTGTTTTGCTTAGTAATTGAAATTGGCATTTTTGCTTTTGCTGCTCGCAGGCACTGCACCACAGGAATCAATAGAATATCTGACAGTAACAATTGATTTGTAAGCAGTGGCACCCACACTGAGGATTTCAGGCCTCGGGGATCAAACACCTTGAGAGAGGAATAAAGTCACTTTAAATTGAGAATTACCACATGTGTAGCTTAATTATACCGTAACTTTTGCACCATCCCAGCAGCACCTTGAGTGGTCCCATGCTTGTTGCTTTGGTACTGACAGCTGAGGAGCACGAGCCAGGCACATTCTCAGTGTACACAGGCACGAGGAAGGCAGCAGGCTGGAGGTGAATCCGAGCTCAGTGCTGGGCTCCTGCTTCGCTCAAGGAGTTGTACCTGGGTGAGCTGGCAGGGAGGACAGTCCAGCTTCCAAAGAAATACTGAAAGGGGTTAAGAAAAAGTTTCTTCAGTTGTGTCCTTTTACTGAAACCACACGGGAAAGTCCGTCAGTAATACGATCCTTAACTCTTATTAATGAATGAATGTCAGTGGCAAGGTCATTAGATTTACAGATGCTGGTTCCTTCCTCCTCTGTCATGGTGGCAGCTGTTTTCTCTGATGAAATGTGCAGTAGATAGCTTTTCATTCAATTTCAGTTTCTATTCTCAATGGGATTGCAGAAGATCACAGTGTTTGCTGGTATACTCCAGGCTTCTTTAAACTGGCAGGGGGGAGTCATGGATAAATGAAAGGTGGAACCAGCACAAAATGCTGCCATAGATGTCTAGATCAAACTGGGTAATGCTTCTACTGTTTTCAGCACTTCCAATCTGAGATATTCCTAGCATGCTGTTCTTTTGCATATATTGGTACTATGCAACATGGCCTCCTCAGATGAAGAAGCAGGGATTAATGAGCCGCACAGAAACACTAATTTGTCTGGGTTAGAGGAGATTAGTTTTGCTTAGACCATTAACAAAATTAATCTTCAGACTAGAAGTGTTCATCTGGTATTGCAGACTCACTGGGGTTTTTTCAGAAGTTGTAGCCCAACACTATTAAATGAGAATTTCAAAATATGTTACATTTCAAAATGTGATCTCTGATGTTTGAAAGTACAGTCATGTAGAAAAAAAGATATGCCACTGCTCTAACAATTTGTCCCACTACAGTGTCTTGAGGAACCCCAAACTGGTCAGCTTCTCTGAGAGCTCCAAATCAAGAGCTGTATCTAAGGTTTGCTATGTTAAGGACAGAAGGGAAGAAAAAAAACCCCAAGTAACTTGCAGAGCTGTAATACTTGGTTGGCTCGGTGCCCTTCTGTCCCATCACACTGTCTGGAGAAAAAATTATGTCTTTCAACATTTTCTCTTTTCCCCATTGCTAAGTCTGTTATCCCTCATAATTAAAGGAAGCTGAAGTCAGACCATGGGAATCATTTGCAAGCATCAGAAGGGGTCTGCTATGGATTTCAGAAAAGTACTCATAGTGACCAAACTGCTGCTTGTAAGGGACAAAGAGTTAAGATGCACAAGATTCTTGTCCAGTTGGGGAAAGCCATTTTCCTTGCATTTTTTGGAGCTTGGAGGAGAACTAGAAAAAGAGAATTGGAAAAAGAGAAAAGTGGGGCTGATGAGAGAAAGTCCATCTCTACCCTATGAGACTCCTAAGAATGGGTATGAAGTTATACCTGTTTCTGTAGTTTTGCACCTCCAACCATGAAACAGTTTTATTTTCTTAGCCTTCTTGAGGTTTGGGATCAATGCAATACAGTTAGCTCAGCTTGTAACTAGGTTGGCTTTAAAAATTCTGTTTCAAGAATTCTATGGTTACAAATCTATCTGAAAAGGTATAAAATATTAAGGCACTGGTGTTAAAATTAGTGTGCAGACTGAGGCTGCTATGGGAAAAGGCATTTGTAAAAATGATATTGGGATATGGCTTGTGTTGGTCTTTAATTTAGTCTGAGAGAATTCAGAAACTCTTCTGGAAGCATTTCTTAATGTGAAGCTGCTAAGCAAACTCGTTCTAGTAATTTTCCAAAATGGAGAGTTGTGCTTTATAACCTTAGAAATGGGGTTTTATTTCCAGCTCTTTGAGACGAATGGGAGGAGCAGCTTTCCTTCTGACATTTACTTTAATTCATAAAAATTACAGGCATCTGCCAAAATATCCTAAATTGTGGAGGAGGTAGAAATTGGGTCATGCAGAAAGATTAATGTTGAGCAAAAATATTTGCCAGTAGTTTTATATGAGAAGGGGAAAACTGTGTGTGCTGCAGAAGAACCGTCTGGCTGTGGGGGTTTTTTTGCACAACCACATCTGGCTTGTTGCTTTAATAGAGAACAAAGAGAGGGGGCCAGAATCAGGATAATTATCTTTGTGCTTGTTTGCTCTTCATCTTGTACGTATCATTAGATCCCAGTGTCCTGCCCTGTAAATAAGTGTTACTTGGATTTATTTCAGGCATCTTTTTGTTCAGGGAGAGGGGAGGCCAAATCCTCGTCAGACATACCTTCCACAGGGGTCATATCTTATAAATACAAAAAGCTTTTGACAGCACAGTAGCAGTGGCCTCAGCAGAAACCTTGGAGCTGTTCCTCTTGGTGGAAGGAGGGAGCTCTCACAGGCTCCTTCGGTTTTGTAACCTGCAGGGTGGAGCGTGCGATTTGACAGAGCTGGAGGTGCTCCACCAGCTGGTGACAGCTGTGGGATTGAGGGCCCGTCACCAGAGAGAAATGAAACATTCATCTCTTAAGGGAAGCCTGAGGGTATCAGAATAGGGGAAAGTGGGTTGAGAGTTAAATGGGAGCTGCTGTCAGCAAAAGCTCCTGTTTCTGTTTCCCAGAGCAGCCATTCACCTACAGAAACAAAAAAGAAATCCTCAAAAACTCTAGGCACAATAGTCTCACTTGTCACAGTGTGCCACACTGACCTTGGCACAGTCTCAGGCTTGATGCTGGCCTCACCTATGTCCCAGAAAGTGCTTACCCAGCCCACAGCATACTAAACAGTAGCACATGGAGGTGCCGATTTACAGGCAGAGCAGCTCTGCAGGAGTCACGTATGATTTCCTCTCCCTCTCCACCTGTGAGTTTTATCTACTACACACTCCTATGAGCACTGCCTTGCAACCCAATGATGAGATTACACTGAGGACTAACTGTGCAAGTGGGAACACCACCTTTGTATCCTTCTTTTATCTCCTAGGGCCAACTGGGAATGTGTTCAGCCTCTTAGCTAATTAATAATGCTGGCTTGAAATAACCCTTCAGTCATTTATTACTGTTCGGAATATTTCTTCCTTGGGATGCAGGAGCGTGTCAGAAACAGGTGTAATTCCCTGCCTGTGAAGGAGTGCAATGATGTCTGTTTCAGGAAAGTTTTATGGCTCCTTTTCACTAGGAGACATGACAAGAGTCCTTGTGGGCAGTGATCTGCCCTTGTCACACCATAGCATGCGGATGCGCGATACTGGTGCATAACAAGGTCTGACTCGCATGAGAAAGCAGATCAGATGCAATCACTTTGTGAGATTATGTTAGGTATTTTTATTTTGATATTATGCCTGTGAAAATAATATTCTTACTTAACATAGAAATCAGTTTCTTAATTTCAAAAATATTTCAGATAGATGTGGATTTAAACTGTTACATTGGGCTTTTCCAGCAAGCAATATTGACTTTTTGACTGTGTACTTCCAAGTGCCAGTAATGATACTGGATGCTTTCTTTCCTTTTCTTTTTTTAAAACAGTCTATTTGAGACAAAAGCTTCTCTTCTCTTTACTTCTATGGTAATGCCTTCTCTTTTATTCTGGATATGTACAGAATTTTCTTGCTGGCAGTAATGTCTCTCTACTGGAATAAAGTGCATCTTTCAGCATCTTCAGAGTGGCCACTCTCCCTAGGATGCTCTGAAATGATTTTCTGCATGCTACAGAACAGCAATGTGGAGGATATGAAAATCTATCTGGTAGAGTGCACTCTCCTCCAGCAGCATGAGTGCTCTGATTGCCACTGCCATTCCCCAGTGGTGAACGATGCTGTGGTGTGGCAAGGAGAAAGCAAGAAGCAGTTCCTGAGCTCAGCTAACAAAACAAAGGCATTTTTTGTTTTCATGTCAATCTAAGAACATCTCTTTGCCATATTAAAAACTACCATTTTGAACATTTTCAGTCTTTAATGTCTAGAAATAGCTGTAAGGTTTGAATTCCCTCAAGGACAGAGGACTCTGGGGCAAGGAAGGGCTTGTTTTGTCCCTGCTGAAGCTGCTCATGTAATATCAGTAACTGAAGAGGTTTGTGTTTGTGATTGGTAAGCCAGAGTTAAAACCATCTAAGTGAATGCACAAAAATGCGTTGCCTGATTTCGAAATGCTCTGTTAAAGATTATTGTTACTCATTTTCATTATTAGATTCTAGCCTTTAGTAAAAAGACCTACTGTTGAAAAATGATGATTTCAATTATAATGATTACTTAAACCCTGGACAGCCTGAGCTGCCTTGAAACAACTTAGCACATTCAATATTGTACTCACCTGGGGAGACAGTAAGAATTGCCTACAGCACAAAAGGTGATGCTGATAACAAACACTAAACTGTGAGGGGCTAATGTTCTTAGCTGAGCTAGCAGAGAATTCTCATCCAGCAAGCCCTAGGAAGTAGACTGGGAGTGGACAGATTTAAGAAATCCATGTAGCATTGACTGTGTAAACTCCCCTTGCCCTGGAGGAAGATAGAGAGATTTGCCAGATGCCTGCACACTGTCCCAAGAGGAAGGAGTTGGCTTCAGAATTGTTTTGCTCACTACAGCATTTCCAGAGATTTGGAGGCATTGAATGAAATAAGCTAGATGTTCTTCACAGAAGCTTTGCTGCTGTGTGGAGAAAGATCCCTGACTTTGGGTTTTGATGGAAATCGTGACATCTTTTAGCACTGGCAGTCAGGGATCAAGTGAGACGGGTTGTGTGTCTTTCTTTTGCTTGCTAACTAACTGTTTCTCGGAAGGAAGATTCAGGGTGACATGAAGCTGGGTTTGAGGCAGCATTATCTCCTTTTCTGTTTAAACCCCCTGCTTGAGAAGTAGTTTGGTTTGTCTCTGAAGGGCAGGAAGTGGCACCTGCAAGGCAGCAAATGAAAACAATGTCACAGAAAAGGAATGTGTCACAGATGGGGTGTGGGGGATGTTTTAATCGTGTGGGACAGAGTGTGTCTCAACATAAAAATGATCGTGTATGTCGATGTAATCTTCAAATGGGATTGTGCCAGAAGAACATCTGACCTGACAAACCAGACAACCATTACTGCTCAGGGACTTTCTCAGATAGAGGTGGTGCTCTTAGATATGGTGATTCAGATTATATTATTTCTCACACATGTGTTCAGTTGCTTTTTGCATCTAGATAAACTTCTGGTGTTCATAACATCCTTTGGCAGGGAGTTCCACAGATCATCTGTGCCCTACTGAAAGGGTTACCATTTGGGGTTTTTTTTAATGTCACTCTTGTTTGCTTTTGTATTCAAGTCATTCCTTACTTACTGTTTTACCCGTGGGTTCTGATGCCCCTCTCCAGCCTTCACAGTTCTGTTCCATGACTCTGGGGGTAGTTTGGGGTGGGGGGAATGACACATCAGAAAGCGATATGCAAAATGTGGGTACACCAAAAATGTGTACAGGAGCACAATGGTGATCCCCTTTGGTCTCTATTCCTTTCCTAATTGGTCATGCCATTAAATTTGCTTTCTGGCCACTGATGAGCAATGAACTGATGTTTTCACAGTTCTCTTATGATGCTAAGCTCTTGCTTCAAAGGAGTGAGTGTCAAAACTACTCATAGTGTGTGTAAAGTTGTTGGTTGTCCTCATGGGGATGCTTTACCTGCACTGTACCCACTCCGCCTTTTTATAACACTTCTGTTCAGTATATTGGCAGCTCTTTGTAGTCAATCTTTGTCTTTAATAATCTGATTAATTTATGCTCCTCAGAAGTCTGCAACATGATGAAAAATGATGATTTTTTTTTTCCTATTTTTCCCATTTTATGTTTTTTTCCCATTTCTGTATATGATGAGTGGGACATATCCCAGTGCAGATTCCAAAAGGACTTTTTTGGTGACCCTTTTCTATACAAAACCCTTCTTCCCCTTCTCTTTTGTCTGTTATTGATGATTTGAGCACTGTTATGCCATGGCAGGTTACCTTTTCAAAGAATCTTAGCTGAAGATCTTGTTGAATTCCTTTGTATTTCTGTAGGAGGAAGATTTGAGATTCCAACAGTGAGTGTCTGCTCCAGCTGTGCCATGCCACGACTGGAAAAACTGACAGTCATCAAGTAATTCTTTAGAATAATTTAAGGGAAACTGAAATGAACAGCAAATTGCAATCACTATAGCAAATTGCACATAAATATAAGTTGCTAAATCTGGGTTTATTTTCCATTAATATAACATTGAGAATCAAAATGAGTTTGTTTTGTTATTCTGGTGCTGGATTACCTAAGAAAAAAGAGATTTAATATTGCAATTCATAGGACAGTCCTTCTCATATACTTAAACGGGGAGAGAGGGTGTCTCATCTGTGAATATTCACTGCTAAATGATCTTAGCTAATCAGGATATAGGGTTTACATGGCTGTAATCTTAAGTTTATGCTTATTCTATGCATTCAGAATGAGTTCTGCATTCTAAGATATTAAACTCAGAAGAGTCTTGTTTTCTCACTGATATGATTGGTCTGAAATTTAAAAACAATATTGTTGGATCATGACCGGGGTGATCAGAGGATAAAGCCTGACCTGCTGATAAACCATATGGTACTGTATGATATTATAATGATGTCACTCCCTTCCCCCTATACACACAGTGACTGTCAAGGACTCATTTCTTAATACTAAGTGAACCCAAGTGGCCTTGTGAGTGACCCAAGTCTCTTCTTTGGTCTTCTCCAACGATGCATGTTAAGATCACTTGGTGTTTGCATGATGTGAGATGTGCGACTCGAATAAAACCACGTGACAGACTTCCAGCCAGAGAGACACTGACCCCACAGGAGGAAAATAAAATACACTAAATGAGATGAAAATGAAGCATTGCTCACCATATATTATTGACTTTTCCAACTCCAGCCCTATCAATAGAGAATTTTGTGCAATTTTATGAAAAAGAGAGAAGTGAATGAATACTGTTGACTGACATCAGAGAGGGATATTGCAATAAGCCTCTACATGTTCAGAAATATAGGAGAGTGGATTTTCTAGTTCAACTAGATAAATTACTTGAAGGCTATCTCCTTGCCTAATAAATTAAATTATGTAAGTCTTGTCAGTTATGGCACAGGTTGGCGAGGCTTGAAATGTATTCAGACTGCTGTATAGTCTAAAGAGCCCTGTTGCCAAAAAGTTACCTACAAGTAGTAATATTGATGAAACAGGTAGGTAAAAGAAAAAAAATAAAGAATATAGTGCAGCAGTGGGACACATTGCTCTCCAACATGTCTTGACAATCCATAACAATACAGGAAACATTGTGTTTGGGTAATTGTTGCAGTTTCTCAATATAAATCAATTTGGAAAAATTAAGTGTGGGGTGACATGAAGGCAATAGCAGTTTATCATGCCAGTATTCTTGGTTCTTTCTGAAGCAAAGCAGTACAGCTAAAAGGGCTCTTTTTAGTGAGTTCTGATGAAGTTGAGAATGATTTAGCACTCCTTGGGGTTTTCTTTTATTACTGAATTTAAAAAAGTATGATAAAACATCTGTATTTAGGATAGCTAAATTGCCATGGATTAGACTGTCTTATTCTCCTGCTAAATGGTCTGTGTTTACAGAGAATGGAGGCTTTTCTTCTTGTAACTTAGTTACAGTCAGGAAGACCCTGATGGCTTCATTACATTTGAGCCAGGACAGAACTGTGCAAAATTTATGTCCAGAAGGACAGTGAGGGTTTCTTTGTTATGGGAAAATTGTAAATACAGTTTAGAGGATAAGAATCTCCTAGCAATTTTATTTAACTCTCACTATCTCAGGGAGAATGGTGAGAAATAAATCAAACACAACTATGAAACAAGAGTGGTAGAATACTCCTGAAAAACACATTGTTTTCTATAATTTGAACGCCTTTTAAAAATACCTTGTATTGAAGTTGATTTTTATTACCCTGTATCAGTATGCCACTGTCAAGGTAAGGAAAATTTTATCCATTCACAGTGGAATAAGATTTTCCCAGAAAATCATTTTTAATAGGGGGTAGTTTGGTGCTAATAGTTCCTGACCAGCAAAACTATGAGAAAGCTTTCTTGCAATGGCATTTGGCAAAAAAAAAAAAAAAAAAAGGAAAAAAAAGAACATGAAACCAAATTCATCAACAAAGTAGATGATTTCCACAGGGCTGCAATCCAGTATCTGTAACAATAGCCAATAGCTCTTTATTAATCATTTTTCATTAGATGTTGAACCAGTATTGCCATTATGGTGTTCCAATGCAGTGCCTGATTCGCTGAAAAAAGGTTTTCCTTGTGTATTTCAGAGTGGCAAAAATAAGTTCTTGCATGGTGTCATTACTGTGGGGTTTTATGATCAATGCTCTAGGAAGTGAGCTGAAGTGATCAAATTATTGCAAATTAATCTGCAGCTCCTGAACACAGGCCTCTCATCTCTTCATGAATCATCATCCTGTGATTGTTTGAAACAAACAGGTCTGCTAGTTTTGGTTAGACAACAGGGGTAACAGCTGATGAAAATTCTTTTTTATATCAGAAAGAGAGTAATGAATCTTTCCAGAAACTTCAGGAAAAATAATTCTCTTTAATTCTAGTGGCATTTATGCCATGTGTTAGTAACTGGCTTAAAGACATTAGGTGAACTGAATCCCAGGAGAAAGTTGAAAGTCGTTCAGGGTTGGTTTTTCCTGGTGAAAGCATTCATTGTAGGATTTTTATGCACCCATGGGATCACAGAATATGCTTTATTATTATTTCCTGAAGAAAATGTATTCTGCTGCTTCTCTAGACAATAGCCTTGAAACTTTTTTGGGAGAAATATTTCAGCGTTAAGGAAGATCTCATGCCTCACGTGTTTGTTCTGTCCTTTGAGAAGGTAATTCCAAGGCCCTCACTGAAGGCATTTGTAAAATGGCACATTTCTTTGTCCACCCACAGTTAGCCCTGAACGCTGGCTGCCTTTGCATATGTGAAGGCACCTGTCATTACTGGAAGGGAAAAATGTATTTCTTTGCTAATTAATGCACTGTGGAGTAGCACAGAAACTTTTGCTTAGTTATGTAACTCCTTTTAATTTGAACTATCACACTGTAAATGCTTTAATACATCATAAGATAGGTGATTTACAGAAACATTTGGCATGAAAACAAATACCCATCATAGTTTGGAAATAATAAACTAAAATCAACCAGTAAAATTGATTTTGCTCAGCCTCTTGCATAAAAGGTTTTTCTGATTATTTTGCTGTGGTTCTTAATGAAGCACTTCCCTTCAACACACTAAGTTCCAGCCAGAGTACAGAGTATTATGCATTAGCAATGAAGTAAAACGGCAAGATTCAGGCTCCTGTTTGTTTATAAACTCAGCCACAAACATAAAAGCTTGAAGTCAAAGAAGATGTGTGTGTGTGTATATAAGAAATGTCCTAATCAGTCAACAGTACCACAGATGCACAGAATGTAGTTGAAGTGTGTATGCTGTGAAATCTAATGAGCAATCTTGCTGTTGCTGATGAAGGTCTTGTCAAGACTGAACAATTTATTCATCATCACTGTGTCCGTACCACTGACAGCACAACTGTTAAAACCACCAGATTAGTTCTATTTTCCCCCAAAAAGTAAAACAGTAGAAAACATTCCACCCACTCATCCCACATTGATACGGCACACTCACTGAGCAGCCCTGGAAGTTGGCTGCTGGCACCAAATGGTCTGAAATGTGATCGTTAGCAAACTCAGAGCCATGTGGAGAAGGAAAGGTAGCAGAGATTTCCAGCCTGCGCAGAAAACTCTCCCAGAGCAAGAATCATTGGAAGCTGCTTGCATAAAAAGACTAAAGAGCCATATATAAATCCAGAGGCTGCCCCACAGCGTTGTGCTGTCTCACCGTGATAGAGAATAAAACACAACATGCAGCTGTAGGTATGCAGGGCAAGTGTGGGAAATTAGAAAGAGGAGTAAACATACCTTCACCCACTTGGCATACAAGAGATGTGTGCAAATTTTGTAGGATCTGTGTAAAAATTGAGTGAAATCCTTTTTTTAAATTTTTTTTTTTCAACTGTGCAACAGAAGGTACCATCTGCAGAAATCCAAAAGCCATGTAGCATATGCTGGTATTTTTTCCTCCTTTCATTTATATGGTAAGAAGTCTGTTGATGTGGCTTCTATGCCTTACTAGGTTCTCTCAGTTACTTTTTCTTAACTAACAGGTATCACAAGAGGTACAGGCTCATCATGACTGATGTGCAGAAGACCCCAATGCAAAGTCTTTCTCAGACCTTCCATTGGCATCTCCAAACCCATAATCTCCCCTGTCACTTCATGCATCACTGCAACAGCAAAGCTGCATCTTCTGTGGCACGGTTTGATGGTGCTCATGGAGTGCTCTGGCTACAGGAGTGCCAAGCACAAATTTACATTAGACTTAGAGCTTATATTCAAACCAAGGCCTCTTTAGAATGATGAGAAACAGTCCTGTATGGGGAGACAGCTCAATTTGTCATGCAGGAGATGACAAGTGATCCTGTGGAGTATCTTCTAATAGCTGCAATGTAACTCTGGGCTGCACAAGCTGATGCCATGTGAGTCCCTGCACCTGCGGTTTGGACAGACCTGAACTGCTGTTTCCTCTTGATTGCTGATTTACTTTCGTTATAGGCACACACCGCCTTGCTCTTCATGCGCTGCTAGCCCGAGCTTGCTTTCAGAAAGCTAGTTTTTTTCAGAGATTGTCTCTGTAAGCAATTTCTCCAGTAGCCTGATATGCCATATCCCATTAAAGATTACAAAGCAGAGCCAGCAAGAATGACTAGGGATTTAAAAAAAAAAAAAAAGTTTATCTCTTGATTTGAAAATGTGCAAGTGAAGAAAATCTTGCCTTTAATAATTTTATTGCTGAAAGAAATAGAGCTCAGAGATAATAGAAAGGCCAGTGTAGTAATTGCTTGTAGTACTAAACAGTTGATACAGTGGGGAATTTGAATTGCTTAATGAACTGATTTAAAGGTAGAGATGTTATGTCCTTTAACAGTAACTGCAAATGTCCTGCCAGACATCTCATTTGAGACAGGGCTTTCATTCTCTCTTTTCTCTATCTTCCACCTCTTACACAAAGATGAGGCAATGATATCCCTCCAGTAATGGAAAGATATGAAGTAACTTTGCAAATCTACACATTTTTAAAAGCTTTAAGCATCTTAAACTTGGGTAGATGTTTTCACTCTGGACCTGTAGGCACCAGCTTCAGCAGAAGCACATCCAAAGGTCTTCCAGGTAACAATACATAAGTGCCAGCTGCTGTCTTCTGCCTTTCTTACATGGGGTGAACCTGGTGTGAAGTGGATGAGTTTAATCTCTTTAGAGTAGAGTTCTGTCTGAGAAATGTCATAGGTGCTGATCCTTTTCTTCTCTTGTAGTTCTTCACTGGACTCTAGTTCTTGTGTTAGTATGTTGTAGTGTATCTATAGGCCTACCCACCCAAAACTTTCCTACAGAGCATCTGGTATCAGGAAAGGCAGCTTTGATTATTCACCTTCATTTTATTTGTCTCCTACCTTTCTCCTCCTCCATCTTCAACCCTCTCCCTCCCCCCAAACACTCATTTCCTTTGATATGAGAGAACAGAAAAGACAGTTAAGCAGGGAAATGTGCTATCAGACAAACTTCAAGCTTCTTCACAATTCTGTGAAGCTCTATAAACCTCAAAAAAAAAAAAGAAAAAAAAAGCAGCTTGTGTGCAAAGGGCTGGCTACAGCTTCTGTGGAGAACTGTCCTGAACTTTGTCCTCAACGGGGAGTGACAGCTGTCACCTTCTGCAAGCAGAGGAGCAGGCCTGCTGGGAAAGCATCAAGGTTATTAAAGATCAAATGCTTGGAAGTTGGGGTGCTAAATTCTTCTATGGATTTTCAAGAGACCCTTTGGCTTCTGAGAGTGCTGGCAATGCTTGAACTCAGCATTTCTGTCAAAGCTGAGGCAGGTGGACTCCAGAGCATAGTTTGCCCTGCTTTGCCTGCCCAGACATCTGCCCAAGCTGCACATTTAGATGAGAATGTGTGTGTGGTCCTTTTTATATGCCCAGGCAGGAAAGAGCCAGGGTGTGCTGTGATCTCGATATCCAAGGGGTGAGATTGTGCAGGAGACTTGAGGTTGCACCATCCCCAGCCCTGGGATGCAGCCTGAGACCTGCACTGTGGAGCTGAGCGTGGTATCCACACTGCACCAGGGAGAGCCAGTGAGTGCCAGCCACTCTTGAAAAGTCACGATCCATTTATTCCTCCTTCTGTGTAAATACTTAGGCACCTAGTTTTAGGCTTCCATGATGGGATTGCAGGGGGAAGGGGCACCTGGAGGAGTTTGCCACTCACTTTGTTGTTCTGCAAATCCTCTCAAAAAGAACAAAAGATATGTTTTAATCAGCTCACAAAACCTCGAGTATTAGAGCTCAGTGCATTTGTTTTGGGTGACATAAAATGTGGACAGGAGAGGAGGAATGTCAGAGTATTCTGCCATTCTTTATGCTACCTTCTAGCCCTGATTTTTAGTGAATTAAGAAGCTCTGGCCCAGCCACCTGAAACAATTAGGTCACTTTTCTTGTGCAGCAGCTCAGGGAATGCAATTCTAATCAGAGACTCAATAAAGCAGATCTGTATTAGATGTTAAATGACAGCTGAGTGATAATAGCACTAGGAGTTAAGTGAAATTTTAAAATTCCCCAAATGGAAAAATGGCACCATTAAAAGTCTCATCTGAGACAATTATTCTTTTTTTTTTCCCTAGAATTATGGAAGACAGTTGGAAAGAATTTAAAGAGAACTTTGTTGCTGCAAGGAACGGATGCCAGAAACGGAAGGCAATCAGAATAGATCTTTATTTTCTGACAATAGCTGGGTTTGAAGCAGTAGATGTATTAAATAGTTTCAACTCAAACAGTAAAACTCAGTTATGAAGCCATGTACAAGAAATCTGAAAAGTATTACATTTGCACAAATATGGAAGGTCTGGGAGATCTGAGGGTGAGCTACAAATGGTTTGAGGAGACAATCCATATTTTTGCCTACCTCTTTATGAAAACCTACCTTCATGAAAAATCAGGCAGTAGTAAAGTTTCAAGGCCAAGATAAAGACAGACATCAGAGAACCAAAACTAATGGTTAAAAAGAGAAGTTTGGTAGCCCATACAGCAGCTCATGGATCGTGTCCCTGAGATGTTGACTTTATTTGGGTTGAGAGAGAGACCTAGACAGGTTCGAATGTACATCTGTAGAGAAAAAACTGCTCTGCTACATTTTTTGCATGCAATAGGTAGTTATAAAATGGATGTCTCATTGCTAAGAAAAAGTTGGGCATTCTCTCAAGAAACTTCGAAAGTCCTGTAAGAAAAGATACTCGAGAAAATGGAAAAAGGCAGAGTCCACTCAAAAAGACCTCCACATGCACAGCTATTTATGTTATGAAAAACAAACAAACAAAAAAGCCAAGACAATCCCTTGCCTTTAGAAGAATAGCTGTGGTTCCTACAGATTCTGTTGTTTGGCAGGAATTTAATTTTGGCAAACTGTATTCAGCATAAACCAAAAACACAGGAAGTGTTATTATCTTTTTGGGACTCAGTGGACAGTGCTGCAGTGGAAGATTAGTGGGCTATCAAAATGAAGTGTGTTCAGTTTCAGTTAAAGTCAGGAGAACAAGCCAGCAAAGTGGGACTTGGAAAGCAATAATAGGCTGTAAAAGCAAAGCAAAAAAAAAAGTGTTTATAGAAGTGGGCATATACCCTTTTTAACAGAATGTGTGGTATACAGCCAGTCAGGAGAGAAGTATATTTTGTGGTATCAGGAAAAAAAATATCTAATTACTTGAAAATATTCAAGCAATATCCTCTTCTTGGAACAGGAAGCAAATAACAGAGAGAATATGAAGTTATTTCAAAAGGATGCAGGAGCTCCCACTGACAAAATATCTTTTGTCTCTCTCATTAGAAAAGGTCTCTTAAGCCAGAGGTGTCAGGAGGAGCTGGGTAAGACCTGCTGCTCTGTGACCAGAAGGGGTTTGGAGCCTTGCCCACTGCTCACAGCAGGCTTAGGACAGCTGCTCTCAGCCTATCTCTGCACGTGAAGCCTCAGATGCTCTTTTCAAGCACATTCACATGCTCCCCACTTGTGAGAAGCACAGGTTTGTTTGTCTATCACAAGCCAGGAGTGTGAAAGTGTTGTAAATAACACTCTGCCATCTTGCCCACGCAGGGCCCTCCCTTCTCTGGGCAGAGACCTCCCAGTGTTGCCTCCTTCCCTGGAGCTGCTATGTTGCCATCACCTCCTGCTTGAGTGCTGCTCCCACGTGGGCCCCAAAGGCAGGCCCCATGCTCAAACAGCCCTTGCAATTATTGCAGGTGCTATGAGGCTTCAGCAAAGTCTCCTGGCAGCTTCTGAAGTGTCCAGAGTTGCCTGCCTTGGGCTGAACAAACAAAAATGTAAACCCCTCCACACTGTAATACAGTGAAGTTCTTCAGTGATACGCGATGCGTCAACAGAAGGGTTGAAGACATTACCAATTTGTTCACAGACAAGGGCGGAAGGCAAGACTCCCTGGATTGCTTAAGTATTTTCCTACCCAAATTACCCACCAAATCAGCCACCTGACCATGGAAAGCTTTCCAGTAGCCAAGGGGTTAGAAACTCTACTAAAGAGGCTCCAGTTCTGAGGTAATAAGTGACAAATCAGTTGTTCACACCTCTTTGAGCTGAAGCACGCTCTTCATAGCAGTGTGATTAACATTGGAGGTCAGTGTGGTGCACATCACTGGTCCTGAGAATAAATGAGCATCCACATATTCAGATGAAGCAGAAGTCAGTGGCCATGACCTGCAGGGGTAAGGAAGGGTCATACACTGACCTGAGAGAGGAGCAATAGCTGAAAACAGCCACAAGGCGTGGATGGTATTGTGATGGACAGGAGAAGCCTGCCACAGCTTACTTATCTGTGACTGGGAATAAAAATTACTCCTTACAATGGCCTTACTATTTTAACACAAAGCTGGATGCCTGCTGGCATAAATTACTGTTTTTCCCATGGGTCATGAAATTAATCTTCCTGACAGTACACACTGCAAATTTTTGTTCCTGGGTACTTTTCCTCTTTGGTGACATCTGGTTGTCTAGTGTGTACAGAGATAAAGGTTTGGTGAGTTTTTGTTCAGTAATTTGTTTTATATTTTCAAAACAGCTTGAGAATTAACATTGAATTTGCTGGGCAGAGAATTTGAAGGAACTAGGGTTTTTCCATTTTCACCCAGGATCATCCAAGAAAAGAAAATTCCTTTTCTTACCCAAGGAGACCTACCAAACCCACAAGGGAGTCCTAGATGTGAGGAGGAGGCTCTATGAGACTAGCACACAAATATGCCTCAGAGATTTCCTGGTTTGACTTTTCTACTTCACACGGGACAATTGAAATATTCACTGAGCCAAAATCTGGGGGTGAATTGCCTGGCACTAATCTGGGAAGTGGGATAAGTGTAGTTATGTCCTGAACTGTGTTTTAGTAGTGGATGCTTAAGTGAACACATTTGTTAAGGTTCATAGTAGTTCCCTTCCTTTGCTTTAATTTTGGTTAAAGATGCCCAGAACAAGGAAAAAAAAAATATTTTGTTTTGAATTGAACTTCTAAAGTTTTAATTTTTTTTTTTCCAGAAACTTGGTTTGGATTAAAAGAAAGTACTTTTGTTCTGCCTGTGGAAACAGCTGGAGGAAACTGTTCATGCAACCCTAATACCAGTCCTTCTTCACTGGGGGTGAAAAAAGAACAGGATTTATCTGTGTTCAATGATCTTTCTGTGACTGCAAGATCCTTAGCTAGTGATGACTTGCCATAATCCATGATGTCAGATGTATTTTAGGAGTCAGGTCAGTTCCAGCAGCCAGTCATTTGTGTAGCAAGAACTCAGTAAGCAAGGACAGAGATTACAGAGACAAATCTCACGTTTGGATTTTATGCACTTCTCTAATTGCTTCCTCATGCCTGGCTCGCAGCCAGGGTAGACAGAGCTGTGCAGAGGAGGTGGCATAGCAAGAGCAGGGCTCTTCAGCCCCGAGTCAGCCATCTGTGGACGTGGCATCGCTGCTCCTGCATCCTCCCGAGCTCGTCTGCCCAGCGCTGGGCTTGGTGAACTCGCGCTGCCCTGGCAGCAGCTGAGGGCACCCTGCATTGCACCCTGCTGCACAACCCACAGGAAGTCAGCAGGCTGAACAAACGCTCTCTGCAGACCAGATCTCTGCATTTAACAGACCTGTTAAAATTAAAGTAAGGCTTGGCTCTGTCTTTAGCTGTTAAGTATTGCTCAGCAGTCATTTTAGACCTTCTTTTTTATATTAGGAACAAAAAGGTGTAACTGAGGAGAGTGCTTCTCAGAGAAGGACAGTGCTGGGGATGTGATCTGAAAATGCATCTTTAGTCCCAACACTGATGATGGAAGTATTTGACTGTTCAGGCAGTTATTTTCAGTTCTGTCTCTCAAAGGTACCTGGAAATTATTTAATTATTTTAAATGCTTCAGAGTACAAGTGGCAGAGCAGCTCACTGTATTTACACTGTTAGGGAGTTAATGTTTAAAAAGCACTTTTTTTTTTTTGTTTTCTTTCCCTCAGAAGAAACATATTCTGTTTTATCTAAACAGAAATAGATCTGACTACTTTGCTTGCAAAAGCTGCCTATAATGTAGCTGAAGAGTTTGCTACTCACCTTTTTTCATTTTCAAAATGAAATAAAGAAGAATTAATTGCTCAGCTGCTATTCTGACATCAAGGGAAAATAACTCAGAAATTATTGTGACAGAGCTTAGAAATGGGCTGGGTGCCAGCAAGGAAACATAGGAAAGCTAAAAGCACTATAATTTTGCTTTATGCAGTTCTCTTTTTGCTGCACTACTGCAGTACAGCGTTCTAGTTAGGGGCCTGACTGTCTCAAAGTTGTTTTTTTCTTGCTCCTAAGGCTGTAAGAAGCTTTGGTACATCTTAGACAAGGGTCAATGAATTTGGTTTTTTCATCTTCAAGCATCCTTCATGTCTCATGGGCTGGGAAAATTAATTAAGAAAAAATTGCATACTCGAATCTCACTGACATCCCAATAAAGCCAAAATTTTCAACAAATTTATAGCAACTTTTAAAAGAAGAAAAGAACCCCAGAGTGTAACTAGGTCAAGGAGAATGGTAGGACAGTGGGTTTATTTAGACTACAAGTTTCAGTAGGTGAATCTGGTTTAAGTCATAGAAAAGTCAAGTTTTTCTGGACATTTTGAAGATAAAAAAAAATCCTACTGTCACTGCCCACCTGGAAGAAAGCAGCACTTGCAGCACTAAACTTGTCTGTTCTAGGAGAAAGCTTGGAAGATCAGGCCAGTGGTCTGACTACCATAATTCATCTGTGCTGATTCTGAGCAGAATATTACAAGAAAGGCTGAAGGTCTGACGTGCCCCAACTTGCACTGGGTAGAAATCTGATATCCAAACACAGAATTACTTCCTTAGTGTACACTGGTACATGAAAAATAAAATTGCATCTCTAAACGCAGCTGAAGGAATGGCTTCCCACCGCAGCTGTATTCCAAGGCCCACGCTTTAGGGCTACTCCTCGCTTCAAAGAGATGCCTACTGGCAAACTCGGGGCTGTTTTTGCAGAGCAACAACTGAAGATGCTGGGGAAAAAACAGAGGCAGAGAAGTCTCCACTTTAGTCATAACTGATCAAAAAATGCCATCTCTGTGTTGTGTCTGGGGGCTGTCTCCAGTGCTAGTGGTGGGATTTCTTTCAGGGCAAGGCAGTTTGGAAGAAGGTAAAATTCAGGTGCTCTGCTATGGGTAATTTAAGGCAGGGCAACTTGTATTCTGGAGACTTTCTAGTGGCAGATGGTGCCAGAGAAAAGCAAAAGTGAGCTGCTAGATCTGTTTTAAAAGTTACCCGTGGGAAAAGTAACGGTTTCATTTATAACCCATTTTTTGTTTTGTTAAAGAGGCCAGCCTTGAATTTTACTGCAATGCACCGCAGGTAGCAAACCTCCAGCATGGGAAATGTGAGCAACAAAATTAATTTAGTTTTCAAAGAGCAGAAAGATCTAGAAAACAAAATAAAGGTTACTTAAGTTTCCTATGACTGTAGTCATACCTTGCTTACAGTGTATCAGGAGAGTCAATTAAATCTGCGGGTTTTTTGGATGCGTTCCTGATTCTCAGCCATTCTGTCTTTGAGGTTTTAACTGTGGTTTAACTGCTGTAGCTTTATCTGGAGCTAAGCAGCTTGCAGCAATTTCAGGTGGCTGCTCCTTATTAAAAATTGAAGTATACCTTTTGCTGTTTTTGCTGTTCTTAAGGGATATAGCTGAGATTCTGAGATCACATTTGTAAGGAAATACACACGGCAGCTACTAGACTGCACAAGAAAGTGTGGCATGGGGGTCTGCATTTGCAAAGCTAGAGTGACTTTAGATGAGAGCAATGCTAGTTTCCACCATTTTGTCAGCACAGAAAACCTGACTGAAACAGAAGTATTCTTGTTTGTACTGTTGTTTCTGTGACTGAAATTAGGTACTCACCAGTAAGCTGCAACTCAGGCAAGAACTGTTCAGGCAGCCACAGACAATTCTGCTGTTCATGAATCTAATCAAAATCGTGTCACTTGCTCCCTTCCTCTCCTCACAATTTGCCTGTTGCCTTCTCACAAAACAAAATTATGCTTCTCAAAGACTGATTTTTAAATCACGGCTCAAGGCAAAATGAAGTCCTCATAGGAGTCTCTAAGAGCTACCACAGCAGAAGTCATTATTTAAATAAATTACTTTCCTCATCACTGGCTTTTTTCCTGGAGTTCTTGCTTTCCTACCATAGTGGTAATCAGGAACATAAAGTGAAGAAAAGAGGTTTAGTGAAGATCAGGATAGAAAATCAAGACCAACAGCCTAATTTATAATAACCTGCTAAAATAAAAGTTCTAACATTAAAGAATGATAATAATTTTAAAATCTCCCTGTTTCTGGTAACGCAAAAACACCTTTTTACATTTCAAGTGTGGGTATTCATAAGTCAGCTAAATTGCTTCAAAACACCATCACTTCTTTAAGCTAATGAGCTGGCTTCACACTGGAGCATGTGAAAGGTATTCACATTTTGTTTTGCAAGAGCCAAGCGTACAGGTCATAATCTCCACCAAAAAGACAGTAACAAACAGTTTGGGGAAGACAATGTCGCGATTTAATCGAGCTTATCACCAAGTGAATGTGTATGCAGCAGTTAGATGCAGAGCTGTTTGTTTTCTAGATGCTGATAATATAACTGGTAGTATATGAGATTGATGATCCAGTTTGAAATTAATACCAAGTGATGGCAACATATAAAATTTGGGGTATGGGATATATATGAGAAATATAATTAATGCAGATGACCTGTTAGTGCTCTGCTTTTTTTATTAATTTGTTAGGTTATTTATGTTGAATCCCTTCCTCTGGCTAGATTCTGTTCTATGGTTTTCTTGTGTGGTGAGGGCAGGAATCTGTGATGTGATACAGTCAAATTGACAATAACAGAGATAAGCAACAGTATATGGAACAGCGTGACAATTTCCTGCATTCAATTCGATTTATTGAAGGCTTTCCTATATGATAGAAAGATTATTTCTCTCTTAAGGATAAATGCAAGGGGACTGCAGTGCTATGTATAGTTAAGCTTTTCCCATTCTTTTTGTTCTTTAACTGGTTTTTACTGCAGCAGCTTTTGTGATGTCTTATTGCATTAACAGGAGTAAAAATGAACCTTTTTGTCATTGCAGCACCACCACCTCCGCCCACAGTTTTTTCACAGACTTTTTGGAAAGAAATTTACAGCCTTCTTTTTATGCACAATTAATAGTAACACATTCCCCTATGTTTTTATAGTCAGAGAAAAGGAATAAAATTCAATAGGATTTTTTATTTCTGTATACATTTCCTGTACACATACCTAAAACCAAATTTACAGCTAAGCTAAGCCTTCAGTTTCATATCTTCAATTTCATGTGTTCATTATGAATGTAAACAGTTACTGAAATCTCACTGAATACATAAAAAAATTCTAAATGCAATTCGCTTTCTAATCACTGAGATTTCCTTCATCTGACTCCTCCTCATTTTTCATCTCTAAGGAAACAAGCATTCATTTTGCCGTGAAAATTGGTCTCTTGATAGTTGACTAGTTCCCACTACAAATACTTCTTTCACCCCATGCCTTAATTTATTGTCTAAGCCATCTGCTGGTGACATCAATGGGGATGTTCCAGAGGACTTTGATTGGAGGTGCAGGAGACAAGGCAGCAGTAGGCAGAGGTGGCCTGTCCTCAAAGAAGATGAGTGATTTCCCAGTGAAGTAGAAGGAAGGAAAGCACAGAACATATTGGGGAGAAGTTGAACTGCTCCTACATAAAAAGATATTTTAAGCTCCTGTCAGCTGTTAGAAATCCATATACAGAAAACTCAGTTTCAGGGACTGCTTTCATTATGCTAACACCATGCAAAACTGATCTTAAAAATATTAACAATAATTTATTCTCAGTAAACACAAGAATTTTCCTTTCAGACATCCTGGCCTTAAATCCCCTTTCATGTTAGTTGGCTCTGATCCTTGATTCTGTTTTTCTGTCCTGTGTTCCCCTCTCCCTGTGACAGTCTGCTTCCAAAAAAGTTCCCCTGCTACACATCCTTCCCAAACCAGTCTCCATTGTCTTTGGAAAATGCCCCCCGTAGTGAACTGGATGTGTCTAGAGGCTGAGTTTCATGAACAATGCTTCAGTGTATTGTTCTCTACTTTGTAATATGTAGCATAGAGATAAGCTTTTGAACGTGAGAAGCTGGGAAGTGTAAAGGTGAAAGATGCCTATGGACAAGCAAAGAGGTGTGTGTTTTCTCCAGGCACTGACAGCATTGTTAACCACCAGCAGCCTTTCATCTGCAGAGCTTCTGGCAAAGCAGTTTGATGATATTGTGGGAGAGGAAGCTTTCTGCTCACCTTCACTGAACACTGTGATGGGAAAGAAACACAGCAATGATAAACGACACAATGAATGTTCACACACATATCACTCTGATTGTTATGAGGATATAATTTCATCCATTTTAAGTCGTGAGAGGAGGAAGAAGGGCAAGGTATTGCAAATTGCAACGTATTTGACTGGTATTGGTGTGTAATGAACCAGCTGGCCCAAGTGTCAGTGTTTGTAAAATGCTTAACACAGGAGATGATTGTCTGTGTAGCCACGAGAAATTCATATGGCAAGACACAGATATTTAACACAGACAAAAATATTGATTGTTTCTTTCCTCTGCAACAAGGTCTCAGGAGGAGTAGGATGTTTCCCCTGCAGCATGTAGTAATATTACCAGTGCTTCTACTGCAACTATAGCTGATCCTCCTTTATGTAGTTAGAGCAAGAAGACAGCACCCTTCAGTGACCACTCACAGGCTTCCCTGATCACCTTTAAAACAAAAAGAAGACCTATTTAGTAGGCCTGATCAACAAAAGGGCATCTTTCATGCTTAAAAAAATTATTAAAAAAAAATATAGAATATTTGTAAATGCTTTTCCATAGCAGCTATTGAAAAGCTAAGTTTTAAGATGGCTGTCTTTGGTCCAGTTGACAGTTTTACTGCTGTTGATAGTGCTTCTAATTAATGCCTTGTGTTTTATCATTTCCTTTGTGTTAATGCCCTTAAGAATTAAATTAAATGAGCTACATCACACTACTGTGTAATAGGCTATGAAAGGGTTAGACATATCTAGAGTGGAAGAAGACACTGTGTAATCACATCTCCAGTAGCTAAGGAAGGGAATATAGTCTTTATCAGGAGATTCATACCTGATAAGGAAGCTTCATCATGTGTCAGTGAAGTATATCTGAAGTCACACAAAGACAGGTCTGATATCTCTTAACTCTGTCGAAATGGTAGGCCAAGTCTTCATGTGAAATGCGGGGGTATTGACCCAGTGAAGTCAGTCAATTTGTGTCTGTTTTCATAAAGTGAAATTCTAGTTAACTGCTCCCTGGAGTTGGTTTGATTTTTAGAAGTAGACACAGAAATTGATAAAAGGTTTCTCTGCTTATGTGCTGGCTGATAACACACACAACTAGTATCCAAGCATGTAGTATTTGAGATGTTTATCTCCATTTACAGAAAAGGCTTAAAATCTACAGCAAGTTGTTTAAATACATTGGATTTATTGGTGCGCTGCTGACAGCAGCTGAACAGGGAAATAAGGCTTTTTTTTCCCTATGCTACAATAAAAGTAACTTGCTTAAAGGAGGATGATGAGAAATAAAATACAATTGAAGCAATGGTAAATAACCCTTGAGTGCGTCAGGACAAAGACCTTTCCGACCCAGATCATTGCATGACTCTACACTGCAAACACCTGTTATTAGCAAAGGATATTTCTGTTCTACAGTCGTGACGAAAGGCATAAATTCTCAGAGTAAGAGAGAGTGATTCTGCCCTGGTAACAGATTGACAGGGTAGACAGGGAGTACCTGTGATTGACATATAACTGAAAGCAGTAGAATTTTGAGTGACATAAATGTGTATGATCTTATAGGACTGCAATGTGGGTGGATTAACAGACACAGACATGTAGAAGTGGAAAGCAATTTCTTGATGATGCACAGGATGCAAGTTTGAACACAAAGCTCTTCAGGATGTGCCCTGAAATTCATACTTGTCTTGTCTTTGTTTATCTTTCTTCAAGACAATATAACAACAAGAAGAAAAGCTGACAAAAAATAAAAAAAAGAATGGCCCACATCCTTGTCTGCTCCTTTTGTCACAACAAAGAAAGAGCGTATCAGAGGAGTCCAAATTCTTTCACACTGCTCTCACACTGGCCCAACTTTAAAGTCTTGGTAATTTAATTCATGTAAGCATCTGAAAGTTGAGCTGCTCTCTTTTTTGTCCCTTCCTCTTCGTCTTGAAAAAGTAGACCAGAATCACTGGGGGAAAAGGAAGGTTCATTCCAGCATTTCTGTGTTTTGTTTCACAGCGAAAAGAAAACAAAGAACTTTGAAATAAAAAAAAGAGTGGAAAACCTGACAAACCATTCTTGAGTCTCTGAAATTATTTGTTTAGGTTTCATTCCAAATTAAGACAATGGCTTGCTATTTTGCTTTGTTTCTAAATGAGAATCAGGCTACACTTACACGCATATTATTCCAATGACCATGTTCTATCCTGTCAGGATCTGCTGTAAGGAAAAAAACAAAACAAAGGAGACTGCAACTTTTATAAAATGATAAAAAAAGATAAATTAACAATGTTTGGGATTGAAATCACTTTGTATTTTAAGGTCTTAGTGCAGAGTAGTTGTAGTTAAAACAATCTAAAGAACTGATATAATTACAAAATTATAGGTAGCAGATATTTTTATTTAATATTTTGCCCAATGTCTAACTTTTTAATTTGCTGCACAATTGTAGCTACTTAATTCTAGATTTTAAGTCCAAACTTCTGACTTTTACCTCTGACCTGGTGAATTCTTAAAAGTCAGCAAAAGAATTCTTAGAGATTTTTAAGTATGCAGAAGCTGCAAAGCCAGTTACGAAAGTAAACAAGGGAGATCAATACCAGTGATAACTGCTATGTTCAGTAGGACATCTTCCTGCAACTTCATATCTTGTCTCCAAAGTTGTAAAGAGCTGTGGAGTCCACTGTCATCCATCAAGTAGCATTGCCTTCATTTAGACTGATGCACCGGGCAGCAATTGAACACTTTGAGTTCAGCACTGTAGTTTGTTTTGCTTAAACTTGTATGTGTCTGTGGAAAGTCTCTTTCTGGAGTTTCCTGGTCAGTGTTTGCATTTCTTTCCCATTCCAACACTTTCCTAGCACTATTTCTGTTCTTCTGCCTGAAGCCTTCCTATTTGTCCACTGCCTTTTGTCTCATCCCCAACAGGCTTGAGAAGAAAAGGCCCAAATTCAGTTTTCTGTACGTATCTCTGTTCCCTATAAGTCTAGGTGGCACATCATGTGTGTTCTGTCTGCTATCAAAAAATAGCTATGAGCCTGTAAATGCTAATTCCACATTTGTGGCAAAATAGCATTCTCTTCTATTCCAGTTCAGTGTGGAGGCCATTTTCTGGTTTCCTAAGGGGATATTTTAGAATTTACACAAACAAGTAAGGAAAATGAGAGTGTTAAATTCATATGAGAAAAAATTTGAGCACTGACCATGATGAAGAGAGAGACCCTCAAGCCATTTACTTTTGAAGGTTCTAGCAAGAAAGAAAAGGCATGTTCCAGACAGTAAGGAAAAGGGTTGATCTCCTTCAAAATTCAGCAGCTGCATGGGTGATGTTGTAGGTCCAGCACTGTGTGGTTGAAATGTATTCCTTCAAAGTTTAATGTTTAAGCTGAAATATTTGGTTTGCATGTTTTTTTTTGTTTGTTTGTTTGGGTTTTGTTTGGTTGGTTGGTTTTTTCCTTTTCTTTCTCAACTTGTCTTCTGAGACCTGCACTGATGAAGTCGGGTTTTTATACTAAATTAATGAGCGTCTCTGGAACATTTTAAAATGTGTATTTCATGGCTTGGTGTTGGTAGTTTAGAAAACATTATGATTTTGCTCTCTCATGCTCTGCATTGCTTGTATATCACTTTCCCAGTAAAATATGCTTCAGACTTCTTTTCATTCATTAAGCATCAAGAAAAATTTAAACCTCGTTACAGAAGTAACAACAGCTAATTAGTCACCACCATTAATCAGCCACCTTTAAATACCAGGTATTTAAAGATACAATGTTGTATAAATAATTTGTCCAAAATTTTCTTCCTGTTGCTTCCTGTTGTAATAATCTCTTGTCCTGACACCTTTCTTACCATGTTTCTTTTTCCTCTCTATTCTTCCACCTTTTCCTTTGTTCATAATATTTAGTCTAATAAAAAACAGTGTTAGTCTCCAGTTGTCCATGTTACAAAATATCAGCTCAGTGTTGCATAGAGATGAAAAAGTCAAAGGGAATGTTAAGAGTTGCTAAGAAAATAATAAATAGGGCAGAAACCATCATTGTACTACTGTAGGAATTCCTGGTGCATTTTCAACCTCAACTACTGCAAAGAACTAGAAAGACTACAGAGAGGACTGCAAGCGTGATTTAAGGTATAGAGTCGTTTATACATGAGGAGGTACTCAATGGTTTCATTAGCTTGGCAAAAAAAAAAAAAAGCAGGAGATGTTATCTGGATCTATAAAAGATGTGGAGCGCAGAAAGTGAATAGGAAATGAGTACTCATTATTTCTTGTAACACGGAAGTAAAGGACACCCAAAGAATTTATAAACTCTAATACATTTGCTTTAATGCCAACTCAAAACAGCACATAATTGAAACTCAGCACCACAGGCTTTTGAGGAGGTCAAGATCAGAAAGAGGGGCAAAACCAACCTGAACAAATTCAGAGGAGAAATAAATCTGTGGCTACTGAACATGATGCTCTACATTCACCCCTTATGTCAGTTATTTAAAGCTATTACCTGGCTTGAAGCTACAAGATTATTTCAGGAAAAGATCAGCCAGAATTTATCCTGCTTTTTGTAGTTCTTCCTAAAATAGTACTTACGTTCTCCTACTGTTGAACAGAGGATACTGAAATAAGGGAACCTTTGGTCTAATTTTGTGCCATTATTCTTACATTCTCTGAATGATGTCATTTTGACTGTATGCTCAGAAACCTGTTCCTATATTGAAGTGTAGTGAATGATTTATCTCCTGGAGATTTGGGCTTCATTTTCCTTGACATCATTTGATCTCTCCAGAGCAGACATGTTGGTTTTGAGCAATGTAAGAATCACTGGCCTGAGGAAAAGTTTTGTTTGCATGAAGTTTTGAAAAAAGATGGTTTTACTTCCAAAAACTAACAAGAAAATGGAAATGGAACTAACCCTGAGTAATCCAGGAGATGTGTTTCTAACTGAACTTTATTAATGGTAGTTTCCTGCTGTGGTTATTTTCATGCATTTATTGAGCAGACCTATTTTCCTCACTCTGTTTATGTCTTATAAAATTCCACAGTATAGAACTCTCACTCACACTTGCCAGGCATAAAACATTGCTGTGTTGTAATTTAACTATAAGCAAGGTGATTTAAATAGTGGTTATGATTTGACTTTAATCAGCAGGTTTAGGATATTATCTTTTGTTTTGTAGAAACTTTCAAATATTCTTTTACATCTTTCTTTTCCCACTGCAGCAGTAATTGCTCATGTGCTCTTTAGTGGTCACAGGACCATGCAGCTCCCCAGAGGGAGAGGCAGGGCTATGATAAAATAACAGTTGTATTTGGGGAAGGAGTCAGCAAAATAAATAAAAGCCTGTATTCCTGAAGGCCGATTTATGCCAATAGGGAGATCCTCGTACCGTGTGAGGCAGCACGGTGTTAACCTCAACAGAGCTACTTTGTTTGATGGGGGTAAAAAATCTGCACCCATGTGTGCAAGATTCTCTCCTTCAGTGGATGCAATTATCAGCGCTGTGCCTGGGTAAGGTTTTGCTCCCATCTCCTCCTCTTTTTATGGCCCAGCAGCCCTACAGTTGCATGGTTTATCCTGTTGCTTTTCTGGGAGTTTATCCATGCTCACATGGCAAGCTGCATTTGTGACTGCATGTCACTGGTTGCACAAGTTTTGATACCACAGGCTTGGTGTCAGTAAAAGCACAGCAGCTCTGGCTTTGCTGCAGCCTCACTGCTGTCATCATGTGCCACTTGTTGCTGAGACTTATGACTTTGAAGGCTAAATTTTGGAAGGAAATATCTTGTCAAGTTGACTGAAGGTAATACTTCATACCTTTGGTATAAGAGACACCGCAGATGCCAAACCTTGCATCCAGAGGTGGCTGATATATTTTATGTCATTAGCTGAAGACACTTCAGCTGCAGCACTCTCATCTTTCTTTCCCTGAAGTGAACCTAAGATTTTGCAAGGGATGGTCCTGTGCCACACACTGCAGTTGGAAACTGGAATGAGATACATGGATTAGCTTCCACCTACTTGACTCCCTCCATCCCCTTTAACTGACAGGACCAAGGGCAATGGGCACAAACTGAAATACACGAGGCTCCATCTGAGCTTCAGAAAACATTTTTTTTACTGTGAGTGTGACCAAGCTGACACACATTGCCCAGGAAGGTTGTAGAGTCTTCCCCCTTGGAGATACTCAGAGGTATCTCTGAGTCACCTCCAGAGGTCACTTCCAAACTCAGCAATTTTGTGGTTCTGTGGCAGAGCCCCACATAACATGAAGGCTGATATTTAGTTTACCAGCAAGTAAACAAACCAACCAGTTTGCTGCTGACAGCCTTTCAGGCATGCTCTGAGACGCACCAGGAGGGACTGTCAGCACACATTAGAAGAGGCTGTTCTAGGCATGGCCCACAGTCATATCTGAAATGGGATCAGACTCTCCTTGCAAGAACTTCTGCATTTGGTTCCAGCTGGAGCTGGGGAGCCTGCAAGCACGTTGGGCAGCTAGGGAACTCGGTGCAGAATGCAAAATTGGGAATGAAACTACCTGATAGTGTTCAAACATGTAAGAACCTCTTTATGCTGCCTTGCAGTAGTGCTCCCATCAATAAGAACTAGGCCCCTAACCTCAGGAGGAGTACCATTAAATGTCATTATTGTCAAAAAGCCAGCATTTCCCTGCTGCTATCATATTGTGAGAAATCACAGCAATTTTCTGTTTTTAGAATAGAGGTGCAAAACATCAGATATCATTGTGCAGTGCTGTGTGCTACAGTGCCTGAACAGCTGCTATATTTTTAGGGGACTTAGTATCTCACAGCGATATTTAATTAGACAGTGAGTTGAAACAGTAAAGTACTTTCTAAATGCTAAATATTAGTATTCCAAAGCATGAAAAACTAGAAAAAGGAAAGCCCTGCTTTCCTAAATTCCTGCAGCCTATGCATGGAAATCAAGATGGACAGAAGCAGATTGTATCACAAGCCAAAAAAGAGAGATGTGGAAGCTTTGCCCGTGCTGACTGAGCAACCATAGAGATGAAACCTTTCCAAAATCCCCTTTTGTAATCAGTCTGCATGTCTTCCTCCAGCACTATAGATCATGTACAAGTCCTTGCACAGCACGTGTGGGCATCGCTAATAAGATTTACTCTTCATCCATGCCAAGTTTCATCATCCACTGAGAAGGCAGCCTGCTGAGCAGAGGGGAAGAGTTAGATTGTGTTGGATGCTGCTGATACTAATAAGAAACTTGGCAAGAATATGGTGGAATATTGCTATAATACAATAATGATTTTAGAACAAACAAACAAAAAAAAAATCATTACCAAACCTCTTTGAAATGCAGGAGGCACCATTTATAGGAAATTATTTGTATTCAAGAAAGTGGCAGATCAGTTACAGCAGGTTTTCACAAAGCCCATTGAAATAATCATCACAGGCAGGTAGGAATAATACAGAGATGAGTTTGCCCTCCATTTCCTTGTAAGATATTGTAAAATATTTGGGGGCATATTCCTACCCTCCTGAGTGCACAAAAAAATACCTGTCTTAGCTGGAGAATATGTCCTCAGAGTCATAGAGCGTAGAGCTATAAACAGTTACTATTAGTTTAAAAAGTGCTTCTCTCAGGACAGATAAAAACCTTCCAGGTTTGAATTTTATTCCCCTTTTTTTTATTCCTCTCTTCTCCTGCTGCTCTTCAATTCAATGGCTGAAAATCTCATTTACTCAACCTGTGAATTCGGATCCAGCCATGGTCTGTATTTTCTACTGTAAAAACTCTAAGGAATGAATAGCTCTTGATAATAAAATTTTTTTTTTTCTCCAGTTGGCTAGTTTCAATATAGGTCATACCAGTGTCCTTCCCTACTTTTGACACTAAGGGAGAAGCACAAGCATGTTTGCCTTAGATGATGACTGTTGGTTCTTCAAATGCTTTGAAGTCTTTCAGCACTCTGTTATTATGCACGTACCTTGAGTAAGATGGATGACATATTTATGTATAAAACATCTTCTAAATTGAACATTTTACCTAGGTGGAATATTTCTCCCACATGACAGATGTAAGATGCTGATAACTAGATACTAATTAACTAGTTTAAAAAAAAACCTTGTGCAGAAACTAGAGCCCAGGCATCCAATGCAGTATGAAGGAGGTAAAGAGTTTTTCCCTAAAATACTAACACAATTTTATAGCTATACACTATTGTGCATTCATTCACTATTATTAAATGTAATTCTGAAAATTAGAGAGCATTTTACTTTCCAGAGGGCTTTAACTCTGCTGACTGGTAACCAGATGCCAGATTAGTCAACTTGACTAATCCCTTGTTTATGTCGCCGAGTCAAGTTGTGATATTTTATTCATATTAGGTAGCACCTAATATGCACCTGGTCGATTTAAACAGGATTACCCATGATGTAAGACAGTACTAAACATGAGTACAGGGCGCAATTCCAAATTAGTATCTCACTGGGATCTCAGAGTACAGTTTTACTATGTGAAAGAAAATGAACTCTAGCCCAAGGTACCACAGAGTCTCAGTAAAACCTGCACTGAAGGATTCTGAGCAGCACATCACTCTTTGCAGTTCCAGCAGAGCAACAGAGGACTTGGATAAAGTGCTAATGTTCAGACTACAGAGTTTTATCTTGACCATAATTTTTAAATAGTAATTTTGTACAGCATTTGTGATACATGCTCAACTGCTGTCAGTGGAAGTCAGGCAGGAAACTACCTTGGTCCCTCATATTCAGTATTATGGTAGTCACTCATGAAGACGTGCTTAATTTTTTGTTCTTACTGCATTTATACCAGGGGGAAAAGATGACAAATGAAACCACTACCTTCATTTCAGTTGTTTGGGCCCCACAACTTTTCCCCTGACAAACATCTTTATTTGAAGTATTTAACTGCTAATACCATCGGTTTGATATTTGTTAGTTAATTACTTGGAAGGTGGGGGAATAGAACAAAGATTAAATAAATCTGTGAGATACCCACCAGCTCTTCCCTTCCAAGTGCGTCAGTGTTACTTATAAAATGGGCCTCTGATGATTTCACATTTTCAGAGAACTTGTCTGGCTTGAGCTGCTGGGTGCTTTTGCCTGGGGGCTGGAGAAAGCTGATTTTAATATGACAGGGATGCTGCCCTGGAAAATGTTCTGCTGAGAAATATATTTTAATTACTGGGGGGGAAGGGGTGATTTTTTTTTACACAGATGTTAAATTTCCTGGAATTAATCGGGTAGAAAAATGCCTTTGAGGCATCATTCGGTCCATTAACTGCAATGCCAACAGCCAGTGGCTGGAGTTGAATACTAACAGATTTTATAGCTCTTTACAGTAATAGACAAAGCCAGACAGATTCACAGCTCAGCCTGGCCCTCCTGTTCTTACCTGCTGCCTTCTGTGTTTATATCCCCAGTGTCTGCAACCTGCTTCCTTTCTGAACAGGGAGACATGAATATAAGAAACTGTGTTGGTTTGCTCATTTGTGTAACAATTATACACTCAGCAAACCAGGATCAGGCCCTCCTGCTCCACTTCTAGGTACTACTTTAAAATTAATGCAATTGCAGCATTATGTCACACACATGCTTCATAATACATGGAGCAAAACAGGAGAGTAGGGAAAAGCTGAAAAACTATTTTTAAGGATGAAATTTCCTTTTCATTAGACAGATTTCTATTCATAAGACAAATGTGAAATGTGAAAAAGAAATACCAAAAGCAAACAAAAAGATGTTGGTTCTATTTGTTGGCTGCAGGAAAACTTTTAATATTTTTTTCCATACAGAATACAGACAAACTTCTGAATCATGGTGTCTTTCCTAGGGAAGGCAGGCAGTTTTTGTATACTTCTGCATTGCAGAACTGAGTTCAGCAGAGAGGTGTATAGCAGTGGGGATATAGGTTGGTATAGGTTGCATGTGCACCTATTTTGTATTCTCATCTCCATATTTCCCTTAGGCTATTTGGACCACGCCTTCCTTGTTAGTTCTAAGCTAGCAGTCTCCAAGCCAAACTTTGCTGCAATGGGTTATGACAATTTAGTATGCTGACTACTTCTCTGAGTTGCTCCTTACACCAACATTCACAGAAGATGCTGACCTTGGAATCAACTATGGATGAGACATAAACCCCAAAATACATAATACTTTGAGTGGCTAATAATCCCAAATTAAACTTGGAAGAATAAGTTATTAACTTTAGGACCCTGATAATATTACATTATACACAATCAAAAGTTCCTCCTTCTAGTTTCTATAGAATTTATGCTATTTCTTCTCCAAGACTTCCCATGGTGAGTGCTCAATATGATAATGAAGGGACGAGATAGCTAATTATTTAATAGCTTGTTTATCTGTTTGCTATGTGGTATCCCTGCAGCAGTCTTATTTCTTTGTCTGAAGTCTCTTATACACATGCATTTATAAGACACTTGGGAATGTGAGGAGAAAAAGCAGCAAATAAATATGTTTGGAAAGCATATGTTGTACTAAATCAGCAAAGGGTAAGCAGCTCCAAAAAGGAGAAGGCAAGAAAATGGGCTCCAACTTAGGAAAGTAATGTGAGAAACGCTGAGTGAAAAAAGAACAGTCGTCCAGCTGGGATTTATTAAGTGGAAATCTTTGGGGGTTTTTTTTACAAAAGATGTGGGAGACCAGAAATCAAAGATCACTGTGTATTTATCAGCTTTTTTGAAGTATCTCTTCACTAATATCAGAGTATCTCACAAACACTAATCAGCTGATCTTCAGAATATCCTTGTGAGTTTGAGAGATTTGAACCTTGTTTTATAAATGGAAGAATAAAGAGATTATTTATCTAAAACTACACAGGAAATGTGTGATACAAATAATAAAGCAGGCCTGCATTCAGTGCAGTGAGTCAACCACAAAACCAGCCAATCTTCTTTCAGGGTTACAAGTCACTAAGAGAGGGATGTTGGTACAATTCATAGCCAAAGGAGAGAAGCTGATGAGAGACTCCCCCCAAGTATAGATGGAGAGAGTTATATAATTCTGCTTGTCGGGAAAAATCTGACGCTGTTCTTGTGTTTTGATTAAAGGCGATGCCAGGAATGGATTTTCAGCTAGCCTTTTCTGGGCATCTCTGATGGTAGCCAGTCTTAAAAATCCAAGACCTTTTTAATGAAATTTAAGACTGTTTTGAGCTTTTTTTTAGGTCATTTTATGAAAAGTTAGAAAATGTGTATGCAGTGAAGATTATAACACCCATGTTACAAGAGGTTAAAGCCCTTTAGTTTGATAAACTACAGATGTAGCCAACACACAAAAGGGAAAAAATTGCCCTATTTATTGTTCCAGTTGGAGCTTAAAGCAGAATTACTAATACTTGAAAATTGAAGAAAAAACATGTTATTTAAATAAAATTTTCCCATTTTGTGCTTTTCTACAGCTTTTAACCATGCATTGCTAAGGTTGTGTACGAGCATTACCTCTGTTAAAACTTTCAGTCATTGGGTTTGCTGGGTGAGCTGATCACATTTTGTGCATTGCTCTGAAGGAGACAGTTGTCATGCACTATGATCTGAGCATATGTCATTATTTATGTTACCTCCAGTGAGAATGACCTTGTAACCACATTCAATATGGTTGAGATTTTTATAAAGGACTTGCACATCCATATTGAAACTGCTGTAGGACATTGAAGAGGATTGATGCAACTTTTATTACCCCTATTAACTCACTCTAATAAGGGGTTCTCTATCTTTCATCCATATTTTCAAGGTACATCTACAAATTGCATCATCTGCTTCTAAGGGATCTGAGAACTCATAAAAAATAAGACTACCCTCATCATGGTGGTATCACACCTTTTCTGGGCAAAAGACTGCAATTAGCTGTGCAATTGTTAGGACTCCACTGATCAAAAAAGTTTAAATTCACCACCTTTTAGGACTTCTGAGCCCTAGAATAGAACTGTTATTCTCCAGCACATTTTCCATAGAAACTGTTGCTCAGAGGAAGATCTGGATAACTGAAATCGATGGTGCATCTATGCGGTCTCCTTCTAATTCGCACTGGTTTTAACACAGGTCTGGCAATGTGAAATATTCTTAGACTGTATGCAAAGGCAATGTCATTTCCAAACACTTTAAAGGGTCTTGTCAGTGCCAGAGCTGTGCAAAAGGGTGCGCTTGGCACTGCAGTGCATTTAGCACTACAGCTAAATGCATCCAGTGTTAGACAGTTGTTGAAGTGGACAGTCTCACAACTTCCCTTCTCCTCTCCTCTTCCCCAACATGGATTCCTGTTCAGCTCTCCCTAGAATTCCAACCATGAGATTGACAGCATTGTTAAAGAAAACCAATTCATTCTTCTAAAGGTTATTAGGGTCTCCACTGACATTACATTAGCACAACCTCCTGCACAAGTGCATATCTGGATCTGAGAGGAAGCAATGAGATGATTCCCTTCAGACATTTTCATATATTTGGATTATTCCACATAGTTATAGAAATCACAAGGGGAAAAAAAAGAAACCTTTCTTTACCATGTTGAGAAGACCATAGATGTATTTTTCAGCATCAATTTGCTTTGGAAAGAAAAATGTCATGGGATATGGGTGAGATACACATTTTCTTCAAGGCAATGTGAAGCACACACTGGAGGCTTTCTGATTCTTCAGTTTCTTAGTTTTGGTTTTTCCAGTTAACTGCAAACAGAATTCATTGTGGACAAAAAAATATATAATAATTCCTAACACGATGGTGATTCCCAGGCAAGTCTGTTTTAAGTCAAAATTACAATATGCAACTATTGAAATGCAACAACAACAACCAAAAAGGACATAAAATGTTAGGAACTTCTTCTATATCAGGGTGGTCTAATCTCCCATACAAAATACATTTCTGAAATTTCTTCTGTTTGGAGCTACACAGTGTTCCAAATATTTGAGAAACAGGTCAGCTGAAACTACTTGTGTGAAAATGTTTCTTTTCTGGAAGAGGGAGAAGGTTGCAGCTCATGTCTGGTGAGAAGAAAGCAACTTGGGGAAGCAGAATGCAGGAAAGCTGCAGATTATAGTGGTTTTCTCTGCCTTGGTTTAAAAAAAAGAAAAAAGACTAATAACGAATACCATTTTGAATGTTAGCTAGTTTTTCATCAGCCAACAGATAAATTGTGCTGAAACATGAGACTGTACTGCCGTGGTGACTAGATACAACAGTCCATATGGTATGGAAACATTAAGCAGTGTTTGAAGACCTCACAACGCCTAAACACAGCGCGTCGGCCAACTGGTGACCATACGCTGCAGCTGACATAGACATGGAGCTGCCTCCTGCTTCCCTGCACCTGGGTTTTACACAGATAAATCCTGGGTGCTACCGCAGAGCAAGGCCCAGCTACCTCTGCTAGCAAAAAGATGTGCGGCAAGTACAGCACACATCCCCCACCAATGAAAACAGATGCAATCTTCTGTTTGAAATTAGTTTGTCACATCACAAAAGATTTGTTTTCACCCCGTCCAAAAATTGCAGCACTTCTGTTTTTCTCTTGATGAAACAAGACAACATTCCAACTTTTATGTTATACTGACTGCATCTAAAATACAAAAATATTTAGGACTGATGGATCAGGCTCAAAAGTGCAGCAACAGACTAAATGCTGTACACAGTGACTTTGGTTGGTTTGGACGGTATGTCAGCTTGAATAATCATGTCCTGTAATTTTGTATTCAATATCTGGCATTTCAGTCTTAGAAAATCAAGGCAAAAATCCTGAGTAATTTTTTTCTGATATTAGACTGGATTGTTTCGTGAAGTTTCCCACTGCAATTTCAGCTCAAGTAAAATTTACAGCATCTTAGAAGATTATCCAAACAAAACTAACTCCTGCTAATACTATGTATTCACAAGCTTTGCCTTCTTCCATTTTACAGTTTAAACGTTATGTAGAATTATTTACTCATTAATAAATAGCCTTGATGGTTTTTAGACTTCTGTTGCATCCAATATATGCAAAAGCCACACAAAAATAACTGAAAATATGCTACAAGTGGGCAATTTCTCTTTGTTTTATGGCACAGGGCCGTACTGATTTAGCTAACACTAGCATAATATTAACACAGACATCCTATTCCCACGTTATTCCGCAGTGAATGTTATCTGACATTTTATTGAGAGTAGTAACCTATCTGGAATGTGGATGACTTTTTTGAATCCTGCCTAGAACCCAATTAATTTCTCCCTTTACCTATATATCCTGTGAAGTTTGTGTGAACACCAGTAGTCTAAACTATGTAAGACATCTGTAGCTGGAATAAAGCATAAGGAAAGACGTGATACAAATCTGCTGTAACCACTCTATTGATCTCCACCCACTTTTTCAGAGCATTTAATATGGTTTCTACAGTATATCTGTTCTTCCAGTACTTTTTGGTCCCAGTGCTACTGCACAGCTCAAACAAGAGTCCATTACACTGATTATTTGTTATTCCCTACTGATGTTCTCTTCCTAGTTCTGCACAGACAGCTCCATCTTGACCCAAAGCAAGACTTTGTCTTCCTAGCTGTGGGATCCCAGGGGACTTTCTGTCAAGCTATTTTAAGACTAACTATCAATAGGCCCTGCTATCCAAGTTTTTAATTAAATCTTTTGGTCAAACCAAGATTTCTAATCTAATAGGGACTAATGTAACAGAAAAACAGGTTGAGACAGAGAAATATTTGCTAGATTTGAACACCCACAATAAAACCCTATTTTTGACAACAGACCCTATTTTTATAACAGACCCATTACTTTATTCCTAAAGACTTCCATTTTCCCCATTTTTCTAAAGCCATTGACCTACCATTTTTACTTTTTGAATTATGTGGTTTTTTAACCTTTATCTTAACAAACACCACTTTTCTTAGCATGGAAAGCTTTTTCATTTTAAAACAACCAAAAATTTTAGCTAACATAGTTTTAAGTTCTTGAGTTCTTTAGGTTGAAGTTTGTAGAAAGGAAGTCTGGTAGGAGTAAAAAGGAATTAAATGTTGGTGAGCAGCCTTTGATAATAGATCTCTTAGGGGACAGCATAATACTAGAGATACAACACCTAATTATGTTTTAGTTATCTTGATGCCTGTTTGTCATATTGCTTCTTCAGATACTGTCAGAAACCATCAGAAAGGGAAGATTAGGCAGATTTTCAGGGTTTGGCGTGCTGAGCAAAGACATTAATGTATGCTATAAAATGCCTCAAGAGACAGGTTGCAGATACTGAAAGACCTCTGGTTCCCTCCTTTCTTGGAACTGTAAACCTGAAAATTCAGTGCTAAGATCTCCTCTGTGTAACTTTACTTTTCCTCTTTCATTCCTGGTTTCTGTTGTTAAGTTGTGCAAGCCCCAAACGTGACAACATCACACTAATTAAGTCAGGGGTGAGCTAAATACAGTGACACGATGGGCAAATATAATGAGTTTGTAGATGGTAATTCAGGTTACTTCTGTCAATGATGAGTACAGGGCTTTCAAATTCCTTTTCAGAGGGATTTTGAAGCTGGGACATTTTAGTTCACAAATAGGATGGAGTAAGACTGCATGTATTGTCAGTTAACTAAACTCAGGTGAAGGGCAACAGCAATTTCAGACAGCTACAACATCTTGGAACTGAGTGACCAAATGCTACTTGTTTTTTTCTGACTTGTTCTGAAACCATATTAAACCACATACTACTTTCAAGTTAAGCAGTGGAGGTGGAAGCATGTGCCTTCTTTTGCTGAGTGAGGGGGAAAAAAGGCATTGAAATGCAAATTCTTATGGTACAGTTAGAGTTTTCCTCAGTTTAATCTCATAGCCCCCAGATTTTTATACAGTCACTAAACAGTCTTGAATTTATCTCATCAGTATAAATCCAAGAAAATCATCATGTGCAGCTGTACTGTAGAAGCATCACAGTGCAATTATTTCATTGCACAGAACAGATGCATGCTGCTGGCATGTCAAAGCCAATAGGAGCTGTATGGAGGTTGTATCAGCGGGGATTCATTTTCACATACATCACTTGAGGACAGGAATGTGCACTGTGACAGGCCCATCACTACCCATAATTCATCTAATTTACTATGGCAAGGAGGATACTTGATTGTGTCTGAAAGTCAACAGGTCAGTGGCTTCATGTAGCAGCTCACGCTGTTCCCAGCAGTGCTATGTTCTTACTAATAATTTAACCTTGTATTCAAAGTTCAGTTCCTATGGTTTACCTCCTCCTTCTCATTTTCTTTCACTTTCTCTTAAAAATATAACGTTCCATTTCAGCAAAATTAACTGCAATTTCATGGATCACTACAGCAGGAATAAGCTGCATACCTAATACTGTAACCCATCTATTTGTACCCCAGAATGCAAATTGACTTGATAAGCAATTCCATGTCCTATGTAAATAAAACTACTTCTAATTGAGAGTGCTGTATTTTTTATTTTTATTTATTTTTTATTTTTATCATGCACTGTATTTTCAGTGCAGATGGGGAAGAGAAAAGAAGATTGTCTCTGGCTCTGAATTTCTGAAAATTGCTGCAGGATATTTTGTTTACATTTTTAAAATCTATCATATAGAAAATATAGGCAACAACTGCCTTGATTATTTTTTAACAAAAGCTCTCTGGTGGTCTTCTGACACTTCATTCTCCCTTTTTCTTAGAAAATATTTCTTTAGGAAAAGTTTTCAAAATCTGTTTCTGATATGATATGCCAGATGACAATATTTAAAATGCACAATTCCTCTAGCTAGTAGATACCAATTATCATAGGAGTGAGAATAGAAAATTAATCTTTTTATTCCAGCAGTGTGCCAATAATGGGTAAGAAGAAACACTCTATACTAGGATGAGCATTAGGAAGTTTACTTTCCATGGCTGCTTTTAGGTTCAGATTCTCTGTGGGGTTTTCCAGCAGCTGGAATAATTTATATGAACTGGATACTTGCTTTTGTAGTACAGATACTTTTCTACTACTAATTAATTGGTATTTCCATTCCTTTTCTCTATAAATACATTATTAATTCTTAATAACTTCTTTTGGGTTCAGAGTTAAAATCAATGCCTAAATATTATATTGAAAATAAAGACAACAGCTTCTCTATATTCTTACAGATTTCCTAAACTGCCAAGTTTCTCAGTCAAATTTTTTAAATTATAAAGTGGAAGTTACTTAAATGTCAATGGTAAAGATATTTGAGTGGTAAACACTAAGTATTGTCTCTAACTGTAAACTTCATTGGACTACCAACTTGAAGTCCATTAAGTTAGCATAACCTAGCTCTTCCAAGGAGAAACAAACTTATCAAAATTACCAGACAGAGTTTTTAAACAAAAAGATGGAAGTGTTCTTACATACCATGCATTAAGTAAATTGTCACTTTTATTGTCACGGAATGTAATGAAGGACAAAAACATAGACAAACTTACAGAAAATAAATGGCTCTTTTAAATAATTGTTCAGGTACAATCTCTGGCTCAACAAGTGGAGTCAGATTTGTTGAGGTGAAGAATTCCTGGAAGGAATGTCAAGGAGGCTTGCTTTATTTCCTTTCTTCCTGCTCATTTTCTGTAAATAGATCATATTGGCACTCCTAGCTAGAGGACACTGGGCCAAGTGGGCCTTTTGCCTGACTGTACACTGCTGTAGTGCTCTTTTGTGCATTATGGCATCTTCAGTATGATTCCTTGGCAAAATCACGTGTGCTTCAGAACAGGCTTGTTTCTACCTGTGGCATCTGTCAGAACTGCAGAATGAGCAAACCTGCTGGCTGAAGCTGCTTCACATCTGACAGACACTGGGGGTGCTGCTTAGGAACTTAACTGGGCTCTCATTGCACTGAGCAGCCACGTTAATCATCCTGTTCTCATCACAGTACTCAATGTAACTAGGAATTTGTATACAAAAATTCCTTCTACCTGCCTTTGGTCCAATTCCCTCCATTAATCTAGGAAAATACAGCTATGGGAAAGTAATATTAAGACCAATCTATTTTAATGTGTGCAGTAGAGCCAGAGAATATTAGTTTGCCTTGCTTACTTTGAAGCCACTAATTTTCAGAAATGCCAAATGGATGCTAATTTCTTTTCAATTTTCAGCTTTTCATCTCATCTGTCTTTATATTCAAAAATACTTCCATTTATATGTAAGCCTAAAACCAACAGTGATGTCATTTTTCCTAAGTTCTTACTTGTAAAGATGTTGGTATTTTTAAGTTGGTTTTTTTTTTTGAGAATAACATGGAAAAGTTGTTTACTCTTACGCTTTTCCCAATGTGCAGCTGTAATTACTTGCTAATTTTTCCTTGAGCAATTAGCTTAAATAATTTTAATTGACAGGCTTTCTGAAGTCATCTTTAATTCCTTTCATTGTTATCCATATATTGAAAATTTTGCAGTGTCTTGGTGTTGAAGAGGTCCTGTTTATATTGGTGTCTGACTTTCTCTGATGCGTTCTTTGTAAAATAGTCCAACCATGTGAGGTGCTTGAAGACAAACCTCCAGGTCTTTCTGCAGCCATTCATCCAGTGGCATAGCTGTGTCCATAATCCAGAAGGAAAAACTGCACTGTCAGTTCAGTGATCTCCCACATTAATGAACTTGGGAGTCCCCAAGAATTGCTAGTGGCTGCTTTTCTCACTTCTACCTTTTTTAGATATTTCTTTATAAAGCATTTTGCACTTTTTTCTAGTTATTTTCCATTTGTAGCTAGTTTTAGTCAGTAAGTGGTGCCAGACATTTCTCATGGTGTCTATTTTATTCTCCAAATCACAAAACTCAACGCACTTCTGCAAATGTAGCAACTCGAATTAGGGCTTCTCTCCCGAAAAAGGTGGCAGGATGAATAGCCCAAGTGCACCTACACCAACAATGCAACGTGGGGAATAAACAGCAGGAGCTGAAAACCATTGAGTAAGTGGAGGGCTGTGACATAGTTGCCATCATAGAAATGTAGTGGGATGACCTGTAAACTCTTCAGGAAGGACAGGTGAGGAAGGAGAGGGAGTGGGGGAGCCCTGTGTGTTAGGGAGTGTTTTGACTGTCTAGAGTTTAACAGTGATGATGATGATAGAGTTGAGTGGTTATGGGTAGGAATTAGGGGAAGGCCGACAAGATGGGAGTCTTGTTACAGACCACCCAACCAGGGTGAAGAGGCAGACAAAATAATTCATAGGCAGATGAATTATTTTGTAATTGTTGACCCTTTTTCTTGTGGGGAACTTCAACTTAGCAGATGTCTGCTTTAAGTACAACACAGCAGGGAGGAAACAGTCCAGGAGGTTCCTGGAGTGTGTGGAAGATAACTCCTGAGACAGCTGGTGAGGGAAACAGCTAGGGAAGGCATCCACTGGATCTGTTTGTGAACAGAGAAGGACTGGTGGGTGATACAATGGTTGTAGCTATCCTGGGCTCAACAATTACGAAATTATATGAGTTTTCAGAGTACCTTGGGAGGCAGGTCTGAAGGAAGGAGTCCAGGAAGGCTGGACATTCTTCAGGAAGGAAACCATGAAGGTGCAGGAGCAGGCTGTCCCCATGTGCTGGAAGACAAGCCAACAAGGAGGAAAGATTGGTCAGGCTGAACAGAGGGCTCCGACTGGAACTCAAGAAAAAAGGGAGAGTTTATAATCCATGGAAGGAGGGGCAGTAAACTCAGGAGGATTACAAGGATGTTGTGAGGTTATGCAGAAAGAGAATCAGAAGACCAACTAGAGTTTAATCTGGCTGCTGCCATGAAAGACAACTAAAAATGTTTATAAATACATAAACAACATAAGGAGGGCCATGGAGAATCTCCATCCTTTTTTGGATGTAGAGGGAAACATAGTGGCAAAGGATGAGGAAGAGGCTGAGATACTGGATGCCTTCTTGCTCTCATCCTTAAAAAAAGACCAGCTGTTCAGGGAGTACCCATACCCTGAGCTGGAAGACAGGGACAGAGAGCAGACTGAAGATCCCACAACCCAAGGGGAAATGGTCAGTGATCTGCTGCACCACTTAGACACACACCAGTCTGTGGGGCTGGGTGGGGCCCACACAAGGGTACTGAGGGAGCTGGCAGGAATGCTCATGATATCCATAGTTCTGTGGTATCATTTACTTAAAATTCTGGAGAAAGAAGCAGAGGCAGAAATAATTTCACCCTCCATTTCTCATCTGTGTAAGGAAGCCAAAATCAGGATTCCATGGTAGCAAAATTAATGAACAGCAGAAGTGGATATTGCTTTCTGCAATAACCTTTTGGTCTCATTCAACTGTCCTTAACCAAAAATACAGCAACCATAACAGACCCAAGGAGAAAGCAGAGAGAATATGTTTAGCCTCTCCTTTAGGCAAGACTACAGTTTGATATCAAACTAGAAGGAAAGTGAATTGGTTCTACTCAATAATGTATGCCATAATAATTAAGTGCTTTGACATTTACAGGTTAAAAACACGATATTCAGGTGTTTCACTATGAAAAGTCAATTAAAAGCATGGAGAGCACCAACAAGTAAAAGAAGAAATGGAACATTTTAGTGCCCAGAAAGTTTGTTTAAACACAGCCTAACACCTTCAACTGTTTAACCACTGCTTCGGTTGACTTATGGTGCTAATGTAGTTAGCATTTTGATCACACCTATAACAAGATCCAAATGCAAATGTCAGAGTCAGTGAAAGTTACATTACAGCAAAAGAACAATATCTGCAACTAGGGAGAAGGGAAGGAAATGTCTCATGTCAGTCTAGTGCAACTCTTCTGTTTATGGAACCGTTGAAAGGCTCTCAAAAAGAGCAGAGGTGAAGGAACTAAAACAAGAGCTTGCATTCGTCATTGAATTGCTTTGCTAAATGGTAATTCCAATTTTTCAAGACCAATTGGCTTGGATCCGTCAGCTTTCCCAGCTTGTATGCTCAATAGGAGATGCATTTTGGTCAATGCAGCAGTAGCATAAAAAGGGAATGCAGCCTCCAAATGACTTAAATGATGCTTGTGAATTGTTATTTCACAGCTTTATGAGATGTTCCTGCTCCCATCCCTTCCTTTTATTGGTTAGCAAAAGGCTGGGTAGATTTCTATGCAATTCCCAGCTGAATCACCAGAGAAAGTCCATTTTCATCATGCATCAATTTGATTTCAAGCCCTGACAAACACCCAGCCTCAAGAAGGGAGACAATATGTGATATACTTTATAAAAACAAAAAGTAAAAGGATTAAAACTCCTAATAAATTTTGTTTTCCATATGAGCCCACTTCCCATGGTCCCCCTTATGAACATACTTCTCCTGTGTGCTACCTAACACAGTCCAGACTGAGGGATATTTTTAATGCAAGGATTGACATGAATTTCAAGCAAAAGATCAAAATGGTACCTTTTCAGTTTTCTAAAGAATAGAGCTAATTAGCCTTTTTATCAAACTACACACATTTCCAAATTACTTAAATGGGAAATATACTGGTTTAATTAAGATTTCACAGGGAGAGACAGTTGCAAACACTTGGAACAGAGAAAGTGGGGTGTTTATGAGGAAGGTGCTGTATGCTTTACAACACCCTGTGTCTTTTTCTTGTTTGCACTTCAAATAGAGTCCATTTTTATCTGTCTATCTCCTGCTGAGAGAATCTGATTTTATCATGTGTTTCAATGAAGCTATTAAAAAACTTCAATCATAAAATTCCTCTTTCCCTTTGTATATTTCTCTCTCTTTCTCTCTCTCTCTCTCTCTCTCTCTCTGTGTCAGAGTTGCACTGTGACATTGGTTATATGGTGGGATACATTAATTTGATTTGCTTTACAAGTTGATTAGCTAATCCTCCTGCAATCAAGTCTTGCTTTACAAAAACCTTGTTACCCATGTTTTCCTTAGCTGGGTCCACAGATGGTTTGATTTTTGTAGGTCTGGGATTTTGATGTGTATGCCACACTTCCTTCTGTTTCTTTGTTTTTAGTAAATGGTGAAAACTTCATGAGTGACAGCTTGAAGGTCTATACACATACAAAAGGAACAACATGAACAATGCCAGCATACTCCTCCTCCTCACTTCAGGATCTCAGGAATATTTCAGAGGTGTAAAAAGAATGAACTAACTGATATAGCCTTACAATATCAGTATTTTGGTGGCAATATATTAAAATAGTTGAATCAATTAAAAGAATGTATTAGCCTAAAAGATCTTCCTCTGAAAACTGAAAAAAAAACAACCCAAAAAACAACAAAACCACAAACAAGCCAACAAACAAACAAAAATCCCCATCCTGAAATATAAAATTTGGTAGATATCTGCATTTCAGTAATATTCAACTTAAGCCATTGAGACTATAAAAACCTGAAGCCTGGATATAGCCATGCATTAACTTCCAGTCTTTTGCTTTTGTATGTCAGTTAATGTCATACACATCGTGCCATATAGATGAAGATGAACACTGTATAGGTCTTAGTGCTAGTGGAAAAGACATCAGCATTTGATTGTTGCATTCTGTGCCTCTGTTCTTGAGCCAGCTCCATGTGACTAATGCTACAATGGTGCATACATAAACTGATTTTTAGTTTGCTGGTGAGATTGACATCTCTAATAAAAAAAAAAAAAAAAAAAATTTTGGCTGAATAGCTAAGAGTATTTAATCTTGAGCCAAATGGAAAGTTGTGCTTTGCCCAAAAGCATTTTTTATTGCTTAATGGTTTTCTACCTTTTTATTCAAATCAAAGTAAATTGTGAGATAGAGAGCTGTTTTTAGCTGGAAAATCAGAACATTTCAGTACTTTCATTGGAAGTACTTAAACTATTAAAAATGGTAAAAAGAGTGATTTAATAGCCATTACAAAACACCTTAATTGGTCACTAACTTTTTGAACATTTTGAAGATATAATTAAGAATACTTTTTTCAATACTAGATAGTTCAATATTATCAATAAAGTTTTGCCCATTTCAGTTTGTAACACCTTTTCTCTTTTGAAGAACACAGATGGAACCTCAGCAACCTGGCTGCTTGTTCTAAAAAGTCAACAGTAATTAGGAGTTAAAGGTTGGGGCTTTTTGTACTGCCTTTGAGAAACGGGCTGCAAAAAGCACAGACTATTTGGCTAGGCTCTGAACCATATCCAAGGAAATGGTGCAAAGAAAAGTGGCTTCAAGAACTCAGAGCCATGTGGATCTCACTGGCTCAGGAACTCAGTAATTTATGAATCTATTTCAGCTGCAGCAAATGGCCCTTTCACGGCTTTCAGCTACCCGGCAGAATTTAGATGATGTTTTTAGGCTGTGATTTTAAGAGGTCCTAGACTGGTGGCTGCAGGGGGAAACTTCACTTGATGTCAACTCCTTTTTGTTTCCTCTGAAAAGCCTCATGTTAACAACTGCAGGCACCACACCAGGCAGGGCCAGGGCAGGGGCTGACGTTTCCTAAGGCGGACTTCTGCTCTCCCGTAGCAATCATTTTTCCAACCACCCGTGGTCCTTCTCCCTCTGGGGCCCCGCTGACCCCTGGCAGGCCTCGGGCTGCCTTCAGGAGGAGGGACTGGAGCTCAGACAGCAGAGAAGAAAAGATGGGAGGGAAATTGCCGTTCAGAGGCCACCCCAATACGCTCCTGGTAGCAACCAAACCGATGCAACAACTAAATAAGCAAATGTGCCTTTTCTGTGTTCTTGTAGGAATCACATTTTTATAGCACTTTTTCTCACAGCTTGAAGACAGCCCCCTGGTTCACACTTATTGCAGAATCTGGTGAAATCCTGGTTTCTCTCTCACATCAACTCCCTCTCGGCCTGTGCCTACACAGGCACAAGATGATCCTTGCGTTTGCCTGCGTTTGCTTACGGACATCCGAGCTTAGGGGTGCACTGTGCATACACACTCATGGACTCTGTCATGTCACAGGGGATGGATGGCAGGAGAGGTGCTCCACAAATTCACGTGCTGATGGCTTATGGCCACTGCTGTGCCCCCATAACAGAGAGGAGGACACATTTTAGGACACCTGCGATGGTTTGCTCTTGGGGATCACTGCTAATATCTGAAGGGGCCAGTGCTTTCCACACAGATATGTTAACTAACTGAACATTCAGCAAGTTGTGAGGTGCCCCAGCACAGCTGTAGCATTCAGAGAAACCGCTCTCAAGCAGTTTCCCTCGCAGTAAGAGTAAAACCACACCAAGCTGAGTCCCATACCCAGCTCAATAAGCTGCTGTGACTGTGAGTTCCTGTGTGGTTTGCACTCTGCCAGCTCGATTGGCTGCTCTTCACGAGGGAGAGGCTGAGATGCTGAGCCGGGGATTTGTGTGTCCCGCATGGCCCCGCAGACTTTGGTCCTCGCTAAGCATTTGCGCTGAAGACAGGTTGTTATGAGACTCGTGCCATTCCCCCACTGTTTTGTCCCACCACAGATCCTGAAAGACCAGAGTGTAACCTGCTGCAAAGGTACAGATCTGCTTGGGTGCTTGCTTCTTTTGCTCTAAGTTTTAGGGGTAGATGCATTGGCTAAATTAGCATTGCATTTTCTACAGAGTTAAACAAGGGCTGATCTGCAAGGCTTGAGAGTCTGTGTTTTCTTTTCCATTACAGGTGCATCAGGTTTTTCTCCTTGTCAGTGGGGGATCAGGACTGTGCTCAGGAGGAGTGTATTTATTGGAACAGAGCAAAGGAAATAATGAGTGGGATTTTTTTTTATTTTTTTTATTTTATTAATCACAAGCACAGGGCAAAGAAATAACCAGTTTTCCCTGAAAATTTAAGGTTTCTCTAGCAGAGATCAGACCATTGTGTCTCTGAGACACCCATTGTGATCATACTGAAAGGGGCAAGATGCCTAGAAAGAAAAATACTTCTGGGAACTGGAGATTTGGCATTGTTGACCCTCCTTTTGTTCAAAACCAGGGCTCTGCTGCCCAAGTAAGCTGTTTTTCCTGATCTCTTATGTCTTCTGTGAAATGTGGTGGTTTCTCAGGGGTTCAGACATGAGTATAACTTTTCCTCAATTGTTTTTTAATGTTGTTGTGAAGCTTTTTGATGCACTGTAAGTATAACATGCAATATAGTTATGAAACACATCTTTAGACTGCAGTGCTATAGAGCTGTATGCAAGGTCTTGCATGTGTTTCATGCGTATTTGTGTGCATAATACTTGCCTTGTAGGAGCAAAAGGGCATCAGTCTCCAAGACGTGAGTTAGTAGCATCCTATCAGTACAACATTTTTGTAGAAAAAATGATAATATAAACTCTCTTCAGCAGCAGCAGTAGAGCCTGTCATGTTTATAATTGTCTGGTGAAGGAAGGTTTAAAAATAATTGAGTTTTTAGTGAAAGGGCATGGCAGGAGGAACTGGGCTTTGGGATGAGAAAGAGTTGCCTACCAGTTACGTTTTGGCACGGAAGTTCGTAGATGGTGCAGCCAACAGTGCCATCATCCACCTGAAAGTGGAAAAGAGAGAAACTCATGCTTTAGCCTCTGCTCCCAGGATTCTGAATAGGACAAAATCTCTGGCTCTGGCTATGATGTGATGGCAAAATGAGTTGTGGAACAGATAGGGAGGAAACCTGTTTTCTTAGCACTGGCTCAGTGAATAAATGCATTGCTCTTGCAGTGAAGCAATTCCTTTACTTTCCTATTTAGTGAAATTTATTTCTATTTCATTCTTGTATTCAAACTTGACAATCCCACGGATAAGAGATTAGGCACAAACAAGCACTGTCATTCCCGTTTTTATCAGGAAAGCAGAATAACCTGGAGATGGATGGATATGCACTGTGAAATGCACACAGCTATATTTAGCTTAGTTTTGTTGTCTACATTTTGGATTTACGTTCATCTCTTCCACACCCTTCTGCACACATCTCCTAAAATTGTTAAGACTGACGGATCTGCCTGGGCAAAACAGGCAACTTTCAGAAAAACAGGGCTCGGCTGCTCAAGTAGGCTGTTTGTCCTGATCTCTTACGCCTTCTTACTTTAGTTTGCATAAGGTATAGCAAGTCTGCAAGCTTGTCTGTTTTCTGTAAGATATAGCCATTACTCTAGTAAGAGACATCACTTTCCTCTTCAAACTTTGTCTTCCTTTACCTGGTTACATGGAATTTCTTTCTTTTCCCCTGATGATTACACTTACTCTTGCAACCATACACCAATGCCCTCCGTTTTTGCTGATTCCAGGACCAACAGTGCAGCTGTAATGTCCTTTGCACAATGTTGCACTTTGCCTTCCCAATCAACTTTCAGCTTGACAGTGGCTCTCTTTAGCCACAAGCAATATCTGGAAGTTTGGCAGGCAAGAGGTTGCTATTAAGCTACAGAGCTGGAACTACTGCTGTAGGCAGTCGCTTATGGTTTATTTTTATTGTCTGATGCAATGAAAATGATCTTCATTCTCTTCCCTATGTTTCTTCCCTTAACGCTATTTTCACTTGAACTTCTCCTCTTAGTGGAGCTGTAAGATAGATATGTGTATAGATATATAGATATATAGATATATAGATATATAGATATATAGATATATGTGTGTGTGTGTGTGTGTGTGTGTGTTTGTATGTATATATACACACACAGAACATAAAATACACTCACTGGCAAGTTCATTCTCTGGTATTAGTTAGAAGAACCTACCCACCGTGGCTGACAAAACGCCACATGTTTGAGAACTAAGAAAGTATTGCTCCCAACAGTTGATACACCTGGGTCTTTGGGGTTTGTTTTAGTTTGTTTAGGTTTTTATAATATAATAAGGCCCTGATTTCATCTACCTTTCTTCCTCATCTCCAGAGTCTGGTTTTGGTCTAAGAAGAATGTACCAATTCCGTCTTTTTTCCGGTTCCTCAAATTGCTATATAGAATCATAGAATCACTAAGGTTGGAGAAACCTCCTGAAATTGAGTCTGACCATTAACCCAGCACTGCCATGTTCACTTCTAAGCCATGTCCCAAAGTGCCACATATATACTCAATATAATGATGGCAACACTCTTGATCTAAAGCTCAGGGCTGCCTACCAGCCATATCTCAGTCAGCACAAATGTTATGCATAAGTCCCTTGATATCTTTCAAAAATCTTTATTTTGTAGCTCCCTTGAAGGAGTCCTCGGCATCTTTTTAGCCTGCCACCAGTCTTTGTATACTTGGCCAGCAAGAAAGGAAGTATATGATCATCAGTAACTTTGTCTTCCCTGCACAAGCCTTTCATCTTAATGTCTGCACACATTTTGGCCTATTGATGGGCGTTTTGCCCAGCCTTTAAGACAGGTGAGTATGAATGATCTCACTTTATAATCAGGCCCACGTACATGAGTGTGATGACACTGAGATGACAGAAGCACTTAAGCTGTACCAGCCTAACTTGACAATCTGCAAAAATAAACTGCTGCCCTGAGAAGGTGATATTATGGGTTTTGGCACCCCATTCCATTTAAATATCTTCATGTGTGGCGGCACTGCACTTTTTACATGCGTCCTACAGCACAGGGAGGCGAAGTGACTTGCCCAGGAAGGCACAGCAAATCTTTAACTGAGCTGGACTTCGAAAATGGATTCCTACTCTTCTCACCACTAAACAAGGCCCGCTTGTTCCTGCATTTTATTTAACGACAATGTAATTTTAAATACAATTTCAAATGAGCACTTTTTTAAAGGCAGGGAGGAAAGAGACTCGCACAAACGTGAATAGAATTGGTAGACACATCAGCTAGGCTAGCAAAAGTGTGTACTGTAATTTTCATGGTTCAAGACACAAACTAATTCCCATGGTACAGCCTTTCTAGGGGACTGATATTTTACTCAAATGCTTCTGATGTTTGAGCGCTGCTGTCCCGGGGATGTTGAACTTACCCCACTGGGTATTCTTTCGGAGAGGAAGGATGTCTTTCTTTTCTTTTGACTTTTGCCCAGAATGCTCTCTCTGAAGCATAGTTGCTGTCTACTATTTCTAGAAGGATTTCAGATACATGAGAATGAAAAAAAAAAATGTTTTGGAAGGGTCTGAATTCTTCCTGTAGCCTTTTATTTTTTTTATAATTGTTCTGCTAATTGGAGAACCATGCTAAAGTACCTTTTAAATAATATCTAAGTAGCAGGGACTAATTTTTGAGGAATAAGCTTGCTAAGAATTATCCTGGCACTAAAATCAGAGGTCAGTACTGCAAAATATTATGAGGTAAAAGAAAATTAGCCAAATACGTAAATGAATATCACGTGCTAAGACATGATGAAATTCTTTCTTACCTCTCTTGGATCTCTAAGATCCATCCTTCCTCTCTCTCCCAGCTCATTCTGTTTTTATAAATGGTTTTATATTCTTGGAGCAATGTACAGTACTAATAACATGCCATTTTTTTCCCCCCGAGGCACTGTATACCTTACATTCTCTAGTCTTTCTTTTCCAGTTCCACAGTTTTTTTTATTTTTATTATCTCATCATGAAAAATCCACCAGTAACTTGTAGAGTACAAACTTAAAGCCTCAGAACTCTGGCATTCCTTTTTTATTTTTAAAATCTAGCAACATAAATAACATCATGTTTCCAGGTCAGAGGCACTCTGAGATACAGCTGAGTTCTGGCACAGGAGAAACTCTCCATAATTTTTGCAACCTAAACAGGGATTATCTTAGGATATGGAACAACTTCTGAAATTGTCTGTGTGCATAATTGGGCTCTGGTAATTGTTTTTCATGCTATGTGTAGAGTGCCTAAAGCCAGGACACTGAGGCTTCCCTCTCACTGTTTGTACATGGCACTTGCTGTACCACATCAGACTGTCACATCCAGTACACTTCTCTACTAGTGGTCAGAAATACTGATTCTGAGAAAGGTGACCTAACCCTCTGTGAACCAGGCATGCAGACCTCCACACAAGGATGGAAGAAATGCTTTCTAATTCTGTCAGGGAGATTAGTTTATAGTTTCAAGTGGTATTATCAAGTTTCAAGCTGTATTGTCATTACACTGCTTGGACCGCACTTTCTTGATAATTCTAATAGTGTAATTATCTAATCTCAGATCTCTGAGATTAAATCTATCAAAACAAAAAAACCCTCACAATTTCCTCAGCTCTCAAAGAAAACTGAGTCTAGTCTGTAAACACTTTCCCATCTTAGACAGAAGGTTAATCTTAATTCATTGAAGCCGTCAAGTACTTCTACATTCTTAGAAGGGGATGAATGTCAGGCAATATTGCATTGCAAAAATTTACATCAGCAGTGTCACAATCATGTTATTACCTTCAGCAGAGGCCATGTGCAGCACTTGCAACCTTTGCCTACTGGTTTGACATAGCATATATTGCTGTGTCCTGTACTCCAAGTAATGAAAGCTGTACTGTGAGCCTAAAAGGTTTAACACTCTCTTCTCCATTTGCTGTAATGAGCCAATTCAATAATGAACACCTCTGGATGTTTGTGTTGTCAGATGTGCTTTAAACGATGTTCAAGAAAATATTTTTCCTTTCCCACAACATCGCAGCAAGGCAGTTCTCAGTGGGGCTGACACTGCTGCTCACAGAGAGTTTCCCCTTTCCAAGCAGCAGCTGCTTCCCTCTGTTTCCAGCAGAAGTGAAGCCAGCTGCTCCTGCTGGAGGGTGGTGGAGGTTCTACTGTCTACTGAGAAGCCTGGTGTGAAGTGATGAGCATTTTGAAAGGATCATTCCAACTGTGAGCAGTTCAGGTGTCTTAAAAGCTGCATTTGTAGCATCATCTGAAGGAATAAATCAAACCTTGAGGTTTTTTTTGAAGAGAAAAAAATTTAATATAAAGTATAATAAAGGTAAAAAATAAAACCTCAGAAAAAATCTTTGAGTATTGTCTACACAAGATTTCTGTGATCTTTAATTAGAATCAAAATCTGGATTAATTATTCCATTATTGTGGCTATAAAAACAATTAAAATAATAGACCCTAAGTGCCAAGTTGCTTTAAAAACTCATATTTAAGAATAATTTTACTTAGTAAATTAATTAATGGATTTATATGTCACGTCTCAGGAAATTCATTATGTGTCCTTACAGCTGATGCTGTAATTCTTAATGTAAGCTGTGCTTCTCATACATAGCAAAACCACTGAATCTGTATTTTAAGTTCAAAACTCAGGTCAGATGAAGGTACACAGACATGGCAAGTACCTCCATAGTATATACTAATTAATTTTTATTTTCTAACTAGTTTTCAACATTGTTCTGACTGTTCCCCTTGACTGTTGAAGTCACTGGAGCAAACAAGGTTGAAGCAAGCACAAGATGATGTCTGTAGAAATTAATCATTCATTAATAATTGCAACTGTGGAATGGGTTTAGAAATACTTTCTTAAATCTCCAGGGCTTTTGAGGGTCAGTTATTTAAGCATCCTGAGCTTTATTATTAATTAGTTCTTTTACAGAAGAGCTTCAACTGACTTTCAGATGCTGTTGACATTGGAGGCTCTGTACTCCTAGAGATTATATTTTCATTGCCAAAAACAAGCAGTGTGTAATAGTCAAGTGGTTTACTCCAGGTGTATTGCTCTGTATGGAAGCTTGGGGAAGGAAAGGCACAGGTGATTTCATGGCATTGTAGCTAGCTGTGGCCAATGCAATATGCCTCCTTGGAGGTGTACCTCTAACAGCTAGGCAATAATTCCATTGGGAGTTTAACAAGCAGTAGTTGTCCTGATGTAAAAAAGAAACCAGAAAAGCAGCTGAACAAATCAGTTCTTGAGATGCAGGCAAAGTCATAGCAGAAGAAAACCCAGGCCTCAGCAAGCTCTTTCTAAAGAGAGGGCTAAAGGAAGACTGGGAAGTAGAAGGGAAGAAAGATGAAGGGATGTTTGGATGAGGGCCTCTCCCAGTGTTATCTCAGAGCAGTTGTTTCAGTACTTCAGAAAAAAATTCCTTTTTCTGGCTTGATTTCTGTCTCTCTGGTAGTGCCTTAAAGCTCTCCACACCTGCTTTTATTTTAAGTGTCTCACTGTAATAAGTCATCAGGGCACCACCCTTAACTGAAGGATCCTTTGCTCTCCACAGCCAGCTAAACAGATTTTACCATTTCTTGCATACCATAACTTGCAGAGACACTGGGAATGGTAGCACACTTGTAGCCACTGCTTTGAGTCTTCTAAACACTTTGTGATTTCAGCTGGTAATTTCAGGGAGATTTCTAAGGGAAACCTCAGTGCTTTAGGAGGTGGTTTTAGTGACTCAAACAGAGTCAAGCCTTTTTCTCTGAGTCAATACTGAGTGATGTGCTCGAGCACATTTCTTACACACAAGACCCACGTCTGTAGGTTGATTGCCTGTGGTCATCAATTATCTTTCAGCTAATTGCATAAGCCTAAAGGCATCTTGCCCTGATAACCCAGGCAGGTCAGTTTGATTACAGTTTGCCTTCTGCATATCTGACATTTCAGTTTTAATTGGGCAGTTGTTGCTTCTGCTCCTAACCTGCTGTGCACTGCTGAAAAGCACTGGAGGATGGATTTAATTGTCAGGTGAAGGGACAAATAGAGTCAGAGCAAGCAGCAGCCAAACTAGAGGTGCCCCCTCGGGTAAGGCTGGGGTCAAAGGACGCAGTCATCATATTTCAACATTCAGACTTACCAGTTCAGCTAACCCATACCAGACATGTCCAGAGAAGTGATATTTTCAATGAGGCTGCAGGAAAAAACACCAGAGCTCACAACAGGGCTTCTTAATTAAAGTGCTGGGTAGTTTTAGCAAGTGAAGGCAAAGGAAGAGCTATAGTTCTTTAAAACACCAGGGAGAAGCTATACAGCAGAGTGTGGTCCGTGTCTAGTACTGCTGCATCCCCACCCCGATGGAGTCTATCAGGATACCAGATACACAAAGTGAGTCTGAATAGAATTGATGATTTGTGAAATGCATTGGGAATCTCTTGGAATGAACAGTGGTTATTTTCCTAATGAATTACTGCTGTTTTGAACAGTTCTGTTTGTATGTTTAATTTTTTTGCTTGAAACAGTTTTTAGTTATGACCAGAATGTTCTTTTGAAATGTTATTTTCCTTTCCAATCTAAATGCTGGCATGATACTTTTAGGAAGTGCTTTTGAATGCATCATGTTCTGCTCTGCAATCTTGGATGCTTCATTGGCTCAAGCTTTGGAAGGGCTGAGCATCCACCGCTTTCCTTTCTACATTGCAGAGATGAGCAAAGTCCAATCACCAACGGACAGAGCAACCAAGAAAACAGTATTCCTAAATTCAGTGAATGCTTTGGGGATATTTGTGGATTAGCTTCTTCTGCAAAGATGATAATTTTATTAAGTAAAATAGTTTTTGTAAAGCTAAACTAAAAAACAAGGCTCATCTGTCAAGATGAAAGAGACAGCCTACCATAATCAAATATAGCAAGATATGCAGTAGTAATGAATCTGAACATTGTAGTCCTTAAATCTGAATGCAAGTAAAGTAGATACAAGTACAAGAAACTGATAGAGACCAGAGCAGAAAATGGAAGTTCAGTGAGCATAATAGGGTTTTGATTTTATTTTTTTTTTGTATGGAAGCAGAATTGCAGTATTGATAAAGTTTTTAGATGTACTCCATTTGGAAAAAATTAATCTCATTCATCGTGGAAGTAATCACATTAATCCCTGTTTTGCTTGGTTAAATCTCCCTGTAGCAGTGCACGAGCCTTGTTTAAGTCTTGTGACGAGTAATTCCTGCCACTGGCAGTTTTCTCACTGCACAGCCTGTGAGAAAAGCCTTGCCATGTTCAAAATGAACCTTGAAGGACAAGAAATGCACAGTTCCTACAGTTTCTGACTCTCAAAACCTTCTTCTGCAGAGTTCCTAAGTATTTAGAAGAGGAACAGCTTCTTGAAGGCTGTATGATGTACATGACATACAGTGTTTTCCACCATGCCTAGTAAAGTAACCATTTTTTCCAGTTTGTAATTTTCCCATTCTTTCCTCTTTTGCATTGCTTCCTGAATTCCATCTACAAATAATCAGATTTTTGAAACTATGTAATGAGGGCCTTCAGGACATAGAATTCAGGAAATTATTGTAATGATAGCCTCATTTTAGTGTGTGTTTTGATAATATGTGCTTTATAATTGGAGTCTAACACTGCAGTCAGTACCATCTTATGAATGCATATTGAAAGGAAATCTCAAATAATTTAATGCAAGCTTTTTTGCCTAAATGATTTTCATATGTCTTTAATCTAGGCATGTGTATGATTTATATCACTACCTGAATGAGACTTGTGTTTCATTAGAGTAGTCACTGTAGAAAGATGAGGTTATATTCTCATTTTGTGTGATTTCAAAATTAACCCTGCTGTGGGCAGGGGCTTGGGCTGCGGGATCGCCACAAATCCCTTTTAATCTACTTATTGTAGGATTCTATAGACAGCTCTGACCCACTGGGTTTTGTTACAGAACACCGTATGGAAAAATGCCATTTGCTTCGAGTGATTTGCCTTATGGATAGGAAAGACAGTGACAGGCTAAGGAGAAAAGATGTAACACAATAAGTAGTCCAACTATTTATTTTTCTTTTTTGTGTGTGTGTGTGGTTTGTTGGGGTTTTTTTTTGTTTGTCTTCATCTCTTCCTCGTGAGATGATCCTTAGATGACAACACTGATATCAGCAGAGTGTATTCTGGAACATGTCTTGTAGGAACAGCTGTGCATGATGTTTTATTGTGTTGTGGAAGAAATAGCTCACTTTCCTTCCTTCATAGACCATAATGTGATGTCGAATGCAACACCTGGCCTCTTTAAATGTGAACACATTGGTTTCTCAGTCTTAGAAGAAAATCAAGGTAAAACAATCATACTCTTATGCTTCAGTGAGCTGGTAGGACCAAAGCCAGTTTTCAGGGAATCTGTGAGCTGGTTTGTAGCTGTTGTAGATCATGTTGTGCCTCTGCCCAGAATACCTAAGCTATGATATCCTCAGCACATCTGGAGTTCCCACTGCTGCTCAAGACCCTCATGGGTTTCACAAAGGCCTTTGATGTGGAGTTTCCCCTAACTGCATCACAAGTTCCAGTGCTTGCTAGACCTTTTCCTCAAGAAGTGTGCCTTGAAGTGGACTTACTAATAAAACTGGATTTTTACTTCACTCCATTTTGTCTTCTGTACAAAGCCAATACAAGCACTGTGGGTAAATTGGAGCTGCAATAATATGCCTGCAATTGCCAGCCAAACAAATCTAAGAGAACATTTTCTCTAAACTTTTTTAACTAGAATTGCACTTGCTACTTAATGGGATATAATCTGCAATGACTTGGTCCAACATTTAGGCTCTCAGATAATGAAGCTTACAAGGCTTAATACGAATACAAAAGTCATGGACGTGCACTTTTGTTTTCATTAAAGCACTTTTACTTGGAGATTTAACTACGCTCCTCAGTGTTTTGTATGCAAACTGTGTCACTGAGCAAGAATGACTGAAACTGAGAGAGACAATGTCCATTCTGTATTCTCTCCCCAAGGTTAATTGAGTGTGCTATCAATAACTTGCAGAATAGGGGGGGGGGGGGTGTGCATCTACAGTGGAATACTTTGAGAGGTTGCCATCTATTCTTTCCATGGAAGTCTTTAAGGAGATGGTTCACTGCTAATGGTGTTTGGAAAATAAATAAATTCCAGCTTCAGCTGACACCTTCTCATGCATAGGGGTGCTCCTTGTCACCCCCATGCACACAGCTAACCTTCAAGTGTACACAGACCAGCTCATTCATCTTTGTATTTGCCAAAGAAAACACAACACACATCACCTGAAGTATGCTCATGGGACCTTTATTCCTCTCTTCAGGCATACTGCCAATGAACATCTTTCCTTTATATTCAGTTCCCTGGAGATAACTCAGGTTCAAACATAACTTCTGCTGAGATGTGTTCAGGCTTGCATGTAGAATGCCTGCTCCTGTGTGAAGGCACAGGAGGCACTTCACACGATGCTGTGTTCCCCCACTCATGCATGTAATCTCTCACTCTCACACACATGCAGTCTGCTGTGTTCCATGCATGTGTTGTAGCAAATACTTTAAATCTCTTTCTTACCATCCTGCTTAATATGCAAATGTGGATAGCACATCAAGATTAGAAATAAATGTAGCAGAATGACTTCAGTCAACCTGAAATGTCGAATGACTCATTCACACCCTTTGCACAGTGTTCCCTTTTTGCCACATGCAATCTATTGAATAGTCTGAAGGCTGTGTGGCTCCCTGCTGCAGAGCAGCAATTGATTACTTGCTCACAGAGGGACTGGGACCATGATTATTTCTGCAGGATGTACAAGGGTTATGCAGAGAGGCTCCAATGAACCTCCTTGCCATGGCGGTGCCCATGCTGTGGGAAGGGGAAATGTAGGATGTCAGTCTTGATCTGCCTATAAGGAACTTTTTTGTGCTTAATTAGGTTTCAGTCTAAATGTTAGTTCAGTAACCAACATTCTTACATTATGGTATGACCTGGTTTTATTCCAGATAATAAGAACCCATTCCAATTTGATATAATTTGACTTTGGATTAAGATAAACAAGAATGAGTTGTACCTAATTCGGAGTAAAAATGTCTACATGTTAAAACATTCAGGAACTGCTGCTGCACTTTAATTTCAGAAGTATCATAATCCAAGTGAACTAAAAAATGCATTGACAAACATGAAATATGTTCCACACTTCTACTTAAAATGGTACAATCACTGTGCAGAGAAAACCCCAGGAATAGTAACAAGCTGGCATTCACACATCTTATAATGAGAAGAAAAGTTGGATTGACTGTTGCAGTTGCATCTTTATATGTATGAATTATTGTAATTGATTTCTTATAAAACCCTTTCAGAACCATTCCCAAATGCAGATGCAAATGGGCTGACTTTAATTTATAGAAAGGAGGTTTTGTAGCACTCAGACCTTGTAAAAGAGGTTCTGCGTTTCAATGGAAGTTGAGCTGTGAAGACCCATTAAGCAGCAAAAATATAGTTAATACAACAAAGAGACTCCAAAGGTAAATATGCAAGTGGGGCCGTTATGCAATGAAGGTATCACAACTGTACTCATTATACCACAACACAGACTCCACTGGCAACATTTCAATTTCTCTGTCCTTGCCTAAATGTGTATCAGTTTGTCACTTCTTCTAAGAATAAAGGTGACTGAGCTGCAATTATGTGTAACATGTCCAAGATAAGAGGACCATTAAAACCGAGTAATTAGATTCCCCATGTTTGTGTTTACAATATCACAGCTAAATGTATATTGAACTAGACTTTTGTATTTCATTCTTTCATAAAAGAACAAGAGGAGAGTAAAAACATACAAAGGAAAAGAGGCAAGGCAAACTTCACCCTACAAATTTTGCAGTAAAATGAAATTTTGTAAAAAAATGGGTTTATGTTTAAAAGGACAAAGAAACTTTATTTTTTCTTACTGAGCTAACTGTTGTTTTACCTTTGTGCAAAATCATGTCTGTTGGCACACAATCACACAGATTAATTTTAGTACTAGTGTTCCAGATTTTGCACAGTCATCTGTGATGGCAGGACTAATCACACACACACAAACAAAAAAGCAAAAAAAAAGCAAAAAAAAAAGCACAAGGAAAATAGCAGTTTAATCACTGATCTTCCTCTTCTTCCCATTTTACACAAATTTTTATCAGCTGGCCTTATCAAAGAAACATGCAGTAGCTGATTGGAAACAGTATTTTGTACCCAGATGAATATACTAGCAGATTTTCATAGCATTTTCTTTCAATATCCCACTCAAATGTATTGCTCCAATACAGAGTCCAATATAAGATTAAAAATTATTTTTACTAGATTGGATTAATGCCTTAATGTAATGAATTCTGTGCTATGCCCAGAAATAAAGATATTTTAGCCTTCTGTTGCATCTTCCATCTTTTACATAGAAAAGAGGAGTTTCATAAATGCTGTGGAAACAGACCAATGACATAAGGTGAACTTGCTCCTATTTTAGCACAAATATTTACAGGTTTTTTTCCCTAGATTTCCATTTCACATTGCAAAGTGCCTGATAGCTTATAGACAAAGGAAATTTAACATTCACATGCACTTCCAGTGTGCATTCATATGCAGACCTGCATGAACACCAGAATTCCTCAGCTCTTAGTTACAGGGCAAGATCTCGGATTTATAGAACAGCATGCTGGAAACTATGTATTTTTGAATCCTCTCTCTGACAGTCAAAGTTGGAAATAATTAATCTTGAGTATTCTTTCCCATATTTTGAAACCCAAATACAAGGAAAGGACCTTGGAATATCTAAGCACCTTGGAGTATTCAATTTTAGACAGGTTTTATTGCCTGTGGTTGGTTGTTTTTAATCAGATCTGATACTACCAGATTCTTGTTTCTGTTTTTACTCTTTTGCTTTGGAAGTGACTTTTGAAAAGTCCTCCCTGGTAGCATAAATGTGTGAAATATATCATCACTCTTCATCCCAGTCTCTTCTATGATCGATTTGAGAAGTATAATTCTCTGTCTGACTTGCAGCTAGCAGAATTCCCCGGAGCTGATCACAGCTGGTGTGATTCAGAGAAGCTTTGAAGGTACTTCAAATTATACCAAAGACCAGTTTCAGGATAAGTAGTCACAGGGTTTCACAGAGCCCAGACATGGCCTGATGCCCACTTGATCCCTCTTGACTGCAGTCTTTTACTGGAAGTAGATCTCAGAGGATAAAAATTGCAAAAAGGGCTGCACCCACATAAAAGCAGGCATATGTACATGTGCACAGATACCTGAACAAATTCAGAGGTGTCCATTTTGCTCTTTTTCTGCCCTGTATCCATTTATCCTTCAGTGAACCTTCAATATTAATGCAAATATGTTGGACACAGGCAGTTCATTGGTATATTGATATGGTGTATTGATCATAGTGGTCTGTTGCAGCCCTAAATTTTATGAATTCATTAAGTGCAACAGAAGCACACAGAAGCCAATTCCTTGCTTGCATACACACAGGCACAGTGGGAACAGGGTTGGTTTTCTGATAACCACACACTTGCAGTGCACCATATATCAGTCAGTGCTGAAGCTTACCAAGAAAAGATGAGAAAAATTGAGAGGCAGTTAGCAAGATAAGGTATGAGGAGATTTAAAAGAAAGTAGCATAGAAGGAAGTGGCTACATTTTTCATACTTTAGTTGTTTGTCTGGAGGGCTTGAGAAGGAGCTGCTCCACAGTTGTGCTAAAAGAAACGATTCAAAGCATCTTCCCATCAGGCAGCATTCTTCAAGTGTCTGCTCTTGAGGAGCGGTCGGGGAAAATTCCTTCTGTAGGAAGCAGTTAATGGGGCTGCATTACCGACCCCTTATTGCTCTGTCTGATAGAGAGACAGCAGGCTCACTTTGGCAGCTCCAGAGCCCTGATCAGTTCAGATTAGGGGCCCATCATCTGTCTGGCTTAATCAGGCGTGTTTAGATATATTAATCATGGTTAGAGGGGTGTAGTGCAGGAAGGGGGAAGAAATAAAGAGTGAGATTACTTTTCTCTAGCTTCAAATGGCAGCTTTGCAAATCCCACTGAGTCAAAAGGTGCTCATCAAAGGAAAATTTAAATCCTGGAAAGGATTTTGTTTTGTTGAACACTCCAGCACTGGATTCAAATCACTAAATTAGAGTCTCTTTTCTTTCACTCCTTTCTTTTCTCCATCTCTCCTTCTCTTTTCTTTACACACGGCAAAGAAGGAAATCTTTGTGTGTGTTGCTCATGCAACCCACATTGATTTGGCTTGATATCCCCTGCTTAGCTTATCTGTAGGTCAAATTTTAAGTGTTATTTCAAAATTAGCCATCATCGTAAGCCTAGACCTGTGACTCCAGTGTTCTTGTCACATTGTCTTCCAGGGATGTACAGGGCACCACTGAAACAGCTTCTAGGACTTACTTTGGTAATTGTTAGTGTTCAGAAGGGATGGTAATAAATTGTAAAGACTGAGAAGATGTTCTTTTTTTTTAACAGAAGCAGTGATCACAGTAGCTTCTGCATTTTAAAATTAGAATACTGTAAAGAAAAATTAGTACAAAGTATTATATAGTGAGATGTGCCAAATTCGCTGCTGTTATACCTTACTATAGTTAACAGATGATGATGGTGGAGATCAACTGATTAACACTTAAGAGGCTCTGAAAGAGACCAGCAAAGAGAAGAAAGTTTTCTTAGACCTCTCTCAGTGGTGAGGAAGATCAGAAACTGGTCCTGCTGGAAGGAAGGAAGGTCCTGCTGGTGGAAGGCTCCAGACCAGAGGTCAGGCTACAGGATCTGTGGTCTTCTGCCCTGAGTAACTTTCCCTTTTTTGCTCTTAGATGAGATAAATGTAGGGCAGCCATAGAAAATGTGCTGTTATGAGGAAAGCATTCAATTCATCTTGTTCTGTAGTCTCCAGCCTTCATTGGGCTTGCAGATTCATCCAGATTTCCAAGTGAAAAGTACAAATTGCTGTGTGGTGAACAGAGGCCTCCTCGGCAGTGAGCTGGATCTTCTTTGGTCCCAATAGCCAGTTCTTGAATCCCAGTTCATGGGCCCAAGCTCGAAACTCTGACATGGAACACTACAGAACACAGCAGGCATGCTTTGGCTAGGTGCACTCAGAGCAGCTGGCAACACAGAAGCTGTAAGGCACTTTTTCCTGTCTGGACTCTTGGGCAGCAGTGCAACAGTTAAAGAAAACCTGTGGAAATCCAGAAGAATTATTTGGTAGTAAAGAAAAATAAGTCAAACGTCCCTTTCTCTGTTGTAATCTCCTCCTTCCTCCTCCAGTACTGCAGTCGGTTCCACGACAGTTCAATTCTTGTGGTCTTGTAATTGCTGTCCAAATTATAATCTTGGGAGTCACAAAACTGGCTCAGTGTAATCACCATACAAATGAAGAAGGTAAAGAACCTGACTGGTTAGAATCAAGAAGCTGCTAGAGAGACACTAATAATTCAGTAGCAGGAATTATGGAGTAGGAGCTGTAGAAGAAAAAGTTGGCAGGTTTGAAAGGATTTGATGAAAATGGTAAATATCATCAAGTTTGCCAGTACTTCTTTAAAATAGGAAAGTAGAGGATCCTAGCCATAAACTTCCAAAGAAAAATCTCTCAGAAGTGCAGAGATGCTCCTCAGCTGTAGGGGGTATCCTCAGAGATCAATTTGCAGAATGATGGGAAGTGCTGTATGAATTAAGTAGCAAGTTAGCACTGTTGTTCAGGATTAAAGCCACACCTCCTCACAATAAATGGTGGTACATGGATGGGACCAGGCAGAAAAGTTGTACACTCTCCTGGTGGATAAACAGCCACAGAATTAGAACAGTACTTTACAGGTAAAGCTTATTCCTGTAAGAGAATTGGCTTCAATTCAACCTTTAATTGAAATAATTGTACCACTTGTGAAAGCTCAGTAGGCTGTAGTCACATCAGCTGAACTGAATGTGGATTGTGAGGGTGATGGTGACAAAATCAGCACTAGAATAGCAATAGCTTTGCAACTGATGCTGATGACTGAGCTTTTTGAAAATCCTGGGGCATGATCAAAGAGGACTTGTTGCAGGTGAGCAACAAGACACAGGGCTTTCAAGACAATTTCTGCTAACAGGAAGCACAGCAAACACATTGGGAAAGAGGGCTTCCCAGATCAGTTCATGGAGCTCTGCAGGGAAGCTTTTATAGCACTGCCACTTCTGTGCACTCAGTCCTGAAAAAAAGAACTGCCCACTAATGACCTGTCACTGTGGACAGCCTGAGCAGCTGTTCGCAGGGAGCAAAGCTGTGAGAGGAGGAATTGCTCTGTGTGCAGCATATCTGAATGTGGGAACAGGAATAGATGGGAGATTGGGAAAGACTAGACAGCTTCCATTCATAATGTTCAGCTTTATGTGGATTTACAGTCCTGATGCTCCCAATTCCACAGTTGCTGAGTTACCACTTCCAATTACTTACAACAATTGAAATCTCCCTTGTTTCCACACTTTGACTTCTGTTTCCCTTGTTGATGGTGTTTCTTTCTGGAGGCAAACTAAGAACATGGGGAAGCAGTTTATCTTGAGGGTAACAAAAGCTGGTCACTTAATTTTTCATATATTTTCAACTCAATTCAGAGTAGACAAAATATTTGATGTATATGTTTTGTTGGAAATAACCCTTTGTCCTTCTTCTTTGCTTTTTCATTTCCCTTTGTTTTTTGGGTTTTTTTTTTTTCTGGCTACCTGCATGCTTCCCCAGATAGAAACTGAAGTGAATAAAATTGGAAAAAAATCTTGGAAAAAGATTCTTCTCTTGAAAATTTCAGGCCACCAAGAAATTACTAAAATTCTGTGAGACAGTGCATTCTTGGGCAGTTTTCAGACATGTTTGCAGATGCATCTATTTTGGGTCACTCACCAAAGTGCAAAAGCAGGTGTAAATTTATCTGCATCAAGCTTTTTAAATCCAGGTCTTCTCAGACTGTATAATAGCCATGGTTTGGCCATCCTGTCTGGATTGTGTGAGTAGTAGATAATGACAAAGAAGGCTGCAGCAGGTAGTTGTGGAATAACCTGTCTGCCTGGGCTGGGTTTTACTCAGCTGTCTATAGAGATTGGCTAAAACACAGATGCATGGAGTCTGATGTCCTTCCCATTAGGTTTGTTTCCATTACTTATGGCTGAAGTATCTGGATGTTTCTTCGTATTTTTCAACATAGTTGTGATAGACGTATTCTGCAAGGTGAAGAGGTTAATGTGTTACTGTAACTGTGACAAAGGAGGAATATACAGAAATGGAGAAGAAAGAAAAGAGAGTTATTTCCTAATTCTGTCCTATTTCCTATCCTTTCTCAGTGTTGGGAGCTTGCCAGTATTGACTGTTTTGTTTATAGTATAGAAAGCCACATCTCTTATGGCTTGACATTTAATAGATTTAATATTATAATGCAATAGTTCTGGATACATAACAGGAATCCATGCAGTGTTTTGTGACATTGTCAGGCAGCAAGCATGAGTGACAAGTCACCAGCAGAGCTCTTGCTGGGGGGCCCATTAGATCACATCATGGAAGAAAACAGAGAAATTAGGTCGTTCCAGTGTGTAACGTAATGCAATCTGTCATGCCTTTCACAGACCACAAAGAAGTACAGAGCTTAAACCCAAGAAGATTGTGAGGATTGGTGTCCTACCTTCCTGCACAGAAATTTTTATTTCTCGTGTATTGATAGCCACACCTAAGACTTTTCACAACATGGCAAGAGTTAACTGCTGTACTCTTCCTTTAGGCCCCTGCCTTCTGAACCTGTGTATTTTTTCAGAAAATATATTCAAGATCATCCTGTTCAGAGGGAGTTTTCACTGTATCTACCCCTGACTGCTCTGAGTGCTTCATAATTTTCATAGTACCCCTGTTTTAACTTACAGGTATTCCAGTGAGATTACTGCCTCCCCAAAAGGTGGTGTGTGTGGGTGTGTGTGTAGGGACTACCACCTACCAGCCCGCTGCTGGACCAGTCCTCTTGGCACGTTCTGGTGTGTTTTGGTGAAGTGCCACAGCTCCTAAGGATTAATTGGGTCAGGTTAAAGTTACACACAGTCCATGATGCTGTACCCAGCAGCAGCTGTTTGGGGAAAGAGTGAGAGCAGGACACACACTCACAGCTTCTTTCTCTACTGCCTCCCAGACTCTGACACTCTTGGAATGAACTCCTAGTGCTTAAGTTATGAGAAATTATGGATAAAAATTTCCTCTTTACCTTTTCCATGATTCTCATTATTTCCAAAACTGACATATATCCCTCTGACATTTTTTTAAAGGCGAAGGATCTCAGTCTTTGATTTGGTCCTTTCTTGTCCGGAAACTTCCCATTCCTGCTTTCTATCTGCTATTTCTAATGCTACTGTCCTTGTGTTTGAGATGGAGGGATGACAACTAGCTGCTTTATTCAAGTGACAAATATTCAAGCAGGTGCCCCAGGGACTTGTGCAGTGACATCATTTGCCTTCTGGTTTTCTATCACTTTCCAGATGTTTCCTAACCTGCCCTTTTTGACTTCCACTCAGCTGACACTTTGGTAGGACTCAAACAGCATCTCAAAGGTGTCTTTCCTAAGTGGAAACTGCTAATTTAAGTCCATTGCTGTGTTCATGTAGTTATGTTTTTTGTCCCACGTCCGTTGCTTTTGCAGCCATCAGCACTGAGATTCATCTTGAACTTCAACAGAATTTTTAAAACCATCTGCAAGGCTTTGTGATCCGATTTAATTTTTATTACCCCGGATTTTTTTCTCATCAGTAAGTTTTATCACTTTGTGTTTTCCAGATCATTTATGAATATTTTGAACAGCACATTCAAATTGTTTCCTAACTTCTAAAAAGTTGTTAATCCTCTATAGGACCTTCCCTCCTATTCTTTGAGAACTTAGGAGGCTTTTCTTAAGAGTCTTTGGCGAAAGACTTCATCAAAAATTATGTAGAAATGCAAGTTTTATATCAAGTGATCACCTATATCCACATGTTCATCAGCTCCTTCAAAGAACTCAGATTTGTGCCATATTATTTCCTTCTACAAAAGCTATGTGAGGGGGAATTGGTACGTTATTTCTCTCTTAGGGACAGTAATTATTTTCGTTATTAATCTTTTTACCCCTTTCAGGCATACAGAAGTCAGAACTGCACCTTGCATCCCATCAAAACACATCTCAAACACTGTGTTTGTGGCTGTTTTCCTCGTACCGAGGCTTAGTTAAGTCTGGCATTGTATGCCACAGTTTAATTGTGCAGCCTTTATTATTTCATGTTCGGTTTGGATTTCGGTCAAGACTTCTAAAATATCAAATCCTTGAATTTACTCTTGCTCATTTGCTATTTTTTCCTAAAATCTTTTATTCCAGTTGTTCATCTTGAAATAGCTCTACTGGCTTTCCTCTGCAAAGAAAACTCCGGTGTGGGGACCTCCTTATACCCCTATGGAAGATGCATGCACGTAGAGAATTCATTTCACTTTTGTGCTTCATCCTTATCTTCTTTGAGCATTCTTTTTACATTCCAATCATTTGTCAGCCCTGAAGACACATTCTGGCAGGCTTCCTGCTTCTGTTGTCTTTCAGAATTATTTTATTACATGTTTTTATGTCTTTAGCTACTAGCTCCTCAAGATATGCTTTTCAACAGACTTATGGTTTCTCAGTTAACTCAGAAGATCTGTGCTCATTTCTGTTTTCCTTATTTGGGTAGATCTTGCACTTTTTGAGGGACCCTCCTTTATTCATCTGTTAAACCACCCTGGGCTGAAGCAGCAGCCAGGGGCAGCTCCTTTTGAGCTGGCACCACCATTTTAAACGTGCAGGGTGCCAAATATTTCTGACATTGGAGACTGGAAATTGTCCGTGCCCGGCTCTGTCCTGTGACAGTCTCATTCCTCTGTCCCCCATGCCCACTCTTGACTATCCCTGTCCACACACGTGGGCCCCGTACCAATGTGTGACACGGGCGCTGCAGGGAGGGGCCCGAGCTCTCCGTCTCTTCCGTGCCTTAGGTCGTAAAGCACCTCAAAAGCAGGAGGAGCATCTCCCAGCAGAGAGGAGAGCTGCTGCAAGGTATGGGCTGAGCATGGCTCCGAGACTGGACTTGGGAGAGCTGGGTGGGACAAGGTACAAGGGAGGAAGAGGGAGTTTTGGAAGGAAAAGTGAAGCACTGCGCAGGAGAGGCAGAGCCTGGGATCCCAAGACCATCTTGTTTATCAGCTTTCATGACAGGGCAGCGCTTTTGCAGGACAAATCCCTCTGCCTCTGCCAAATCTGAGGGAGGAGGTAGGGAGGAGGCAAACAGAAGGAGGTGTTTCCCCACCACCCCAGTCCCCACTTCCAGCAGCAAAGATTTGGGTTTTAATTCCATCACAGTTTCATGCGGTACTGTGTCGTGCTCCTCTCTTAGAGCTTCTTGTGGCACCAGCTTCCCATGTTGCTGCACAGCTGTCCTGATGGGAAGTAGCACGGAAGACCTGGGTTCCCTAGGGAGATTAAGCACCATCCTAGTTTGGGGCATTTCTTACCAATTGCTGTTGATTATAGAGTCCTGAAAATTTGTTTGTTATGTGAATCCAGTTCCTAGGAGGCTTATTTTGTTTGCACACAGGCTCAGCTGAAATGCTATGCATTGCTCTGGGTGGCAGAATAGCCAAGACTTAAATGTATAATTTCTCAGTGTTTTAGTGACTTGTTCTCCCTCATAAATTTTACCCTCTTATCACTGACAGTCAGTGAAGCTGCACCATTAACTCCGTAGCAAGAGGTTTGTGTTTTTGGAGCTAAATATTCCCATGCCACTTGTATGTGGCTTAGCTGGTGAAAACAAAGCTGTTATCTGTAACAGCTCTTCTAGATTACAGGTCCCTTCTCCATTGTTTCTGCTGAAATGTCATCTGGCATTTCTGTACAGATGTTCAGGGTTGAATCCTGTCCCCGGCTGCTCATCAGTCCAATAGGTTGTTCTTGCAGAGCCGAACAAAGACACAGTAGCTCGTGCTGTATATCTTGGTGCAAAACCTCACTGGATGAAACTTCAGACTGGAGATGCGTGAATTTTTTTTTATGATACAGGCATATAAATATTAACATTTTTCATATGGTTCCATTAAGCTAGTGCTTTGTTGTAATTTTGCTCTCCTGATGTAGGTGAGATTGGGGAAAGCTGAGGCTGGGCAGTCCCCAAGTCTTCATAGGTGATGACCTTCCCTGGCATTGTTACTGCTGAATTTGGCGACAACATGATGTAGAGTATCAGTGTTGAACTCTTTGGGGCTCTGCTGTCAGGCTGCATGGCTTGCTGACATGTTTTAGGCCTGGGCATTTTCAATCAACAGAGATGTTGATGTTCTTGCTCAGGGAACAGCTTTCCACCAAACCAAAATGCCTACCTTGTGCTCTGAAAGCCATGCTGCTTTTCACTTTTCATTTTGCGAACTTTCTGTTGCACCAGTCCCACAGAACTGCTGTAGCCTTATGCCTCGGATCCACCCTCTTACAAAGGTGAACCACAGAGAAAATTCACCTGTGTGCAGAAAGCCAGCACAAAATGACGGGTATTGGCCAACTCACACTCGGAACTGAAAAATCCCTCTTTGAGCATTGCGTATGTTCCATGCTAAACTCTCTACAAAGGTGATTTTCACAGAGAACATTACGCACAGTCTAACATTGTCCTTGGCTATCCAAAGCTTAAAGGAGTTGCATCACGCAGTTAAAAGCGGAGTTTGGGATAAAAGGTGCTTGAGAAATGTAAGTTATGATAATAGTGAAAATTTTCCTGTCTGTCTGTGTTGTGGGGTGGTGCTCAGAGTCACACATGCAGAGAGGGAAAGAATGGGCTCCTGGCAGAGGAGTTTTCGTGAGGGCCCATCACTGACCCATGTGGGGATTCTCAAGTTTCAGATGGAGGGAGGAACAGGATCAGAAAAACAGAACTGGTTTGAAGTTCAGGTGCTGAAAAGTGGTCGGCTGGAGTTCAAAGGCAAGATAATTGGCTAGTGTTGCTTTAGTAGCTGGTGGGGGAAGAGCTTAGGAGCAGAGCATTACTGCGTTGCTGATTTATCAACACAGCCGACGCTGTGGATGGTGTTTGAGCCACTTCTAAACCCAGCCGCTGGCAATGAAAGGCACATTTAATCCATGCGTTAGATCGTTTGAAGAGGTATCTGCCTCCTGGTCTCTCCCTCAGGCTGGGGTTGCTGAAATTGAAGTGAGAGGGAAGATTTTAACTGTTTCACAAACTCTTCTCCTTTGGAGTGGGCCACATTCCAATAGCACCTTTAACATTTGTGTTATTGAAAAAATAAAGGTTTTCTACTCTCATGCCCCCTGTAGAGAGGACCCCCACTACTTCTTCTGTATCAAAAGGACAGAATCAAAGACAGGATTTGTATTTAAATAGTTTGTTTTTAAGTTGTTCTTTTCCTCAAGCTGGGATTAATGGTCTGCACTTAGGAGTTCCAGGATCCATCTGCACTGTTGGCTCTGATCTCTCTGCACAGGCCACCACTGCAAGATAAAACACTGAAAAACAACCCTTATTAAAGCAGTTCTCCTTTAGTATTTTTCTTCAATTGTCTTGAAAGAGCATCATTGTTTAACCAGTTCCCTTAAGGGTTAGTTCCCCTCCAATTTAGTATCCCTATGCTCTGTTAGCACACAAGGGGGCTGACACTGCCTGTGAAGGGTTACAGACTGAAGCTCCAAACATGTCTATGCAAGAATAGAGGACGGTTCTCAAATCAGGCCTGAGCTGCACCTGCAGGGTAACACCAATGTCTGAATAAGAGTAAGACAGAGGATGACCCTAATCTGCAAAAGGTATCTAGAGTAAGAATTAAAGAGCATTAGTAGGTCAGCAGGGAGAACAGGGAGTGAAAATGTTTGGAATAGGTGGAAAGCTGAAGCCTGAGAAGGAAGCACCAATGTGCTCTAGGGCATTACGGCTCAGCACTGATGTGAACTGAAAGGGAGCAGGTTGGAATAGCGGGCATGCGGCAGATCTCACCTGAGCTGCGTACTCTGACCTGCATGGGAGGCCCTGGCACTGAGGCAACCCCACTTGCTCTAGAACAGACCCATGCTGGACAAGCAGAACTCTCTGTGGACTGCCAAAAAATTTGCCTTGGTGCTTCACAGCGCTCATCAGCCACACGGATATTAATTCGCCCATAAGCCGCAAAAAAGAGGGTGCTAACAGAATCAACTAGGGAGCACATAAACATACTTTTTTCATTAGAAGTGATCATAACAAATCTCAGAACTAATATAGAGTGATATTATGGCCCCTCTTGTGGATCACTTTATTCAGGGATCTTTAGTCAAGTGCAAAGGAACTCTGCAACCAGGAAATAGACAACTTAGCCAATAAAAAATTGCTTTATACTCTGAAGACACACAGAACCTAGTTAGGATTTAATGAAATATTAGGCTACATGTTATCATATCATATCACCTGCATAAAGGCACCCAAAGACTCCTTGCAGGCATCAGTCAGAAATGCAGAGTCAGCCTCCATGGTTGACATCTGCCACCAGCTGGGTCAGGACTGATGGCAGCGACAGCTCAGCTCAGTGACCCAGATGATTCATGACGGGTACTCAGCTAGACTGACTGTCCCAACTAAACTATAGTTTTGTTTCTCCTCTGAGATTTTATATCTTCCCATGTTGGTGGTTTTCCTCTGGAATCCCTGGGCTAATGCTAGTGCAGTCCTAGAGCTTTTGCCCTGCAGGCTTTCTCCCAGCTCATTCTCAGCAGCTGAAGTTGAGCTATATCAGAGCTGGGCCCTGGATCCTTGTTACACAGAGAGTTAAATCCCTGGGTTGTGTGTCAAAGTAGGAACAATACAGCATGTATTGCCAAGCAGGAGGGTTACAGCAGCCCTTTGATTTTAAAGTGGCAAAATTCTGGAGCTTGCTCAGAATCAGCACTTTATATTTTGAGGATCTTTTGTCAGTTCTAATAGATAAGAAATACCTAACCCTAATTAGGGTTGTTCATTTGTTTGTACAGTATCTTTCTAGAGCTTTCTGGTTAAGAATGTTTTGGATCAGGCGAGCTGGCACTTCCTCTCAAGCCATAAAGACTGGATGTTTATTGAGTGAGAATTGAGATTAGGTAGTGGAACCCGTAGCTTCAGGATCTTTGTTCCCAGATGAACCTAGCTTAGAAATTGTAAAAATCACTTCTATATTGGAGTTGTCTGACGGCCTTCAGAAGCTGTGCTGCAAGAGTATCTGCCAGCAGTGTACTACTTCTTGGCATGTCACTGGCAGCCTCACCACTGGGCTGCGGGGTACATGACCCAGCCATAGGAAATGGGTAACTCTTGGTTATTAAAAATGGTCCTGCTGGGGTACATCCGAGTTACATGAGCAGGAAGTGGTGAAGGAGCAAAGCTCATCTTGCCACTTCCCCTGCCACATTGTTCTGGTGCTGAAAAGCAGGCTTAGGTTTGCAGGCTGTCTGATACATTTCAGGCTCCTGGGTTACCAACACTGTGGTAGGCTTACCCTCTACCTGCTTCAAAATAGGGAATACAGCCTTTCTGCAAACAGTTTTTTCCTACCTGACTCACTCTTGAGGTAAAGAGTCAGTCACTGCAGAGGGCAAATGCATTTTTCTGTTGCAGGGCAGAGTCACTTGCTTTATTGGGAACTGTGACAGAGTTGGTCTGTACAAGCTTTTCCCATCAGATTGCTCTAGAGAAAGAGATCTGTTGGAATAAGCATACACTATTGGTTCTTTGTAGTTCTGACTTCAGGTTAATTATAACCTCAGCCATGCCCTCTCTTCTACCTGCTCATGTCTTTCCATGCCTAGTAACTAATGGCTGCCCGTAGTCGGTGCGTGCTTCTCCACGTACAAATCACAGCACTGGCTATCAGCTTTCCAGAGGCTGGACTCCACAATCCCAGTAGCTCAGAGATGCTGAAAAGTATCTGACATTATTTCTTCCAGCTTTGCTGTGCCCCCAAGACCCAGTATGGAAGCCATTGCCAAGTTTGATTTCACTGCTTCTGGAGAAGACGAGTTGAGCTTCCAGGCTGGGGATATGTTGAAGGTAAGTACAGCCCACAGCTTGACTAAACAGCATTTCTGAGACTGCTTCCAGATCTTTCTTGTGCTTCCATTTGCCTTCACAAAACAGATGAAGACACATTTATAAACTAGGATACAAATGCAGGATACTCCTCTCCCATAGGGTTTGCAATAGGACAACAGTTCCCAGGTTACTTGAGTCTGTGTCAACTTTTCTTGATTTTATGTCCATAAACTGTGGATTTAGTTGCCCTGCAGTCCTAAATCATCCTAGTCAGCAGGGAAGGATAAGTACCTTTGCTGGAGCACAGATCAAGATCTTTGGTGACAGATTTTGAGGGTCCTGTCTGTTTGCATTGACCAGGTAAATCATCCACAGTGACTACGTTGTGATGACTATGTCTAAGTGCAGGCAGAATTAGTTATGTCCAGAGGCATTGCTGTCTTCCTCATTTCCAGCCCTTAAATCATTTAAAAGATAACTCTTATCCATTATAGAATTTATGTCTAGCTTTTCACTGTTAGTTATTATTGTTAGATGCTGCAGGGATTTTAGGCAATTGCAAATAGAAGAGGAAAAATCCATGAGACGGATTGTTATGTACATAATGGAGTAGTTAAAGAGGTCCTGGTCTAATAATGCTCTATACACCCATGCAGGAATTTAACAATGGGGCAATGGCAGAATTACAATTGATCATATGCAATACAGAGCTTCTGGAAGTCTCTTTAAAGTTGATTTGTATGCATTATGATAGAATAGTTGTTGTTAACGTTATCGAAGTCCCACAGATGAGGTCACTTGAAGTTTCACCCTAATTATTTACCCACTTCTCAGCCCCAGATGTTGTTTCCATTGAAAATGCCTGAATATTACTCTTCTCTAAGGCCTTAACTCCTTTACTGTCCAAAGGGGTGATGTACAACAATAGGATGTAAACCCTTGTTTGGTGAGGAGCCTTTGCTACCCCTCTGTGCAGTCACAGATATTCCAGCTAATAATCAGATACTGAGTCTCAGCCTTGCCTTTTCCATCACCACCATTTTTTATTTTATTGGCCTTTTAATTCTTGGCACTTAGACAAAGTTGACAGCATCCTGAGCTCATTAGTACCAAATCTTTCCAAAGAGCTGTGAGAAGGTTCTGGAGAAATTACTGCCTCTCTTCAGCACAGATAAATAGTGTTATTCTTCCCCAGTCAGTCCTTACTATCACATGGCCTTTACTGATGCCTTTTTTCTCAGGAGACTTCCATCAAGTCCCTCCCTGGCTGGGGTGATGGTGATGGCCAGGTCACTTTTCTTTCTGTTCCTCAGTTTCCCTTCCTGTAAAATCTTTATAAGCCAGAGCTTCCTTTCAAAGCATGCTGGAAGCTTCTGACAAAAAAGTGTTGGCGCTACACACGAGTTTTATTATTATTAGTTGTCATAGGGAATTCACTACCAGAAAATCAAGCTGCCTCTTGCTTTAATATCCTTGAGGTAAACAAAACAACATCTTAGCCACCTGAGCTGTAGTAGCAGTAAATCAGCCTGAGTAACAACTCTGTTCTGGCATAGGCACACATAGATTCATACCCCATCATGAGCCCCCTGGTGCTGCCTGCTACAACCTGCTGATTTATAAAGGAGATAAGATGAAGTATTGATGTAGAGATTACAAAACAGGAAACATGAGGCCCTCAACCAGTAGTGACAGGAGGAAATCCACCCTCTTACCCCTACCACACATCCTTCTCTGAGAGGATGACACACTGAGAAACCCGCCAGCTCTGCAGCGGCAAACAGCAGGTGGGTCTTTCTGGAAACCTCACTTCCAGCAGAACAGGGCCCAAGCATGAGCAGGAACTAGCTATCATGCCCCATGTTTGGCCACAGCAGTGAAAAAAGATCCTTAACCCAGCACCCAGTTGGGTAATCCTAACACCTCACCCAGGCATGAGAACAGCAGTGACTGTACAAGTAGAGGATTCCAGAGCTTTCTATTCCTTAACTTTTCTGAATCCAAACGTTTAAAAAAGACCTACGTGGCAGGGAAGGCAATGAAGAATTGGCTCCAGAGACAGTAACATCCTGCTGCCTATACAAAGCAGTTAAAATGTGCCTTAGGCTCCCAAAACCATGAGATTGGCTCACAAAGTAAGTATTATTACTGTTAACAATAGATTTTAAATTAAGTCTTTTCTACTTGCTTTTTCCTTTTAAAACTGTCATAGCTCATGCTTTTAGGCTCCTCTCCAAAACCAGAGAGAGCAGAAAGATGGTCTAGTTCATACAGCAGAATCCTATCCCAGGGGTTGGAATGTCAAACAAAACAACAAAGACCACAACATTTGCAGCAAAATCCTGATGTGGCTGTATTCTTGTCCTCCCTCCTCTAGCTTAGGGCTGTATCTTGGGGCACTGTTACCGCTGAAGATGAATAGATCACACGCACACAGGTCGAGGTGTGGTGAAAGAAGAGCAAAGTTTATTTCTTCTCCCAGGATTTATAGGTTTCTGACCACGGCCAGGGATTGGATGGTCAGGATAACACTTTCTCACTGCACTGGCTGTGAGAGATGCCCATCACAAAACGTGTATCAGAAAGAATGTACACATATCTATGTTTAGAGTTACTGTCCTGGGAAGGTCCTTAGAAAACTATGTTAGCAAGCTCAGAAGCTGAGTTTTCAGGGCGACATCTCACCCTTTTTGGTTTAACAAAAAGAAAAGAAAAAAGAAAAATTAACAAAGAAACTAGCAACATTATAAACAATCAAAAGGATAAATAACAGGAAAATACAATACTCCATACAATCAGAAGGCTGTAATTTCAGGGTGATAGGCCATCATCCAGTGTCATGAATTTGGGCCCTCCCTGGTCAGCGGTGATGTTTCTAAGGACCATTACAGTTAACATTAATGTGAGCACACTTGAAGCTCCTCCAGTGTGTAATGTGGACTCACTTCCATCTATCCTGCAATCTCTTAAGTATACTAGTTTCTTGAAAATACCTTTTGCCTCCTTCTTTTATCTACCTTGGCAAAGCTCAGGGTAGCTGAAGACTTAACCCACTAAAGAATCCCTTAAGAAATGACAGGTGAGAGCACATGGTAACATCTGTGCAGTGGTAACGCACACAGATACAGCTGCATATCCCTCCATACCCATATGTCAGAGGAGTTTTCACAGGTATTTTCTTCTTCCCTTGTGAATCTGAGATGCTTTGCTACTATAAAACTATAGAAGGCAGCACAGAGAATAACTTAAACCTCTAGTAAGTCTTTCACAGCTGAATTTCTCCATTTCACAGGCACCAGAGATACATGGGAAAGCAGTCAGACAAAGGGATAAAGTTAACAAGCAATCTCTCTAATTCTGCTCAGGCTTTTTTATTGCTTGTTTGCCCTGAAGTGGTTATCAGCCACTAACCCTGTTCTACCATGGGTGGGGAGTAAAGAATGTGTACCATTTTCTTTTATTCTTACAAGACATTCTAGGTTTCTGCCCGAATCTTGGTTACTTTTGCCTCTCTTGGGAGACACATTTGTTCCATCCGTTTCTCCGTTGCAGATTTTGAGCTCCCAGGAGGAGTGGTACAAGGCTGAGCTCAGAAGTCATGAGGGCTACGTTCCTAAGAACTTCATTGATTTCCACGTTCCCCCGTAAGTGTGACAGAAATGGTGCCGCCACCATGGCACATTTCCACCGAGCGCTGTCAGGAGCCCGTCTGGGTGCGCACGCAGGGGACAGGACAGGGAAGCGCTGGGCGTAACATCCTACACTTTGGGGCTGGCGAGGATTGCCATAATGCTACACACAGTTCTGCCAGCACAGCGTGTTTCTACCTCAAAGCATCCTCTGTTCTTTCTGAGCTAAATGGATCTCGATGATCGCTGTCGGTCCCAAGTGACTCTTTTGTTACTGATGCTCAGAGCGATGCTGGGATGTGGCAGGAACTGCATTTAGATGTCCTCAGAGAGGAGGAGAATAGTCACGATGAAGTCTTGAGAACGGAGACAGAGGCTAAGCACAAAAAGAAGAGCAAGAGATCTTTCTAAAAACGAATTATAAAAAAAAATTTCCTCCTCCTTCGACTCTTGACGAGACTGACTCCCTTTTCCCACCCTGCCACCGCATTCCCTCTCCCCGCCAAGTGCTTGCGAGTTCCCGTCGGTGCACTAGAGGTCAGTGCGATGCTGCGCGACTGTGCCGGCTTGGTGTTCCTCCTGGATCGGCAGGGCTGACAGACCAGGCGTGCCGCCCTGCTCTCTGACACACACACAGACAGATCTGGCAGAGGACAGGCTAACCTGCACTTCTCTCTTCCCGCTGAGGACATGGCGTTGCGCTTTCGGAAAGGACCGATGCGTGTTGGAATGCATGTTAAATGTGCTCTCCAGCCCTATGCCATAAATATGACAGTGCATGGGATTTTTACAACCTTTCAGTTGGCAGAAATGCTCCCAGAAGCGCCTCTCATTGTCCTCTCTTTTGGAAAGTGCTGCAGCATTTCAGGGGTGAACAAGCAGAGCGTGCCCCAGGCGCAGCGCTTGTGGCTGTAACGCGCCGGTGCCCCGAGCAGTCATACTGGGGGCACACGGGGATTTTGGGGTTACAAATAAGTGCCTCTGTCCCCTTTGGAGGTGGCACTTACTGGCCTTTTTGGACCTAAGCCAACCTGCTTGGCTGAGCTGAAGGACATTATTAGTTTGCTGTGCAATTATGGGCTTGTACTTTTGGGCCTCAGGGGGATGAGATCTTCCAGTCGTTTTTTTCTTGTTCGCTCCTTCACAGGGCAGTGCCATCACTCAGGAGCACTGGCAGCTGCTTTTTTCACACAGATTTTTCTCATGTTGCTTTCTCTGTGCAAGAGCTGCGAAGAAATATTTCCACTTTGACACTTTTCTAAGCACTGGGTCTCCATTTTGAATAGTTCAGGCCAGATGACAGAACTAAATGTAGGGAAGAAAGCTGCCTCCTATTTTTGATGGGTTGTTTTTGCCCATCTTTTTCTTGCTAAGTAATCATTGAGACTCGTTATCAAGGCTCATCAAAGTCTGATTTTTCTTTGCTAATGATACACAGTTGGTAAACTGTGATGATAATAAGGAACTCCAAAGTGGAAATAACAGACTTTAGGAAATTAACAGTCCTTAATTTGAATGCCATACAAGCCATTAACTGTTAGGTAAAGTCAAAGACTGCAGTTTGTAGATCTTACTAGCTATGAGGTGGACATATGCAAATGTATGTGAATTTTTTGTTTCTCTACTGAAAAATTTCTACTGGCATTGTATTCTTTTACTATTTATGGTGATTTTCTCATTATTAGTCCGGTGCCTTATGCTGTTGTTTGTTATGCCTGACTAAATTTGCGTAAGTGTGCTTATGTATTCTGTGCTTCTGCGACTTTGTGGTATTGTAACTCTTGCAGGAACCAATTTATTAGTACTAAAACTTTCATGGCTTGCTTCTGCTAAAAATTTGTGTGTGTTCCATGCAATACATCCATCGCAGTCCAGTAATTTTCTATCAGTTTGCCAAAAAGCAATTTGATGTATATGTCTGAGAATTATATATGTATATATGTATACATACACATTTGTAATTTAAAATTTCTTTGGCTAACACCTTATTGTACTGTGTCTGTAATTACAGTTTCAGCTGAGCATTGCTTCTTAGCAGACCAAACCTTACATTGTTCTCTTTGCATGTACATGCTTTTACTACTCAAAAAAAAATGGTCTGCATCCATCAAACCCCTGTACCTCAGCATATATATATGGCCACTGGGAGTGGGCCATATAACGTGGGCTCCTCTGATCCTTTTGTTTTCTTTCCTCCACCCTGCTTATTCACCCTACCCTCAAATTTTTTATTCATCACCTCAATTCACATCCTTATTCACATCTCCATGATTTTTCCCACTTGACAGCTGGTTTGATGAGAAGATATCCCGCCACGAAGCAGAGAACCTTCTCATGAGCAAAGGAGTTGGCTGCTTCATCGTCCGAGCCAGTCAGAACTCTCATGGTGACTTTTCCATCTCTGTCAGGTATCTGCTTCTCACAGCATATTCCTGCTTCTTTCCCTGTTTAATGGTGTCCCTAGCCTCCTCTCATAAGGATTCCTAACGTGATGTAGCCTCTTGAGAAGTTTGCTTGCTGCCAGTCACTGGTAGTGCTGCTGTGCTGTGAATGAGAACAAACTAGGCATCTGATTCCCAAATGTTTCTGCCTCTTTTCAAGTGACACAGTGAATGCCCCATTCCAAAGCTGCATCCCCTGGTGACCTCCTTCTCTGAAAGAGCTACAGGAAAGCAGAGTGGTACAGGGAAAGTCTCCCACAGTGCTTAACAAGTGTCTTCCCTTTGTTTTCATTCCCTGGCATCTCTGGTTACCGAATTCAAGAATTCAACTACTTCCTATTAAGAGATTACTATTACTTTGTTAACTTATTTCCCACAGGTCACTAAATAGCCATTGGACAAGAAATGGTTTTTCATTGCTTGCAGCCCAGCTGCATTTCAGCAACTTGCTGTAGCCCAGCACTTCTCAGCACATTTGCTTCTAAGCAGAGCTCTTAACTGATGTTTGGCTTCCCAATTTTCAGTCAAATAGTTTATAACCAGTTTTAAATTAGAGTCATGGTTAACAATGTCTTTTCCAAGTGGTATGTACTTGCTGACTCAGGCAGTTCAAAAAGTGTCCAAGAGGAATGCAGGAAAATATTCTGGTTACATTTGCACCAATTAACACCAACAAATCAAGTACAGTCAGGCTCTTTCTCTGGCCCTGGAGTCAAGAATTGTGGCAGAGGTCAGATCTATACGGCTACACCCTCCTCACCCCATCAAACAGAAGAGCTGTTTTCAAGCAGCTCCCTCTAAACAGTTCCTGGCCTGTTCTTCCTAACCATGGCCCAGCACTATCTAAGGGAGAGCTTTTCCATTTAAACCACAACCATGCTAACACTTCAACAGCTTGGGACTGTAGCAGTCAAGGATAGCATTCAGTCCCTGCCTGTCCCCATTTAGTTTATTTGTGCAGATGTAGCCTCTGAGAAGAGTGTTTTGAGTGCCTGGAGTTGCACAGAGCAAGGAGGTGGATACAAAAACCAGGTGATACCTGGTGCAAAGAGGAATTGTACACATCAGACAAGAGGTGAGAGGAGGGGAGGTGCAGGAGGAATAAGGGGCAGAAGATTGAGATTGTTAATTTGGCTTGTAACAGCATCAGAAAATTCCTTTTTCTTTTTTTTTTTTTTTTCTTTTTGGATAGGGAGAATGACCTGTAGTAATGATGTTACACTAGATTTTATAACGTTTTAAAGCTTAGTGTATGGCTTCCCATGACTGTGTCTGCATGTAGTGGTGATCCCCATGGTGTGTAAAGGTGTAATACAGGTCTTACAGTCAATGCAGACTGGATGTTAACAGGACCTGCAGAGGCTGTTGGGTAGACTACAACTGCACTTTTTCACCCTGGAAGCTCCTTTGGCCTTTATTTCAAAACACAGGGTTTAAAACCCTGTACTTTGTTCTGATAGTCCTTTGTGACTGGGGCACTCAGTGTTTGCAAATCGATGAGTCTTTTGAAATAGAGCCAAATCCAGTATGCAGTTCTTGTGCATGACTTCCCAAAAGTCTAGATTTGTCCAAGCAAGAAGTTTTGGTACCCTTCTGGAAAAGACTTTTTCAAAAAATGTAAAAGTGCAGTCTGTTTGATGATCTCTTTTCCATTGGGATCCAGGCATGAAGATGATGTGCAACACTTCAAAGTGATGAGGGATTCAAAGGGTAGCTATTACTTGTGGACAGAAAAATTCCAGTCTCTAAACAAGCTGGTGGACTACTACAAGACAACTTCCATCTCCAGGCAGAAGCAGATCTTCCTAAGGGACAACAGCCAAGAAGAAAAGGTAAACACAAACTGTCCTTAGGAGTTTCTCCATCAGAAACCTTTCTGTGGAGGGAGTTCATGCCATGAGAATGTCTCAGGATGGGGAGGAGGACAGTCTGTCCCTGGAAACCCAGCCACATCACTGTACTGGTGGGGCCTGAGACACAGATTTTAATGGATTTAGTGCTTTGTAGAGTTCTATAAATTGAGCAGAATTTTTCAATTCTTCAGATCTGAATAGAGGTGCTTTGCTAAAGCTGTGCTAAGACCTCAGAGCTGAAATTCTAACATGCCAAGGGAAGCAGGACTCACCTTATTGAAATGCCTAGATCTCCTAAGGGCAATTACAGAGCTGACTGGTGGGTTGTGACTGAGAAGAGTTTGATTCTGGTTTCTTTATGTCCTTGCACACATCCCGAGTGCAACTACAACTGCAAGTTTGTCTGCTCACAAGAATTGTCCATCTTCTGCTACCAAGCTACAGTAAAAGGAATGTGGAGGAACAGAGGGCAGAACCTGGAGCAGTTAACCTCGCTGTTAGGAACTGGAAAGTACTACTGAGAAGAACATAGCATATCTGGGAACAAGATGTGCCTTCAGGGAAGCTATAGTCGATGTTTGAGAAGGCTGAGAAATCCCAGTCCAATGAATGCCTGGGTTTGTGCCAGGGGAGCAAGCAAATGACAGAGCAGAGGCTGCTACACATTGCACCCCCTGTGCTGGGAGTGAACATGCCTGGTCACTGCAGCAACCAAAGTCCTGCTTTACTGGGAAACGGACTCTGGCATTAAATTACCAGGATGTGCAAGTAGAGGCAAGGCAGAAAGTATGTGATCTGCTGACTACAGCAGTAAAGTTTTATAGGCTGCATGTGGGTCATTCTTGCTGGCTCAAAATGAGAGATGATACATTTTTCAGTCTGAAGAAGGGGCCTGGGTTGTTGTCTCTTTCTATACCACTTATACAGAGCTTTAAAAGCACACTAGTAAGGTATTAAAATAGAGGCTCTGGGATCTGTTAGAGAGAGATCACAGCCATGAATCTCTGTGTCTGAGGAAGGAAAGAAAGACTGTATGCACATATATCAGTATAACAACCTGTTTGGGCTGACTGTGAGCAGGAAGGGAAAGAGATGCATTTGCTCCTAGATGTGGACAGGCAAATGAAAGAGCAGGACTCAAGTTTGCTTTGGCAAACTCTGTACATTTGTTATGGTGATGGGCACAGCAGGGTATGTTTAGCATTCATCACAGTGGGGTTTCTGTTCACAATTCAAATTTTTAGATGCTACAGCCATATGATAAAATGGCTATAATACATAGATTTAAGTGCAGAGACAAATGAAGTCTAAGGGCAGTATTTCAAGAAAGAGCTTGGCTCCTGCACTGATCCTCACTTCAGTAGCCATATTTTCAGGCCAGCACCTCCCAGTACTACCCTGACTTCAGATGGAGGGTGGCTGTGACAAAGATCTAAAATACAGGATTTCTGATTTGCTCTTCTGTTCAGAGGGGTGCCTTCCTTTAAAAGAGCCTCCAGAATAGTGCATAGTGGTAGTGCTCTGTGTGCAATGATTGCACAGCTTTAGTCAAGGATGTGGTAGGAAGCAAAACCTGACCTCACTTGTGTGATCTTTCTTCCATCAGGAGAGGCGGGATGGGAGCCTGGAATGGATAGGCCAGGAAGGATTCCACATGGGAGGAGCAGCTGGAGAAGATCATTCTTCTATATCCAAGAGATATGGAGATCATCCTATTCCCATACTGCAGCAGCAACAGGTACTACCAGGGACAAGGTGCTGGGACATCAAGCCCAGGCATATGAAACATTGGCTTTTATTGCTTGGTAGAGAGTGAACCGTCACTTTGTCAAAAACCTGCATCTCTCAACTGAGCACACAAAAGAGAATTTGCTTCCTAGATGTTTCCTACTTCTTCTCTCCATCTGCCTGGGCCAATTTCTGTTGATATGACTGAGATGTGTGGTCATATGGCTACTTTTCTTTGAATTTGATTTTGTCTCATTTTTCTTTGGCTAATTTGGCTACTACATGTATAGGCTTGCTTGCTGTCCTTTACACTATGGAGCAGCCCAAGAAAAGGTAAAGTAGTGAGTCCTCAGATACAGTCAGCTGCATCAGCACCACTGATGTTCCCCCAGCATATGGGACAGAGAAAGAGCAAGCAGTGGGCAGGACTGGGTCATAACAACTCCAGATTGGCTAAAGTCCTCTTGGCAAGCATGGCTTTATATCTGTGAGTTAGAACAACCTTAATTTTTCTCCAAAAGTCTCAGAGACCAAAAAAAGCCCCTCTCTGACCGTTAGTCCCAGCAGCTGTGAAACATAGCCGAGGACAGTCAACTTTCAACTCCTAAGAAGTAAAATCCAAAATAGAACAGTCTAAGCTGACCTCTTCCATGAGGGTCATTACTTGCAGAACTGGAGCACAGAGACTTTATTGGAAGCAGACATCTACAATTATTTATGTGGGGGCTTGCCCTTGACTCCTTGCCCACTAATGACTCTTAAATCCCCTCATTTATACATCTCAGAATATATATGTGTCATGGTTTAATCTCAGCTGGCAACTAAGTACCGTGCAGCCATTCAATCACTCCTCCTCCCGCTGGTGGGAGTAGGGAAAGAATCAGGAAAAAGGTAAAACTCATGGGTTGAGATAAGAACAGATTAATAATTGAAATCGAGTAAATAGTAGTAGTAGTAGTAAATAATAATAATAATAATAATAATAATAATAATAAATTTCTGTTTATTTAAAAGGAAATAACAAAAAAGAGGAATAAAACTCAAGAAAAGGAAGTGATGCACAATACAACTGCTCATCACCCATAGACTGATGCCAGTCCCTGAACAGTTATTGGGCTCTTCTGGCCAACTCCCCCCATATATACTGGGTATGATGTTCTAGAGTAAGGGATATCCCTTTGACCAGACACTGAAAAGTCCTTGATATAGAGTGAGCCACTACTTAGCAACAACTGAAACATTAGTGTACTGTCAGCAGTATTCACATACTAAATCCAAAACAGAGCACTGTACCAGCTACTACAAGGAAAACTAACTCTATTCCAGCCAAAACCACAACAACATGACTTTTCTGCTGCTGTTTTCTTTCTAGGAAAGATATGGTGGGAGTCTGGACAGGAAAGAAGTGATGCACAGGCTAAGGGATCATGGCCAAGGAAGTGCAGGGGCTATGCAACGGAGACACACAGACCCACTGCACCAGCAGACACCGGTAGGTGACACACCTGGAAGGCCCCATCTGCCCAAGTCAGTGGGTCCCTTAGGCCCAGACAAGCAGCCTGGACAATGTCACCTACATGGAGGTTGCAAGTAGTGTATTTTGGTTGCCAGACCATGTCTTACAAGACATTTCTGAGTCTCAAGACTCTATCTCAGCGACTTGAATCTGCTTCTGGGGCACTCTGAGGGTAAGACTACAGTGTTATGTGAGCATAGTTCTGATAACTGCTCTCAAGGTCAGTCTTATGCAGCCTCAGTGGAAGAGGGAATTCAGTATGAACTCAGCAAAATAGGCGTCTGGGACATTGGAGTGAGCACAGGCTCACCCATGGATCTTGATCAAGCACGACTCCAGTCCAGCAGAAGACATTTCTGAAAGCCTAATGATCTTTTCTAGGAGAATGACATGTCCATTAATGCACAGGGCTTTCAATTATCTTTTCCACCACAGCCAGGCAGTGACTGATGTCAGTGGCTAAATGTGCAGTACATTTTTTAAGTTCTATGGAGAGCATCCCCATGATTATGTACCATGCCACAGTGCTCCTCCTGGCTTGCAATGCACTTGCAGTCACACTGTCTCTTCCACTCATTTTTGCTGAGGGCCTGAGATCACCCAGCTCCACTTGTCTGTGCCTGGCACAGCTCTCAGACCTCCTTTGCTGTCAAAGTGGGACTCACCTACCTGACACCCTTGGCTGTGTCTCAGCACAGGGGATGTGGATGTGATCCAGATGTGGGTGTGATCCAGATATGTCTCTGCAGACACCCCAGACCACTCCTCTGCTGGATCCATACCTAGTACTTGACCTTCATTAACTACCTACTCTGCAAATTCCCACTCTGTGAACACCCACATAGACTGTGGTGTCTTTCTCTGCCTCAGCCTGGGATTCCACTGCCAGCTATAAAGTATTTCCCCATCAGCTCAGTGTCACCTAAGGCACTCTCCTCTTCCTTGAGGAAATGTCCAGCTTAGCCCACAGCCAGAGAAGCTAGATCCAAGGAGAGAAGGGAAGGACAGCAGACCTTTCTCAATTGTGAGTGAAAAAGAACAGATTGGATTAGGAGATTTGGAACACGTTAAAAAATAGGTGCATGCCCTTTTTTTCTGCAAAAGCACCAAATCTTTATTGTAATCCAGCTTAAAATACAATGGTGTTTATCTCTGAGAGGCTGTGGCAATTAATAACAACATGCTTTTGCCTGCCACATCCCATCAGTGATGTAGAAGCCACAAATCCAATTATAGGAAGGTCTGTATGTCCAACCAAATAACTAGGGGCCAGGTCTAAGCAGGGCCCTGAATGGAAGATTTGTCAAAAGTTATTCTGCCTTCAAACAGATCTCTCCATCGGTCCCTGCCAGATATACTTCCTAAATTATCCATGCCCTGTGGTGTGGATGCCAACAATTTCCCAGAAAGAAGCCCAAGCTATGTCCTTTAAAATATGATTTCAGGCCAAAGAAAGATTGGCCAAAGGGAGATTGACTGCAAAGCCTTTAAAAAAAAAAAAATCTAGCTATAGTGCACATTACAGTGCTCACCCCAAATAAACTGGTATACCCAAACAGATGCTAAATCCTGCAGCTCTCAGGGGTCTGACCTTGGGGAGAGTCTGAAGATGGTTTAAGACCCTCCCCTATGCCCCAAAAGTGCCTGAAAGAGCAAGTATCCTTCTTTATCCTTCTTTACAATGTTCTCTACTCTCACCTGTGTGCTGGCTCTCTCAGTCCTTGACTGGCCAAGGACACATTTTGATATCTGTTCCAGCACCAGGCCAGCTCCCCAGAGCCATTCCCTAAGAGTTCCAGCGCAGCAGGTCTCAGGCAGGAGTCCTTCTGTGCTCCCATAACTGGCTTCAGATGTGGCTGTCCCAGCTGCCCTTGCAGGGCAGAGGCAGCAGAGCCAAGAGAACACCAGTTCCTAAGGACCTGCTCTCAGTCTGACTTTTCACCTTATGGTGCAAACACCCACAAACACTCTGAGTCTGCTGAGAAATCAAACACCGTCCCTTGGGTGTCCCAGTAAATTGGTCCCTCCTTCCTGGTATCTTGGCCACTTCCTGGTTTAATTGCAAGTTGGTCTAAAATTCAGCACTGCTTGTCCTTGCTTAGTGAGTGTATTTACTGGGTCTTGAGAGGGGTGACGAGAAGATGATCTTTGGAAGTCCTGGCTCCTTGTTCCCTGCCTGTCTCTTCTCTCCTTTCCAGCGAACGCTGTGGGTCCGTGCCTTGTACGACTTCGAGGCGATGGAGCACGATGAGCTGGGCTTCCGCAGCGGAGACATCTTAGAGGTCCTGGACAGCTCCAACCCATCCTGGTGGAAAGGGCGCCTGCGTGGGGAACTGGGTCTCTTCCCTGCCAACTACGTCACGCCAGTGCTGCTGTGAGGGCACAGTGTGGCCCAGAGGGTTGTGCTGGAGCTGCTCTCCTGACATGACTGGGACAGAGAAGGAGTGCATCTTCCCTCGCCACCAGGACACTGTGTTTTGTTTTGTCTTAATTTATTGGCATAGATCTTTTGAAATGTTGGCATGAAAGAGAACCCTTCAAAGAAGAATTATTTCCCCCCTATTTTCCAGTCATGAAGGAGAGGGAGAAAAATCTTGGACTGGTCCTTTAGATTTTGCCGGGTCCTCCCTGCCCTATCACCTCTTTGGCTCGCTATTGTTAACCTCCTGCAATTAGGTTTATTCTGTGGAAATGCTCCTCAGGAAAGCCAGGGTTCAGGTTAACTTCAGGTTCAGTATTGAGGTAGCACTGCCCCTTCATTTTGGATCTGGTAGCTGTCATAGTCTCTTCAGGCTCCAGTCCACCTTTCTTTCAGAGGCAGGAGGGATGTCCACATGAATCAAATGATCCTTGGCAACCACATTAACCCTTCATCTAGGGAAGGAAAGTGAAGGGGCTTTAGGTTGAGACAATCTAGACTTTTCTGAATAGTTTCTGGTTTACCCATCTCATACTGTGTGTATGAACTGTATGGACATACCAGATGAAGGGAAGGAATCCTGTAAGCTTTTGTACAAATGTACAAGTGTGAAGGTGTGGGAGGACAAGAAGCTTTCTTAGCTTCTTCTCATAGGCCTGCTCTTCTTTCTGCACCCCATAACAGCTTACCCATTCTCAAGCTGCTCCTTTAGGTACCTGCACTTCAGATAGATAGCCTGATTATAGCAGATCAGGACCTTCAGCTAAATTAGTATCCACTGGATTGGATGACAATTAATATTTTGTTGGTTCCTTCTGTAGAACTGAACTGGGGAGGGATTGGGGAGGTTTCTCTGGTTTGGTGGCAGAAGTTCTTTCCCTGAGAACTTGCTGTATTGAGGATCACCATGCACACAACTCTGGCTTACTAGAGAAATGTCTCATCCAACAGGTTGAGCTGTTATTTTACAGCATGCAGAGAATAAAGCTGTAGCCATCAAATAGTCTGTTCTCCGTCCAGTTTCTTTGGGATAAAATAAGCTAAATTAATAGGTTTTCAAATAACTGCTGAGTGAATGCCCAGATGTGATAGAAATTTATTGCAATGCATATTACCTGTCCCCTTCACAAACCCTGTGAAGGGCACTCTATTGCATAACCACTGCTCAGGCATGGTGATATTAAACAAGCTGCCTGAATTTTTCACAACATGTGGGACCTCAGCAGTCAGCAAGCAGAAGATATGATTAATCATTATTGAAAAGGAAAGAATAGGCAATTGAAAACCTCTAAACACGTATCAGACTCAGCAACAAAAAAAAAAACAGAAAAAGGAAAAAAAAAAAATAAAAAGTTATTCTGTTAGTCCCAGTGGAAGAAAAAGAACCCACGAAATAGGTTCTTGGTGAAGTCCTACTCAATGTAGCTGGCCTGAATAAAGCTGCCAGCTAGACAGAGTATTAGCACAAAGAACCCGTTTTGAGAGAACTCCACCAAAAGCAGATTGTTAATGGGTGAAGTAAAATGAGAACATTTAAGGAGGCATATAAGCTCTAAAGAGAGTACAAAACTTCAAAAGACACATTAAGAACCTACTGGCTTCCATGGTGCTCCAGGGAATACCACTGCCTGGGCTGGACATGGCCCTGTTCTCTCACAGGAGCTCTGTTCTGGCCCTTTAGAGTCTCCTTCTGAAGGGAAGTCCATGAGGCTTCTTTTGGAAGAAGATCCCTTATCATTTGTATAAGGGTGTAACCTCTGTGACTCCAATTTGAAGAGTGTTTTGGTGTGATTTGCCCTTTTTTAACCTTTTTGTGTGTTGGCTGGTTTTCTGCTAAGGTAGCAACAAATTTGGAAGAGAGAGGGTTAATAGTCAGTGAGAGAGAGGGAGAGTATTTAGGCCAGGAGGAGATGGAGAAACCAGAGACTAACAAAGGCAAAGGAGGAATAAAAATGATGGATCTTTCATATTCAGCTCTGGCTGAAACAAAAGAAATGGTGTATTCACAATTATTCCCATCATGTCAAATCATCTTTCAATTAATTCCTTTTTTTCTGTATTAGTTACTTTTAAAATGAGAAGCAATGTCTCCTTTTCCTTTCCTCAGCACTTAAAAGACCCTCTTGGTAGTGAAGATGTAGTTGTACAAAATTAATTGAAGATAATGCACTTAGCAGTTTGATAGCTCTTCACACATTTGAAACCCCTTTACAGAGATTAACTAATTAAGCAAGTCTAAGTAGTGCATTGTAAGTACCCCCGTGTTAACTCATGATTCATTTGAGGAAGAGGTAAATTTTCACGTGATTTTTTTAAATTGATGTTTAAGGAATTAATACCTAAGGTAATTAGTATTAAAGGACTGCACACTAATTATGGACAACATACCAGAACCACAGTAAAATCAGGATTTCACATTATGAGCAGCACCTAATGACAGTAAAATTACCGGGAGGTGACAGCCTCACGGCGTCTGTGGTAACTCCACAGCGCCTTGCTCTGCTGCCCTGTGCCTGGGTCAGGCTCGTGGCTGCCATGCCCAGTCTCTCTTGCCTCTGCTTTTGGCCTTGCAGTGCTGCCTGCATTTGCTGCACATTAATCCTTCAGGAGCTGGGAGGCACGGGTGTCAGCCTTCTCTTCTGTACCCTCCCACAGTAAAAGTCATTTTCCTCCCAGCAGAGCAGCAGTGCTAAGGATTGTGGCTATTCCCAAGTCAGCAGAGAGTCTGGACACAAGGGGAGCTGAGGGCAAAGTGGGGAATTTCGGGGGAATAGAAAGGGCTGTAGGACAGAGACATTTGCTGTGCCCAATGCCTTTTATTGCCCATGAAATTCTCTCTCTTATAGATCAGGCCACTTAATAAGGAGAGAGACAATCCTCTCCTCTAACCTTCCTGCTCTTTCTTCCAACAGATTTTAATAGTAGCACAACCCTTATTAATATTGTGGTGATTCACTTACCCCTCAGTGTAAATAAGAGTATTTACCTATTGCACCTGCAAGAGGCACATATCACAGTCTAGGACTGGAGCCTTAAGGCAACAGTGCTGCACTGAGCTCACCTGACATTTGCCAATGTTTTGGGAAGATCCAAACCTCTGGAACGTATCCCAGGAGAGTCCACTGTGAGACCAGAAGGGGAAGGGATAAATAGGAAAACTGGACGAGTATTTTGTTTCTTAAGCAAGAAAGACAGTTCATGAGAAAAGAGAATGTAAACCAGAGAGAAAAGTAGGAAAAGTAAGTGGGAAGGCAAACATTATAACAAATGAAACAGAGGAAGTTGGACTTTCACATGGTAAAACAAGTTTGATGAGCATTGCTGAGCTGTTCTTTCTCCTGTCTGAATGAACTTTTTGCCTATGTTCTGCTGCAAATCCATATTTTGCTTGGAAATGTCTCTGTGATTAATAAGGCTGAGCTAAAAAGAGTAAATGGAAATTTCCTTTCATGTAAAAGATGTGCAGGCAGTTTTCTGTGCCTCAAAAAAGAGGGGTCTCTGCATTGGTGCACATATTTGCTGTAACAGCTGTGCTCTCTGGAGCGTGCTGCAGAAACCACAGGATCAGGGCTGGCTCCCATTGGGCTGCTCACAGGTAGGAGCACCAGGGATATGATCCTCGGGGCTGCCACAAAGTCAGCACCTGCTCAGGCTGCTCTGCCAGTCTCTTGTGCCAGGAAAACAAGTTCATGGGTGGTTGTTGTTGTTTTTTAAATGGAAGTTGCAGTGGGCAGTGCAGGAAATTTGAAGCCTTTCACAACAGCCACCTGTTCATGATTTTTTTTCTATTTAGCAGCACCTCTCATCCTTCCTCCCCAACAGGATCCCAATGCTGCAGGCTCTTGAAAGGCCCTTTTGCCATCAGCCCTCGTAGAGAGTTACCAATGATGTCAGAAGCAAAAGATCCAGCAGCTAGGACTACATGGCTTGAACAGCCCTGAACAGCAGTGTGGCATCAGCTGGGACATTTTGCACCACAGAAGCAATGCCACAGAAGCGGGGTGAAGTGTGATTTCTACCCCCAGTGGGAAGCAGCAGGCCTTTAGTAATGTCAGTGTCACATCATAAGGACAACAAGGATGTCTGGTGGGGCAGAGCTGTGGCCATCTGGACTAGGGCTCTGCTCAGACTCCTGTTCTGCTTCTGCAGCTCTTTGCCGAGGAGCCTGGGTTACACCACACTAGGTGTGAGGAGTATTTGGCAATGCTGCCCAGCCCTGCCCAGTGCAGCTCCAGAAGTCTCCGTGCACCTCCCATCACCTTGCTGCCCCTAGGCTCCCCTCCTGGGCCCATGGCCCAGCTTCTGCCTCCGTGCTGAGAGAAAGTGCTCTGCAGACACCTCATTTCAAATATTTGTTCAAAGCAATTGGCTCAGGTGCTTTTAAATGAAACCCCACAGAGGTCAGCTGAAACCATTAGTGTTCCCTAGGTGATCCAGGCAGTCACATTTACTGGCTAAAACACAGGCTGGACTAAAGAGCTTCTGACACCCAGCCTGTCCTTGCAGCTGAAAATTTTGCATTTCAGTGGGGAACCATGAACTGAGTGCATGATAAAGCCTTCAACAGCCCTGAAGAAGAGGGCAGAGCATTGCCAACGTCTCCAATTTTTCAGAGGCAACTTTCAAGTGACAGAACTCATGAGCCTTAATTCGCATCAGATGTAAAAAGAAGTTTCTTACATAAGCAGAACTGCCAGCAGAAAACAGCCAAGGACTTATCTGTGAGCTACAGGGTAGCAGGGAAATGGGCAAGTGAATGAGGAAAGGTCACTGACCTTTGCGTGCTGAGAAAATCCAAAGCACATTGTCTGCTGCCATTGTGCAAGTGAGAGGTGCTTGGCCCATGTCCAGCCTGCCAGCATGAAAATGCAAAATTTCACAAACGGCAGGCGTGCAGGAATCCTTGTAGATATGCAGAAATAAAATTAGCTCAGGCAACAAAGGGAGGAAGAAGAAACAAACAAATTAAAAGATTCCCTAGGTATCTTGTGGCTTCTCCCCGCTAGTCCAAGCAGGCTCATTTCTACCAGGATTTGTGAAAGATACAGCCCTGGTGAGTTTGTTTGTCACAAGTGTAAAAATGGGGAGGAAAAAGCAGTTTAGGATGAGCATCTACTACTGTGAACTTAAAGCTATAAAATGGTGACAGTGTCTTGATATAATGACTGAAGACTGAGTCTCTGTTTAAGTGGTGCTTCTGAAACCTTTCAGTGATGTCTATGATTCACGCACATCTGTGAATTCTGTGGCTCTATATCCAGCCACAGAAAAGGAAAAAGGAAGACCCACGAAAAATATGAGATACATTCTCTCCTGATCTAGAGGTCATTTGCAATGTATCTTTTATGTCTGTGCTGTACTGAAGATGTCATAATTTCCTTGTGCTGGGCAAATTCCAAGATGAGTACTACTGCAGTGCCAACAGGTAATAACAAACAGCAGGAATCAGTGCTTGGTGCCCCTTCTTGTGACAGAATGTTTTCTGCCAGTGTTTTATTGGTGGTGGTGTAGTTGTGGTCTTTCTTTGGGCTGGGGAGGCGGTGTTGATGTTTTTTGCAGCACATCAAGGGTTTGATTGTGAAATGCTGAATTAGGAGGAGACTGCGCCAATACGTTAGGGTTTGGGGGGGTTTTTTCCTCTCATCAAAATTTATGGAGGAAAAAAAAAACAACTGCAAGTTTACTACCAGCACTTTGGGAAACTGCCCGTTTTGCTCTGGCCCTTCGAGAGTCCCTTTCATGAGAGCTGAGTGGGTGTGCAGCGCATTCTGCATCAGCAGCTTTGCACACTCACCTGGCAGAGGTGCGAATAAAAGGGACGTGGAGAGTCAGCCCTGCAGCTGCGCATCTGAGCTTGCCATTGCGAGAGGGCAGTTCTCTGCGCTCTATCGGACGGAGCTGGTCTGCTGATAACAATGGCCATGATTTCATCAGAGCGGCTGAGTCAGTCCTTCAGCTCGCCCTGCACAAAGCCATCCCCGGGGTTTGGGGATAATGAGTTGAGTCAGCCAAGGCTGCACAAAGAGGCCCGGAGCCAGCGCAGGGCGAGCAGTGGGAATGCGCAGCCAGGAGGGGAAAGGCTGAGAGGCAAAACCTCCCCGTCCTGGCAGCAGGAACTCTTCGATCACCTCGTCCTAGGCTGCAGACTCAGCAAAATGAAAACTTCCCCGGCAGTGAGGTTGCCAGAAAGCTTTTCTATCAGATGGGGATGCTGTCTCTGAAGGTCGCAGCTCAGGCAGGAAAAGGGGAAAGAGCTCAGACCTGCTGCACTCAGTACCTCTCCTCCACGGAAGCTTGCAGAAGCTCCAGTTAATGCAGCTGTAAAAATTTTGGGTCGGTTTTGGGTTTTGTCTGGGATTTTTTTGTTTGGTTTGTTTTTGTTGTTGTTTTTTTTAACTGCAAACCAAAGCAGGGAAAATAATTTGACCACAGTCAAACTCTCAGTCACCCAAGCGATGCCCAGCATGAACCCCGAGGAGAATGGATCACGCTCAAGAGTTCTCAGGAGTAAAAGAATAAAAGCGAGAGCCAGCTCGCTGCCCTGTGAAATCGCTGAATTATTAGTGCCACTTGTTGCTGGTGCTTCTGCTCCTGGGTGGGGTGCAGCGATGGGTCACGTTTATCAGGTTGGAGAGCACGCCAGGGCTCACCAGATGAAATCCTCAGCGTCAGCTGACTGGAATAATAGCTGCATATTCTTATTTCAAATGTGCATGGCTTGTGGAGCACAGGCATTTCACAAACACTCTGCAGAGCCAGCCCTAAACACCTGGAATTTAGGGCTCCATAAATAAAAGGTGTAGGGCTCCAAGACACACCAATGGGCCGTTTGCATTTCCAAGAAAGGAAGTGAAATTAAATGAAAAATCAAGCAGTGAAATTAAATTAAATGAAATTAAACTTCACTGAATTAAATGAAATTAAATTAAATTCAGTGAAATCTCGGGATTACACTTCCTGAAAGGACATGAAATGAAAAATCAAGGAATCAAGTGAAATAACATAAAACTCCAAGGAATGCAATGAAGTGAAAAGTAACAATCTAAACATTTCCTTTCATGAAATGAATATTCATTCAAGGAATGAAGATAAATTAAATGTAACTTGAAGGAAGGAAATGAAATCAAATTAAATGAAAGGAAATTAAAAATAAGGAAATTAAATTAAATGAAATCTCAATATTTCATTTCCTTTCATGAAATGAATTTTCAGTTCATAATAGAAAATGAAATGAGAAATCAGGGAATGAAGTGAAATAAATTGAAACTTCAAGGACAAATTAAATTAAATGTAATGAAATAAAATTAAATCAGGTGAAATATTGAGATCTCATTTTCTCTTGTGAAATGACAAAGCAAGGAATGAAATGAAATAAAATGAATCTTCATTTAATAATTGGAAATTAAATAGAATTTTAAAACACAAAAAAAAAATGTAACAAAATAACAAAATGAAACTAAATGACATCTCAAGATTTCATTTCCTGACATGAAATGAACTTTCATCTCATGACAGGAAATTAAATGAAAAATCAAGAAATTAAATAAAACTTCACAGGATAAATTGAAAAGAAATTAAATTAAAAAATAATGGAAATATAACAAAATAAAATGAAATTAAATATCCTGTCATGAAATGAAAATTAATTTAATGACAGGAAATTAAACAAAAAATCATAAACTAAAATTAAATTAAATTAAACTTCACAGAATAAAAGGAAATTTTATCAAGGAAAAAGTGAAATGTCATGAGATTAAATTAAAATAAATGAAATTTATAAAAATTAAATTAAATGAAATCTCAAGATTTTACTTCCTTACATGAGATGAATCTTCTTTTCTTGTAAGGAAGTGAAATGACAAATCAAGGAATGAAATAAAATGAGATTAAATTTAATGTATATAATGAAAATAAATGAGTGTAAAAAATTAAATGAAAAATAAAAAAACTATCAAATGTAACAAAATGAAATTAAATAAAATCTTGAGATTTTTTTTTCTAAAAGGAAATAAAATGACAAATTTAATTTGATTTCATTTTGTTACGTTTCCTTTCCTTTTTTTAATTTAATTTCTTTTCCTTTTATTCCATGAAGTTTCATTTCAGTTCGCTTCATTTTTTGATGTTTCATTTCATCTTTGATGTTTCATTTCATTTCATTTTTCATTTTCACTTCATTTCACTGAATTTTCCTTTCATGAAAAGAAACGAAATCTTGAGATTTCCCTAAATTTAATTTCGTTACATTTCATTTAAGGCAGCTGTCTTTTGTGTATTCTAGTTGGCCACTCTGCTTGCAAAGCTCAGGTTCACGGGTGGCTATCCCCTTTCTCGTGGAACATTTATTCCTTGTTTGGACAAGGCCTGACAGGCTCAGCTCAATCACCTCAGCCTCCTCTTTGCATCATGCCACTGTCTGCCTTCGCATCAGCTGGGACCCCTTGTCTTCATCACCGTAGCTTCTGATACCTCCATCCTGCACCCACAGCTTAAACCCTTCATTTGGTTCTTCAATTCATTGCACATTTAGGAACAATTAATTCTTCCTAAAGTTCGCTGTCCCCATCACTTCCTTTCTCAAGAATGTGTACATTTGTAGATTTGCTTTCCATTTCCTTACACCTACCATGGACATGAGTGTTCTCTTTTTGTCTGTGTGGGTTTTGCTTTGTTTCTTTAAGTTTTGCAAGCATTATTTTACTATTTATTCTTACTGTTTCCAAGTTGCTGTAAGCACTTGGGAATGCTAAATCCAGGCCAAGGCCCTGTAGTGCTGGCACTGTGGCTGTGCCCCAGAGCTCTTGCAGCTTCCAGGCAGTGAAGAGAGGAGCACGGGCAAGTCAACAGGAATAGCACAATTGTAGGAGCACAACTCTTAGTGGGAACAATCATTGTGTCTCACCATGTCAACTTGTAGTTTGCAATACAGGGCTGGCCTCTCCTCAACACCTGCACAGATGCTCAGGTCTTAAACTAGCCTGGAAATCCAGGTCACTCCTGAGGTATGAATGCTTGATCCCAATTAATAGGGGATGAAGCAGAGAGAACCCATGAGATATAGGAATCCACAGCAGCTTTGGCAGAACTTGGTGAAGTTTCAGCCTTGGTGTCATTGTCTAAGTTTTAGTAAGCAGCAGCCTGTGCTGGCTTAGTGGCAGAGCTCAGGCAGCAATTTAAAATTAAAATATGTCAACCAAGGAGCTAAAAAAAAAAGGGATCCTAATTAGGAAATGCAGAAAACTGACAGAGAAAACCAAACACATCAAGGACATAACCCTGTCTGGAAAACCTTAAAACAGTAAAGGATTTTAAGAAAATTTGGAATAGGACTAACTCTAGAAATGATACAGACTTAAGAACATTTAAATTGATATAGGGAAGTCAGGGGGCCTTGAGCCAGTTTTTATGGAATAAGCAATGTATGTTAATCTTGGCAAACTCTGTCCCATAGCTTTGTCCCTGGTCATGCCTAAAACACCAGGGGTGAAAGGAAGACAATATGGAATCAATTCCCTGGACAGCTCTAAGCCGAGAGAGGCTGTGACAGGTTCAGAAAATAAGACAGGAAGAACAACAAAGGAAGGCAAAAGGTTATTTTTCATTGAACCTTGACTTCAAGTCCGTGAGAGCCTCAGTCTCACACTGAATGGAGAGCAATGAAATGAGAAGTCACAAAGGCCCAAATCCTTACACAGGTCTTTATTTTCCACATGGAATGTATTTATATTAATGCCATCTCATGACAATTAATGGTATCTAACGCTTAGCAGTAGCAGTGGAAGTGCCTTGCATAAGTAGGAATTCAATGTCTGAGCATCTGACGGTCTGAAACGGGCTCTGGCAGATCCCTCGGTGTCCCCGGAGCCTCTGCTGTGCCAGGGCTGCTGCGAGGAGAGCAGCAGGCGGGATGGAACAGAGCATCCTGTCCCTGTGGTGCACACAGGATGCTCTGGTGCGGGCTGCTGACATCCTGGGCCAAAGGTAATTACTTAGGTCTTCATTTTCGTTCTCTGACCTTCCCACTAATGTTTCTTCCCTATTTCTATGGGTTTGTGTGTGCGGCTGCCTGTGGTCTAGAAGGTCTGTTATCGTCCCATCGTGACATCTAGATAGGCAGTAGAACGAGTGGGATACAGCACTAAGAGGTCATTAGCATTCAAATAGGTCAGGAGCTCACTCGGGGGTTTTGCATGACAGTGTTTTCCCAACTTCTTGTCAGAAACAAGTGTTGATAAGGGCGAGGGCAGTCACCAGCAGCTAAACAGCAAACATGAAATCAAACCTTGGTGGTGCTTGGGGGCAAGGAGGAGCTCACCTTGCACGTTTGCTCACCTGCAGGAACGGGACGTCATGAAATGCTGCACGGAAAATACAAAGTATGCTGTGGAGAGCTGGCAGTTTGCTTCCTGCACCTCTCCTCTTCTGTCCAGGGCAATCTCATGGTCTGAGAATTTCCTGAGTATAATATGCCAAGCAAGCATCTCTCTCCTGTCCTACGCTGAGCTTGTGGGTCCCTTATTTTCAGTGTACACTAAAATGTCTGGGGACTACTGTGTGTGTGTGTGTGTGTCTGTAGAAGACTCAGTTAGTGCTTGCTTAGATTTGTGGGTATATGTGCTTGTTAGGAATTTCATAATTTCACCCAGAGTTTCCTTATGTGTAAAATGGAGATAATAACAGGTAATTACCTACCTGGCAGGGCTGCTGTGAGGACAAGTTAACCAATGCTTGTGTGGGTGTTTGCAGATGAAAAGCATGATATTAGGACTAAATATAATGATTGAATGTTACAGAAGAGAGTTTGTATTTATTATGGTGATTGAATATGGTTTGAAAGCACTTTGTAGGTGTTTATTTCTCGAGCCAAGTTTGGGGTATGTGTCAAAGAAATGGTTAAAGTTCCTCTTTAGCCTGGGAGTCAACTGTCTTTCTTCTCTCAACTAAATCTAATGCTGAACAAGGGACAAGAGAACAGAGGAATGAAAATGTGGGCAAGCTAGAGAGGAAGGGAATGAAAATGAAATGCAATTGAAGATCATGATTTCAAAGAACAAAAATGTAAAAAAATGAAAAGGAAAATAAAAGCTAGGGGAAATTAAGACAGAGGAAAGGAAAGAAACCTCAGGGACTCATGGGTGTTACATTTTCTCAGTACACAGGATTATGAGAAAGTAAACACCAATTTAAAAGAGGCATCAGAAACAATAGATGAAAAGCATATGCAGGGAAAGAAATTGAGTGAGATGGGAAGGAAGCAAGAGATGTGCTTAATTATTTTTTGTTTTCATTTTGTTAAGTGTAATGACATGATTCTTTCATTTCCTATGGGTTGTTGAGAGGCACTTCTTTGCAAATCTAGAAGATGGTGCCAAGTATTTCAGAGGCTTTTTGCATGTGTTCCATGGGCAGGCTGTTCAGAGTTAAGGTGTGGATGCATTTGTCAGCCTGAGAATGGCCCTGTCTGGTTTCATTTGGCTTCCTTGCTGTCTCTGGAGAATTAATGGAACAAGTTCATTTCCATCGACTTCAGTGATGCTGCACAGTGAGTGAATCAGAGCCACTCTCACTGCTAAATGTAGCTGTTGCCCTATGAACTCCTGATCCAAAGTGTTTTTCAGGTTAAACCTGGAATGTTTTGTGATTTAACAAAAATAATAAGACAAAAGCTTAATTGTTATGAACACTCTGAGTATGGTATGTTGGTGTGCAGGCTGCCCAGAGGAGTGGCAAGGGGAGGTGGACCAGGAGAAGAGTCAGGTGTAACCAATACACACAGAGTTCAAGGAGCAGACTGCCTTTCTTTGCAAATTGTCCTGGGCTGCAATGAAACTCACTGGCAAACATCCTTGCAGGGTCCTGTGGCCTGCTTGCTTTTGCTGCCTCTGGTGTGCCCTCTCTAATCCCCACCCTCCCTACTTCAACATCTCTCCAAATCCAGGATGCCTTCAGTTCTTTGCCTTGTTTCACATTCCTTCCTTGCACCCCAAAACTTATTTTGGGCTGAATCACTCTAACCTTAACTCATTGGCCTAAATTAATCTTTTGTGTAATTCAACTGACTACAATTGACGTAAATCGAGTTACATCAGAGCTGAAATTAACACAGTCTGACTAAAATAGCACCTGCCTTTTCTACCGAACCAATGCCTGTCTCTTCCCCACTTCCACCCACATACCATGATTTTAACATTTCTTTCTCCTCATTGCTCTTTCACTTATCCCACTGCCATGAGCAAGCTGTGCTCTCAGTGGTTGGTGTTGCCCTCTCTGCTCCAGCATCCTGTTCTCCTTCATGCCACAGCACAGGCTCTTGGTCCCTGTTAACAGCTGAGCAGTGTTTGTGTCCAAGCCCATTCAACAGCTTTGCATTTTCTATTGGATTTTCCTGTCCCTCACCACAGAGATGCACCATCTGAGTTCAGAGCCTATTTGCACTGGGCACTTCCCGTACCTGTAGAAATTATGGTCTTACTCCAAAGAATTTGCAAGTCACAGTGCCATGATGTACAAACAGGAGGGAAGTTAGAGGAAGGTGAAGTTATTTCCCAAAGGTAGCCTAGCAGGACAATAGAAGAGTTGTGGCTGTCACACTCAAAGCCTCTCTTCCTTTTCCATTACTTTCTTTAAGCCACCATGGCACTTTTCATCAACCTGTCTTTGGACCCTCACCCTCACATGGTGGTAAAACATCTCCTTTGCTCGTTTTCTCCTCCTCTCTGGCTTTCTGACTTCCTTCAGCTTGCCCTTGGAGCCTGCTCATGTTGGCTAGGCTTTCTTCCTTCTTCTAGAAAAATCTGGGTGTTTGCAGCCAAAAATAAAGTATGGCTTCTCTGGATGAGCTGTACTTTATGTCTGGCAGCATGCTCCACCCTTTGCATCTGGATATCTCTTTGGGGCAAGTATATATTCCATAATTGCTCTAACTTATTTATTATCATGGCATATGAATCTGCAGTGTTATGCAAACTATAAAAGCTCCTAGTTCTAAAGGTCACCATGTGTTTACCTTCCAAACACAGATGAGCTCAGAACAAAAGGGAATAGCAGGCTCGTGAGGAGATGAGGGCAGGGAATCACCCTGACCTAACTAATTTGTCATGGCAGTGTTCACAAAAGTAGGTTACCTAGCACTGTAGACAAACAGCTCAATCCAACCTCACTGTCTTCCAGATGCATGAATTAATTCCCCAGCACTGCTGTGGAGTTCCACAGCAGTGGAGAGCAGCATGTCCTGGACACCCAGAGCAGGATGTTTCTCACCCTGAGTGTCGGGTACCGAGTCTCTAACGCTGGGACTTACACGTGGAGCTTCTCGTTCCACGGCATGGGGTGCCAGCAGTAGGTTCCTGAAGGTGGTGGACAGATGCTGGGATGTTGTAGAGGCTGCCGTGGCAGATTTATCCCCAAGCTCAAAAGAGCTTTACTGCTGTTACTGGCCTTCAGAAGATGGAAAGCTGCTGTGCTACCTGGTGACCAAGGCCACCAGTGCATCCCACACGTGGCTTGTCACAGTGCTACCCCGAGCACTGGCATGAGCAATAGCTGAGCTGTGATTTGCTTTTCACATTGCTCTGAAGTGCTGAAAGAGGATCGTGAGGTAATTACCTTACCTGAGCTCATGAAGTGACCCCACTACATCCTATATGCAATGTTCAGGTAGGCTAGGGATAAACTACATTCTTGTGAGATATGAAAAATGCTAAGCCATTATTTTGCAGTCCTTCCCAAGATCGTCTGCTGTCCAATAGCATTTACTGTGTCTTAGGCCAATTGTCAGCATGAGGGGAAAAAATAAATGCAATCATTGCTTCCTATACTAATTGACAGCCTCAACTAAGTGAAATTAGAGCCATGAAGACTGGACTCTCTCATTCTGCTTGTCAGAGCATTGATGCTCTGGTAGGGATGGGGATCTGCCACAGGCTGCACTCTTCCCCAGGGGATGCAGCTGCTTCTCCAGTAGAAGAACATAAATACAGGAGGGTGGGAAGAAGGTGTGAGGGTCTGGCAAGCAGAAACCTGCTCCTGAGCCAGCCATGCTGGAAAAGTAAAACGAAAAATGTCCAGGGTCACTCTAAAGGGAAGAATTTTAAAAGAACCCACCTAAGTATGACATGGCAAATAGAAAATAGTAGGTGAGTAGGATAAGTTAAACACAAGGGGAGAGATAAGGATTCTTCATCGTCAGGAGAAGGGAGAAAAGGAATATGGATAAACTCAGAGCTGTGGCTTATTTCTGTTGCAGCTTCTCCTCCCCCTCCCTTCCTCCCATGTGCTTTGCATGAGGGTGCAGCACAGTAACCTGCCACAAGCTCAAAATAAAGAATACTGGGGGACAATCTGTCTGAAAAATACTCTTCTGCTGAAAAAAATATCTTAAATATGATGGATGATCAAAGTGTTCAGGTATTAGCAGATGAGAATGGTTTATGAATCTGGATTAGCTCAGAATCCATCTGATTATTTTTAAACCTCTAAGACTGAAAGCTATAAACCTTCCTAAGAGAAATGCCATTTATTTTAAAATGAGCAGCAAAATCTTGATTAATTGAGTTGCAAAAGAAAGGGATCTAAAAACAGGCACTGGAGGAACATGAGCGCATTATGAATTTGGGTTTTGCTGTGGGAAGAATTCAAAACCAGATCTTGTTGCCAATGTCTATCCAAAATTATGATGTCCTAAGCTTGAATTCAGGCATCCATAGACCCAGGAAGGGATAGTCCAGGTCACTATTCCTATGACATTGTCTCAGGACCAGGACCATCATCATGCCTCTGGTTGCTCGGCTGAGAAGTTGTTCCCTACTCAAGTCCAGGCAGCAATGTCTCCAGTGTCAAAACAAAGGTGCTCTGCTGGTTTCCCCATGTGTGGCTTTGGGGTGCCCAGGGTGTGCTCCTGCTTGGAGGGATGCTATGGCCTGGGACAAATGCTGCTATGCAATATCTCAGTCAAGCCACATGGTGGTTTGGCCACACAAAGAGCAGTTGGAACAGAGGCAGGCTCTTTTTCTATAACCTTAGTTCAGCACTTATAAAGAAAAAAAAAATAAAAAAAACAAAAACAAAAACAAACCAGCAAATTTTGAACATTAATTCCTGTGAAGTTTTGCTTTCACACCTCCAATATGTCTGTCTGGAAATGGCCTTTCCAGAGGGAGGTTTGGTTGGCTGCTTTTATTTGCTTTCTCTGACTCAATGGGAGTCACTTGTGGCACTGCTGGACAGAAGCACTGGCAAGTGACAGGCAGGGATTTTCTGGAGTTAGTAATGCTTCTGATCAGGTCATGAGCAGCTGATTTCTCCTTTGAGTTGTTTCTTTGAATGTTTTTAAGCTAAATACACATCCAAGTCCCATGTATGCTAATTAGTAAAGGGCCTCTTCAAAACCAAATCAACACACTTCTACAACATCTAAAAAAATCTAGCTCTTTCTTTATGTTCATGAATCACAGCTCAACTTGTTCCATCTCCAGGTCTAAGCCTAGGCTTCAGCCTCCTGCATCTCTGCTCAGAGGGTTCCCTTTTCCCTTCCTATGCCACTCCCTTCGCACAGTTTTGCATTTATTGTGGGGGCCAAACTGCTTCCTATTCATTTTTGTATTTTTAGGGCTGACTTCTAAATTCTCTCACAGTTATGTTCTTTCCCCTTCCTTATAAAAACCAGTTTCCTATTTTGCCATGGCTTCTTTTAGCCATCCTCCAGGACGTCTAAAACTTTGTAGATACCAGAGCCTCTTCTCTGCTTCCTTTCTTCCAACTGTTTTCCTTTCCTCCAGTGAATATGTAGCTTTTGAAATTAATTTGTTCACTCTGGAACGGTCTTGTCTCTCTTGCATCCCCCCGCTGACTCCCTCTTACCCACCATTTTGGTTATAACTTTGCCATAACTTTGGCATGTCTCGTCATCAGCATGTAACTCCATCTCCCGCTTGTTCTTGCTGCACTGACTGGAGATCTGCTCCACAGTACCTGGACAGTCCCAAGAACAACTTCCTGACAGTCTGCTACTCCTCCCTCCAGCCTCTGCCAGGACACCCACCCCAGACTTCCTTGTCTGCTCCGCTCCCTGTTAGCTCTCACCTGAGCATTTTCTTCCCCAGAGGGCTGATAGCAATACACACTGACAGGTGGCCAGTACACAAATAAGTGCACGATGCTGCAGACCTGTTGTTGTCTTAATTTTTCAGTGCCCCCATTCCTGGTGTTCCTTTGTCTGTAAAGCACACCATGATTTGAGTACTACATAATTATAGATGCAATTAAGCATCCTACTCAGAGGCTGCATTGCTGATTCCTCTCTGCTTTCTTAAGCCAGAGCTTCCATTCAGGATTTGGCTCATCTGCAAAGAGACTCTCTACAGCTGTCTTTCTTCATTTCTTTCCCCCACCCCCTGCAGGAGAAACCAAAGTAAATGCAGGTGACATTGGTTTGGGGTTTCATTTTTTAAGCTCTTCTCTGTACCAGCCCTGTGAAGTAGAGTAGTATTATCCTCATTTTAAAGAATGGGAACTGAGGCACAGCAGATGACTTGGCCAAGGCCCCTTAGGGTACCTCAGCTGAATTGCAACCAGCTTGAGTCCCTGCCTGTATGGGTGTTGAAAGAGCAAGAGACCAGGGTCAGCATTCTTTCTTACAGGAAGCTGCCTAAAAGTACTGCCTTGTAAAGAGGAGCAGACAGGGAAAACGGCTAAAGGTCTTTCTGTGCGTGCTCAGTCAGCAAATACCTCGCTGCAAGACACGAGCCTGTGAACGCAGTTGTTCCTTTCTGCTCTCTTCAGAGGACTCTCTTACCTATTTACTCTCACATGGAAACATGTGAGTGGGAGGCCAGAAGCAGTTGACTCATTTGCAGCAATTCTCCAGTTCAGCAGCTAGGTTTTCTCCCTGAGGCAGTGTAATGTGACAGAAAGGAAGCTTCTGAAAGCATTTCTTCATCCTCCGGATTGCAGTCTGTCACTGCTGCTGCAGAAGTGACACACCTGCCTGCCACCGCCTGCAGCTCTTTGGGTCACTGGAGGGGGAACGGAGAAGGCAGGAGCTTCTTCCTCTCCACCCTGAAATCACCTTGTTTTGGGCTTTTTTGCTCTGCCAGTACTTGGACATGACTAACGCACCTGTTCCTGTGCTGGCTTGGCAGCCCTTGCAAATGGGATTTCAGACTGGGGACAAGTGGAGCACGGCTCGCTGTGCACGTAGCAGTCTTCCCACAAACTCCTGGATGCTGATCCAGAGAAGAGCCAAGAAGGTGCAGTCTCCACCAAGCCTTTGTGAGTCTTGCTGTGGTGCCAGCCTGCACAGGGAAGGAGTATAGTGTTTAGTAACACTAGGTGCCTATTTATTTACCCTTGTATTTCAGGACAGCAAAACCCTGTCGCCTCAGACTAACCTGCAGCTGACACAGTGAGAAATGGAAAACACTCTCTTCTGTCCTCCATCACATAAACAATTAGTTGTCTTTGCACAGCTAATTTTTAAGCAGTTGCTGCTTTTTATGGAGGAAAAAAAAAACAAAACCAAACAACAAATGAAATCAAATCCAAACAAAAAAAAAAAAACACAACAAAAACCAAAAATTAGTATGGTTGAATCAGAAACATTTTGGTAAATCATGCTGTTTTGTTTTGGAGGATGCCACTCCTCACAAAAAGACTTCTACCATACAGCTCTTGAACACTGTATCACAAAATGATACTTTTTAAAATATTTGCCCCTGTTTTTCTCCTGTTTTGCGTGAAGATGGTAACTGTTCTTCAGCAAAATAAGATGTAGGTGAGGGGAAAAGCATCAGGATTTTATTCCTAAAGAGCTGAGCACACACAGGTTTATAACAAGAGCTTGTAGCAGTTTATGCCACATGAGAAACACTGCTGGGAAATTTATCAAAGAATATATCATGAGGTGGACTATTTAGGGACTGAAATTATACAGGAAGACTAGCAAGAGAGATGTGTGCTCAGGACAAGCACAGTCGCAATTAATGCTAAATATAAGGTGCCATATCTTTATCTAATGCACAGTCTGCACTGCCTCGCAATGGAAAGTTAAGCAATTAGGCCCAAATAACCAGATTATACGTGGGAGGTGTTTGAAGACAGATTTAAAACACTGTAATAGGGTTGGGGGAGGGTTACAACAAGAGGTAATATTTCCTGATAGGTTAGTTCACATCCTTTGGAAAACATTCTGGAACCAGACCAGAAAAGTAAGCAAGGCTTTAACCAGGACTTGGCCTGGGACGACACCCAAACAGAGGCGAAAAGTAAAGAGACCCAACCCTGCCTGTGCACACGCAGCCCCTCCAGCAAGTAATCCCTGGGAACAAAACAAATCCAGTGGCAGATAGCATAGTTCTGTGTGGATTTGCAGCTGCCTCAGCACAATTCAAAATCAGCCTTCCCCTTTCTTATTTCTCTTGAGCCGGTGCTAAGGGCAGAGAGGAAAACCTGAGCCCAAACAATAATGACTCTCTTTAAGAGTGGGAATGGGAATTCACTCCCAGAGGATCCAGGGGCAGGGCCAGGTGCAAGTCTTTCCCCCACTCTGCCTGCCAAGTGTCTTCTTCTCCCATCCTGAAGGTTTGGATTGACTCTGTGGCAGAGAGGACAGTTTGTTTGCACAGCCCTTTATACTCCTCTGAGGTGAGGCTGTCCGCTGGAGGATCAGGGGAAATCAAAAGGAACTGAATCATCCAACCTTATAAAAACTCCAGATCAGGAAAAGACTTGGTTGGAATGTACTGATGTGGGAATGGGAGGGTGAGGATGAGATGGGAAGGGATTGCTTTGGGAAGAGGTCTCTCAGCTTCTGCAAAGCTCCTTGCCCCTATTTATCCTTTCAACACACAGACAACATTCTGTCTTCTAATGTGAGAGGTGGGGGCTAAACATTTCATCACAACAAAGTGAAAATAATCTCTGCTGCCTTTACTTGAATGTGGGAAATACTCTCTTGCTTTTAAATACAAAACTATACATACATTTATGAACCTACTGTTGCTTTCATGTGGGAGCCTTAGGTAAACACAAAAGACTACATTGTGCAGCTACAAATGAACAGAGCATCCAGGATTAAAGAGATTTTATTTAGCCCCACATTGAATAGCAGAGCTGATGGCAGCCTCTGATACAGAAAAAAATACATAACCAACAAGTAATTTAGCAAGCATTGGAACTAAGAAAGTCACATCTCCTGTATATTTGTATATTGTGGTTGATTGACCACGGAGTCTAAGATGGCAAAAAATTAATTTGAAGCTCTTCCTCCAGATCAGACTCTTATTAGTATTCTCAATTTTATGGAATATCTGAAGTCTAATAAGGCATGAACCCATGTTGTAACTTTCACTGTCAGGGACTGTGAGAGAGTCTCTTTTTGCTATCATGCCTGTTATTTTTCACAAAATCTGTAGGGATGTAATTGTACTTCTGCCAAACTTGTTTGAAATCAAACAGTGGGCTCAAAAGTTTATTAGAGACATGGACAGACAGGCAGATGCAGATACCATGACCATGTAAGTCTCATTTCCATCAGAAATAAGGCTAAAAGAGCTTACATGGAAATTAATTTTTAAAGGAGACTTGATAGGCAGAGGAGTAGAGCTTTGCAAAGTGTAATTTCAAATTTTAAGTGCATTTCATGCTAGGAAAAGCTCCTGAAGACAGTCTGGAATACCAAAAGTATCTCTTTAAACTGACGGAGAGGAACAGCACAGCACGAGTTGTGGTGGCCCACCTGATCCTTGTTTTTTTAAACTAACTGACACCGAGGGCAGGTGATTTCTTAGAGAGAGGAAACAAAGAGCAGCTTCAGAAGCTCTGTCTCCTGTAGTTTTTTCTACATGTGAGCACTTAGGGCTACTCACAGATGTAAAGCACTGCAAATGCCTCTGAATGTTTGTATTTCACCACTGCCTTTGATTTTGTCCTTGCTTCCCTGCTCATTCCCTGCCAGCTCTGTTCCTGGGATGAAGTGGGGAAGCGCTGCTTTTTATCCTTTGTGTATGCAATCCACAGTGGGACTGGAATCTTTATTAGGGCCCCTAACAACGATCACACACCTCAAAAAAAAAGGTAATTTGACCTTACATCCCCCAGTCTCTCCTGTGGGATGCATGTGGCTATTTATGCGTGCTCCCAGCCAGAGAGACTGGAAGCAGGGCTGTTTTACTCCCAGCTCTGACACCAGCCTGCTGAGCCGCCTCTGGCACATTGCTGTGTCATCTTCCCCTCTGTAAACTGGGTACCCCACACCACCTGCTTCTCTGGAGTCGCTGAGCTGACAGAGGATTCAGAAAGGGCTGGCTAACAGCTTACTGCAGCCAACACACCACTGCCTGTGGCCACCATGGTGCTCTGCCCATCTCCCTGGCCTCAGTCGTGTCCCCCTCTTCCTTATTCCATCCCTCAGGTGGCTGCCGAGCCTGAAAAAGGGGGGCAAAAAGTCTTAAATAGACTTTTGAATTTGCACACCAAAATACACCCAGGGCCCAAGCCTGGTTCTCCTCCAAGCGCTGCAGTCGGGACACTGGTGCCAGCCATGCCAGGGTGTTGTCCCAAATCTGGGTTCTTTCACTCAGTGGGGAAGCTGATCCACACACAGAGTTGAGATACTCGATTTTATTTCATGTCTGCGCAGAGACGGGTGCAAAGTGGTAAACCCACAAAGCTAGGAAGCGTATTTATGCATACATACACAATGTATACATATGCAAGCATATTTATACATTGCATATTCGGGCAACATTTGCATAATGAATCTACATCACTACCTGGCTGAACTACTACTGCCTTCTCCTTCCCCACCTCTGTTTAAAGGCACAGGGTATTCCAAATTCATGTGTTCAGTGGGTGAGGGTATTCCCTCAAAGACACGATTTTCCCAATTCAATGCACCAAGTTCACTCCTAGGCTATAATTTCACAAGTTAGCTTAAGATTTCTAACCCACATCCCTCGAAGCTGGTTTAGGCCTCCACGTAACCAGTCTCTTCCCTTTTTTCTTACATGGCATCCTCCATCTCTTAGGTCAGGTTGTTTCTCCTTTTCGCAGAAACTGTTCTCCCCGCAACTCGGGCGGCGCAGGGGTCTGGCGGAGGGGCAGGGCGGCGGGGACAGCCGTGTCCCCAGGGCCCGGGGGAGCGGCCGCCCCACCCGTCGGGGCGGGCTCGGGCAGGCCAGGTGAGGCGGTAGCGGCCCTGCCTCTCCCTCCTGCCCTCGCTGCCGGCCGGCGCTGCGCTGGGGCTGCCGGCGGCATGGCGGAGTCCCAGGTGCTGCTGCTGGACGAGCTGCACGTCAACGAGAAGGTGACGGAGGCCCAGGCCCGCTTCTACTACAGCGAGGAGCAGCGCCGAGCCCTGGAGGCGCTGGTGACCCGCGGCGAGGCCGCGTACCGGGAGGCGCTGAGGAAGGAGCAGCTCCGCGATTTCCTCTCCGGCCGGGAGCTGCAGGACCTGCGGGGCGGCTGGCGGGGCTACGACGACCCCCGGGAGGGCGGCAAGGTGGCGCGGGGGCCCGGCGGCGAGACCCTCTCGCTGGCCTACTGGCCCGAGTGCTCGGACACCGAGGTGCCCCCGCTGGACTTGGGCTGGACCGACAAGACCTTCTACCGCGGCATCAGCCGGGTGTCCCTCTTCACGCACCCCCGCAAGGAGGAGAGCGCGCCGCACCTGAAGGAGGTGGTGCGGGAGATGATCCAGCAGGCGCAGAAGGTACGGCCCGACCCTCGACGGGCCGGCCCTGCCCGCCCTCAGCCGGGCCGAGGGTCTGGCTCGGGGCACGGGGTGGAAGGTGGGCGAGAGCCGGGCTGCCCTCGCTCCAAAGCAGGAGCCGCGCAATGCTTGGGCTTTCCCTGCGCCTCGCTGCCAGCCGTGTTGCGCTTTGCCAAAGCTGATGCCCGTGATGGGGTTAAACCTCTGCACACCCCCTCCACCTTCCCTCAGCTGGGGTTCTGTACCCCTGGTTCGCGTTGTCCTGCCCCGGCCTCATTCCCGGGTTCACAGAAGTACAGGTGATGATGCTGTTACAACCACCCCTACCTGGTGTGTGCAGGTATCTCTAGTTAAAGACAGGGCAGCGTGTTCGCTTACGGGATGGTGTTTTTTTGGGTTTATTTTTTGTGGTCTCAACACCGTCCAGCCTGAACTGCAAGTAGACAAAGTGCAGACAATACGTGGCTGCTCCTCCCATTTATCTTTCCCTGGAAATGACTGCTGGTGGTGACAGGGCACCTCTGTCAAGAAAGCAAAACCAGTCATGATGCTACAAGAGCTTGCTTTGAACAGGTGGCGGCAATCACGAGGTTTTTCGTCACCCACCCCGGATGTGGGTGAAGTTCCCGGGGAAGACCACCCAGGAAAAGATCCCCGTCAGAGCTGTCACACCCCTTTGGTAAAGGGGAGAACAGCGTAAGAAACTTCATTCCTGCGCGTAGTTTTGTAGCTTTCTGGTTTTTCTGCTTTATAATTCAGCAGTCATTTCCTCCTCCACCTGTTCCCTTCTGCCAGCACACACTATATGCACAACTTCTGCAGACTTGTTCAAACCGAATCTGCCGGGAAACACAGGAGACTTTCCAGAGAGGCATTAATCTGGCGGGTGATCTTCTCAACTCCCTGCTCTCAGAAATTGTGCACACCCTGTAATTCTGTTCAATGAGTGGTGTGCTCAGTCACTTGGTACACTCCGATGTAGTGCAACTTCACCTCCTCTTTTCACTGCTACAAAGGCTTCTATAGACCATTCAAGAACTGGGAAAGTTTGTTTCTTTCAATAGCTGTGCCTGGCACCTAGAAATAATTAATTCCTTTGTAGATTTTTATTTTTTCAGTGACTGGACAAACTGTGCCCCTCCCAGCCCGAAGCTGGTTTCATGTTTAACAGCCATTTGAGTGTTTAATGGTCCATTTCATAGATAACTATGCCTATTGTGTTCAGCTGAGCTGGCCCTGGCAAAAAAAAAAAAAGTCTCCAGGTAGCAGCTTTTTAATCAGCAAATGAGAGTGGGGGTTTGTTTGGTTTGTTTTTTCTGAGGGGGGTCTAAACAGATACTGGTAATATGTGGCACATGTCTGTGGGTGGCTTATCATCAATATTTTACAAATATATGTTAATTAAGCTACCTTGCTGCAATGAGATTAGCAAGCATCAACTTGCCAATCTTAAAATTCCTATGAAGAGCTGGGCACACCTATGGGCCCTACAGATAAGTTTATTATCTGTAGGATAGGAAAAGAAATGGGGAAAACCTCTTGCAGGGGTAGACACTCATGCTCTGACTTGCTGTGCTTGAGAACGCTCATGGGTGATCTTGACAGATCACCAGCTGTGACAGGGCTTTGAGATGGCAAACACAACAACAGGCATTGCCCGTGGGAAGTTTTGACTGATGTTCTCAATGTTCCCCACTCTTGGAAAGCAGCCTGAAGTGACCCAGGGCCCCACAGCCTGGAGGGAACCGTCCCTTCACATTGCAAAGCCAGTACTGACAATGGTTTGTCCAGGACAGGGTGTAATTTCTGCAGTCATTAGACTCATTGCAAATGGAGGGAATGGAGACAAAAGAAGCTCGTGCTTCTGCTATCCATTCCTTATGTGGATGTTCTTACTACAAATGAATATTATTTATCATCCTTTCATTCTCCTAAATAGTTCATCCATACCACTGTGTGTGGGGGGAGAGGGAGCATAGTGGCCTGAGTTAATGCATGAACTGTTCATACCTTAAATTATTATTTACCTGTATATGGAGTTGTTCAGAAACAAAGTGGCACAAGTTCACTGTATTTTAATTTTCAGAGGTTCTGGTAACATTCCCTGCATCCTGCTGGGAAGGGAAAACCAAGGCAGGACCTGAAATCCTGCCTAGTAGAAGTCACTGTGGGAATTAGTATGAGGTAGCTCCAGCACAGTTCACCTGTATCAGGAGCTCACATGTTAATGATGAGCATAAATACAATGTCAGCTCTTTTTTCTTTCTCTTACAAAGGGAAGCTGGTGTAAGCACTGTTGACAGAAGGAGCCTGACAGGGCAGAAGTGTTGGTTGTTGTTGGCTGTACAAGCGGAGACTCAGCAGAGATTCTGCAGATGCAGTGGGGGATGTTTACTGTGGCATCACTTTCCCAAAAGTGTTTCCATTTGTTCAAGGGCTTTTTTCACAGGAAAGAGGTCTCTGGGGAGAATTATTCCCCCTTCCTTAGGGGGCTCCTGGAAGAGAGCTGCATCTCTTCCAAGCATCAAGTGAAAAAAATCCTACTGTGTGATTCAGTATTTAGCACCATTCACACCTGTATATGCCATCCTCAGCCCAGATGGGCTTATTACTGTGATCCCCAGCACCTGGGAAATTAAAATTTAGGCAACTCTATTCCCAGCATACTGTCAGCATGGCAGCTCTGACATGGCACATTGATGTTATGCTGAGGGACTAGAAAAACAGTAGTTTCCTCCATTGGTAATCTTTAAAATGTTGGGAAGAATAACTCAGGCAGAAAAATTAATTGTTATCTCTAGTGGTGTAAAAGATACATGTTTTGACTTTCTCTTCCTTTCTGTAAGATCAGCATTAAAGTTACCCATAAGCTTCTTGGTTTTCTTGTTACTCATCCTATAAATGTTCAGACTTGTCTCTCACGTCAGTGAAACCTTTTGTTTTTATGTAAAATCTATGCCTGGAAAAAAGGATTAGTTTTATACCACAAAAACAGTACATGCGAAGAGAGGGAATGATCATTTTTCCTCCGAATCTTGAATACACTCTGGTCCCTTCCTGAGAAGTATGAGGTGTTTATGTTTGAGCTCTATAAATCATTCCTTGGGAAGCCAGCCCTGAGAGCAGACTTTTCACGGGGATCTGTAGAAAAAAAAGTAAAATAGAATTCTTGTTGTCTGCACTATGCATCGTGGCTGGGGATGCAGGCCTTGATTCCTCTGCACATTCATTCTTCCATTAGACACCTTCAGCTTAAGTATTAAAGTTGTGTTTTCAGTCTTTCTTTTCAGTCTATTTTCAGCATTCTTCTTCATTTAAGTGAATCCTTACAGAGACAATGGAAGTTTCTCAATACAGAGAAAAAATTTGGTACTTGGCTTTGGCATTCATCAGGCTGCTAAAATAAGTAATTTTCATCCAGAAGGAGAACTCTCATAGACATTTACTAATTTCCTTCCAAACTGCAGCAGTTAACCCAGAAAATTACAATTACTGGTAGTCCTTGGGCATGTACTTCCCTGTACTTTTGTCTCCCTGTGGGCTTCTCCTCCATTATCTGGTATCAGTGCTCTCCTTTATTTTGCACCATTGGGACAGGCCTTCCTTTCAGTCCCTAATATTCAGTTGTCTGTCTACCATCTTCTTGTTTCCAGATTATTGCAGTGGTCATGGATGTATTTACGGACCGGGACATCTTCCGCGATATTGTTGATGCAGCATATAAGCGCTGGATCCCAGTCTATATAATCCTAGATGAGGAGGGAGTGAAGCTCTTCCTGGAAATGTGCAGATGCCTTGACCTCGGTGACTTGCAGATCCGGGTAAGATATTCAGTACTGAACCATTATCTCCTGCAGGTCAATGGCCTTTTGCAGCTGTAATGAATCTTGGAACTTGCTCGGGCAGGGAAACACATCCCTTCTTCCCTACAAGTCATAACACAGCACTTAGAGAGAGTTGATGGAACACAGAGGGACAACAGAATGTCTTGATAGTGCAGAAGGAAAGAAAAAGGAAAGATTAGGATTTTTTTGCCTTTCACCCAAGACAGGGATCTGTGTAGTTTCTTGGCCCTTGTGACCTAAAAATTCCTGTTTGGGGAGAAAATTATCAGAGAAAATTCCTATAGGTATTCTATGTGAGGATTCAAACTAGAGTCCCAAGTAGCTCTTTGAGTTGTCTGCATTGTTGCCTCTTACAGCACACATACACTCTGTGAAATCAAGATTTTCCTATCTAGCAGTGATCATCTGAGAGTGAATGAGCTTGTAGTCCTCCTCTACAGGAGAATTTAAGGATTGAGGGCCATAGGTGCTGCCCAGCCCCATACCAGAGTGCCTTCATGCAGTGCATGCAGCACAGCAGAGTAGTCAGTCTATCTTTGTGGCCAGAAGCAGCCTCGGAGGATCTCACTCCATTACATACAGACTGAAATCCTTTGTGTTTCTTGTTAGTATTGTATTCCTTCCTTTTTTTCCCCCCATCTTTTTAGTCACCATTGCTACTACAGACTTGTTCTGAATACTGAAAAAAGTTTCTAGGTTGGAAACAACCTATGGGATGCCAGACTCACCCCTCTTTGTAATCCAACTGTTCTGAGCAGCAGCAGGGGAAAAAGTGCTTTTTGCCTGGAGGAAGGGTGGATTTTCCATAAACACTCAATTAATAGTTAAAAAACCCCAAAACACAACCAAAACTCAAAAAGCTCTGAAGATTATAGAGTCTTATATTAATCATTTTAGGAGAACGATCTTAAATCCGTATGAAAATTACCTGCATGTATCTGAACAGTGCTCCTGTGAGCTACCACTCTGCTCTGTGTTTCATCAAAAAAGACATCCAGCTGAGAAGTTTTCTCATCTTTCTCCAAAACAGTGATGGAAGGTCCTTCCCTCTGGTGTCTTTGAAAGTAAGACACAGACCTCATTACAACAGATGTTGTAATGTTTCATGTGCCAGAGATATTGTGTGTCCTAGGCTTGTGTCTCTTTGGTACATAGCTGTGAAATCACAGCAGTAGTTCCATTTGCTCTAGTACCAGTTTCCCAGTACTTTTCTCACCATATCATCATGTACAGGAATGATGTCTTAAGTGTTACAATATTTTAACTCCTGGACAGAGTGAATGAAAAGATGTCCTGGCATTTTAGAAAGAGTTGTGTTGCTGTTGGAGAGGCAAGTTCCTTTCAGTCTGTCTTTTCTGTCTCTAAACAGTAAGCGGTCCCCTTCTACTCTTCCTCTTATCCTTCTCCACAGGTATCTACAAAGACTTGACACTCCTAAACCAGTGATCACAGTGATGTGCTACACCAGTGCCTAGGTCCTGCAGCAGTCTAGTTGTATGGCTCTCGCCAAGGAGGTGCCGTTTGAACTGATGCAATCAAAAGAAGGAGAAAACTTTTCTGTGTCTCTTCTGTGATTCCCTTCTTTCATGGCAGCCCATGCTATGCTTTTCTTTAGACTTCTTCAGCTAAAAATAGTACAAGCTGAGAAGTCCACTAAGAAGAAATTTTTAACACCTTTTGACCTAGTTGTTCACTATCCTGCAGAGCTTCAGCCCACAGATTGCTGTCCTTCAAATTTTCCCCCTCTTTTCCCAGGTATCTCAAACTGGATCTTAAATTCCCCTAAAGGTTGTTATCTTTCTTTTCCAGTTATCTTTCTTTTAAACTAGTTTCCAGGCTTTTGTTAGTCTTGTTAAGGTCAGTGCAGGTAATTCCTGTATATGGTTCTATGGAATGACCAGGGAGATTCTTCATGGGATGGGGAAAGAAGTCCTTTGCCTCTCAAGGAAGATGTTCTCTTAGTATCCCACCCACAGCTGCCTTGGATGTGCCTATGCTGCTGCTTGGGTCTGTGTAGCAGAAACCATCATGCAGGAATTTCCCTGGTAACAGGTTTTGGATACCCAAGGAAGCTCCAGCAAGGTTAAGGTTTCCCGTTGAGGACTCTCCCCAGCCCTTCCTCTTTGATGCAACATGCCAAGGGTTGAAGATCCAGATTTAAAGCAAGAAAGAAAGCTGGTCCTCCGGTCTTGTTCAAGCAGAATCATTGTGTCCTGCATTGTTTGACCACAGAGGATATTGAAATTGCTGAGTTAACTCTATCATTCACCCATTTCTTACCTACCAGTCTTTCTCCTGACATCTGCTTTGATGTCTGAGTTTCTTCTACAGATTTTTAGCAACAGGGAAAATGTTATCTCCTTTTTGAATAAATATTTTGCTTTATTCTAGAAGGTTTTCACCAGACTGTTTGCCAGCAAAGGAATTGCATACTCTTCTTTCCTGCCCTTCTGCCCACCTTTCCTTTGGAATCCTTGTGCAAGGTACAGAGGATGGCTTTTTTCTCAGGAAGTGTGCAGACACATGAAATACAACTCTTAAAGTTTAGAGGCAAGTTCTGATCCAAGGGGGGAAAGAGATGATGCACTACCATGAACTGCAGGGTCACAGTGTTTATTCTGTCACCACCAGATACTCATTTTGTTCTGCATTCGCTGCCCTTTTAGACCCATTGCCCTGTTCGTCCAATGCAAAATGAATACTTCAACAGTCCTAATATGGGGAGATTTACTGTTAACACTCTGTTTTGCCCTTTGTCTGTGTATAACGATGGACATTTTCACAAAATTCCTGACTATTGTATTATTTTTGTAGAGATGGCAAGGTATCATGACCTGCTGACAGTCTCATGGCAGGGAAACTACTTTCCCTCCAGTTGTAAGGTAGAATCGGGAGATAAGACAACAGTACCTCACCCTACAAAATGTAAAAATTCTCAACCAACTCCAAGCATGAAATGAGAAACCCTCAATTTTTGTCTGAAGGCCAGAGTTCACCAGAAACGTGTTTAAATTCAATCATCAGAACATTCATGGGTTGTTCATAAGAGCATGTCTTGTATGTGTGAGTCATACGGTTTCCTGAGCCTACAGGACATGGTTTGTCAGATTTCTGTTATGTTTGACACAAGAGTATTCTTTGGAGATCACAGTGAATCAGAGATCTCATAGACACAAAATTCATAGCCCCTCAGAAATTCCTCTTTTTCCAGGACCTGAGGGTGAATGTTCTCACCAGGTTTTATAAGTGTTTTTTGTCCTCCTGTTTCTGTTAACCCTAACCACAGTAACAGACACTCCTGCTCAAAGAAGAGAGTTCTCCTAAGAGCTCCAAGCAAGCCCAGGGAATGACTTATCTGCAGGAAGTTTGCTTTCACATTAATTTTTACATCCCTTTTCCCAACACGTAAGAAGTTTCTCCTTTCACTTCAGAATGTCTAAAAAGCTTCTGCCTAAGAAACTTTTGGAATTTCATTTCAGTATTTTATATTTTTTGTCATTGATTCTTACCTGAGATGAGGAGTGGAATGTGATGTGAAGCAGTGCTGTTGGTTTTTTAATGGTCTGCTAGAGTGTTCTTCTAGACTATTTGTGACCTTCTGAGAATGGAAGCTTGTAAGGCTCTCTTTTCGTGAAGACACAGGTAGATAATATTCAGTAATGATCTTGGCAGGCCATGTCCCAGCTAGCTGCATTCCATCCTGTTCTACATGAATACTTGGAAGTTACACTGTTTTGTCAATAACCATGCCTTTTCCAAAACTGTCCAGGGCAAACAGAGGATTTCCCAGTTCTAAGAGAGAAGGTACACATAGGGATTCTCTGGTGGAAGCGGCTACACCACCTCCCTTCAGGGTCTGTGTTGTGTGTCCCCCTACTCAGCCCCAGTTTGTAAGCACTACAGCCCAGATCTGTCAAGTCAGTCACAGCATTACTCACTTTCTAAACTGGGTCTAATTTAGCTTTCTGTGGATTCAGAGTGAGGTTTAAAAGTGTCACAATAAAGCAAGGAATTACTGTTTGTATTAGGATGCTCTGTCAGGCTTGACTGTTGCCAGTCATATTAAGTTGTAGCCAGGGAGATGTTAGTCACTGTTTGTGATGAGGAGTGGTGCAAGTCTGTGGAAAGGGAATATGGAAATTTAATGCAGACTGAATTTCCCATAAGCCAGGATATGACAAAATAAACCTTAAGCAGACTTCTGCAACAATACAGTTCTGGAGGTGTCACTTCTCTCTGGTGAGTTAACTAGTCCTCTACTCAAAATATTTGTTACTACTGTAACTCTAGTCCCCCCCTGAAAATGCCTGCAATCTTATCTCATTTATATTTGTCTTTTCTCTTTTGTTATTGTGCAGTCTTCAGTACATGAACCCAGGCTTGTTCTTTCTCTGTACAGCTTGACTTAGCAGTCTGCAAATGCTCTGAGATCCTTCAAGGCAGAAAATACTATACAAATAACCTGTTAAGTGACTTGATGTTTATATGACTTTGTGCTTGTTTTCTGCATTTCAAGATGTATTAATGCACTCCTGTATGTACTTTATTCAAGGAGATTTATGTGCTCAGCTGTTCAGTGCCATCCCCTCTGCACCCTTCTAAGTGTTATGTACACCTCAGTTACTGCAGAAATTCAAGTGTGCTTTCTTTCCACCAAAAGAAGGTGATAGAACATTCAAACACAGCAAGATCCACACTTGTTATATGCTGGGAAACTTTCTGCTCACACAGATTAATACTTCTTGATTCACGGGAGTACATATCAGAGTCTGAGCTGTTGACTGATTTCTTGTCTTGCACAGTCAGCATACCATGATTTGGAAAATCCCACATCCAACATCAATCAGCCAGGAAAAAAAATATTTCAGGTGATCAACCAGCCAGATTCAAATGTTATTTTAACTACTGGAAAGGGCACCCTTTCTCCTGTGTTCTACCCAACCTGCCTTCAGCATCCCACACATATGACTCACTGCTAGGCCTTGGGCAAACCGCTTCATCTTTTTCTGTCTTAGGCTCCTCATCTTTAAAACAGGGTAATAATACTTTCAGCAGTGTTGGGAGCATTAATTAGCTTGTGCCCACACAGGACTCTAGACAGATCAAGCAACAGCTGAGTGCAAAACAGTACTATCATCAGTTACTGTTAGTCAGAATTTGTATTTCCACTGCTGTATTCTGGGATGGGGGGGAAATAGGAGTGGATTCAAAAGGCAGGAGTTATATTCAGAAAAACAGATTTGGAAAGAAATCTGCATTCTTATAATCACTCATTCCTGCATGCTGATTTCTATAGCCTACCAATATTTAAGCTGTCATTGAGGTTTCTAGTAATAGGACTTAGCTCTTTGTGGAATCTGAGGCTGTGTTAGCATTAGCCAAATCCTCCTGATTCTTCTGCTCTGCAGAAGGGGAAGAATGAAACAAAGGTGAATGGACTTTCCCAGAACATCACAGGGAATAGTATCAGAACTGCAATTATGCCTGGAACTATCTGACTCCCAGCCCTGAATTTATGACTCCAGTTCACAGTGCATTTTAGCTTTTCATTCTTAAGGAATCCTTACATAAAAAGATGGTGAAATGAAGAAAATTGTCTAGATTTGTGTGTCAGAGTGACAAGATAATTTGCTCCAAACTTATACTGACATTCAATGTTTTTGGGTTCGGGGCGAGGGGGAATGTTTCATGTTAGACACTTTGGCAGTTCAGCTTTGTGCAGCCAGGACCCATGAGCAGAGTAACGCTCAGTCCAGTGTGCAAATATATCCTTATAGTAGGCACAGATCTATTGTTGAAAATCCTGTAACCTTAATTTTGTGGTTTTTCTATGTCTGGTAGTGTTTTGTTTTATTACTTGTAGGTTAGCTGACCAAAGGGTGTGAGAAGTGAGGTTTGGGGAGAGGTATTATTTTTCTAACTACTTCCATTCATTTTATGAAAAGATTCTTCTTCCTCGTCTTCAGAAATTCTTCTTCACTGATCTATTAAGGACATTAGTAGAGACACTTATCTGACAGCATTGTCTTGCCAGTGGCTCAAGTGAATAGCTGAAGGCAGCAGGCAGGGTTTTGATGATGCTGACCCCTTGGACAGCTATAAACCGATGGAGAGGAGTGACCTGGGTAGACAGGGGATGATGACAGGACTTACAGCACTGTACTTTCCTTTTGCAGCCCTTCTGGTGGCTGATACAAAATGAGCTGTAGTCCCAGAAGTAGTGAGATAATGTGAGTGACATCTGAAGACTTGGAGCTGGCAATTATCTAATTTTCTGCTCTATTTATTGTGACATTTTGTCTTTCACCTCCCTGTTAGAATATCCGCATACGCTCTGTGACAGGAGTTGGGTTCTACATGCCATCAGGGAAGATCAGAGGCACACTGGCATCCCGATTCCTGATGGTGGATGGTGAAAAGGTGGCCACTGGATCATACAGGTGGGTTACTCTTGCTTAAGGTGTTAAGGCATTTATTTAAATGGTCATGACTTTGCTTGAGAGTCTTCTTCATATGTCATCCCCCTTCTATCCCAGCTTCTATAATCTGTGTGGCATCTGTATAAACTGGAGTGGGACAACAGAGAAGGTGGCATAGAGCCGTTCTCAGAGAATGGAACATACCCATGCTGGCAGACCACTTCAGAGGTCTGCTAGAGACAGATCCACACTTCATCAGGAAGGGGTCTGCAAGGACTTCCCACCAGTCTCTGTACTCAGTTCTCATCAGTGAGGTTTTCAATCTGGAGACTTTTCCTATTGATGCAGTGCTGCTTTTTTAAAAGGGTAAACTGTGCTTCAGAGTTTTGGGGCCTTTTCTTCCAAATCTGGTCTACATGTCTAAAGAAGAACAATAATGCTGTGTCATGTATCTACTTGGGCCCATCTGGCCAAGGATATAAGGGCAAATGACACAATGCTACATACTCACTCCCATGTAGTGTCTTAGGTTTTGTTAGGTGGGCTGGGTCAATTATGCACCCCAAAATCTAATGTTGGTTCTGTTTCCTCCTCCTAGTTTCACATGGACTTCATCCCACATTGACAGAAACATCCTGCTAGTCTTGACAGGACAGCACGTGGAGATGTTTGACATTGAGTTTCGTGAGCTCTACGCCATCTCAGAGGAAGTTAATTTGTACAAGGAACTGGGTATTGCTAACCCATTCCTCCATGGAATTGGGAAGCCAGGCTTTCATTCCTCCACCGTGGCTCGGAAGTTCATTAACCCAAAGTATGGTTTAGTAGCAGGGGCAACCCGTGGTGATATGATGCTCTGGGCTTCACGGCACAGGCAAGACAATCAGGGAAACATGGAGAAAGAGGAAACAAGTGAGTCAAAGAAACGGTTAAATCAGTTCCTGAATGACTTAGTCACGTTGGAGCAAGTGTTCCCAGAAATAGATCCCCCTCTGGAGAACTTGAACAAGCTGAATCGGAGCCCCCAGAAACTGTTGTCCCGGCTCCACATGGACCTGAAAAATAAATCCAAATCCAGAGAGTCTATTCGTGACATAAAGAAAGAAGATGCACAGACCAATGCAAAGCAAGGAAAAAGGTTTGCCAGTGGGCTTTTCAGTCGCAAGGCCAAGCGGTCTCCAGGGTCAAGCATTGAGGCCAATTCTTTTGCAAGTGAAGGACATTCAGGAGAAGACCTTGGGAACATGAAACTGGAGTATGAGAGGCTCAGCATTGGCCATGCTAGTGTTCGGAGCACTGGAGGCAACTCAGGTAAAACCTTCTTCTTCCAGCATACTCTGCTTTCTGTGTCCCTTGTTCTGAGCTTTGCTGATGATTGATGTAAGCATACCCACTATAGGCACTTGTGAGTAGATCCTCTTATTTCCTCTGAATCAAAATGGGCAAGATGAAAAGGTAGAAGTTTTATCAAAAGATACAGGCAATTTAAGTTGAAAGCAGTTTGATGGCAGTCTTTCTGTAAAGTTGGTACTTCTCATGTGGATGTTGTTCATACTTCTGAGCAACAAAGGGAGAGAAAGGTGAACATTGCCTTGTGTAAAACAGTGCTCAATTCATGAAGTGCATTTCCCTAACAAACAGCAGCACTGTGTGCTATATTGTAGCAGCTAGCAGGCCACAGACAGATTTTCAGTGTAATCCCTCCTTTCCTCATTAGCTTAGGCATGTGTATTTACTGTGACAAATTCCTGGTCGAGAAGAAAATATGTTTATGTTGAGGTGAGGGCCAAGGAGTGGAGGAAAGGGTGCAAGTCTTTTTAATTTGTTCCTTTACCACCTTCTGAAATGGGGGAGAAGGTCATGAAAATAGAAGCTACAAAGAAGTAGATCACTGGACCTCAATTTTTCTTTCTTAATGTGTGACTGATATTTTCACTAAGTCCTCCCAAGGCTTCAATCAGTTGAAGACACAAATGATAAAAAATTCTAATAGGTTATGGCTTCATAGCTAACTCCCCAACATTTTACATGTTTTGTGAGATTGAAGTAAATCTTTGGACTATTCAGCCTGATTGTCCTTTCTCTCAGTGAGCTGTGTTGGGTGTCAATACATCCTGCACCATCATGAAAATAAACTAATTGCAAGGAAAAAATTTCTCATCTACTTGTCTGGCCAGAGACCATTCTGTGCTCTGATGAATGTGAAATGCAGATATAGAGAAACTGAATTCCCTTGCAGCTACCATGATGTGAAATGGAAAGACCAAGAAGAAAAGTGGGGTATTGTGACAGTCAACAACAGTGATTAATTAGGTTCCTGGAAATATTTCTGGCTAAATGAAGGATGGACTCAAAAATGCCAGATGAGCACAAGAGAACTGTTAAGACAGCATGGCAAATTTATTGAAGGCTGTAGTAGATCCATTTTAGAATCTGCATTTGGCATTTGGGGAGGCAGAAGTAAACCCTGGTCTAAAGAAGTCCTCTCTCCAAGTAAGTCTTGAGCACAGACATTATGTGCTGGGGTGCCCCATTCCTTAAAGCCAGGAAAAATGAGAGAGGACCTGTGGGGAGATGTATGGGCATTTCCACTCCGTGGGAATGGACCTGAGTGCTTGCACTACCCTCTAGTGACAGAAGGAGAGAATTGTGTCATCTCTGATTCATAGTGCTTTGAAATATCAGAGATTCTCGCTTTTTTAAAGCGGCCAGCCTGGCTGCTTTAAATTTCTTGATGAACTCAGGCCCAGCTTACTGCACGAGAGGTTGATGTCTTTGGTGGGACAGTGGGGCTGCGCCCTGCTGGGGCATTGCACCATCCGGGCAGCAGGGTTGTCTCTGTTCCTCCTGACACAGTGGATCTGTGCCAGACAGTCTGATACTTGGTCTAGACCATTTCCACAAGACATTACCATGCTATTATGTTCACATTTTATTTATTGCTGCTGTTACTTCCTGCAGACTGCCAACTCTTTCAATAAGGGGGAAGAAGGATTGAGAGCAGGTCCAGGGAAGGCACTGAGGTCCAGCACACCAGTCTTCCCCCTGTGCTTTTTCTGACCTGATAAACCTTTCCAATGAGTCCTTGCTAGTATTTTTGGTTTATGCAAATTGAGAATGCCTGTTCATGGTGACAGTGGGAGACTCCGCAGCTTTTGAAGTATGGTGTAGGTAGACTTTGGCCATCTGGTGTCATCAAAGGCTGGAGGAAGATCATGGATTGTGTGTTACTTTTGAATTAAATCACTATTCTTGAGAGAAAACTTCTCTAGTCTAATAGTCCCAAAGTGGCATTTGAACAGAGATGGTAGAGGATACATTAGACAGATGGAGATTCTTGAGGAACAGAAGAGGATTTAATAAAAAATTCTTAAACACAGCCATGGAATAGAGTTCCAGCCTCAGTATAAAGATAGGGAACACTTTGTTCTTGGGTAACTTTAGGGGTGACTCAGTTTTAAAAGTTTAAGTTGTCTTTGAGCAAAGCTAGTAAAAACTAGTGCTGTGATACTCTGGGTGACAGAAGGGAGATAAGAAGTGGAAATGAAGGAGAAGGTACTTGGTATGCAGGCAGGTTAGGATGCAATTACTCAGAGCTTCACAGTTTGAAATAGCTGCCCTTAACTTTTTTAAAGATTAAACAGCACACTTAAGCCCCTTGGGCCTGCCTGTGCACACATCCTCCAAAGTCACTATTAATTCTGTAGCACCAGAGAGACACATCCCACCTTGCAAATGCATGGAGAGACCAGATCCACACCTGAGTAGCTCATGGAGTAGTTGAAAGACATTATTCAAACAGGCTAAAAGTCAGATTTGGTCTTGTAGGAGCAAATGGTGATGAAGAGAATCTGAACTGGTAAGGGAAATTATGAAAGTGTGTGCTGTGATGGAGCCTGAAAATCTGATGCAGTATTTACAGGCTAGAAAAGGATACTTACGAGTCAGAATTTGGGAGTCTGGAAAATACAAGGGCTACAGATAGTAAGTAATGTCCCAAACTAAGTATCTGAATTAACACCCTGAGGTGTTGTCCTGGCACACCACATGGAAGTTGCACATCATCTTACAAGGCTTTCTCAAACCACATCATCAAATTAACAGAACCCTTGAATTTCGCTGTTTCCCACTGAGAAACACAAGAGCAGCTCTGAACCTAACCAGAATCTTGTTAATTTTAAGCTGGTGCTGGGCAGACTGTGATCAGCAAAGACAGTGACTTATGTATGCAGTTTCTGGGAAACACTGCAAAGGTCTGAAAGCTGTGTGCCATTAGAAGGCACAGGCTTTTTGGTTAGTCTTCTCCCTTGGAAGAAACAAAGTGGGCTTGTTCAGAAGGGTCTGCTGTCCTGAGTTGCTCCATGCATCAACTTCATTCCTCATGAGGGGTGGTTGCAGAATACATACACTTAGTAGAAGGATTTTGTGGTTTAGTTCTGTGTGCTTCTTGCAACAGGAAATGGGATTTATGCTGGGCACTGCAATGGCATTGAAATAGCGGCTTAGTTATCTCCAGCATTTTTCAGCAAAAGTGAGATCACAGAAGGGTTGTAACTGGAATTTTCAGCCTCTTTTCTAGAGAGAAAGAGGGAAATGTTATTGGGTACATACAAGGAGGATGTTCTAACTGTAGTGGGATATGTAGAAGAAGGTCAGAAGACAAGAGTGACAAGAATAAAAGGGCTGGGTTTTGAAATTAAGTGGAGAAGCACAGACATCCTTCAAAATAAACATGAGGGTCTTGAATATGATAGAGACAGGGAAGGAAAGAGGGGTGGGGAGGAAACAGGAGTAATGATAATACTAACATGAGGATGTGTCAGAGGGGGACAGGTAGAATGAAATGCCCCAGGGAGCTGTGGGGAGGAGGCAGTAGCACACAGCAGCCACCAGTGAGGACAGGTTGCAGTGCAACCTCCCAGGTTAACATCAAGAAGATGCAGTGTGGAAGAAAGTGGCGAGAAGGAGGGGGAGAGAAGAGAGCTCTTCTCTTCCCCATCACCTACAGATAAGGGCAACGCTGATTAAATACCCACAAGCAAGAGAGTGACATTAAAAATTATTCTCTTGAAGCCCAGTTCAGAGGCAGTGCTCGGGTTGAATGCTCCCTAAGCTTAGCAAGGCTGAGATTTCTCAGTAGCATGTCACCATGACCTGTGGCAGTTCTCCCTCTCTGTTTTCACTCTGAAAAGGCATCTGGCTCCAAGTGCTTGGGAGATGTACATGTACCTTCCTTCTATACAAATACATGAGCAAGGCCTGCCCGTATTCAGAATGATTCCAAGGCAGCCCCTCTCAGTCCCTGCTGCCCTGGGCTAGAGACATGCAAGCTTTGCTGAGCTCAGAGCACAGATGAGCTCCCTTACTTGCAAAAGCATCAGAACACACTTTAGTACAGTGCTTGAAACAGATATGTGGGGCATCCAGATCAACATCTGTAATGATGGAGACCAGACAGAAGTGCAAGCATTGAAAGGTACAGATACTGGGAGCAGAAGAAATTCATAGAGTAAGCAGTGAAAAAATCTAGGATTATAAAAAATGGAGGCAGCATTCTCTGCTGCTTTAGTGAGAGACCTTGAAGCACTGGGATTTGTCTTGCAAAGGCAGTGGTGGAAACACTGGCACTAGAGATATTTGAACAAAACATGAAAAAAACCTCTACTGAGAATGTGTGTGGGTATCAAATGAATGAGATGACCTTACATTTTTGGGGTTTTTTTCCATACCTCACTCTTTGGAAAACTTCCCACCCAAGGCATGACCAGATTATTTTTCATTGCCAGCTGGGACCTAATGATACCACTGAATCTGGACTGGGTACAAGGCAAAGCCTGAAATACTTCTTGAGTGATTTTCTCTATAATATACTCTGCATTTGCTCTTATTTTAATGTTTCTTCATTTCACTGCAGTAGAAAAAAAGCTATGAGAGAGTGCAGAATAATATAGGTCTAACACGAGGTGCATAGTAAAAAAAGAGAGCGAAGCATGAGTCCAAACTTTATCCAGGTCTTATTTACTTAACATTAACACTACTTTAACTTCTTTTCATTCCAGGTAACCTGAATCCAAACTCCACTATGAGCGATAAAAACAAACAATCAACCTGTGTGTTATCTTGATTGGGAAGGATTGTCTGGAGAACTAAAGACTGAATCACAAGCTGGAACAGTAATTTCTTGATTGATTTTGAACCTACAGCCATATCCTCATGCAGTGGTCTGTAAAGCCACTGCGGGTCCTGGATGCATCTGGCACCCCCAGCTAAAGCACATTCACTGTGTGATGAGCAGACTTTGGATAGCTGGTCCCTTAAATGAGGGTTAGTCATGAATGTATTAGTCCATATGTCTACGTGCACACATATTTTGTATACAAAAACAACTGTGATGACTGGTCTCAGAGCTTGCTCTGTGCCCAGAGAAATGCAGGAGATTTTCTGACTTGTGCTGCTACTTCGGTCTGTCTAGCTACAGACTTGAAATCACTGTGTTGCATTGTTTACTCTACTGTACTGCAAAACTGTATTGATCTGACTGGCTGTAAGGCTGAATCCAATTGAAGTGGCAAATTCTGCGTGAAATAAGGATGTTTACAAACAGCAGAGCAATCCTTTGTCCAAAAGGTGTCTTCCTGTAGATTCTTGTTGTCACTTGCCCATGCAGAAATGAGTGGTCTGGCAGAAGGGTTTAGCTAACAGTGGCCAACAGAGCATTATCAGAACTGTATCACATCATAAATGTAGCAGTCGAACAAAGTGATCTAGCAAGAATGTGGTAAAGAGAAAAAATGGAATATAGAGCAATATTAAACATACAGCTGAGACCAGGTCAGGAGAAGTGCCTGATAAGGGGCCTGGGCAGGATCTGGGAGCAATAACACACACTTCAGTGGCTGTTATGAAATCCTCGATGTTGCTAATTCAGCAATACTTTTACCATTCCTGGAGACTCAGTGATTAAGGAGCACGTCTTTGAGGGTTGAAAGGGGAAGCAGAAGAGGCATGCAAGCTTTTCAAATGTTCTTTTTTTTTTTCCTTAAGTTAACCTTTCCAAAATCTAAATCATGCTAAAATTGAGAGCTTTGATCCATAAGAAGCATTGTGTGCAATCAGACCAAAGGCCATCTGATCTGCTCTTCTGCCACTGAGAATAGCCTGTAACAGATGATCACAGAAGCATAAAATACAAGGCTTGCATATACAGAGGTCTTTCTCTGACACCATTTCAGCAGTCTATGGACTTTATCAGCTTTCTGTCAGTTCCTTCTGGACCTGGCCTTAACAAATGCGCTTAGTCCCTTTCTAAAAATCCTTTTTTCACTTTTGACCTCCAAAGTGTGCTGCAGTAACAAACCCTAAATTCATTGCATGGTGCAAAAAAGAACTGTTGTCAGGCTGTTTTAATGGTTTCCTTGATGATTTCCTCATAGCTACTACGGGATCTGACTGGCACTTCTGTCCTCTTGTTCACTATCCCTTTTCCAGTTCTCTACTCACTAACAGAGTGGATAAGTTTGTTTTTGTCTCTACAGATTGTTTTTGTCTCTACAGTGGGCAGATTGACATTTCACTCTGCTTTCTTGCCATTTAAATTACATACTCTGCTGTCATAAGTAAATCCTCTTGTGATACCTAAAAAAACTAGATTCTAGTTATTAGAAGACACCTGAAAACTAACATGCCTATGTGCCGAAAAAAAATTTAGACATCAGGAAAAACACAGGTTTTATTTTCTTTCTTTTTCTTTAGAGAAACCATCTGGGTTTTTAGCTGCACAACAAATACACAGCAAAGGCAGTTGATGCACCCCCAGCACAGAAGTAGCTGATCCAAAGACTCTCAGGTGCTGGGTTGCAGTAGAGGTTCTTACACTCAAACAGATGTCTGTAGCTGATGATAAAATGCAATTGATTCACTGATTAATTGCCTTCCCTTGAAGTATATTTAACTTGAATGGCAAGCAGGTCCATTTTACTCTATTTACCCTGCAGAATGTCTTGAGACGCTAAAATACCAAAGGTATTGTGCCCTCTGTTAAACATACTCATCCTCACTCCATGGGTTAAATGCTTGCTACTCCATATAATATTCTATGTAGCCTTCTGGGAATGAGCTGCAGTTTTACAGCTGGGTCTGTCAGCTCATATTATGAGAAGTGTTTCATAAAATCGTTCCTGGTAATGGGGGAAAAAAAGAGGTGTTGGAAATGACACCACCACTTGGATGTAGAAGTGATTTGATAGCTGAGTTATCCTGTTGGCTTCATGTGTGTAGCTCATGTGCCTAAAGTTACTCGCTGTGTTTCCAGGATTGTCAAAAGTGGTTTGATTTTGCCATAATTTGGTTACTCTCTAGACATTTGGGAGACTTTGTTTTTCTCTCCTTGTATTTATTTCACTTCATTAGCAAAGATCAGATATAAATTTATTAGGCTGATGTTGTTCTACTTTTTGTTCTGATAAGAACAGTGTCATCTGGTGCTTCCTTGTCCTCCCAGGCTTTTAAAATATTTATTTTTTTAATTGTGCAATAGGTTAATTAACTAATTAGCACCATGTTGATATATATGGTCAGGTTTTCCAGGAAGTCCTTTATCTCCCTGTTGCTTCATTTTGGGTGAAGTGACTTAACAAATAGTCCAAGAGGCTGATTTCACTTGCCCCTCCTTTCCTTCTGGCATTAAAGCGTTTTACTTTCTCTTCCGTATGGTGGATGTCAGAGCTCTTCTCTTTAACCTGTCAACTAATAAGATGTCCTCTCCAGAGAATGTCTCTCATCTGTTTGTCTTTGTTGCCTCACCAGTTCCTGAAAGGTAATGTTCACTTGCTTTCAAATTCTTTCCATGGAAGTCAGTCTCATGCCTTGACTCCAGGGGCTAGTAGAATTCCTTAGGCTTATCACGCGCTGCTTAATTACTTAATTTGAGAGAACAAACTTGCTTTTTTGCATGATATAAATCTGCTCCTTAAACTCAGCATGACTCTGAGGATGCACACAGCCTTGTTGATCCAGAGTGGAGGTTTCAGGCTCTGGTGGAACTAGTTCTTCCCTGAAGATAAAATCTGCTGCACTTGGGCTATTTACCTGCTCCTATGGCAACAGAAGTGAATCTGGGTGAGGTGACCACATTTATTTTGACTAGTTTTTGCTAATTGTGGTTCTTGATGAGTGCTAGAAACCTGAGGCTGTGACCTGTAAAATGAACCTTTCCTGCTCTCCAGATAAAATGTGGTTGATGGTGCAGGGGGTCACAGGGGCAAAGAGCAGTACTTAGGAATTGTGTTGGAAGTCTGCCAGCAGAGGCTGAAGGTACAGCAGTCTTCAAATAAGACGTCCTTTGGTGCTTGCCCAAGATGGCCCTTCATGTAATCAATAGTCACCAACCTTCCGAGGGGATGGGAAAGATGGGAATTGTTGTTGTGTTGCTACTCAGAAAAGCCAGATTAGCTCTTTTTGGCATCTCTATCCTGACCCTGTACAATCCCAAGAGGACGCTTGTCCTCTGGATCTCGCTCCCTCGTTGGCTGATCTGTGTGGAGCACTGTGGGGCCTACAGCTGTGGTCCTGGTTTTGGACAAAGTAAGGAAACTGGGGCTCACGGCTCTCTCTGGCCTGCAGTGGCGAGTGGTTCAGAAAGAGCCACTTGGCTGAATGTGTGCCTTCTGTGTTTCTTTTGGTATGCGTTTGTATATTTAATGTATACGTGTCCAGTTAATTATGTGGGAGACCTTTTCTAAGTCAAACAAATAAACTCTTTACTGTGTTACATTTAGATACTGTGTTCATGGTGTCACTTGTAATTTCTCTGCTACAATTCCTGGGTTGGGGGCATTTTTCTCATTTATTTGTCAAGAACCTGTCTGGATGAGAGCAGGTTTCTGTGTAACTGGTGAACTTCTTTGGTCAATGTTTGGTGGTATTTATTAAAACAAGTGTGGGCAGCTAAGTTCTCCACAAGTACAGTGTTTTGTGGCTTTGAGTACCTTAAGAGAGGCTTATTCATTCCTGCCTACTCACTGCTGGAGTAGGCTGCAGAAGGTGTCCACTTTAGTTGTTTGGGGCTATTTTTTTATTTTTTTATTACTTTGCAGCTGAAATGTATCTTGCTGCAGCTATAAATGCATCTGACAAAGTGCCACCTTGCTTTTCCCTTCCATCTTTCTTATATAATTTGTACCCATCAGCAATGACATTTAATTTATGAAACTGAGTCCCTGTGCTACATTTCAGTTTTACCTGGTATAATGTAATCCTTGACATTTAAGTAACTCGCAAGCTCTTGTTTTCCATGCTCCCTTTGTTTGCGTGTACAAAAGCCTGTTTTAAAATTCCTGACCATGTTTCAGAATAAATCCAGCCTCTATTTTACTTTTGGGCATTAGGGTACATAAAAAAGTATTTGCAGTAAACAAAATCTTCATCTTTCAGTGTTTAAAATCCATGTAGCAATTGCATGTGTACAGTTTAAGAGGAGTCTATCTAATCCAAGCTTGTTTCACAGGGTATCTCAGGACTCTGTAGATCCTGAGCTTCTTTCTTTATAGCAATAGCACCACCATGACTTTCTGCCTTTTCTTTTTCTGCTTTAGGGAGATTCTCCAAGAAAGAAAGATAAGATTGTCCTTTCCCTCATTTCCCTACTACTTTAATATTACTAGTTTCTAGTTTCTTGACACTTTTGTCTGTGCTCTTGCAAAATCAGGGAGCAGTCCAGGATTGAATGACCTCTTTGTGTCTCTAGAACTTATGTCCCCTGTCCTCAGCCTGCTGAAGAAATGCAAATTTGGAAATCCTCATTAATAAGCAAGGCTTAAGAAAAGCAGTCAGTGACTGTTGTGACCATCTTGGAAAAGAAGCCTATGGATGTAGATGAAATGGTAAAGCCTTTATGCCTGTAGCAAGGCTGGCACAGGTTTACCTAACTCTTCGCACAACACGCATTTCTCATCTTTCTTGCAAGTCTGGGCATGTGTGCTTGGGGAGTTAGGTTACAGAAAACCACAGCATGACATACAGCACTCAGCATCCAAATGTGGGCAAATTTGCAGCGCTTTTCAGCAAGATAAAGAAGTAAGAGAGTAGGTGGAAGTGTCTGCACAAGAACTTAGGGGCACAGTAGCTGCTGTATCCTAAACTCATCACATAATGTGTTAATGTCTTGAGTTTTGGAGATGTTTCTAATTCTACTCCTTTCTCCCTTTCCAGACTATCTGTCTGCAGTATCAACTTCTGCCTTTCATCTGACTTGTCAGGTTTTATTTTCTTTTTCTAAAACTTTAGAAATGTCACTGGTAGGAGAACTGTAGGCATAAAACAGCTCTCCTGCCTGCCTTTGGTAGAAAGCAGCAACTTCTAGATGACAGAGAGTGCTGAAAGCAATGATTTTATAAACACTGGGCAATTTGTTTATAGGGGCTGAAATTTCACTGGACATGTGAAATTGCACATAACCAGGAAAACACAACCAAAAGAATTTGTGCAGAAAGCATAGAGGCAAAATACAGCATTTGCATAATGCGGACTGTGACTATTACAGAGAGCTTGAAACCTAGACCATAAGAAATGAGAGCTGATTTCAGTGCATTTATATCCAGTAGCAACAGGGGAGGATCAGGGAGGTCAGGTTTAAGATATTTCCATTTGTGAGTATTGACCCTGTTTAGGGGGGGGGGCTTTGTATTTTTACTTTATTTAAAGCAAAAGAGCTTCTGAGTTGCAAATTTCCAATGTGTAAGAAAGAAAAGTATGTTGCACCAGTGGGCTGTGGACTGATCAGCATTTTGCATGGGCTTGGGGGTGGATTTGACACATGCCTGCTGTATGTTGAATGAACACCCAGTTTCTTCAGCTATTTGATTTCCCAGACTGGAGTGGCTTTTCGAGCAAGGATATTGCTCCTGTAACCAGACCAGCAGCCAGTTGATTGCAGGAAGCAGCACTAATACCAAGATGCTACTGTGGTACTTTTGTTTAAAAGTGCCCAAAGCAGTACTCCTAGCCCAAGGGGTAAGACATATGAGCTACATGTGCATGAGTACACGGGGTAACAAAGGATTAGGAACATGTCTGTGAGATCTGGTTGCTGGAACACATTGGATTATGTTTCTCCTGAGCTGGCTACAGACTCATGGCAGCATGGAGAATGGGGAAAAAAGACTGAGCACGCAGGACAGCAAGCTGCCTACTTCAGAGCAGGATCCCACACCAAAGAAAGAATTTGGAAGAACACCAAGCATTAGAAACAAAAGCTATGTATTTCACACCATCAGCATGTGTGGAATAGGAATGTCAGTTGTCTATGACAGCAGAGTTGCAGCAGCACAGGTCTGGGGTTTTTCACACTTGGGATTGTGAGGAACATAAATGTTCTAGCTGAGGGTTTATAGAGACAAACCCTTGTGTCTGAGGTGTCCCCCTAGGATGCAAGAAAAAGTGCTGCTGCTTGGTCATAAAGGGCAGAACCCTATTTGTCCCACTTGAGTTGTTTGGTGGGTGTTGTGGTTAAGAAACAGCACAGCAGGGGCTATTTTATTGTTGCTATGCTCTGGCTTTTCTGAAACTTCACTACTAGAGGAAAGAATAAAGAACTTCCAGGTACCTGGGATGAAACATTTTTTGGAGGGGATGCTTCCAAAAAGAAAGATTATTTTTTTTAAAAAGCTAGTTCCCTGAGAAGTTACAACATATTTGGTGAAACTATGTGAAATCTTAACCTGTAGGTGCTAGACAACCTTAGGAAAAGGGCACTTACTTCAAGTGTTTGAAAAGAAAAGCTATTTAAACTTTGAAGGAGCTATTGGTTTTATTGTTGCAATATTTATGATCCTCTCTTTATAGGTTATGCAACCATTTCCTTAGTTATCCTTAATCTCCTACCAGAAAATCTTTCCCTTGGCTGACAGTCCCCTTGTGCTGAGCACTTGCACTACAGAAACAGAAAACAGCAAATCTAAACACAGCATGATCATCTATAGCTGCCTTGCTAAGTGCACAACACATCTGCAGAAGGATCAATTGCTCTGATTTAGCATGGCCATTAGTGACATTTTGCCACTGAAAGGAAGAAAATCTCTCTGTTTAGTGTCCTGAGGTATAACAGCAATAATCATAGACATTAGAAATGGGAAAGGTCATTAGGTCACCTAGTCCATTGCCTCAATACAATGCAAGGCAATTCACCAATATAACTTTTCTAGGACTTGGTAAATTATGCTACCACTCGTTTGATGTTCTTCTTCAAAGTCTAACAAATCTCATAGGAAGGAAGTTTAAAAAAAAAAACGTTTTGGAGAGCTACAGTAGGCAGATGTTCTGATGGGCATTGCATTGAAATAATGACCCATCTCCTAGCTTATAAAAGCACCTGCCACTGCCCTTTTACAATGAGGACACTGTAATATATTCACTTCCTTTGTTCTGTACTTATGACTGCACCATTTCAACAAATCAGAGTTTTCTGGAAGGAAAAGTTGGGATGTTCTCTACCGGTTTTGCACCAAATTCTACACCAGTTTTAAAGATGTTGATTCAGCCACAGAGCTAAAGTTATGCTTCTGCAAAGCCATATTAATTTCCCTTGACACTTAACCCAGTGGGGTTACTCTGGATTTAAACCAGAGTTACTGACAACCCAGTATGACCAACAGCTTCCTCTTTGCATCCAAGGAGACAGACTCACAAGAACAAAGAGAGAGACAGACAAGCACAGGCGCCAGCTACAGATGCTGCACCCTGCAGCCAAAATGAGGGTGTTGTTCCAGGCAGGTTCCATCTTGTTTCAAAATCTTCCACGTAAGTACTGCTTTGTAGAAGTAATTGGGAATTCACCCATGCACAGCAGTGTTGTTAACATGAGGACACCCTTGGAAATGCTGGAGGGTGTTTGCATTGAATATTGCTGCAAAAGCAATTGCTGCAACAGAAAGTCTTCTGGGGGAGTTGGGATCCCTCAATAAACACAGTCTCCCTGTCTTCTTAAACACCTTTCTGGTCTGGAATATCTTGGAAAAGAAGCTTAAACGTGTATTTACCTTGCTCTTTGAGCATTAGCACTACCCTGTGGAAGGTTACAACAGACACCAGGCTGTGTTAGGCTCTGTAAGATCCTCAGTGACAATAAGCAATCCAGCAGCAGAAATTAAGTGTGGTATAAGCAGAGGAAGAAAACACTAGAACTGAGCTGCTGAGGGCCCTTAAGAGGGAACACACTTTCTTTTTAGCAAAGTCTTTGAATCTAGAACTGCAGTCATAAAAGAACATTTTACTCCTTTTCAGGAAAAAAAAAGAAAGCTAGCCTCAATATAATGATGACTTCCCTCTACTATCCAAAAGTCTCTTTAGGGCAAGACTAGAAGAAAACCCCTGTGACTTTCTGAAGTGAGGAAGAAAGAACCTGGTGTTTTTCGAAGGGCCATTTGTGCTTGATGAAATCCACTGGAATTTTGATCACCTTTCCTTCCTGATGCAAAAAGAAAATTGGACAGCAGACCAAATACTGTTGTAGCTCCTGAGAAAATGCATCTTCTTTTCTCCAGTGGTGCCTGCACACAATTTATCAGTGCGTCCAAAAAGATCATCTCCCAGTGCCAGGAGGTCCTGTAGCTGTTCCCAGGTGTGATCCTGAGGGCTTTGCCCACACACCTTGAACTCCCAGCAACTGATCCCGTGGCAGATTTCCCTTGAGGAGGTGACACAGGAGGCCGTACTCACAAACCTGGTTGACTTTGCTGCTAACTGTTGCAGAAGCAGAGCTGGGACAGTGAGTGAGTCGCGGGGTTTCCCAGTAATCAGCTTTGAGTAGTAAAGAAAAAAGAGCTCGGCTCACCCAGCCTGGCTGCTCTTTGTTCCCGAGCTGCTGGAGGCAAAATCACGGGAACGGCTCTTGCCGCCTTCCTCAGGGTTCACACCGCCTCACACAGGGTGACCCTGGGCTGTTTTACTTCACAGCTCTTCCTCCTGGCCCTCGCACTCCGCTGCTGTCACCATGTCCCTTCTGCCTCCCCACGCAGCTCTCTCTGCAGGGTCCTGGCCAGGGTCACCCTGCAGCTGATGGGGGCGAGCAGAAGAGCGCAGCTCCTGAGAGCTCCGTGTGAGGACAAAACACGCCCTTCTGCACTCAGTGCTGGCCCGCCACCCGAGAAACCTCCCTAACAGCTTCCCACTCCCTGCCACATTAAGATCCCCACATTTTCCCCACCATCACCTTCATTCTGTAACCACATTTTTCGACCAACCTCAGTTTTATGTTGTCATTCAGCAGGTTTTTTCATCTATCTGTCTTACTGATGATGCTCCCTTCCAGAATTACTGCTTTCTGCCCTTGGGTCCTGCCACCCTGGACTCTGGCCCTTTTGCAAGTGTCAGCAGAATATCCAGTTAAAACTCAGATATGCGTGGGGTTTCTGGTGACTTTTTTGTTGTTTTGGTTTTTATAAAAATGTAACCGTATGCTTCTCCATGCAACACTGGTTTTGGAAACTTTGGGAAGAAAGCCATGGAGGGGGAATAATACAACTGCTTTCCAGAGAGTATGAGAGTACAAATAGTCATACTGCATCTTTAAATTCCTAATCAAAACTTATAGTAACTTTTGTGTTTTGGAGGTTGGTTTTTTTTGGGGTTTTTTTTGTTTTTCTTTTTTGCCTGGGCTGCGTGGAGGAGTCACAATTTTCCACATATTAGGAAAGGAAACTTTATTTTTCCTTTATTTTATTTTCTGCCCTGCATTCTGCACAGTCCATTGCCCCACCCCACAGTAACTGTTCAGTCTGTCCCCTGTTCTGCAGGTGCCATCCTTGTTTCCTCATCTGCTTTTCTGGCCGAGCATTATTCCTGCTCACTGTCCGTGTCCATCTCACCAGACCAAAGAAAGACAGACGCTTTGGCATTGGTATTGCTTTCAGTGCTGCTGACAAGTGCAGACAGAACTGTGCTTTTCTACTATGCATAGTTTCACTTCCAGACTAAGGAGAAATGGCAGCCACTCTGCTTCCTTTGATTTCATTAATAATAAAGGACAACAGGAGCCCTTTTCAATGAGGAAAAAGCTCGAGTTAAAAAACTAAACAGCATACTCAATTAATTTAGAACCACAGCAAAGCCTTGGAAAGCTGCCATCTTAAATTACTACACAGATACAACTCACAGAAAATAATAATAATTTAAGAAACAAAAAATAATCCCGTGGTCTTGCTGTCCTAATAAGAGTTTGCTATAGAAGGACAGGTGGGAGCTTTCCCAGCATCAGTATTGATCATACGTGTGTGATATTTCCCAAGAACAAGGGCATATTTATGTAGCGTAAGGAAGGAACTGGCAGGAATGTGCCCAGCCCTCTTTCTTCCTCAAAACCTGATTTTTCTGTTGGGAGGGAGCTGGGTGGCATAAATGGGTACACAAATGATGTTATATCTGCTTTCACCTACCTATACTTCAGTTTCTATTTAGATTCAGCTAAAGAGGACTCAAAACAGTTTTGCACAGGCCGCTACTGGTATTGAATATCATAGCTCCAACCAAGTTGGTGGAATGGGAATGTTAAAAGTTAATTAAAATCTTGTCTGAAGAATTGCACTACTTCTAGCCTCAGCATAACTGCTAGCTGATAACTCCTATATGCATGCTGGTTCACTCTCAGGACTAAACATAGTAGAAAAAAAATGGCAAAAAAGAGACTGTGTAAAAGACTACAATATTTTTCAAACCATTTTCCTAATTGTCTGTTTTTTTCATTATAAAACCTCCATGTTAGCATTGTTTTGCTGAAAATAGCTGTATTTAAAATAGCTTCAAATAATGTTAATGAAGCATTGTTTTAATTTTGCCTCCAGGAAAAACAAAACTAAGTAGTATTATGAATTATTCTCTATTTAAAACCACTGCCATCCTATTAACAATTTTTTCCCTTTAGCTGTGGGCTGACAAAATTCTTTCTCCCTTTTCCTTCCAACAATATAATGTGAGCATGACAGCACAACAAATTGAAACTTCTGCTAAGCACTTTGCCCAAGATGTACATAAACTGCTCTTGTTTCTATTGCAGCTGCATGTCTTTCCTGGGCATGATACATAAAAATAGGCAATGTCAAAATAAGCCTACTATATTAAGAACAGTTAGAGATGTGGAGGTGTCTGACTGGGACTTCAAGCTCAGGTCCTGAGCACTTACAGTCATTAAAGATATTTTTACGGATTTTTGTAAAGCAAGAATGTTAGCACTAATCACGTGACCAACACACAAATTTGAAAATTACATCTGACATATCCCTAATTTCCTCTTGCCATTTAACTTAATTCTAGTATTCATTACTTTCTTTTCCCTGAAATTGCTCTTTTGTGTTTCTTCTTCACTATGGGTGGCTTAGAAAGGAAAAAATAATTGTGTTGAAATCTGCTCTTCTCTATTTTAAACACAAATTCTTTTTTTCTATCCTGATTTTTACAGCTCCCAGGCATACGAAGTATTACTTCCTCTCTTTTGCTTGTTCCCTGAAAAGTTTTATGAAGGATGCACAAGAATGGCTGAGAAAATTTCTCACCACTCTATTGAAGGAAATAGGAAATGCTGAATCCTTAGCATGTGTCTCTGCTGAAATTAATTATTAGAATAAATATTTTTAGATATAGATAATTGCTATTTAAACAAGATCAAAATATTTGTAAATATTTATGTTTTATTGCCCTCGTATATTGATGCCATATGCCTGCTGAAACTTCCCTGAAGTCTTCTAGGAAAAGGATGGATTAAAAACCAACTTCCAGGGGAAAGATGTAAGAAAGAAAATAATCTAATCAGTCTGTGTTTCTATAAAACAAGAGCACATCAATTCTTTTATCACTTTTTCTATGAATCATCTTTTAAACAATGGCAATCTGCTTTGTCAATGCTGCCTGCATTTTAGACACAGATAAAGTACAGAATTGTACCACATGTTAAATGTTACCTTCCACATAAAACACTTAAACATAGGACACCATAAAGAGCATCAGCACACACTTGACTGTGGCTTTCCAAAATGTAACCTTTCTCTTAATCAATATGCAGGTAAGTAGTTGGCTCCTTTCTGTGTCCAAGACAACTGCTGCTTAGGGCATCCAAAGCAGAAAAACAGGCAGGGTTAGCAAAGACCTTTTCTAAAAATAACAGTAGTTTTTAGTGACTGAATAGCCAGAGTTCATTCAGATACATTGATTTAAAAACCTAGCAACGTCATGTCATGGCACTTTTAGAAATAATAAACCAGAGTCAAAACCCCTGACTACAAATTCCAAATATCAAAGATGTTTCTAAACTCTTGTCCTCTCTCATTCCTGCGCCCAGAATTGTCCCAAGCTGGCAGCACTCTGCTTGTTTAGAGAAGTACCTTCATGCAGGCTTTTTCTAGACTGTATCCCTGTCAGACACAGTATAACAAACTTAAGAAGAATAAAAATAAACTTAAAAAAGAAGAGGTGATGTACTTTCATAACCTAAGAGTCAAAAGGCTGTGGAACTGACCCCAACTCTGAAGTCTGTCTCTCTGGCTACAGTCTGTGTGAGGTTTGATACTTGGGATGTCTGCAGGCAAAGTCCCAGCCTGTTTCTGCGGAAGCCATACTGCAGTGAGGCCACTTCCCAAAGCTATAATGGTTTTTCTCATCACTTCTCTATCAGAAAGGAAAGACTTTCACCCCAAAGAAACCCAACCTTTCCCAGCACCTGGAAAGGCACCACAGTGGTAGTGTAATACTGACACCCAGTGGACGAAAAAATGCAATGTCACTGTCCAACTTGGTCCCATTTCTGGATAGGATTGGTAGTGGGGAGGTATGAAAAAAACAGGAAGAACTATTTTGGTCCTAAGCATTTGGACTTCATGAGAACCAGAACCTGTTTAGGGGCTGTGATTCCTTCCAAATCCAGGTGAACCTGGGTGGGAGCTCTTGAGTCATCCATTATAGCTTCAGACAAACCAACAAAATCTGCTTGCTTTTTACGGTTCAAATTTGTTTTATAGTGTGAAACTACAGGTACAATGGAGAGTGGTATCTTATCCTGCTCCAAAATGAAAATATCTCGTTCCCTAGGCTTATGCAAAATAAATCATATCCCTTCACCTGCTACATGTACACCATAACCCTGAGCAAAACATAGGAAGGAACACCCACAAAAGAACACCAATAAGTGGAAAGAAAATTTAAAGAGGGAAATTATTTCATTATTTTTTTACTTATGGCAAAGACAAGGTCAGCATCTTGGACAGATCATTCTCTCCCAAAGCTTGCAACCTGTACTCTTGGTTTATTAGTGATTTCTGCTTACAACATGAAAAATACATCTGTATTTTTCAGTTCCCACACATCGAATAAACAAAAAGAGGCAAAGCGCATCGAAAAGTTGTATTACTAATTCATATTGATTTATACAGAGCCTTTTGTATTCCTTACAGCACCACAGTAACAAGTATGTGCATATCCAGTATGAAATCTTATTCATATTAATGGGGCTCTTTTCCCACCAATCAATGTAAAAATCAATTACCATTACTGAATGGAGAAGCCATCAAAAGATTGACTGCTCTTTACTGACTTGTGTAACTTGATTTTGCGGGGATCTTGTCTGCTGTCTGTGCCACCAGCACCCGTGGCTTTGCTGTGCTGACAGCTGTCCCTCCTGCTGGTGACTAGCCTACGAAGGGCTCTGTGGCTCTTCCAAGGTCATGTTTTCATCGAATACCCACAGACCTGTTCACTACGGTGACAGGCACATCACATCTCTAGAGTTCTCTGTTCAGCTGCTCTACGGCTCTGCTAATCAGGTTGTAACAGGATTCTCTCGGGGAGAGCAAATGGAAATACTGCACTGGCTTGCAGCCCTGGGCGAGGTCGGGAAGTGACATTAATGAACATCAGCCTTCAAATATACTGGAGAATAAGGAGAATGAGACCAAGCATAGATATTAGGTACAAAGAGAACCTCTTGTTCCCAGTTTATCTTCCACATAATTCTGTTATCCGTGTATTCCCCTCATTGCTTTCTGTGTCAGTTTTGGAGACTTCAATGCTCCTCCGGCCCTGCTCTTCTGCTATGCTAATCCTTTGGGCCATCCAGGTCCTGCTGATGTACCTGCACTTTATCCTTCCCGTTCTGCGATGCAGCAGCGCTGCCCCTCACCTGCTCTGCTAACGCTGCTCATCCCGGCCTTCACACCACCTCCCCGGAAAGCGTCCCCGGGCCCGCTCCTGCCTCAGCCGACCACGGACCACCCCCACAGCCCCGCTTCTGGCCCGGCACACTCCCAGATAATGAAGATCAGCGTGTATTTGTAACGATTACATTTAGGAATGACGCCAGGGTCACCGCAAATCGCTTTTTCACAAGTTTTCCCTGCCGCGGGCCCCGTCACGTGCGCAGCTGCCCGGGCCACGTGGGGCGCGGCCGACACGCGCCATCGCCCCACCCAAAGCGCGCCCTCAAAGAAGATTGACAGTGAAATTAACCAATCAAAGGCAGGACCTTGCCTTTCCCCGCCCCCCAGCCCACGGTTGCTGTGTCATCCGGCGGGTGACATCGGGGGGCGGTCGCCGGTTGGCTGCGCAGGCGTCGGCTTACGGCCAATGAGCTTCGCGAGCTGAACGACTGACACCTATCCTGCCCAATAGCTGCCTCGCGTGCACGTGGGGGGTGGGACGAAGCGGAGATGTCGCTGGGGACGGCGGGCAGTGTGGCGTTGGTGCTGTGCGGCGGCGCCGCTGAGCAGCCATAGCCGCTATCGCCTATGCCCATCACGGCCCCCCGTCCATGCGGCCGGCAAATGAGTGCACAAACTGACGTAACCTCGCCTCGGCTGAGGAGGGTCCGCGGGGCCACCGAGGAGCGCGGCTCGGTGGGCGGGTGTCCGCGCTGTTACGGTGTAACAGATAACATTCCTTCTCTAATGGAGTCGGAGGGTGCGACCCACAGACCAAGCCGTCGGGCGGAAGGGCGGGACAAGTAGAAGCGGGCGAGCGAGTGCCCCATTTAAGGGGCAAATCTCGCAGACAACTGGCAGAGGAAGAAGGGGCGGTAGCCAGTGAGGGATGTGAAGGGGGGCAACGTTAACCGGTGACAGCCAGCAAATGCAGCCAATTAGTGAGCGTGTAGTGATGCGACGGCCCAATCAAAGGCGCCAAGAGGCGGCGCTCCGCTCTGATTGACGTGCTTGCTGGCTAATGGGCGGAGAGATCCCCTAGACTCTTCCCAATGGGCACCGTGAAGGGGCGGAAAGGGGAGCGGAAGGAGAAGACGAGCAGGCAGAACCACCAATCAGCGTGAGGGTCGGCGGGGCGCCGTCCAATGGGCGGTGCGAGGGGCGGTGCGGGGGCGTGTCCCGGTGTGTTTGGGTTCGTGCTCCTCGGGGGAGGGAGAGACGGCGGCGAGGAAAGTTTGGTTTTGGTTTTTTTTTTTTTTCCCCCCCCGGTGGTGTTTTTTTGGCGGGGCCGGCGGAGGGGGGGGACGCTTTTCGCAGCTTCTTCGCCTTTCGCTTCCTGGGGTTCGTGTTTCCCGGGCGGGCGGAGCCGCCCCCGGCACTGAGAAGAACGGGGGCTCAGCGCACCGCGGCGGCGCCTCGGCGGTGAGTGCGGGACGGGCCCCCCACCTATCCCCCATCCCCGCTCCCAGCTCCCGCCGCGGGGACTCCCTGGGAGCCCTTCCCGCCCTGCGGACCCTCGCGCCGCCTCTGAGGGGCCTCTGGCGCCGGGCCGCGGTGCCGCGGGGCGGGGGAGGGACGGGGGGCCGGGCCGGCGGGAGGGGCCCCGAGCGGCGGCGGCTCAAGGGCGCTGCCCCGGCGGTGGCGGAGCAGCCGCTGCTCCCGCCCCGACCCCGCCGAGTGCCTGTCCCGGGGCACAGCCGGGCGAGCGCTGCCCCCTCCTCGCCTCACGTGTGGCCGCCGCTCGCCGTCCTCTCCGGCTCCACACAGGGCCCCGGGGAAGAGCCGCCCGCCCGCCAGGTCACCCAGGCCGGGCAGGAGGTATAGCGGCGGCAAGACTCCGAGGAGCCCTTGTGTGGATGGGGGGAAAAAAGTGCTGTAGTGTGGGGACAGAACCGAGGTTGCGTTGGTACCACTGCAAACCGCGCTGGATGAGTGGAAGGCAATGCGGGTTAAAATGTGTGTGTGTATATGTGATGGGCGGGCGGGAAGAGTGACCGTGTTCAGAGGTGTTTCCCAGAGGGGAAGAAAAGTTTCCCCAGCTGTTTGTAGCAAAATGAGTGAATGTTTGTTTCTGGAGACGCTTCGCTGGCTGTGGATAAGCGCTGCTTGCAGCGTGGTATCTTGCAAGCTCAGATCTGCTTTATGAAAGTGCATGTAGGAGGATCTACTACAGCATACAGCTGAGGCTTGTTGAATAAACCGAAGACTCAGCAAAGTGTTTTCCTAGCTAAAGTAGAGATGATTACTGCTGTAAACAGTACTTGTTTTTCCGTGGTAACGTTTCGCTACCCTCGTGAACATTTGTTAAAATACCTCTTTGTAAAGTTAACTTTCATTTTGTTGTTTTTACAATCCATTAATTACTATTTTTAAATCATGAGTTGCTAGAGTTCAGTGTCACCTTTACAACCTCTAGAAAACCTGACTTTTCCTGCGAAATAGTAGGTTAGTCCTTGGGGATTGTACAGCTCTGTATTTGAAAGGTCTGTTTTACCTAGTGTTTTCCAGTAATATTGCTATCCAGATGAATGGATTTTGGAAATTAGTTCCTGCTACAAGTGTTGTAGAGGTGATAACTTCGATTCATAGGGTTATTAAATATGTGCAGAAGTTGAAACAGCTTTGTAGGTAGTTTTTCCAGACTGAAGTTGCTCAGCAATGCCCTCCTCTCCTGTGGTGACTGAGGGTGCAGATTCCTTGGAATGCTCGCTGTTGAGATGTGATTAAATGCTCTCATCTGCTGCATTACCCAAGGCCCCGAATTAAAATATGATCTCCAGTTTTTCTACGTGAGCCATGGTTATTGCAGGGTCTGCTGGGTAGATGTATTTTGTGGGAAGGGGTTTGCAGGTTCAACTTTTCACCTGAGTTAGTTGAGTTGCAGCTGTAACTAGACAATTCATCAGCGAAGAAATCGCCCTGCAAAAAGTTAAGACTGGAGATGGGGGAAGGGAGCCCAGAGAGGTATAACCTACTGTGAGGTTTTGGGGCAGTAAGGTACAGGCAGATCTATCTTAATAGAGAGTAGGTAAGGTCATCATTTTACATTTATCTTGTTTAGCAATACTGCATGTGTGCTGATGGGCAAAATTGAATTATTGGAATGCTTAAAAGGAATCACCTGAATCCTGTAATACAGAAGTCCTGGTAAAAATAATAATCAAGTCTGTGTCTCTTGATTAGGCAGACTTTTGAATTAATGCATTACTCCAGTTTCTGTATACCTGCAAATTTAGCTAGAGATCTACACTTTCATTTAAACAATAAGTTCAAGCGTTTGGACATAAAAGTCTTGACAAAGCTTAATCTTCAGAGTTTGTGTGATTGAATAGTCCAATAAAACATTTAGGTTGAGTGTGTGTCATGGCTTTGCTTGGTGATGCTTATTTCATCATTAAAACTTGATGTTGGAGGATGACTTCAGAGGAGGAAGCTTCAGGAGAGAATTTTGCATAGCTCTGAGGTAGTGTATTTTACCTTAGATCCACCTCCTATCACAGCAAGTAAGAAATTCGAAATTAATTTTTTTTTGCAGAAGTAATGCATAATAAAAATCATATGTAGTGATAGCTGCATCTAGAACAGTGGGATGAATAGCTGCATCCAGAATGATGGAAAGAATCGAAGGACTGCTTTAAAATTAGTAATTTGAAAATATGTTCAAATGGGGTTTGTTCTCCTGGGTTTTTGAGTGATTTTTTTTTCCCCTCCAATAAAGCTGGTGTATTTCTGCTCACAGAAGAAATTGGATTTACAATTAAGCAGTACGAACTGGAGATCATAGAATAAGTCTAAGAAGCTTAGTTATTGACTTGAATGAGTTTATTAATAGTCTGCTTAATGGTTTGGTTCCTCTATTCTCCATTTTCTGCAAAATGCTTGGATGCAGAGTCTGTTCTAGTCACTTATTGCCATTATTGTGTTTATTTTCTTGGAAATCTTTTTATACATAGGTATTGTCTGCTTTGTGCAGTAATAACAACGGACAGTCATTTTCCAGTTTCTTTGCAATGGCTTTCCTCAGTCATTGCTCGTAGTGCTGCTCTTAGATACACAAATTCTGCGATACTTCTACCCACAGCGTACCTAACATCTTGCAGCTATTCACATCTTTATCATTAGTTTTTGTTTTTCACTCAGCTTTAACCTGTGTATAATTTGAGTCAGTAGATGTGTTTTTGTGAAGAACTGGCATTGTTTTCACAGGATAAATTAAGCGTGTTTATCACAGAAATAAAGGAGGGAAGTACCTGATACTAGCACATATGTACCACTGGTTTTCTTTGAAGCTGAAGGTTTTCTGTCACGTCAGTGCTTATAAAATGTATTTGCTCTGGATTTGCTTGTAATGATCTGTTTCTTGCGTTTTCAGAAATTTTAATCATGAAATGTTTCACTGTCTTAGGGAAAGAATAGCAAAGGAATGTCAGGCTTCAGTTCTAATTGCAAGAACCTAGCACAGAGATGTTGAGCAAACAGTAACATGCATTTCTAATAGTTTGACCAGTTGTGGTAGAAAAATACATATATTCTTGCTAACAGACTTCCTTAGTTTAGCATTTACTGTGTTTCTCCATTTTCAGATAAAACATATATGCTAAGGTTGCAGCAAACAGAGTGTGGAATATGGACTGAAGAATTCATGTCAGTCTCTTGTGAATCCAAACTAAACTTCTGGCTACTATCTGCTAATAAAAATAGGGGCACTTTTTGGTACTTGGACCAGCTGTCACTGTCAGACAAGTTGTTGCCTGCTGGTATTTCTGCTTGCGAGGTGACAGAGGTGACTGGGGTGAGAGTAATCAGGATATTCTGATTGCTGTTCCCTGTCCCTTCAGCGGATAGTAAAACTCTTATACGTCCTTACATTTCTCTTCTGTTCATGCCTTCTTTGTGTTGCACTTCTACTCATTATTTTTTATTTCTTCAGAGAAGTAAACATGCTTTGCTGCAAAGCGTTGGTGTCACTTATTTTTTCTCCTTCAGAGCAGTAGGCAGTGAGAACATTAAATTTATTTTCTCCCTTTGCCTTCTTATAGTGGTTAGAGGGAGAGGGTGTTTTTGCACTTATGGTTTGCATCATGTTGTAGGGGAATGTTCTGAGGTTTTTAAGTTTTCATCAGTGTAAGGGTTGTGGTTGGAGTTTGGATGTTCTCCGTGTTTACCATGTAGTGAGCTATGGAGATGACCTTTTCCAGTTTCAGCTAGTCAGTACGGATTGCATTTCTGGGCCCTGCCAGCTTTAGTAGTTCTGAAATTGGATATCGTGCATGTATTTCCTGATTTAATATCTGTGGATTAGAAAAAACACAATAGTTCCTCTGTGAGAAAATCTGGGAAGCAAGTTAATGTTCTATCCGAGACTTGCACTGTTTAAATTTTTTAAAATATCTACTTAAAAAAGTAGAATGGATCTGAAAGCAGCTCTTAGCCAGTTTAGCTTTTAAGTCTGTGGAGCAGCATCCTGCTTGTCAGGAGAAATGGGAGATATCAGAAGGCAGCACTTGTGCTGTGTGCTACAGGATACTGGTCAGAATAAATGTGTGAAAAATAACCTGGAAGTTGATATATTTTGACCATGTTACACAGAAGATGGGAAGCTGGAAAGCTAATTAGCGGATGAAAGGATAAGAAGCAAAGTTGCAAAACAAAGAGTTGATAATTTTAGATAGCTTGACAGAGGATTAGTCAAAAGGTGATACAATAATATCATGTTGCTTGTGTGAGGGGAAGTCCTCTAATCCATCTAAATGAGTAATGAAGTAAAAGTCATTGGTGTTTTTACTTCTATTTAATTTTTATAATTTTATCATGACTCTTGATAGTGTCATAAAAAGTGCTATAAAGAAAAACAGCCTGGCAGAGCTTTTCAGTAGTGTATTGGGGTTTTTATTAGTAAAGTCTCTTCTGTAACAGGAGAGATATGTGCCCTTTGATCTGGTAGTAGTCTACAAAGAACATAGTTTTTGCGAATATTGTTGACTTTCTTCTGCTAAGTTTGAAGGTTTTTCAGATTCTAGTCTCTATTTTGTTTGTTGGAAATGCTTCTTCCTGTTCCTCTGATCATCTTGTATCCTAGGGTTGCAGGGCTTTTTTTTTTCCTACTCGAGTCCCTCTTTCTTTCTTACCACAAACACTTGGTTGTACCTGCAGTTCTCTAATGCGTTGCTCATGTGGCAAAAGCAGGCTTTGTGAGAGAGTTTCATTAGTTAAATTATTTTAAATCTAGTAGCTGAATGTTTGCTGGCCTTCTTGTTTTAGGACTGGTCCAGTAGGTCTCCACACGATCAGAACTAAGAAACTCCTGGGCTGTTCCATGGCAATCTCATTACCAATTTCCCTGGCCCTGCGACCTCTCTGCACAACTCTGACGACAGTACTACATGAGTGGTAGGAAAGATAGGAAACCCACCTCTGGGGAGTAGAAGGAGCTCTTCAGGGACTTGCCAGCCTACTGTGGACTAAATATATTTTGGCCTTAGGGTGATCGACCAGTGATAATGGGAGTAAGTCCTCTTGTATCACTGCTTCTTACAGCCAAGAGATACAAACTACTCAGCACTTTAGTGTCAGTCTCCTCTAGTTATGAACTTCTGTGTCTTAGGAGATGAAGAGAGGAGCTGGTTGTCCAGCTCTTCTGGACATTTGAGAACCTTTTAGCTCTCTTTTGGGACATTTGGGGATCCTTAGAAGTAATCTGGTGTCTCTTTCTGGAGAAGATGGAAGTGACACAGAGTACATTTTATTTTATAATTACAGCTGACAGTATGTTCTGCTTTTTATACAGCAGTACAGTAACTTTGTGATTTAAAAGCTTTTCCAGAAGTTAGATTTTTGTAGAAGATTAAATCACCTATACGCTCACTTACTTTACCATTACAGTGAAACACTATTTCAGATCTCTGAGGTTTCTGTTGCTTGCACATTGTGACTTGAGAAACCATAAGGTAATAGTATTAGAGGGTGCAACTAGCATAAAGAATGATGAGGAACTTGGGAAAAAATATTAGGATAATGTTTTGATTTAAAAAAATTGCCTCTGGGATAGAGGAAGGGAATGTGTCCCCTTACCCCAGCTTCTTACAAAGACCAAAATATACTTCAGTCCAGAATGAATTATCATCCTTGATCTGAAGCAGCTCAAAATCCCTTTAAGAAAGAAGGCCATAATACCTATTGCTCTAAATAGTGGCTTTAAAGCATTTTCAGCTATTTTTATGGGGTTTTTCTTTGTGACCCTCTCTGGGATTTTTATGTATTGAGATTCTTCCTGGATGTATTAGTGTTATTATAATATCATTCTTATATTGTTGTAAATATAGCAGTTTCACTCCATGTTGGGAATATGTTTATTCTGATAACTATGTTTGGGGGTTTTATTTTGGAGTTTTTGTTTATTTGTTTTTTAAGTTCCACTTAATTGCTTCAAGTAAGAAGCTAAAAATGAGAACTTTGGCACAAATGTGTGTCTATGCAGGATATTTTACTATTACATCCATTGTAATTTATATTCTTATCCTTCCATATGTATTTGGGTTCTGAAAAAAATTGTTTAAAATTAAATTTCTAGTATTTTTGTTTGTCAAAGGCTGAGATTCTGCATTATCAGGTTTGAGTTGCATTGTATCAGATACCTATTCTGGCAAATTAAAAATGCAGATGAGTCTTCTTTTGAAGAGAATAAAAATGAGAGTCAAGCCACAGTGCTCATTTGTGACTGTTCATTAAGATTCATACCATTTTTCATTGACACTGCAAGAAAAAAAAATCAATACTTAATATTTTTATATTATCCATTTGAAATGGATCCTCCCATTTAAAATAGATCTTGTCTATACTATTCCCTATAATACTATAGAATTTCCCTGCCCCTCATAATAAGTGTCTTTTTTGTGGTGATTTCATACAGGCTCACCTCATGTTTTTCCTAGCCCTTCAAGGCAAAGTGGGATAGTAAAGCTAAAATTGAGTTTTTATTATTATAGCTGTGCTTTTTGCTTGGATAAATGTTTGGATGCTTCAGGATCTGCTTGTCTACTTTCTGCAGCTGGTGTGGTGATAGCCTGAAGAACAGGTGTAGATTTTAGTTGGTGTTCAGTGTTTCTGTTATATTTAATAAAAGCTTAGGGGAAGTTGCCTATGTTTCTGATAGCATTCACTTTGCTAAATGGTACTTGAAAGGGTGAAGATGTATTTTATTGCAGAGCTAGGCTTTTTCACACATTTTTTAAACTCATGGCTGCCATAGATTGTCTATAATTTTCTTTGCTTGACCTTTTTAATTTTCAAGGTGCTCAGAGATGCAACCAAAACTTGCTGATAATACTCTCATTTGTTGGATGTTAACTCCTCTGATTCTTTCATAATCAAAATCCAACTTTCTCTTCCCTGTCCCTGGCAATTTATATATTGTGGAAAATAGATTCATGTTGAGAGAAGCTTCCTGTTGATTGAAAACTAAATTAGACTGTGGAGAAAACAGGTAGAAGTCCCATTGTATCAAATACTTTTTTTTGTTGTCTAATAAGCAAAGGAAAATGCTCCTGACAGTGTTACATTGCGGTGGCCTGAGGGCAAGAATACAGTGACATAATTGGTCCGCTCCCTCTCCAGCTCTAACCCTGTACTTAACCAATGTTGGATAATGTTGCTTTCACCAGTTGAAGGTTACTAGATAAACTGGCACTGCGTTGTGTATGGATACTGTATATCAGCTTATCTCACCCCTGCACAGCTGGGTATGTAAATAAACTAAAAGTAACTTTAGTCTTGTGAAGTTTGGATGAAAAATAATTGAGAATTTGTGTTACTGAATTTTCAGATTTAATAAAGGATGAACAAAAAGTAACATATAAGTGAAGAACATTTAAATCTAGGAGGAAATTTTAGGAGTTGGGTTTTTAAATGTGGTGGGAGAACTTGACTGTGAAAATCAGTTGTCACATAGTTCAAGTACATAGCCTAAACATAGACTTTTGTGGTTTTGGTCGCAATAGTAAAGCTGGGTTACTTATCTTTTAAATGCCACTTTCAGGGGAAATAAGAAAGATTGAAAGTTGAAGAACTCTTTTGTGCCATAAAACTGAAAATTTAGGGCCCTGACCTCATACATTGTTGAGCAGGTCTGAAGCTGCTCTTGCAAGTAGTTCCAAATTCAGTAGTACAAACTAAACATGTTCAGTAAAGGCTGCAGTGTTGAGGACTAGCATTGTATCAGTAATAACTTGCATTGTCTTTAAATTTAAAAATTAGCCATAAAAATGAGTGTATTGCCTCATTTCTTTGAAGATTGAAAAAACAGATTGAATATAAAACAGATTTTTGAAAATTAGCTTCCTGTTCCTTTCTTAGGTGCTGAAATAGCTGAAAAGTACAATTCAGACTGATGTCATGCTATAAATATTGATGAAGTTCTATTTGGCAGCTGGTTATGTTCAAAGTTGGTGTTTGCAATTATAGTTTAGAATTATTTGCTTAACAACTCAGCATTTGTTTTCTTTGACAATAATAGTGCCAAGATCTTGGACTTCTCTGCATGTATAATCCCATTAGTGGGAAGTCGAAACGTCTTTGTATAAAAGAACCTCTCTGTTATTAATCATTAGAAGTGAGATAAATATGGAACATTATTTTGGAAAATTTCAGGGTGTAAACTATAAAAGAGTGAAGTTTAAAAAGCAGACAAAGCAGATTGTGTCTTAAGCTTTATTTTCCATCACACTGCCCTGGCCTTCCTGCTGGCTGTGTCCTGGCTCAGTCTGGCCATAACCTTCTGCCCGGGGCTGCATTACAGGGTGCAGTGCCGAGACCTAAAGCCTTTCTGGGGCAGCAGGGGATGCTCGTCTGCCTTTATGGCTGCTGGAGGATTTAGCACAAATATTGCCATGCTGGTGTGAATTCCTTAACAACGCAGCTCTTATTGTAAAAGCAAACAAAGCAAAAGGATAGTTTAACGCAGGAAACCTTGATACTATTCTAATTAAATACAGGAAGATTGTAAGAACTAGATAGTTTGAGAGGCATGGCATCTTCCAATCCTGCCCTGGATGTGAATGATTGTTAGTAATGTTGTCTTTAGCTCTTGTAATTGCTGCTGTTAGTGAACAAGCCACCATTCCCCTTTCCTCTGCACAAGGCTGCTTACCACCTTATCAGTTTTAATTTAGTTACTGCTGCTGGGTTTGATAAACATACTGCTGTATAGGACTTGATGAGTGTAACTGGTGGCTCGAAAGGAAACCTTCGATCTTGAGTTGACTTTAGTGGTATGAATAATCTGTCAGGATGATTCTGTTGGGATTATCAGCAGTAAAGGAGTTATTTATAGCTTTCAGGTTTAAAGTTGAGCTGTTGAGAAGCAGGTTTCTCACTCATCACAACGTTTTGCTTAAGATGAAGAAAAATGCTTTGTGTCTCTGGTCTAGTAGACCAGTGGTGTCTCCACGCTCCACTTTTCCTTAGAAAATCTTGATACTCTGTATTTTGAAGATTTTGTCACTTCGCAAATGCCCTGAAATAAAGGTTTGGTTGCACTAGTGAAGCTCCAGCAGTGCTGAATCCTTTGGAATGCTGGTATACGTGGATTGCTGGCATTTTGAGCATGTTGATTGCGGGCCGTTTTTGCCACTGGGGCACCATTAAATGCCATGATAGTTGTGATACTTATGGTAATGACTGCTTTTGTGCCATTTGGATTCCAAGCATTGCTACTGTTAACAAGTAGTAGCAGCATTAGCAGTGTAAAGTAGCCCTTTTCTGTGCCTGAAAACCAATAATTTGCAAGACCTAATAGAACCAGAGATGAACAATTGAAAAGAATGGGGTTTTGGGTGTTTTTGGTTTTTTTTTTTTTTAATGATTGTTTGTTTCCAACTTTGCAGAACAAATCTCTTGAGTGGGTTAAACTTTGATGTGGCGTGTAAAAAGCATGTGGTATTCTCAACTCATTATCTATTAATTCCTTGCTGCTCCAGGTATCACCACAACTCTTCCTGTGGTGCCGACTGTCAAGAAGATGCTGACAGTCAGTTAAGATACACTACTCCCAGCAGCCTCAGTTAGATAGTTTCCATAAACATTGTGGTGTAGAGTGTTCGAGGTCTTGAAGGAAAAGTTGAAATAATTTGGAGGGTGTTTTGTTACATACACGTTTTATCTACACACATATATTTGTATATGCGCATAAATGTGTGTATGTATGTTTCAGTCACAGTGAAAAGACAGAGTGGAACAAAGCATAAAGGCCTTTGGAAAATTTAACCACTTGGCAGCCTGTGGCTGATTATAGTTGGGATGTAATCTTGATTAGAGCTGAGAAGTGATGTGTGGAGTATGTAACTTAAAATAGGCTGCTGTAGCAAGGTGAGGACAAATATCTTTTATGTTCACTGTAACCTTTAAGGGATTCTTTAGCAAAATCGGTATGAGCAGAAAAGAAGTGGGGTGTATGCTGCTTTGTACGGTAGAAAGTGGCAAAAAGGTGCAAGCTAAACATTTTTTAAAATAAGCTTTTCTGTTTACTTTTCCTTTACTGGGAGGAGAAACATTTAGCACCTGAAATATTGATTATGTAAATGGTTTGGAAGACTGGGAAGGTGATGATGAAGTATTCTGTCCTTACTTTTCAAGACTGTCTTTAGACTCAAAGGCTAGAGTCAGGGTTTTCTAAAATGAAAGTCTGATTTAGGAGTATTTGAGAAGTATCTTTTTGCATGTTTCACATGTCTCCCTTAACAATGAATCAAAAAGGGTGACATTCTGTAACTTCTTTATGGTCCTTCTGTTCTCATGTTACTTTAGGAGAGCGGTACAGCCTAATGTATATGATTTCTATTCCAAGTTACAGCTGTTTATCTTTTTTAAAGTACTTGTGTGATATCTACATGAAAAACTGAAATATTTTCCATGTTACCGAAAATATCAGTGCAAAGAATTTAATACAGAACAAAATATGAAGTTGTGCAGCCAACGCTTAATTAAACATAATGGACACCCTTTCTCATGTCATGTTTTGCTGTAGAACACCACTGTGATTTTGTGGCACATGTGACTGCTGTTCCTGAATATTCCTCTGGATTTTTTTTCTGTGAGAGCTTGAGGATTTCTACCTTTTCCCATTCCTCCCAGCTGCTTTGTTTAGAGTGGTATCTTTAGCTCATTTTTCCTTGAAGTACTAATCCTTCCTGGATTTCCTTCCACCTAAGTAATGCAAAGAGATTGTTCTAAACCATGTGAAATAAAGATGTTGCAAATCCTCTTCTCAAGCACCTGTAGTATCTCCTACCAAATTACTGGTTCCAAATTGCTTCCATCATCAGCTTTGGAAAATTAAGTGGAGAATTACCATCACAGTGAGACCTGTGTTGTCCTGGGCAATTTTTATAGTTAAAACATGACTGTTGCATTGCTGCTGTGCTGTAGATGAAAAACCATGAAATATTTCTGTGTTGTTTTGAAGTTGTGAATGACTTGAAGCCAATATCCTAATTGAGTATGTGATGTTTTTGCTTATTTACATCAGCAGCTGATTTTTGTAAGATGATGTTTTAAGACAGCTTGAGGCCTTTTGAGTAGAGTGTGCTCTTGGTTGCTTTATCAGAATCATCCCACAGCATAAGTCAGAACCAGGTTCAGAATTAAAGTTTGCCTCTGTAAAACATTAACTCACTAAGCCAGGGGACGGGTAAACCACAGTGGCAGGTAAGACTCCCTTTTATCACCAAATGTATTTTCTAGTCAGAAATTGTTTGAATGGAAATCATGCCCAGAAAACTCTTAGTTAATGCTAGAAGATGAGGGAAAAAAATACTCAGTTTATGGCAGTTAGTCCAATGACAGGAACGCTTTGTTCCTAAATAATTCTGTACATTGAGGAGTAGTAGCCAAAAAAACGATGCAGTGAATTTAGAAAAATACCACATTCGTATCCCTTACAACAAACCTGAATAATGGCAGCTGGAATAATTTAGATTTTAGTGATGTTAACTTGGATGTGTAGTGGTAAGCTGATGATTCTGGACTTCTTTTAATTCCTGGAAGTTGGTTATGTTCTGCAAAACCAAAACTGAAGTGTTTAATACTAGCTGTGGTTAAGACAGATTATGTATGATTTTAAATGGGCTTGATTGTTAGCCAGTGCAGTGCTGCTATGTTACTCTTTCAAAACAGTATTAAATACCTGACAATTGGTAGGTGTAGGATTCATTTTTATACATAATATTTAATATTCAGGAGTTACTGTAGGATTACATAATCACTTCCCTTGACTGCAAGGAAACACACTTGTGTGTGTGTTCTCTCAGTTCTTGTAGAAGAAACCAGTTTCACCCCATGTTTTTTCCAGTTGTGAATAGAAATTATGTTTCTAGAGCCTCCTACTGTTCTGTTGTATCTCATAGTCAGTAGGAGATTCCCTCACACATGCTACCAGTGTTTACTGTTTTTCCAGATTTGGATGGGAGATTATGGGGAGAATTTTAAGAAAATATTTTCCTGATGGCAGCCATTCCTTTCACTTCTGTGCACCTAGGTTTGCTGAGCTTTGGAGACAGTTGACTTTTGTTTTTATGTTTGTTTTTAATTTACTAATGACCACAGTTGGTTGACATTTTAATTTTATTTTTTTTTGTCTCCTTTTAGGGTTTTGTTTTTGCACTGAATGTAGCCAGGACGGATCCTTGAGGGCTTTGGCAGCCCTTGGAAACTGTCAAAGGTAAAAATCAAACAAAGCTCAGTATTGTGATCTTGAAAATTGGAGATGAGAAGAACAATAGCCTATGCTGGTTCTTAAGATACTGTAGGATGTATATCTGTTTTAATGTGCTTTCTAGTGTGTTATTTCCTGTGGGTTTGGTGTGAAGTTTGTTACTGCCTGATGTGATTTGTTTCTGTAAGCTAAAGTTGATATGTATGATGCATCATTTTCTTTGAAAATTAGTTAATTTATGTTAAGATTTTTTAAGTCACTGGAATTTGTAAGTGATTATTTCCTATAAGCAATAAAGTTATAGTCAGGTTTTTTTTATCTTCTGAATGCTTCTTGTTTTCAGAGCAACTTGCATTTAAAATGACAAAAAATACTCTGTTCTTCTCTACATTAAAATTTATGCTGCTTTTGTACATTCTTAACAGACCCAATGTAATACAATGCTTTAGCAGTTAAATACAATATGGCTGGATCATGTGTTAAAAATGAACATTTTGTCTGTACCTAGAGGCTGGTGACAGCGATCATGTGTCGATACAATTGTGTCAAATAAGTGCAGTCTCATGTAAGACACAATTTAGTAAAGTAGTGCCTTGTTCTAAATGCTCTTGTTTGAAGTATGGCATGTATATAGGATCACCATCTTGGAAGAGCAATCATGTGCCTGTTTAGCTTTGTGAGAGAGTTTGGGACCTACCTTCAATTTCTGCTTAATATCTGTAATGGTGACAGTTTGTGAGGCCTTACTGTCCTTCAGGGGTTTCTAGTGGGCCGTACCCAACTTAGACTTGGGAATTCACAGAAATCACAATTGGTTGTAGATTAATAAGTGCTTCTCTCACAGCTGCACCCTTTAGAAGCTTGAAGTAAGTTTTTTCTTCATTATCAAATGAAGAACAGATTTTCTCTTCAGTCCAAGCCCTTGAATTAGACAAGGTGCTTAGTCCCATTGGTGCCTGTTTGATGAAACCAAATTTAAAATCATTGGAATTCCAGCTCTCTTTTGCTATTGAGGACCTTGTTTTTTTTATTATGCTTCCCACCTTTCTGTGTGGAGGGAAAATCAGGTCTAGAGAAAGTACCTCATTCACTGGTATTGGTTTTCAGGGATTTATAAATACATGGAAATTTTGTTCAGGTTTTGCCTGCTAGAGTGTGTTAGAATGCTGTAGTGCAGAGATGGTGTCCGTAAGGACACTGCGCTGTTCTGCTTATGCTGAGTCTCTGGTAGCTGCATCTGTCGTGCTGGTCCCAGTAAACAAATTGAGTACATCTTTGCTGCAGAAAGAGATGGAGCAAAAATAGGACTAAATATCAAACTGGATTGTCCCAAAACAATACTGTTTAATGGCAGGACAGTATTGCAGTAGGCATTTAAGTTCATAAGAAATCCATCTGGTTCATATTAATGAATGTTTTTACCTTTGAGAATAGATTCTCATCACTGTATTACATTTTGAAGACTTAAAAGTTGTTCCTAAGTTCAGGTGTGCATTTGCTACGTTGGATGTGGGCATACCAGTGCATTGCTATTTGTCAGGCCTTCCTTGGTGTTGCCTTACTCCAGTTGAAGTTAGATGATTTTTCTAAGGATATCAGGTAAATAAATATTGGAGGATTACAGTAACATTTCAGGTAGTTTGGGTGGATATATGCAAGGGTAGAAGAAGAGGATTATCTTACTTTTGACCTTTTCCAGGAGTTACTTCGATAGGTGCTGGATCTGAAAATCTAAATGGACTGTCTATAAACTTCCTTTTTATCACCTGGGAACCTGACATATCACATTAAGTACTGAATATAAATAAACAAATGCCTTTAGGCTTTAGTAATTTTCCTGATTCTGTAGGATGCTAGTACAAATTCTTACTTCCCTTCCATCCTCCATGTATAAGGTTAATGACCCTGTGTGTCACCTTCAGTGCTCTGGCCAGAAGCTGGTGAGCTGAAGAGGTGATGTCAGTAACATGGAATAATTATGTTGTTTCTTCATGTGCTGGCAATAAGCAGTCTCTGTTGACTGAGAAGTCACCCTCGGTTGTAAATGATTGCTATAAAAGTCTGCCACAGAGGTAGTGTCCCATGGATTCAGGAATCTTGAAGTATCTCCTTTTGGCAATAAATAAGCTTGCAATGCAGCATTCTTGTGCCAGTGGCTAAGGGAATCAATGATTCATGTATGAAAAAGAACATCAAAATTATTGAATTGGGCTCACAGTTTATTGCAGGATGTTTTGTCTCCTGAAAGAACCCAGAAGTATCAACCTAATCAAGTATAAAATAAACCCAAACCAAACAACAAAAGGATAATGTTCAGCAAAACTTCCTCTTGCAACACTTCTTGTAGTCTGTCTTCCTGCACCAGCTAAAAAATTTTGTTGGTGACTTTTCTTTTTCCCTTTGAAGTTTTACAAATAACTGAGCCTTTCAGAACTTCTACCTTGTTACCATCCCATGTATGTGAGTTCACTCTAAGTACTGTATGACATTATATTATATGGGTTTTTTTAAACGTTAAAGCAAAGAAAACATTAATTCTAGGATAAATTAGGAGAGAAAATAGAAATTACAAAAAAGAAAATATAGTGGAGAAGTAAAAAAGTTTATTAATTCAATTTCCTACTCTAATCTCTGAGTTCTGGATAGTTCCAGTGTATTTAATCTGTTGTCTGTGGAAGAGCTTGCTTTTTTTTGTTCTTGTGGCCTTTGCATTTTTTATTTCCTGGTTCTACTGACCTTTTCTTTCCTCCTTTGAGATGCACTAGTTGGTAGTTTTTTTGTCTTCTTCCAGGAGTAGTATATAAAAACTGCTGTCAAATACTGCCAGTTCCTCTGGTAGTGAGGGATCTTGGAAGATAAAACACATCAGGTTTTCAGAGGCTTATGTTTGAGTTCTTCCAGCACTCAGAATGAAAAGTGACTTCCCCTTGCAGTGCTCTTGGTCTGACCTTTCTGGTCTTGTTTTATATATAAGCTTCTTTTAATGCTACAAAATTTTGTAGCTCAGCTTCATTCTTGCTTATTTCTCTGACTTTGTGGCCAGGTAAGTGCCACAGGAATCCTTCTTGAAAAAGCCGTTTTGGCTTTTAGACATCAGACTGTCTGTCTAACAAAAATCTGAGGAGTTTCCTAATTACTTGACTCTGATACTGCAAAATCATGCTCCAAAACTTCCAGCTCTGGAAGTTCTGGAGTGGGTTTCAGAAATCGAGCATGGCGAAGAAGTACCATGGACAGGGACTGCCCCGCCTGGCCTCCTCCGCTGTGGTGCAGAACAAAAAGCAAGAAACGTTTGTTATAGGCAGGAGGATCTTGGCATAGATGTCATGCTTAGCACATAACACCTCTGATTTTTGATTGTGTGCTGAAGGCAGAATATTTAAGTGAGGATTTGGGTAAGAGTTTGCTTTTCTCCTCGTTCCTTCTTTCCCCAGAAAAGGAAATTACTATGCTCTAAGCCTTTACAACTCTTGTACCTTGCACTAGAATGTATGATATTACTGAATGTAACAGTTTGTTGGTTGTAAGTATTATTAAATTGTATGTATCATTTTGTAGCTTCAGGCCCTTAATTTTTGTAGAACATATTCTTCACTCCTTGAGTCAACCATGACAGATGTTGTTTTACCTATGTGCAACGTAACAGAGGAGGTTGGAGTGCAGATAGCCTTACACTCTGAACAGGATTTAACAATGAAGTGAAGGAGGTGCATCATTTAGAAGCTTTCTCTTGTCAGTTTCCAGGCTTGGAATTATTGCTGTGAAGGTGACAGCCAGCAGTTCTTTAGCTGAGGTGGAGGAGAGAAACTTGAAATGCATGTTAAATGCTGGTGCAGTTGAAGAGTTACATAATCTCAAGAGGGACAACTGTTAAAGGCCAGCAACCTCTACACTTTAAGAGAATTCTTAACTCAGTGTACTCAGTGTGAGCCCTTACTTTCCATACACCTGGAATGTTAGAGATCTGGTCATGACTTATGTCTGGCATTTTCAGTGTGAGAGATTCCTGCTGAATTTATGCTGGTGAATTTGATCTCTTCAATTAATTAATTTGATCCATTACCCCTGAAAGAAGCCTCGTCCTCTGGAGTAGGAGACATTCTAATCTTAAACACCAAAGTCTCCCTGATTGTGTTGCATCCTTCCATAAGTTACTTGACAATTTGAAGTTTGGAGTGTAGATTTTGTTCAGTTGGAACTGCACTGATACTGTCAAACAAACTTAGTGGGTTACCTAGTAGTGTTGAATATTGGAAACACTGGGATCTGTTGACCTGGGTTAAACTGGAAATGCCAGCCTGAAGGTGAATTACTTTATCTATTCCTTGAACCATTTAGATTCTAGGATGTATTTATTTTTAAAATGAAGTCAAGGAAAAAATCCTGAAAGTAAGACTTCAGAAGTACTGTGAGATCACTGGAAGACTTAACAATTTTTCAAATTAGTAATGTTTAGGTTGCTATAAGTCTTTAAATCTTATATTTGCACAAAAGCTATTTCCTAGTAAGAAAGAACTCTCAACTCTGGTCTGTGTGGTTGTTCTTTGCTGACTGTGGCTTTAATGAGTAAAATCTGTGACTACATTAAATATTCAGCAATTACTTTAAAGTTAAAAAAAGTATATTCCTTTCAAGTGGGATTTTTCTTTTTCTTTTAATTGAGTAGTTTTGTCCTAACCTGAATAACAGTTCTTGTTCATGTAAAACATAATTTCAGCAAATATGTGCAGAATGGCAGCAAAAAAGGTCATAGCCTAGAATTGTTTATGTGCACTGCAATCTCACATAACATTGTTAAAGGCAGAAAAATCATTGTTTTTAAAATATATCTTTGTTGTTTATCTTTTAGGCAGTATTTTGCATTTCTGCAGAGCTTTGCACAGATCCTGTTCCCATGCAAACTGATGAGGGAGAAATACTGGAGGAAGGCAGTCCCAAGGTCAGTGAGGTAAATGCCACTGTGTTTTAGAAGAACAAAAACTTGCTTGGCTGAAATGGGGGGGGGGTACACAGAGTGAATGTTGACTGGTGGTGGTATTTTTAATAAATACCTTCATGCAGATACTTATTTATTGTCATAGAGATAGTTAGAAAATTAAGCTTTGAAAAACCTTTAGAAAGACAGGGGGTTTTGCCATCCACTAAGGATTGGAGCATGTGTTTTCATGCACTTTCAGGAAGGAAAGAGAAAACTGGTAAGAAGATACTAACCCTGATTGTATTTCATTTGTGAAAACTGGAAGGGCTTTCTGTCCTACTCACCCTCTGTGCTAACTTAAGGAACTGGACATGTGGGCCCTTGGGTGCAGGTGTTTGTGTCTGGATTACTGACTGACCTATATTGAAGGTGTGCTGCTTCTTGTTTCCTTGTACTTGCTGTGTTGTGAGCCTGGATTGTGTGTTGCTTTTAAAGGCACATGTGAGTCTCAGCATACCTCGTTGGGACAGGAGCGTGTGAAGTGTTCTGTTGAATACAATGCTGTGTCCTGCTTTTTGCCTACTTCCTGAAGATGCAAATGTCAAGGCAGGAATTACTTCGGTTTTCATAATGACATAGTCTTAGACTACTCTTCTGTAGGTTTATAAATACAGTTTATGGTCCTGACTACTTGATGAGTTAGTGTCAACATTGCAACTGATCTGTGTTTAAAACGTGCTCCCTACGTTTCACAAAAATCTGAATTATTGTTACCTTGCTTTTGTAGCATTGTGTAAGAGACAGACTGAGAAATTAAAAACTAGAAGACTAAAGATAAAATTTGTTTCCTAGGTAGATCTTTGGAGAGATGTTTTAATTGTTTTAGGGTCTAAGAAAAAACATTCTTTTAGCTGTAAGCACCAAGTTAGGAGGTAAGTAATTATTAGAGAAAGGACTTGGCAATTGTGCTGCCTGTACTTTAGGAGTTTTATTAATTTTAAATAGCTTTGAAGGAAGGTTTGCTCCAGATTAGGAGCTGAAAAACGAGAACATATCAGTGGATGTACTTGCAGCAATCTGGGCTATTGAATGCATCTTTAGACAAGGACGTGATTGCAAGTTTCAGTGGGGAATAGACATGAGAGAGGAGCCATCATAGTGCAATTAATTACTGATTTTAGCATAGTTATTGGTGCTTTCTTTTTACTGCACAGAGAGGATCTTTGTGTGTGTGTGTGTGTGAGCACACATTTATGTGCATACAAACAGGCACCTGTGCATATATTTATGGATACACAGCTTTCATTTTTTTTGCTTGTGAGGAAGTAAATTGAAGTAACTGTCTTTTCCTCCAAAGAAGGGTATGTTTTTCTTTGGCATGCTTAATTTTGGATGTAATGGTGAAGATTGTATCTCTGCTCCAAAAACTGAATGAGCTTAAATTTAAAACTAAATTCTTTATACTGACTTTGAGTTCCTAAATGTGTATGAAGTATTGCTGTGAAACAATTGTCATTTAGAGAATGTGGGAGATCAGGAATGGTGCATCTGGTGTTTAATGTTACTAATATTGGACTATCTAGGATCAGTATATATTAAGCAAAAAAGTAATGACTACATCTGGCCCTTCTTTCCATTCTGTGATGTACAGGATTGCTCACTGAAGTCTGTTTTTCAGTGTTTCTTCAATCCGTAAATTATTATCCTCTATTTCCTTGTCTCAGGAGAGTTTTGTATCTATAACAGTTGAAGGTTTGTCCTAGAAAAATTTAGGCAAAATATATTTCACTGTGTTGTCTAGTATCATTAAAATAATCCCCTTAATTTACAAATGTTTACATGATCTAGTGACCCATTTTCATAAAGATACATTTTTCTACAAAATGCCTATTTTAGATATTCAGTAATGTAGTTCAGGTTTTTTCCTTTCGTCCCCATCCCTCCCTACCCACTCCCAACTTTTTCAGGCAGGAGACATGATGTATACTTCAGTGAAGTGTTCTGAAAGAGACCAAAATCATCTGTTGTGGAGATACCATGAATATCAGGATATAAAGATTTGAGTACTGCAAGAATTACTTTTTTTTTGTGCTGCCAACCTGAAAAATAAACTAGAAAGTTTTATATGAAGATTTTATCCTGGAGTGGAAAACAAATGATGTGTTATGCTGTATGCTTGTGAGCTGGTTTGGTTCTATAACTATCTCATATTTTCTGGCATCCTGGACTGTATAGTATTTTGAGATATCCTGGTCAACACTTGAAGATAAAAGGAGATTGCATCTGGTTTTGAAAAAGAAAACATAATACTGTGCTTTATGTAGAGCAAGTCACTTCAAGTATTCATGGCATTCAAACTAAGTAACTCTGTGTAAGGTATGATCAGAAAATTTAAGCCCTGCAGTTAATCATCATGAAGAATGATGTTCTTGCTTGACTCCTGACAACCTGGTGACACAGTTGTAAAGTCAGCTTTCATGCTTGCCATTTGCCACTCTTGAAAGGAGTGGCAAACTCGGTGGCAACTCATTGGGAATTCAGCTTAAGGAAGGTTACTGACGGACTCAGTTCTCACTTTAGTGTTTACTTCTTCCACTGTTGTTAATGTATGCATTTTTATTTAATTAGTAATCTAAGGGTTTTTTTTAATATTGTGGTTGTCAAGTTATGCTCATGTTCTCAATTTCACATACACTTTCTTTAAAATGTCTTCAACATGGTAAAGACAGCTGGCACCTGTCAATAGCGTGCCCTTGATTCCAATAATTGCCTAATGTTAGTGCTATACAGAGGGGAAGCAACCTGTGCAGAAGCCAGTTTTTCAAATGAGCATATGGGTTTAAAAATTAATTTCATTTTGGCAGATGTGGAAGTCTTATTTGATAATAATATCTGGTCTATTTTATCCAAATTATTTGCTAGTGAGTATCATACAGGGAAGTATCCTTGCATTTTTTAGAATAGCTTAGGGTGGCTGTCTGCTTTCTGGCTTTTCAGGGTCTCTTGTCTTCCTTTGATAAAAAAAAAAAAAGGGAATCATAGAATCATTAAAGTTGGAAGAGACCTCCAAGGTCATTGAGTCCAACCTTTGAATACCACTATGAGGTGGCAAAGGCTTACCAGTGAGGTACAACTGAGGGAATTTTGTAGGACTGATCTCATCAGAACTGTGAATCTAAGCAAGACCCTCATGGTATTCTCCCTAGTCGTGTTTGCTGGAGCTGCTAGTGGGAGGCAGGAAGCACTGGGTCATTCTGGTTCCATCTTCCGCTACCTCTCCTTTGCATCAAGAGGAAAAGAAAACCAGTGTTTCTGCTTGGAACCCTACACCCTTCACTATCATTTGGATTATGATTTTAATTTTTAATTACATTTTGTGGTAGCTAATTTGCTATTAACAATTACTAGGCTTTTTCCATTCACAACTTTAGTACTCTGACAATATCAACAAGCACTGAACTTGTTGTTTGTGACTGATTTCAACTGGTTTTATCCATCAATTAAGGATTACTGCACAGGCAGTATTCAACTTGGTTTCTCAGTTGTTCCTTTGCTGTAAAATGTTGCAGGAGGAAGCTAAAATTTTATGCCTGATTTAAAGTGCTTTTAGATTTCTTTCAATGTTGGCAGGAGTTTTGTGCTTATGCAGAAGACTTCCTTTATCAAATAATGCAATTAAAATGCTCATGTTAAATGTATCCAACTTTCCCACTCTCCTCCAAGTTCTTCCTTCATGTCTCAAAGTAAAAGCCTATGAATTCAGAGGAAGTGAATTACTTTGACTAAAGTAATTTATAGAAAGGTATTTATGAATCATGGTTTTGCTTTGGTGTTGTAGAAGAAAAAGGAGGAAAAATAGATAGTTCTGCCATTTTAATGTTTTGTATACTAAAAATCTAGGTACACAAAATTTTGATGAAAAATGTGACTGCACAGGATGTTTAGTAATACTCAATTCCTAATAAGAACAGAAAAAGCGAAAAGATTCTGTATTGTATGGTTTTAGGTAAATGTAATTTTATTCAAAGTTTTCATTAGTATTTATAGAAATTTTTATTGAACTGAATTGGTAGGTCAGGAATTAGGCTACTTTTTCGTACTTTGGCTCTTTCAAAACCAGTGACACGGACACTGAGGCTTGTCCTGTTTTTCAGTCTCACTGTCCACTGTCGCTTACAAGCTGTCTTGAGGCCACCTGTTAATCCTAATTTTATTTCAAGTTGCTGTTCATATCTGTGAATCTTTCCCTTACATTATTGAATACTGCCTGTTCTCAGCCTCGTTAATTCTTACTTTTCTTGCCTCTTGGTGTCTAATTATGAACTAGCACTTGCCTTCTGTTTAAATCACTCTTCAGAGCTCTGTTGGCATTGGCTATGTTTTGTTGTGATGTTTGGTTTTGGTGGGTTTTTTTATCCTAAAGCATTCACACAAAGAAGATAAAAAGGTTAAAAAGTATGTGACTCAAGTATCTAAACACTTGCTTTCACTTCATACATGTTGAGAATTAAGGAACACAGGCCTATATTAAGTTAGGTGTTTTTATATTTATAAACAGAACTTTAAAATTCACAAGGAAGTGCTGTTAGGAGTTCTCCTTCCTAAAAGCAGGAATGTACCACTAACTGCATTTATGGGTAAGGTGTGCTCAGTTCCTGCGTCATCATGACAATAGTGCAAGAGTTAGGCTGATGCTTTCATTTTGTGGAATTTAGAATTAATATAATAAGGAAAAACCCCTTAGTTAAGTAATTAAACTTACAGCATCCAAAACCTCGATGTCTGTATCTCTGGGCTTATGATCCTACTTGACTGATATAGAACTGGGTTTCTATTCAGATAGCACTAAATAATTTAAAACATTCAGGCCTATACAGTAATGAAATGAACAGTCTGCTTTGTGACTGTAATTATAAAAAAATATTTTTTCCACTCTAGTACTGGCCTGGTACATGGTGCTTTCAGATGACGGTTCAGTATGAATCCCTGCACTCTTGGAAAATTTTGGCTTGTTACAGGAGGTGAGCTTTCAACCTCAGTGTACTATCTTGCGAGTACCTGACAGTCCTGAGTAGGTTTCAGTTTACTCTTGTAGCTGTTGCTTCTCCACTGGATCCAGGACAGTAGACTTTGGGGTTTTTTTGTTTAGTTATTTCATTTTTAATGTCCACTGGTGAGTCATTTGTGGAGCTTCCAGCATTTCTGTGCCCTGATATACAGGGTGTATTTCCATTATTTTTCTGGAACATGAGTTGTAGGAGGAGCTAGTCTTTGTAAAGGTGACTTACAACTATATTAAGTTCCTGGAGTCTTTGTATGAAGTATCTTGTATAGTCTTTGAAAAGTAGAGAGGTATTCTGCCTAACAAGACAATTTGTGCTGCTTCTAAAACGTAGCGGCTTAATAACTAGGAGGACAAAGAATTTTTCACAGCAGAAACTGATGTCATCTCATGCTCTGCTAGCTTCATTTTGTTAACCTGAAAATGCTACGGCTCTTTAGGAGAGCAATTTCAGACCCAAAATATTTGCATATCATGTATTGAAAAAAAGTCCATTAGGCTCTCAGTAAAGAATTAATTTACTTAAAATTCCTTTTAATTTCATGTTAAAAAAGCTTGTAAAAGTGTTACGATACTTTGTTAAACCTCTTGTTTTAAGTATAAATTAACATAGTCCATCAAGAGGACCAGAAATTTTGGGTTAGTTTTACTCTGGAATTTCAACGCTGTGGCCAGGAAAAGAACCTAAAATACTTTCCTACAAAACGCTGCATGCTTGGACCCTTCTCCATGGGGAAGAAAACCCAAGCAAGCCTGCTTGTGAGTTTATAGCTTCAAATTTCAAAATTTCAAGGCATTGTAACAAAGAGCTGTAATTATGGTATGGGGTCTAACCCTATCTGGCAACTAAGCACCACACTGCTGCTCATCCACTCCTGCCCCTGCAGTGAGATGGAGGGCTAGAATTTGCAAGGGTAAAAGTCAGAAAATATGTGCTATTTGATAAGATAAATGAGATAAGGGTGGTGTAATAATTTGGGGGAAACAAAACCCAAACCAACAACAAAGAGGAGAGGAAAATAAAACCTGTGAAAGTTCAAATGATGCAAAAGGAAAAGAATTGCTTGCTGCCAAACAATTGATGCCCAGCCTGTCTATGAGCAATGTTAGCCCCGGCCAACGTACCCACACACCCTCACTCTCTCAGTTTTCATGCTGAGCACGATGCCATGTAGTGCGGAGTATCCCTTTGGACAGTTGGGGTCAGCTGTCCTGGCTGTGTCCCCTCCTGGCTTCTTGTGCACCCCTGGCCTGCTTGCTGGTGGAGTGGGGTGAGAAACAGAAGAGGCCTTGGTGCTATGTGAGCTCTGCTCAGCAGTAACTGAAACATCCCTGTGTTATCAGCAGTGCTTCCAGCACAAATCCAAAACACAGTCCTCTACCAGCTACTGTCTAGAAATGTAGCTCAATCCCAGCCAAAAGCAGTATGGTATGTTATCAAGGCTCACTATAAAGAAGCAGTTATAAATAAGGTAAAACTGTTGAGGACTTTGCAAAAAAAGAACATGGAATTAGACAGTACTACTTGAACTATTGTAAAGGAATGCTGTTGATAGCCTAATTGCTTAGACACTTTAAAAGAAATTCAGGATCAAGTTCAGGATTCTGCCAGTTGGGTGTACTGTTTTCTACAGAGGCAAGGTGGATTGCTCATTTGAAACCTACTTATCCATAGTGAAGACTGCTAAAATATAGATGCTGAACTGAAAGATGACTCTCTGTTTTCTAATCTCAAAATACTCTGAAGTGCTTTTGAATCACAAAAGAGAAGGTTGACACAATGATGTATTTTCTTTCTCTTGGAAAATACCATCACATGCCAAGGAGACTGAGATCTGTAAGAACTGTCACCATACGTTCTTTGATCCAGTCTTTCCATATGTGAGGTTCATGTGGAGGAAGTGTACTGGTGTGGCATGTTCACTGCAGTGAATAGGTGTGTGTCTCATTTCTAAGGGAAAAAACCCTTCAGTCTTAAAAATACATTCAGTTTTAAAACTCATATTTTCCATTCTTTTATAGGTTGTTTCTTTTTCATAAATATTTTCTCATTAGTTTTTTCTCAACCAATAGCATCTCTTCTTCAGTTGATTACATTACAGTTTATAATACTTTTCAAAGCAGACAAAAAAGCAGATATTTGCTTAAATATTAAAAAAGTGGTTCTGCATTTGAGAGCTTATGTGGTATAGTCCCACTGTGAGATGAATGACAGTCAGGGAAATTGATTTGTGGCTTTGCTTACAAAGTGTCTCTTCTTATGCAGGTGTACTGTTGACACACAATTTGAGGGGTTTCTGCTTTTTTAGAATATTGCCTTTTGATTTCTTTCCATTTGGTATTGGCTTTACAGAAGTGTTTGCAGTGGTTGTAGTCTATGTGAATTGTGACAGAGTTCTTTATAATTGGTCACTTTATATGAAGTCTTACAGATGTGGAAGTATTGATGAGTGTTTTCAATTTTTCTATCTTATGGCAGACCTGAGGGAGATAGGTATTTGGGGAGAAATTTGAGTCAGGGGCATTAAAGCTTACTCTACCCTACTTTAAAAAAAATCTTAGATTTACTTTAGAAATAATTTGTAAAATGTTTGTTTGGCTGAGTCATTGAAAGGTGTAAAATTCATTGGTCTTGCTGACTTCATGCATTTGCAAGACTTTGTATATTTGCATGACCCTACAAGGACTATTTTCTTTTCATTTTGTGAAGTAGATGGGTATGAATCTTTTTCACTTCCTCCAAATTTTTTTTTCATTCATTGGGTATGGAAGAGTGCGAGTTGTTATTCTTGTGGTGGTAGTAGTAAAAAATAGTAGTGATGGTCTTCATCATTCCAGTACATAAGAGGGTGACCAGACAACAAAGGATACTGGAACTCTGCAGAAACATATTGTGTGATATCAGTTCCCCTGAAGGGTAAAAGCAACATTAAAACATGTCAGCATCTCCTGGCACTTGTTTAAAGTCACTGAAGCATTTGAGCAGTAGGCAAGAGGGTGTATCATAAGAGGGGAGAACGTATTAGTTGTCTACAGATGCAGTGGTGTGGAATTAGGTTAAGAAATATTTAGAGGTACTGTGAAATCATATTGGTTGGTATCAACAGATGTAATTTCTACATGTAATTCCCAGAGAAATAACTTATTCCCATGGCATCTAAAGGTTTGCTGGTTTGTTTTTTTTTTGAGGGCAAGCTGTAGAAAAGCCCAGGCTCTGCTCCAGAGATGAGTGGCTATTTTAGTGGTTTGGTGGTCTGTCAAATAGCTAATCTTTTTAATAATCTTGATAAATTGGGCAAAATTTTACAAGTAAGCAGCATTGTCAGTGGCTCCCGGATTTGCATTCTGATAACAAGAAACTGGAAAGCAGCTGTGTATTGTGGGTGTGGATAGCCTGTATTCCTTCTCCTTTTTGACAGTGGTCAAAAGTGGATGCCTAATACAGATCTAGGGCAGGGTTAATACGTACATATAACAGATTTCTTCTCAGCCTCCAGGTGTTGAGGAACTTTCTAGGCCTAACCCTCAACAGCCACTGGCAGTTTCTATATGTTTAGAATCCACACAACAGATTTCTGTGAACATGAAAGAAAGTTCTTCTTTCTATTGCTTGTCTGTCTGATCTTAAGGCAGAAAAACTTCAGTACCAATTTGTGTGTGCCTGGTTTATGTCACTTTCGGTCATTCCTAACAAACAGCTGCAAACAGTATTTGTGGCAGTGAAGGCGATTAAATGTGTAGTGCAAAAGTGCAGTTTAATTTTCTGTAATTCTGATTATCATCTTCTTTCTTAAGGCTTTGAAATTTTTTTCAGCAGTTCATGCCCGTTGCCCTTTTGTGGCAACACATCATCTAGATTTCCAAATCCAAGTAGGAGAAAGTTAATATGTTTTCTCTCTTCTGTGTCAGGGTGGTTAACAATGTGTAATATGAGAACATCAGCCACTTACAGATGTCAGTTTAAACTGCTATAACTTGTTCATCTGTGTGCACCATAAATAGTAAATTCACTGTAAAATGAGTTGGCTAAATAGCATCACTGGGTTGCATACAAGTGGTTTCTGAAATTACTGGTGGGGGTGAACTGTTCAAGGGCTTTAGGGTCAAATGTGTCCCCTAAACGGAAAGTGTAAAAATCTTTTTATGAAAGCAAAAAAAGTAGCTGAAGCTAGCAAGAATTCATGGCTTGTGAAATGCTTCTGCTCTTTAGCTAAAGAATAATATAAAAGGTTAATTAAATAAAATAGGGGAATTTTTTTTGTCTTACTAAACTCATATTTTCCTGAGATCCGTCCATACTATGTATGCACAGAGCACACTACAAAATGGATGGAGTGTATGGATGGAACACACTGAAAAATGGATCATCAACAGTGGAGCAGGAAAAGGAAGGTACTTTTGCTTAAATTCAGAACACTATTCGTTTTTTGTGTCTGAGATGGCTGAATTATTATTCAAAGCTGCCTTGGCAGCTTCAGAGTTGAAGTTTTCAGATGGTATTTCTGGATATCCTGTCATACCATGACTTGAGTGACTTTAACATCTTCAGTGGCTGACATAAGGTAAAACTCTATCTTGCTGCAAACAACTAGGTGGTTTAAATTGCTTTCAGAGCAAGATTTATATTAATTATATATATATATGCACACACACATGCTATTGTATTTTAAATACTTAGCAGCTTAGTGATACATTAAAAAAATAATACATTTTTTATGAAGTAAACTTTCAGATTTGTACAATATGAAATGTGGCTGGGATCCCAACCATTTTAGCATTTCTTAAGTGCGACTGCTGTTTTCATGATATTTATAAAACTGTTTAAGCTTAGCAGGGAATTCATGCTAAGCTTCTGGGTATTTCACAGAATATTAGTTAACAAGCATCTTAAATATTACATAGAAAGTGAGCCATAGGTTATTTCTCCAATTACTTGGTGACTAATTGGTGACAGCTGAAACTAAAAGCAAAACTTCTGGTCTTTAACCGCTGCTGCAGCTTTTGTGCTTGTTTAGGTGTAGCATAAATTACATATTCTGAGTTCCATAGGTTAATGATGAATTGAGTTCCCACTGACAATCTGTTGTGCTGTTCCATATGGATGATGCACGTTTTAATGATGGTGTATGTTAACATGTTGGCATTTCTTCTAGTTAATGTAATGTTTCAGTGAGCCAGGTGTTAGAGTACCATTGAGCTGTGTGTAACAAACACCAGTAGCAGATTAGTAACTTCTGAATGGAATTACTCTAGTGTAAGTGTGTTAGCATTCAAAATGATTAGCAGGGACCACTGAATGTGAAGTGTGATTTAGCAGGGGGAGGGATTTAGCAGGTTAGTAAGTTTTCACTTCTCCTGTAACTGACAGAAAACCAGTCAGGACCATGTGATGGTAATAACATTGAAATGCTCCATCTAGATCCTGCTGAAAAGCTTCCAGAAAATACTGAGTGGGCTAGGAGATGGTTCACATATTCTGGTGGTGATTTGTATATAACAAGACTATGCTTTGGCAAAATTGAGGGAAAAAAGAAAAGGTTCGAGTGAAAATTTACGTACCTCACAATGCTGCACAATACAACAAAGTTCTGAAAGAGACCAAAAATTCAGCCAGTATTTCATGCATACCTTATCTATAAGACTTTTCTCTCTGTGATTCAGAAAAATACTTGGTGCTTTTTCATTTTAGGAGCTGTTGTTGGTTTTTTTTTCTTTTCAGTTCAAATCACAGATTCTAAGGATTTTTTAATGCTTTCATTTGTGTACTGAGATTAAGATTTAATCTAAGAAGTATATTTTGAGACTGATTTTGCTAAACAATTTGTGCTATTCTGTGCATATTTTGAAATAATTAGCTCAACGCTAATTTATTCCTAAAAAATTATTGAAGTGTTAGCAGCTAAATTGCATTTTTATTAAAAGAAGTTAAATTAAAAGTTTAATTAATCTGTTCCTAGTAGTAAAATTTTCCCCAATGCAGTTTGTCCAGAGTGCTTATAATGAAGCCAGGCAGAGAGGTGACTCAGCTTTCGTTTCATTTGTAGTAGTGATTACATTTCTGTCAGACCTCAAATAGTCTCTGAGATTTCTTTTTTTTTTTATAACACAGCTTCCACCACTGTAGCAGTAGTGACTAGCGATTAATTGCTTGGATTTCGAGGACTGGGTTGTGCAACTCTCCTTAAAACAACTATTAGTAAGACAAAATAAGTGCTGATGGCCTGTTTACGGTGCTGACCATGATTGGGAGGGACCTTGGTGTTATAGCTGTGACAAAACATCAGATTTATCAGTCTTAAACTGGGCCTGCTGTAGGCTGTGTGAAAATCATCACTTCGCTTAAAGCACGGGAAGTAGATGGCCACAACCTGCAGAAAGCAGCATTTGACCTTGGTTAGTCTCAACCATAGTGTCTGGTCATGTGCCAGATAATGTTTTGGTGTTGTGTCTGCTTGAGATGCTTTTCAGTGAAAACTTGAGTCTTCATTTCCTGGCTGGCTCAAGTACTTTTGTTTGTGGATTTTTTGTTTATTTCGGGTTTTTAAATTGTTTTGTTTGTTTGGGGTTTTGTTGGGGGTTTCTTATTGTTGTTTTGTTTGGGGGGGTTGCTTGTTTTGATTTTTAAATAGGGAAAAAAAACGGCTTTGAAAAGGAGCTATGGAATGAGTAGGAAAAGGTGGTGATAGCAGCTCTCTGATGAAGTTGCATTAGTACATTTCTTTGTACTGGTGAAGACCAGAAGACTGTTTAAAATGAATAGCTGTTCATAATAAGTAAAGGATTTCTCACAAATATCTATCTTTTTTCCCTGAGAAAATGCTTGGTTTCTCTTAAGCTCAGTTCATCTTTGGTGGGCTAGGATAGCTAATTCAAGCGTCGAATCTTACTAGGAAAAGGTGCTTTCTGACATTGGGATTCAGGAAAGATGAGGCTTTTGCCCTTGAAACTTTCTGACCCTTTAAAGTGTTGCTGACTTTGTCTAGGAGATAAGGTTAACTCATTAATCTAATCCATTAGGGTCTCATTGAAGATATTTTTAGGAAGAGTAGTATGAAACTGTAGTAACAGGTGTTGCACTTCTGGACAAAAAAAATATAGTTTATTACATTGAAGCTCATGATAAATTTAATTTTCTAGAAGTTAAGTATTGACTGTCTAACACTGAATAGCTTTTCTTAAATAAACCAGATTGTCTTTTTTATTTAGAACACTCAATGTATTAATTTGTTTTGAAATTTGGATATTCACAGGTACCTGGATTTATAGAGAAAAAGACTTAGAAATAATAAAATACAGAGTTCAACAAGTGGAAATTCCTTTTTTTTTTAAAAAAAAGAGTTTTCTATTGAATTCCTCCCCTGCTGTGTTTCAGGGTCTATTTCTGGTTCCTGCTTCCAGCTGCCAAAATCTTGAAGCTTTCTCCATTGCTTGCCAGGAGAAACAGGTGTGGAGTGCGCTTCCTTTGATTCCTGCTCTTGGAATCAATGGCTCCCTCTGCAGTCCTCTTACGAGAAGCTAAAGCGTTTCATATCCTCTGCCATTCCACCTCTTTTCCTTTCCTTGGGAGCAGTACAACACATCCAAGAGTACTCTCTTAGCTCCACCTTCCATTATTTTTCTACATATTGAGGACAACTGCGTTTCCTACGTACACTGTGAGTCAGGAGAGGCTCAAGGCTTAGAAAGCAGCGCCTTTTCTGAATGCTGCAGTTAGCCAGATCTGGTGAGGCTGCTGGGTGCCATGGATGGCTGGAACTTAGCGAGGACTCTGAGCTCCAGTTTTCTTTTAAAAAAGACTCAAAGAGTGCTGAGCAGGATAGGGTAATCACAGAATGAAGGGAAGCTGAGAGACTTGTGGGGAAGAAATGTGCCCAGGAATTGTATAAGAACTGTGGGTGGAGGAGAAAAAGAAGAGTATTTTCAGCTAACAGTGGCTCTTACGTGCTGTTCCTCTCTTCAGTTCATCCTCAGATAGTCACTTAATCAAAAACTTAAAACACCATATTCTTGTTCTTTATGCAGTATGACATCATTACTGTCATTGAGTAAAGAAGACCTAAGCATTTTAATTTTGAAGTATTTTTTTAATCTTAAAATTAATAAATAGGCAGCTGGGCCTAAGGACAAACTTCATTAATATCTAAGAAATGCTTTTGGAATTTTATTGGAATTTTTCTTGCTTATTAATTGTTTTCAGAAGCCTCTTCGTCAGATATATCTATTTGAATTAAGATGAACTACCCAATAAAGTGACTTTTAAACTTTGCAGAAAGATGGAAATGGATATTACTTTATGAGCTTATTCTAGAAGTTTCATACCATTAAATAAGCTGTGTATCACTTTCTAACAAAAATTCTAAAACCTGCAGAATTCCAAGTGAAAAACAGAGATCTAGAGATCACCGATCATCAAATTGTTTAATATATGCAGGCAAACAAAAGAAAGTTAGAGTCAAGGTTCTGCAAAAAGAGGAAGGCAGAAATTGTTGCACTGGATCAGGCCTGTTGAATGATCTTTATATATAACTTCTCCTTTCACTTTGTAAAAGTAATGTCATTGCCAGAAACAGAAAAGCTTATACTGCTGTTGTTTCTAGTCCTCTAATACAGAGATAAATCATTGTACCTATAGGTACATAAACCATAAAAACTGCAAAGACTTGTGAAATTCAGTGTTGCAATTTGTTTGTTCAAAAACTAATTTTTTGTCTGCTTAGTAGTACATTTTCTCTGTGTATCATCTTGCAGGTGTTCTTTTGAGAGTGAGTTGGGTTTTATTTATATTGTAATAGCAAAAGGTTTCTTACACTACTGTCATGCTGCTTTTTTTTGTGTATGCCTCAGTGCTGTGTTGTCTTGCATTGAGGGAGATTTGCAGGACAAATGTTGCATTTTATTCATGTGAAATCTCCCCTCTGTCTACACCATTCTTTGACATCTCATGTTTTTGGAGTGTTGTGGGAGGGGTTTGAGTCTTCATTGTCTCTCCTCGTAGACACTGTTCTAAAAGAGGCTGTACTATAGATCTGCTGCAGACTCTTCAGTATTTCTTTCTTCAGCATAACTTATTTTTTCTTCGTGGTTGTTTTATTTTGGGTTTGGTTTGTTTTGTTGTTTTTGAGGTTTTGGGTTTTTTTTAAATTGTGCAACTTTCTAAGATATTTTACTTAGACTTTTCCAGATCAAAGTGCGGGTATGTTATCTCTCAATATTAAACTGAATCTGTTCTAGTGTTCATAGGATTGCTGGGAAATTCAGGTTCAAAGGGACCTTCCAAGGTCTTTAGTCTGACCTCCTGCTCAAAGCAAGGTCACTTCTGAGGTCAGACCTGGTTGTGAGGGATTTTACCTAGTCAGTCCATGAAAGACTTGAAGCGAGGAGGCTGCAAAACTACTCTGGGCTGACTGTTCTGGTCCTTGACTGTCCTCATGGTGAAAACAGGCTACCTTGTATCCATTCTAGACATTTCTAGTTCTAACATAGTCTCACTGCTCCTTGTCCTGTCACAGGGTACCGTGTGTGTGAGCCTGACTGCTTGCTCACGTCCTTGTAGGTACAGACACTTGCTGTTAAGGTCTCCCCAAAGTCATCTCTTCTCCAGGCTGAATCAGCCCAGCTCCTTCTGCCTTTATTCACAGGACAAGTGCTCTGGCTTCTTGAGCATCTTGGTGGCTACCGTGCCCACATTCTGGGTGTATTTCTTGTATTGTGGGGGCTCAAAATGAGGTGCATGAGACAATGTCTGGAATAGTAAGCACTGAGTAGAGGTGGCAATCAGTTCCCCCATCTACTGGCAAGGCTCTTTTTAATAAAGCCTGGGATTCTGGTGACCTTTCCTGACAAGGCACATTGCTGGCTCACGATCAGCTCGCTTTATGCCAAGACCTTTTCCATGGAACTGCTTCCCAGCCAGTCATCAGCCTGTATTGTTGCCAGGGCCTCTCAGGTGCAAGAGTTTTGTGTTTGTCCTGTCTGAATTCATCCAAATCCTATAGGGACCATTCCACCAGGCTGACTAGTGGAATGGCAGCAGATTTGTTGATTGATCCTCTTCACTCCAGTTAAACTTTGTCTTTAAATTCTGACTAGAATACACCTTACTGACCCTGCAAGTCATTGGTAAAGATATTTAATGGACTTGTCCTGGGGAAGACTCCTGCAGCACTTCACTTGATAGCATCCTTTAGGCAGCATACAGCACTTTGTCCTCTGAGCCTGACCAGCCAAATGTTTCCTGCAAGTCCAGTTGTTTATTCATTCTAAAATGAGATTTTTTTCTAGTTCACTAACAGTCAGTTCCTTCCTATGACTTTTTTTGTGTGCTGGTGCATTTTATTACTGGCTTTATTTATCAGTGAAACCCTACCAATTAATCTTTATTTTGTATATTGAATGGTTTCCGTGTTCCTGAGTACTTCCTCACTCAGTGATTAATTTTTTTGCTGAACTTCTTGTGTCTCTGCTACTGAACCGTATCTTTTACAGTTTTTTATAATGCAGATTTTAGTAATTTCAGATACTTCTGTCTACTGTCTGAAGTACAGCAAACTGATTTACCATATCTTAAAGCAGATGGGGTTCTCCAGTTGTTTTAAAAGAGATTGTCAGTCCAGGCACAATCTTGTTCTTAGCTCAGGTCTTTTGTTATTTGTCATTATTTGCCCACTTGTCTTTGAAATGAAACCTTGATAGATAAGCATGCTGGAACTGGGATGTCACTAGTGTTCTTCATATAAAGTTCATAATAAAAAAGCAACAGTTTTATCAGCAGTACTTCAGTGATTGCCTTGTTCTGGTGGTGATCTACAAGATGTTCCAGTTCTCAGATTTCTTGATTATCATCTAATAAAATAATTTCCCATTCCTACGTTTTTGTTTGGTTTAAAATCCTTGCCTTTTAACACTACTTCTTTTTTTTCCTTTTTTTTTAATGATAATACCTCCTTTTCTACAGCTTCTTTACATTGAATTTCGGTCTTACTTGGGGATCTTGTTAGTTTAGCACTATATATGCTGTATGTAGGGTTTCTTTACTCAGAAAGGCTGCATTTTGTCTTCCCAGTACTGGCCACAAACTGTTCCCTTGCTTATTATTCCTGTGAACTGTACTTGTCTCATACCAGCAACAGGCTAAAATACCTCCTGTGTAAGAGTAATTCTTAAACATTTACTCTCAGTTACAGAACCATGCTGTTTTGCAATGTGGCCACAAATCTGTAGCTATTTTATCCATTGACACACTTGTTTCTGCATTTTCAACAACTGAGTTAAGTGGAATAGATGTCTTTCTCTTTAGCTAGACAGGTGTGAGTCCAGCTGTTAGAGCTCTTGTGAATCAAGTATGGACTGAAGTACAAATAAATTTGTGTGTCTGATAGAGTGGAAATACGTGGATAAAAGTGCAAGTTATTTAATAACTGTAAATAGAAATTTTATTGTTTTCAAACATTGCTTTTACATAAAAATACTATTTGGACTGGGAGACATGGAGGTACATGTTTACAAATGTGAATTTACACATATTTGATTGACTGTCTTATGGATGTCATTAGCACCTTAGAGTTCACCACTTTGTCAGTTCATTCCTGGTTTGCTTAGTGCTGTGCCTGGGCAGTCAAATAATGTAATTTCTTGTATCCTTGTTAGATGTCAATATGCAGATTTCAGGGGTTTGAAAGTATTTTTGACCTGACAAAAGTATTAATGTACAAATGAGTAAAATTTACTGTTTTGGGGGGAGAGCAGGGGCACAAGAGGAGGTGGCTGATGGAATTTTGGTTTGGGGGGGTTTTGACCCTTCAAAGACTGACTAAGCTGTGTTATCTTATCTGACTTGAATAGTGGTTCTCTCCTCTTTCCAGTTTAATGTAGCGGCATGGATTTGTGTGTGATTATGATTCAGTACTTTGTTGTGTGGCTTATTGAGTATTGCAGTGTGACCTGTTTGCTGGCTTCACATGAAGTAGAGCATTCCTAACTGTATCTGGATGTTTATATAAAATACTAATTGCATGTGTTGAATTTTTATATAAAGAGAAGAATGTTTTGCTACCTATGCAAGAGCTTCTGGCTGAATTAAGTGATTAAATGAAGAGCGCATAATTAACTAATGAGCAAATACAATGTAATTCGTCTTTCTCTCCAAAGAAATTACTGAAAATCTGTGCTAAAACTGGTATTTTAAAAGCAAACAATTAAACATAAAACTTCCTTACTGCCCTTGGAATCTTCTAACAAGAGAGCCAAAGGAAATGCCTACCTTATGTTGTCATTGGAACAGCATCTATTTGAGGTTTTCTTAGGCCTCTTTTTTACCCTGCTAACTAAGCTGTGTGTGCAGTGAAAGTCTTTTTTCAAAGAAAAGTTATTTTTCACAAAAAGTACTCTGCTTTTGTAGCAATTTCTTTTCTGTGCTTAATAAGTTTCTTCTGAAATTTAAATTTTTTTCCAGAAACGTAGATAAACCTTTTTTTACTTCCTGCTTTATACATAGGGAAGAAGTGGTAGAAATAATACTTAGAATGACAAGGGAAGCTCTTAGCAGAGCAGAACTTAAAACCTATGTACCTTGACTGATAGCATTCTGCTGTAGCCATTAAACCATTCTTTTTCCCTTGCTAGATTTTTCTGAAATTTGTGCTATGAAATGATACCATAGCAATGGGGTTGGAGATGTACATATGTTGCTAAGAAACTACATGATCTGTTCTGGACCAGCCACTGTGATAAAGTGGCTGTTTTGAGTTGTTGCGTATGAAAAGGGCCACTTTAGGTGATGTGCATTTTGCTCCACCGATTTCTGACCTGCAATGCTTGCCTTTGCAGATGGAACATGAGGATTTTGTAATGGAGGGGCATGGCAAGACTCCACCTCCTGGTGAAGAAAACAAACAGTGAGTTACTGTGTTTATTTAAAAAGGGCCTTACCATAGTAAATGGTGTGAAGCAGTCTCGTTTAAACGTGCTGGGAGCATTGGTTGGTTGCTTGGTGCTCACCCTTTTGGTTCCTTAAATATCCATATTATATATAAAATAGTAGATGGTGGCTGAAAAAGAAAGGCAGGATGTTGATTTGCCTTAAATGTAAAACCATAGAAATATGCATTGAATTTCAAAATATTAATCAGAAATTGTTGTAAAAGGGATAATCATTCTGGAAGCTTGGCACTGATGTAGTGAGTTTGTACATGAAGTTTTTATACAGCTGCTCTTCACTGAAATAATGTGAAATATGAAAGAGCCAGGGCCTTCCTTTTGGTGTGCATATGGCAGATTGGTCCTCTTTGAGCCTTATTTCTTTAGAATGCATTTTAATAAAGGATCAAAAATGACAAAACGCTCTCTTGAGGATGAACAATATAAGATGCTGGTACGCAGAGCTTGAACAGAGAAGAAAATTACTGATTTCCATTAGGAGAAGGCTTTTTCATATGATTTCAAACTGAAATCCAGTACTGGTTGGAATTTTTCCCTGGGTTTTTGTTCAGATAGGAAGAACAGAGCCTTGTCCTAAGTACGTCAGTGATGGTTGTATTCCATATTCTTTCCATTAGATAATGCAATGGTAATTCAGTTTTGATACTGTAGTTAATTTTTTTCTTTTCCTGTCATTTGGAGCAAGCAAGAAGGTGGTCTTTGGAAAATCTAGATCACTAGATTTTTCTAGATCACTAGGCTCTTTTTTCCTGAGCCTAATTGGATGTCTCCTCATAAGAATTTCTTGATTGCACCACACTTGTTGGAGAAAGGTTGGGATGTGACTTGGGGTGAAGATCTACTTTTGCTTCTTAGATATGTTGGCAACTGTAAGTGCGCTGCTTCTGTGACAGTGAGAAGCCATTTCTGAGGTAGGCAAGTTGAGGTCAGCAAAGTTCTAGTGCTGAACATGCACATTCTTTCCATCATGGACATGAGCCAAACTTCTCAAAGTAATTGTTGTTATTTCTATCTATTCAGACTGAGCAACTTACTGTGGTACCAAGAGATACAAAAGTTGTTGAAGTAGAAACTTTCAGAAAGATTCAGAAGAAAAATCAGTGGAGAAATAAAAAGGAGTTGGATTTCTGCTCTCCTGAATTGTTTCTTTATATATCTAGTAGTTTACTGAAATACATTATAGTGAGTAATATGAGTGATGTTGTATTGGGTTTGTCATAGCCTTGTGTTTGTTAGGTGTCCTATTTGAAGTGCAAGTGGAAACGAATTACTTTATAGTTGATTTGATTTTTAATTGGTGTTTTTCAAGTGGCTTAAAACACTATCTCTCTTCTCAAAAACTGTTGTTATTAAAGAATATGAGATTAGTGATAGGCAGTATTATTTTTTAACTAATAAATTTGTGTTCAGGTGATATCTGGAACCTTGTCATACAGATTCTGCTGTAGGAATATCATTCTTAACAATATTTTGATTGAAGTCTAAAGGTGCAATATTAGTAATGCAACGAAGAGTTGAAGGTATTTGTTTTATGCGACTTGTAGCATAATGCCAACAAAATTCAATTGTGGGTATTGTTCTTAAATTTAAATCAATCACTTGAATCTTTCTACCCACAGTATCAAATTTTCAGCTCACTAACAAAATTACCTGCCTTGAGAGAGTTTACCTCTTGTCATAAGAGAAGGAAATAAAAATCTGAAATTACTTCTTTGTTTTATTTACTTGCAGTGGGGATTAGCTGGACATCAACATACTGGACTGGGTTTTTGAAAGAGCACAGAGAGGAAGTCTGGAGCATCTGATGGAGGAGAAGCAAAGAAAGCTGTGACTGTTTAGCCTTGAGATAAGAAAATTTGGGGCAGGATATTATTATCCATGTGTATAGATATCTGATGAGACTAAGACTGAGCCACATTTTTCACAGTGGTGCCTGCTGGAGAGGGAAGAAGCCATTGGCATAAACTGAAATACAGGAAATTCCACTTAAACACAAGGGAAAAAAAAGTTTTGGTTTTTTACTGTTAAACATGGTCAAGCCCTTGGAAGAGGTTACCCAGAAAAGTTGTGCCTTCATAGCCCTTTAAGTGACTCAAAACTCAGCTGTGCACAACCCCAATCCTCCTTTGGCCTGCTCTAGTTAACCGTGTTTTGAGCAAAGGGATGGGGTTGATGATCTCAGAGATCCCATCCATCTGCAGTGATTCTGTGATTTGGTGTACCTATGTCTACTGTTGTCCTCCTAGTTGGTTTGAAATAAAATTGGAGCTTGTTACTGAAAGGTAGATTCTAAGACTGAATGTAGAGTCGGATGTTCCGTACAGAAATAGCTGCACCACTGAATACACTTCCTTCCCTTTCCAGCTGTCATTAGACTTAAAAGAATTTACTGCCTCTACAGCTAAGCAGCTGGAATGTTTTTTCTTTGACTGCTTCTAATTTACTTTTCAGGAAAGTCGGCCATTGTAATTTAATTGCCTTTCATTAGGCAGCCTGATCTGGGTAGCTCTGCACTGAGATTGTTGAGGAAGTGTTCAGAAGATACAGTTTCAGCAAGGGAGTGAACTTGCACCAGAATTCTAGAGCAGTCTGCCAGTGTTGACCTCCTAGGAAAGCCCTGTAAATTTCTTAGTATTTATCTACATTTCAGTGGGCTCAAAGCTTTACTGGAAGGAACAGAAATGAAAAGATGCTTCTGAGAGACTCTGTATGGATGCAATAGTTCTTACCTAGCCCTGGTTTCGTATGAAATTTCCTTTGCTAAGGTACGCCTTCAAAACTGAATACAAGGAGCCAGCATCCATGGATGATTTCTGGCACTTTATGAAACAGATTATTTCCCCGTTTAGACTTGGGGATAAAAACTTGGCATTATTGCCTTCTAGTATTAAACAAACACACAAAAGATACAAACAAACCCAGCAGCAACAAACAACTCTGCTGCAATGTCGTGAACCTTTTTTCTGCTGTACGGAACAGTTCTTTCGGACAGATTTACCATACTAAAGTTACAGCATTTTAAGATTTTTAATTGAACTGTAGGTCATACTTGTGAAGTGCTGTCTTCTGATACCTGTCACCTTTAGGGGAAGGAACTACCTGGTTAAACTGTATACAAGGTTTTCAGAGATCTTCAACTAATCATTTACAACATGGATATAATTTATTTTAATTTAAGCTAATTATGAGGAAGTTACCCATTCAAAATCCTTAGTGAGAAATGGATTGGACGCAGTCATCTTGGTCCTGTGAAAGATTTGCAGTTTATGTGCAATGCATGTGTCACAAAGGTGTCATGGTTGTGCAGCAGTGAAGTGATTTATACTAAAAACTGCACTTCAGAAGAAGTGAGCCTGCTCGGACTGGAGCTGATCATGGCCTTCTCAGACCATGCTCCTGCTCTGGCTGAGGGCCAATGACTCCTTGACAAATTGTTACTGCTCAGTTTCTATGTACTCTGTAACCTTCTCCCTTCTTAGCTCTCAGGCATGGGATATAACTGTGTGTTACACTTGGTCACATTATTTTGTTATGTGGCTAATATGTTTGGTAAGAAACCAGTTTCCTTCCTTCCCTCCCAGTGGAGAAGATGTCATTATGCTTAATTACAGGTGAACATTTTGTTAGAGGTATTCTCTCACTTTTTCATCCATTACAAACAGGCTGACCTGAACTGCCATGCTTAGGAAATAAATATTGTCTTCTCCCCACAAAATACTTGCATACATACTTTTACATGGCAGCAGCCTATTGTGCTCTTTTCAGTAATAGGGCTTTTACTTTGTTACTGCTGGAGCAAAGATTAAGAGGCAAATGTGATCCAGAAACATCTTTCCAAAACAGTCAGACTTCTCTTGATGGGCAGGGAGCAGGGATAGGGGCAGGAAAGAGAATTCTGCTGAAGTCCTTAAATTGAGGTTCTGCTCCTAGCTCTAGCAGCATTAAGTAGCAACTTTGCCTGTGCTAATAAATTACCACCTGCTGTCACAACCAGAAATGTATGCACCCTAACCTATGAGTGAAAGAGACTAGGTAATGGAAAGCTACTCCTTTTTATAAAATAAATGTAAATGTTTTACTCTTCCTAACTGACACGTGGAGAGGTCTGTTTGACAGTAGCTATTTAGACAAAAAGTGAGCCAAGTTCATACTCACATTTAGTAGGAAGGTAAGCCAAGCTGCTACTGCTGTTTGAAGCACCTCAGCTGGCTATTCCCCCCACCTGCTGTTTTGTAGTAATGGGAGAGAAAAGTCTTCAGCTCTCTTGATAATTTGTACATCTGGAAGTGATTCATATTGTAAGAAAGGTATCAAAACAAGATCATTTCTGTAATTTAGAAAGCATCATTGACACTTTCAAGCCTACTGAATAGGCTTTTCCCTTGCTTGATAGTTTAATATACAGATTGAGGCAAGTGTTTTTAATGAAACCCTCCAAAATTGTAGTAATGCCAGAATGACATTGGAACCACTGAGAATCACAAAATTGTTTAACATTTGGTAATAGTATCTTATTTTTCTTTGACATTTCAGCTGGAATGTTCAATGTCTTCCTGGATTTGTGTGACAGTTAAAAGAAAGTAGTATCTAAATTGGCCTAACCTGGAAACAGGAATTACAGACTCTGAAAGTCATCTTGTCCAATACCATGCTCCAAGGGGGGTGGGGGATTGGGGGTCAGATTTGAAGGTTAGATTAAACTTCTACATTGTATCAGGCTTCTTGGGTTTATTCTAGAGCTTTTCTGGACAGTCTGTTGCAATATTAATCACCCTCACAGTGGAGAAAATTTCCTAATATTCAGTAAGAATTTGTGATCGTTGCATTTCGTCTTTGAATGTGTGTGTCTGAACTTGGCTCAGTCTTTATTAAAACTTACCACTGTGTGCACTTATACAGCAGAGTAGTTCCCTCCTCTCCCCGGCTTAGCTTTGCTGTGTGAAAACTATGTGAAATCAAGAAGCCAAGTTTACAGGCCAGTCTTTGTTTTCAGCAGCCTGCTGATGTCAGGGGCACATGTAAACATCACTGCTATAATGGCACAAAAGAACCAATCTTACTTTTCATGGTGTTGCTGAAAACTGTAAGGAGGTTGCAGTGGTATAACCTGAAGTTGCCTGGTGTGGTTGGTGGGAATGATAGACATTATGAACTACTGCAGTGTTCTTTTGAGTGGTTGAAAATCCAGAACCGTCCCTAGCATAGCTTCTGTTCCTGTAGGCTAAAACATTGTTCTTGCCAAATTTAAAGTAAACTGTTAGCTAAAAGCTTGTATAACAGGGGGTTTGTTTGATGTTTTAAGGACATTCAGTATTATAGAAGATATTGAGACTTGCCTTGAGTGCCATTGCACATTTTTAATTTACTGGTAGTACTGACCTCAGCAGAGGTTGGTTTTTGTCAGAAGATCCACGCTGCAATTTTCAAAGTAGCATCCAAATCGTAATTCAGATTATTGACTCAGATTTGAGGTACCTAAATTTGCATATCAACCCAAATTCTGTGAAACTAATGGCAAGTTATTTCTTGAATTACATTCAAGAATTATATAAAGTCATAGTTGTTTTTATATTGCGGATTGTTCTCTGTGTGTAGAAGAAGAAATGCCCCCAAACATTTGTGTCCTCTGCTCGAGATCCTAACAAGTCACCACAGGGAGATGTGGGATGTTGGTGTGCCAGACATCACTGTCACAGGGTGTTGCAGGTTTGTCAGTGTGTCAGTCTGCTTCAGACCCAGTGATAACTCAGGCTTGCTCTGATACTGGTACGTGAGTAGGAGAGTTCTAACTTTTTAATTTTATATCCTTAGAGATTTGATAGGGTATTTAAGGGTGTGAGACCATTAGACTAAAACCAAATGAGAACTAGTCCAGCTAAGGATTAAGGAATATTTTCATCACCTTCATACTGTACAAATGTTTTTAGTCCATACAATAGAATGAGTGGCAGGACAACTTTGCATTTGAAGGCGAGTCTACCTGTGTGTTTAAGGGGGCCCTGAGGCATAGAGAAAATAATTGCCCTTTGTTGTGCAATTGAGTGGGTAGAAATGAATGAGACAGGAGCAAAATCTGCATCTGTAGAGGCCGGCTGTGTTTTAGCTGTCACTTGTAAGTCAATAAAGTTACAAAAGCCGACTTGAACCCTTACAATGTAGTACTTCTGAACTCTATGCAGAATTTATACACAAGCACTTTAAAATGGCAAAAGTTTCATTGTCTTCTATATTTTACCAGTTCAGTGTTATAATTAAATGTTTTGAAGTTTTTGTACTTAAAATTATAAGTATTACCCACAGGGAGACTCTTACCTGAGTATTCCAAGCAAAAGTATTTTTAAGTTAGGCATTTGCTTCTGAAAGTTAGACTTGAAAAGGTTTTCAACTGTCATTTCATTAATTTTAAGACTCTGCATTTCATGTCCTCAGTGATTTTCTTTTTTTTCCCTTTCAAACCATGAACAAACTGAGGCTTTTCATACACCTTTGCTAGCCTACAGCCTACTGTACTGCTGTTTTGCAAGTATTTCTTAATATGTGGAAAGGAACGGAAGCCAGATGACTGACCGTTAAGGGGGATAAAAAAGGAAGTCACACAGAAAAGTCAACTTTGGAAGCAGAGTTCCCACTTATTATCACAATGTGTTTAGTCTACACTGCTGCTGAATATTCAGAGAGGAAAATATTTTGGATAGTGTGCATTCTAAGTGTGAATGCTTTGGCACTTCTTTTCTGAGGATTTTACGGTGCTGTCTTCCAGATGTCTTGTGGTGAGAACAAGCTAGTTTGTTTGGGCTCTCCCCACCCCCCAACATTTGCATTTGTCCTGCATAGGGAGTGCACAGAGCCTGCTTCTGAATTTGCAGTCTCATCTGATCAAGTGACTACTTCACACTTGTCTTTGCAAAACCAGAGAAAATGTATTTTCCATTCCAGATTGCTTGATTTATAAACATGATACTGCAAAATACCCATAGAGTCACATATCCTTGATACTTTGATTGTTATCTCTGCTTATTCCAGTTAGTGGTAATTCTGATTGCTAGTGGAATGGAGGATATCCTGAATTGCTGCTGTCTTACAGAGCTTACTGTACTTTGAAGGGGAGAGTATTTGCATACTGATCGTATTACTAAAATCCCAAAGCCTCTGTGTTCCAGACACCACCACCCACTCCTCCACCTATTCCTGTCCTCTAGACCCTTTCGAGGAATTCTAGGAAAAACTATCTGCTTGACATTCTATTGACATCTGGAGTTCCTTGTCCAAAAAGTTGGGGGTTTTTAGGTCTGTTTGATTAGTGGCTGTTCCTTTTCTCTCTCTCCCAAAGGAGCTGCCCAAGGTAACTGCCCTCTGATGTATCATTTATATGGATGGCTGAACATTGCTCTCTTTTCAGCATTTCATTGCTATTTAGATGGCAGCTCGTGGATGACACCTACCATGGGAGTCAGATAAGAGACTTAAAGAATAGCAAGCAAAATCACCTAAGATTGTGGTAGACTTGGCAGTTCTGGGTTGATGATTGGACTTGATGGTCTTGAAAGTCTTTTCCAACCTAATATGATTCTATAAGGGCTTTTAATAATTTTGAGTTCTGTCTAAATTAGCATTTTGTCTGTATTCTTAATCTAAAAATACAATTTAGACTGATTTGTGTGCTACCTACTCCAAGTTAGTGCCACTAATTTTGATTTGCTAAGGATTTAGTTTTTTGGACTGCTTGCACAGGTCAGTTGCATCATAAATGTGTATAAATTACAGTCCGAATTTTTTTCCCCTTTTTTGCATCAAACTTAGGATGTTCACTGCTTTTTTTCTCCGCTCCATTCTCTCAAAAAAACCCCACAATTCATCAATTTTTTTGTTATTTTTTGTGTGTACACTCACAGTGGTTGAATGGTTGAATCTTCCTTTTAAGGTGATGAAGGAGTGCAGGGGGAAAAAAGCACTACTGTTTTATGCCATATAAATGAGTTTGTGATGTCTTTTTGTTTGTGTGGAAAAAGTAGGCATTTTGATGACTATGTGTTACAGCTTAGATACAGTAGCAGTTAAAGTAGAGAAAAGTAAATGGTCTTGGTTCTAAGATGTGGATACTAGCCTTGATGAAGTGACCATTGTTGGTTAAAGAAAGGGAAGGAAGGAAGGAAAAAAAGCAAGCTTTTTATTTCCATGCAGAAGATATTACTTACTTTGTATGATTAAAAATATTGTACCTACGTGGTAAACATGGTATCAATTAAAAACTTGTTTACAGAGATATTTTGGAGGTCTTAAGCTGCATTGCTCTTCTGGCATGCTGTGGTCTGGAGAGCTGGTATGATTTCTTTTACTCTTACCTAAATAGATTGAATTTGGTGGACTCTTTGCCCTAAGTCAAGGTTGTTCATATTTGGGACTCGTACTGGTTTTTAAGTTACTGCATGTATTTGAATATTTGTGACAGCTACAGCTTGTCGAATTTTCTGCCTGGATAGCTAGCTGTTCCTTTCCTGACATTTCAAACTGAAGGACTGTACATGAAGGCAAATTACTCAGGGAAGATGTTCAAGTCACTTGGAAAGATCAGTTTACAGATTTTTGCAGCAATAAATAATGCTTTTATTTTAAAAAGTAGTCAAATTAGGGAAATCCTCTCTGTACAATAATGCATTCAAAATACATTCTTTTTATTCTGCTTTTACTCCGGGTGTTTTGTTTTGGGCTAGCTTGCTTTCATCATTATTATTATTATTTAACTTAGCATATTATGGTTCCTTTAATGAGAACAAAGGAAAATGGGTTAGTGCCAGTTCAACCAAGATGCCAGAAATTCCTTTGCTTAAGAGGTTTCCGGCCCAGTGACTGAACTCCCCATGCTAAAACTAAAGACAAGTTAGAAAAATTTGTTGAGAGATAGTGGACTATCTCAGCAAAAATAAATTAAAGCAAAAAAAACCAAAAACAAAACAAAACAAAACCAAAAAATAAAAACCATTGAGCACAGCATAGCTTCCTTTTAGGTAGAAAAAAAAATCGAACTAGAATAAGACTTTCAGTCCAAAAGTCTTCCTCATCTTTTCTGAGATATCTTAAAAGTATTTGTAAGAGATCTGCTTTTAGTGGAGTCTAAAGGCACTGTATAAAGAAGGGGTCCTGTTGTGGTAAAGTGTTTGTGGACATGAAAAATGTTTTTCTTAAATATTCTAACCTGGTCAGATGCAGAAGCTTGCTGTTATTTTAAAATGTTTAAAGCCCCAAGGCTTAAAGAGGGTGAAGGAAGACTATTGAATGAAATTCTTATTCCTTTTGAAATTCATAGTAACAGTTATGGTTGATAGAAAGTCAGATGGATCAGTCCTGTAACTGGCATGGTAATTTGCATGCTGTAAATAACTACTAGAAAGCAACACTTGTTGTGTATGTGGAAGGGATGACATACTGTACCATTTCCCTGAATGTCTCTTTATTTGAAAGATGCATGGAAGTGTCTGAGGCCAGGCTGGATGGGGCTTTGAGCAATCTGGTCTGGTGGAAGGTGACGCTGCCCACAGCAGAGGGGTTGGAACCAGATGGTCTTTAAAGGGCCTTTCTGAACAAAACCATTCTATGATTCTCTTTTCACTTTCATTCATATAATTGCATTAAACAGATAACTGTCTCCAATTTCATTGATATTTTTGCAGTTTATAGGATTTGTTTGTGTAGAAAAAGTAGGAACTGAAGAGGAAGACCTGTTAGGATAGAACTATAGCTTTCAAAATCAAGATGCTTCTGGGTTGATAATAGCAGGTTAAAGAAATTCTAAGAATATTAATTTACACAAGTTTCATTGCATGTTATGTTACTGGAAAGTACTTATTTAATTCCAAGGATATGGATATAAAAACTCAATCAAAATTTAGATGTGGACTTCATTGGTGGGAGATGATGTTGCGGGTCAATTCTTTCAGTTTCTAGAGAAGTTAAATCTCATGCAATGGCTTTTCATGTCTTTATCTTTCCCAGATAATTGTGGAGTCTCTTGTCCAGTTCTAGTCCAGTTCTGATCAAGTGAGGCAGAGAAGAAACTATAATAAAAGTACCCATATATTAAACTTCCATATCTTCCTAGAGAAGAGACCAAAGTTGATTTCACCACCAACAGAAGGGTTTCAGAGTAAGACAAATGATCTATTCTGGTTATGTCTTCTAACAGCTAATCATGTGTGTGCTTTGGGATTAGCTGCAGTAAATGCTGGTTTTTTGCCCAGGCACTGAAAGAGGTGAAAACTATTTGTGAGAAGAGCTCTGCATAGAGTTCAATATACTGTTAGAACCTTGGCATCAAAGGAGAACTGGCTGTGCAGGAAGCTGGGATTAGTGTGGAAAGTAGAGGTTCAGTGATGTGTGACAGAGATTCGTAGGAAATGAGCTTTCAGTTCTGTTGTTCACCCAACAACTTTGTTAAAAGACAGATTGAAAACTTTCTCTTTCTCCAGTCTGGAAAGGACATTTGGGGAATTGAAGCAGTGAAGGCTTAGTGGTAGATTATTTATAGGCTGAACAGTGAGGGAAAGTATTGCAGCAGATTGAGGAAAAATTAGGTGGAAAAATGAGTGTTTGCAAAATTTGTTGAATAAAGTTTTCCTTCTGACTCATTATCTTTTCCTGAGCACTTCATTAATGTATAGGGTCAGAACTTGGCTCGGGCTTGAAGTCACGTGTCATTCTTAAACTGAAGTTTTCAGGCCTTGTATTTCTTTTTTCCCTGGCAAAATATGAATGAGGTCTGAGCTTAGTATGGCTCCAAAGCAGTGTTGCAATATGAGTTTTGAATAATAATAATTCCTAAAATGTGTTGATAGGTTCCTTTGTGTAAGGGATGCAAAAGCTGTTGTTACCTTTTAGAAACCAAGCAAGCTTTTCCTTTGTTGGATGCTTTTAGTCATGGTATTTTTCTCTGAAGAAGCAATTTACATTATACTTTTGATTACTGTCGTTAAAAACCACTGCCAGCTCTGTTTTCACAATTCTGCAGCATAAAATATCTTGCTATTTATTAAGTGTGGAAGGGGATGGCCCCCCAAAAAACCCTAGTTTTCCTTGGAGTGAGTGTTTTGTCCTTGAAGAATGTTTGAGCGCCTAAAAGTTTTGCACTCCTGCAGAAAGAGAGGTCGTCACTCCTGCACAATGGCTTAGGTGAAATTTCTATGAAGGCTTTAAAAAAAGGTATGTTGGTATAGCCAGAATTAGCTATCATCTTCAATTTTCAAAAGTGTTTGGCTTTAGAATCTCTCTCTTCAGAGAAAATAATTTAAAAGTGATCTGAACCATCCATTATCCAGGACTGAGACTGTTTTTAATTGTTCCCTTGAAATAAACCATATGGCAGTTTTAAGAGCACCCAATGAATAGTTAAGACTTTTTATTCTCCTCTGCTTGCTTTTTATTATTAGAAATTGTGAAACTATGAAACATACTCGTTGCATACATGTCCCTACCCTGAGTTATGCTTTTAGCCTTAAAGATAGGTACTTTTCTGATCGCTTTTAACTTGAAGAGCTATGCTTGATGGGACTGTAATCCCAGCCGGTTGGACTGCTGGGGACTGGTTGGGGAACTGGTGAATAATCTGCCTCCGATTCCCTTGCATGTTTTACTGCGCCCCGCTTCTGGGGTTGGGAGAGGGAGATCTGGAGAAATCTAACTGATGAGCTGCAGTAGGGTAGAGGGCATGTAGGCTTCAGTTCACTTTGGCAATATAATCTGCCTTTTTTCCACTAATATTTCAGGAGGCAAACTCTTCACCAGCAGGAGAAAGGACAGTTGGTGACAAGGCACTCACATTATGAGAAACTTGTTAATATTTGAGGTTTCTGCTGAGGAGCTGTGTTAGTAGGAGATAAATTGACTTTTCCACTCTCATGGTATCAGCTATGATGAACTTCCTGGGGGAAAAAATAAGTCTTACACTTATTGACATGGCTATATAGGCAGTAAAGAAAGCCTAGTGGGTGGGGTCCAGTGTTGGTACAATGAGGGTGCAGCCTCCAAAGTAAGATATGACATCAAACTGTAGGACTTTGAGCACAAACAAAATGCCAGCTCATGAAAGAGGGGGTTTTGCATAGGAACTGGGATGAACTCAGATCCTTTTAAAACTGAGAAGATCTACAGGTCAGACAGACCAGGTCTTGTGTTTGAGGTGACAGCTGGAGGATGTGGATACCTCAATTCCAGTGGACACTGGAGCATGCCTCTGTACATAATATTGAAGCCTAATTGCTTGATTATTATTGATAGGTCATCAAAAAGAATAAGCTCTTACTAGAATACACAATACAACTTAATATGAATTAAAAAGCATTTCTCCTGTCTCAGTTGAGATACTAGCACAGGGAATCCACAGTTGTAAGCATCTCTCTTAATGTGCATGTATATGTCTGCTCATATTGGATACTGTCCTCATAGGAGCACTGTGAGGCTTCATTAACGATTTTAAAGTGCTTTATGATCCTCAGATGGAAGGAGCTTAGAAATGAAGTGTTTGTAATCAGATAAGTTAGTAGCACATAACAAGGCTATAACCTATAACATAACAGGCTATTAACAGCCTGTGGGCATCCAAATAATTAATGGTTAGGTTTTTGAAATACAATTGCCCTCTGAAAAGGAATGTGCAGGTTTTGGATATGCTGTGTACTTTTATGATCTACTCCATTGTTTTCTGAACTACTGTGCTGCATTACAAACAAATAAAACTCAACAATCCTCCCAAATCAAACAAAAACCCAAAAACTTTTTGTTAGCCATCTTGATCAATATGCCAGCAAGAATAGGTAAAGATTTAGTACCTTTCAAATGGTACTTTAGTGGAAAATTTTCAATTAAAGCTACAGTTATTTAAGAATTACCCATACTGGCCTCTCTAAATATTTTTGGTTAAATTATAATTTGCTTACTTTCTGATTAAAAAAGCTTTGTCAATAGAACATTGGTAAGGTGAAATTTTATAGTAGTTATTTCTGCTTGGATACATAGCAACTCAAGTGAGTGCTTGTTTCTGAAAGTCATCACAGTATTATCAACTCCTTGAAATAAAGGCTTCCAGGACTTCAGAATGGAGAGTTGGCAAACCTTAGTGAAATTACGAGGATTTATAGGTCTCAGTAAAACAATTTGGCTTTTAAGACGGGGTAAAATTGTCTGTAGCTTAATGCATACTGTCATACTCAGTGTGAACATGCATAGAACATGTAGCTGCAGTACATAATGTATTTTTTCAGGAGAGGGCAGCTGTTTCATTTGCAGCATATACATTTGCTGTTATGAAACTGTGTGAATCGGATGCCTTGGTTTGGATTTTGTCATTAGGGATTTAGAGCAATTGTGGTGTTCTCTTTGGGTCTTGCCACAAATAAGACGTTCCCCGAGTTTTCACCACATTTCCTAAATTGCTATGTTTGGATTAGACCAGCCACAAAACACTCCAATCTGCTACATCCAGCAGGGCAATTCTCTGCTCTGGTTTAGACAGAGCAACCTGAGCAGTTACATCCAGCTGCTTCTATTTCATTAAGTAACCAAACTCACAAGTCACATTAGCTATTGCCAGAGTTTCTTGAGCCTGCAGAGACAAATGGTTACAGCGCAGGCTGTAGTCCTGTTGAAGAAATCCCATCTGCCATTCCAGTGGCAAAATCCCCCCTTTGAGTTTCTGTACGTTCCCACCTGGCTACCACACCTTATCATGAGGGTGGGAGCAAAACATGTCAGAACCAGAGCCACTAGCCTTTCATGGCCCCCGATGAGGCCAACGGCTTATTTTCTATGATAATACATACTAACGATTTTAATTCTCACTCATAAGATGTGCAGCTTCTGCCCCCCTCAATTCCTTTGGAGTGCCCTCCAAGTTAGTTTCATTCCACCGTGTTGTCATGAATGAGTGATTTAGATGCTTAAAGAGGTCTGGTCAAAGTTTGGCAAAAACGCCATGTCTGTGACAGAGTTCAAGATGCATTTGGATAATGCTCTCAGGCACATGGTGTGATTTTTGGGGTGGCTTGTGCAGGGCCAGGAGTTGGACTTTAGTGAGCCTTGTGGGTCCCTTCCAACTCAGAATAATTGGTGGTACTGGAATTATTGGTTAAAGCAGATTTTCATATAAATTTTTAAAGGCACAACTTAACAGAGTTTGATGGCAAGGTTCCCTCTGTTGCTTACTACCTGGATGAAGCATAGCAAGGAAAATCATTGATCATAATCGATTTGTGCAGAGACTGGGAGTACAAAAAAGAGTGCAAAGGGTTAGGGGAGACCATCCCATTGAATCGTGAGACTTAGCCTCACACTTGATCGGTGGTTTTATGTCTAAAGGATTTAGCAGCACTTAATCTTTGGCTAATTTTACACAGAATGATTAAGTAGAAGTTAGTATAAGTATAGCAGTAATGTAAGTGTAGATCTGAGATGGCAATGTTCATACTCTACTTGCTGTAGCATATTTAAAGCAGTTTGCACACACCCAGACACAAAGTCTGTACAAAGGTGTACGTGTTAAAAATTCTCCTCGTGTTCAGGTGTGTTTTGGCTTTTTTACTTTCTACTTTGTTACATTGCATAACTGTACGGAATTAAAAACTTGTACATTTTATGGGTTCGATCCTGAGGGTGCTCCCGAGAGCTTCCCGAGCGAGCTGTCATTTCCCTCGCCAGGCATGGTTCCATTACACAGTCAACTCCAGCATTTCCTACCTGTGTTGGGCTGACTCAGGAGCAAGTCTCCTCACGGCAGGATCATACCCGCGTCACCACATCCTTTTGCTGAACTGCAGTCTTTACTGTTTCTGCACATTCAGGGTAACATCTGGAACCATCCTGCAGATTTTTTTTTTAATGTTACAAGATGCTAGGATTCTCCGTTTACGCCGCTGTTAGAGCGGTTATCTATGGAAATTTTTGGGAAGAGGCTGTGGAGCGTCTGACAAATGGCTGAGTTGCAACCTGAGACTTAAAGCAGGCAAGGCAGCAGGAGAGACCGAGTTTGCTCTGCTGTCCTGCGGGTGTTCCTGGACCTTGATCTCGGGTTTGTGCGTGTGGTGTGGGCAGTCTGGTTACAGGCTTAACTTTGGTCTGAGCATGAACCTCTTGTCCTTGAGTCAGGAGGGCGTTGTGCTTAAAATGGGGGTTCCTCTGCAAGCGAGCGCTAGGGTCGGTGTTCCCGGTGCACCGCAGCACAGCGCGTGTGGTTGGAGGGACTTAACATTCACCATTCGCCGCTTGTCGGCTCTGCAGCCCTGATGTGGAATTAGCATAATTGGCTGCTGGCTTTTTAGCCGGTTTTAAAGAGAGGAGCTCCATCTGGGCCGCCCTCCGTACTCTCAGGGCTGCTCCGCTGTACCCTCCCTGTTGCCTCGCGTCTGCCCGACGAGGACGGGGGAGCAGGATGCCGGCGGGACGCGGGGCTCAGCAGGAGAGGCCGTCCCGGTGCGGGCAGGGCGCTGTCCCTTTAAGGCGGGCGGCGGGGCGGGCCCGGGCGGTGAGTGACAGCGCGCGCGAGGTCACGTGAGCCGCCCGTATTTGAAGGTCACAAAAAAGCAGCTTCCTTTAGAGAGAGCAAGAGGGAGCGAGAGGGAGGGAGCGAGAGGAGAGAGCGAGGGAGCGCAGCCAAAATGGCCGACGGAGCGTCTGCTGGGTTCTGAACGCTTGAAATAAAAAAAAAAATTAAAAAAAAAGAGAGAGCAAAAAAAAAAAATTCAACAAAAAAGGAAAAAAAAACCTAAACGAAAAAGCAAAAACACAAAACCATTTTTGGATTTTTTTTTTTTTCATTTCCATTTCTACCTTGTATGCCTCAACTCGCTGGATTTAAGCACTGCTGCACTTTATGAGGTTAGTGGTACGTTTATGTTGTATTGTTTTTACCTATCACTTGATTTCTTTAAGAGCCTGAGCTGACCGTTTCCATCCGTGGTTTTGCAGAGGTGTCTTTTCTAGCACAAAGACTTGCTTCAGATGTTGTCTGCTTGTACGTGTTCGGCACTTTTAGTGGATTTTGGGGTTTTTTTTAGAAGGAGCTCTCCGTACAAGTGTGCTGTGGATTTGGAAGATATTTGTAATTTAAAACACCTAGGTAAATTACAGAAGATCGTTTGTATTTTCCGAGCTGGTGAAGTACAAGATAGTGCTGAAAATCTTGTTTTATTTAAATAGAGGCTTTTTAAAGAGCGTTTTCTTCCCCACAGCACCCTGAGCTCTTAAATCTGCTGCAAAAATTTGCATGTCTAAAACCGGGCTCGCATTCTTTCTGCTTCTGGGTCGGAGCGGGGCCGGCTCGGGCCGTGCCTTCCGCGGGAGCAGGGACGGAGCCTGCCCGCCGAGCCCCGGCGAGCGCTGCGGGGGCCGGGGCTCCGGCCGGGCCCGGCGCTGCTGCCGCCGTCGCCGCGGGGCTCCCGCGCGGGCTCGGCCGCGGCTGGCGGCCCGTCCGGCGTGCGCCAGGTATTCAGGAATGTGCGGGGTTCCGGCCACTGCCGCGGTTTTGTGTTCTACGGAAAGCAAGCGTTCAGCTGCACCTTAGTAAATGTAGGCGAAGGACTGCTCTTTCTCGCTTTTTTTTTTTTTTTTCCTCCCCCCCCCAGCCTTCTGTGTTGCTAAAAATTTAAATCCGAGTTATTTTTGCAACTCCCTCCAGAACCGAGCAGAAAATTAAAGGGAAATAGCTGGAGCTTGCTTTCTGAGAACAGGCCCCTCCTCCTGCATTGTAAGAGTGTGATGTAATGCTCCTTTCTGTGAGGTTAAATGAAAAAAAATCTCTGTGGTGGTATACATTATTCTTCACCCCTTCCTCACAGGCATTGCATTGTGTTATTTTTTTGTAGCTGAACATGAAGCAGCAGATAATTCTGGAAATAATCGTGTGAATGTGCTCCACATTGCAGTGTATTAGTGCAGTGATTGTGGTTAGCAGGTCAACTTTGTAAACATACAAGATGGCTCATATTTTATATTTCTTTGTGGCCTTATGTGCATACAGTTAAACACAAATGAAAGATAGAGATTTCAGTAAGCTTATTGAAAATGTGTCTGGCTGTGGTCATTATAGGCTTGTGCATATTGGGACTTTTTTTCTTCTGCACAAGCTAGCAAATATTCGAAACAATTCTGCAGCATGTTAAGTTTCTCGTGGAAACTAAGAGATGGTGTTTGTGAAGGTTTGAATTTTTTTAAATTTTAAATTAGAGGAAGCCAATAAAAGAGAACTCTGTTCAAATTTTACGTCTATTTTGCTGGTAATTTTGGTCATTAAGCATTTCATAGTAATGGATAACCCGGTTAGTACATGAAGTAATGCATGCCTGTTGCATAGAGTTAATGAACTTACTAGGTTCCACCCTCATGTTACTGGTAGTTATTTGAGGAAATGCTATAAAAACGTTGTGTATTTGACATAATGTACCCTGATGGCTTTTGTTATTCAAAACCTTCTTGGGCTCAGCGGAGATCTGGATGTAGCCAGAATATGTTGAATCTACCTGTTGACTGACAGACAATAATTAGACAATAGAATGGTTTTCAAATGCAGTCTAAAGTAGGAGTGTGCTCAGATTTGGTGCTTACTGGACAGAAATATCAGTTACTGTAGTTTATGTGATAATTGCTGTAGAATGGGATGGCTGAACTGAGGAAGTAAAGAAAACCCAAACTGTGTCTTGAGCTGGCAGTATTGTAGGATGTAGTCTTCCCAGAATCTGCTCTTTAGAACAGTACTCGCCTTTTCTGTGTATTTTTTCGCCTTCATGCCTTACTGCCTACGTTACACACTTCCAGAATGTGTAGCTGTTTGTACATATAGCTTGATGGTTAAGGTGGAGTACAGGGTGGTTCCAATAACTGCTACTGCTCCTAGCTACAGGAGCTGTCGTGGGTCAGACAAAAGGCAGTTATTGAGAATAATAGAAATCATTCCAGTAAGGACTCTGTCAAATATTTAAGCAGCTTTGTGACACTGTAACTGTGAATAGGAAAGACCAATTAAAATAATTCTTCTTATAAATATGCTTTTGACCTCTCAGATCTTACTGCAGGGTGTGTTGAGGACTGTGCAGTCTGTGCAACCGTAGGATTTTAATTGTGAATCTGAGCAATTCTCAACACTGTATTCAGTGCATTCCTGCACTACAGCAGGAACAAAACAGTTTTGAGAGAACTGAGTTGAGCTGCAATTTCTAGATCAGTTTGAAGCTTACAGAGGCATAGGGGTAGGGGAAGATTTTTTTGCTTCATTCAGTTTGCAGTGAAGATGCTGAGTTTAGGAGCTTTATTAATTTTTTTCTGTTTGCATTTGCATGTCAATTGTTATTGGTATCTACAGGAATCAGTCCCTTTCCAAAGCAGGTTTAGTAGGTTGAAAGCTACAGTGAAGTCTGTAGTCAGCAGAACCCCTGGAGATTTTTGCTCTACATCTAAGAGATTCTTGAGAAATAATTGACAAGAAAAGCCTTATTACCACTGAGCTTCAATATACAGGAGTCTGCAATTCTAATGGGAAAAATTCAGGGAAAACAAGTGACTGAAAGATCAGTATGCTTAGTTTCAGTTGGTTTTCTTTTAGCTTCTTTCTCTCCTGCTGAGAAGGAAGAAAATGAAACTTTGTAAGATCACATAGTCTCTGCCAGCTGATTTCAGCTAAACTTAACCTTTTTAAGATTTTTGTTTCTTACTTATTAATAGGCAGCTTAGTAGAGGAGAAAGATTTTTTCCTCATAGATTTAGGCACTATAGAAAAAGAATATTTCTGGAAGAGAATGTTTTCCACAACTTTCCTAGTACCCCTTTAGACACTTGCATCTTGAAGCAGATTTCTTTAATTCTTGTCATTATGGATCTACATTCCTTTTGGACCAGGGTGGAAGGTGAGAAGTTTACAGTTTATTTTGAACAATATTTCTTGGAAGCTGCACCCTTATTGCTCTTTTCAGCTGGTAGTAGTTCATAACTGAAAAGTTTCAGGGTTTTTTTTTTTTTGCTTTAATTGATTAAGAAGCATCTACTGCCTTCCTAAGAGCTGTTTCACCTTCTTAAGTATCGGTTTCCTGTTTAAACAGCTAAAGAACTGAGCCAAGAAAATAAGATACATAGGATGTTTAGCTCCAAGGACCTGTATTTCATGTCCTGTCAAGGGAATCAGGTGTGTCAGGGTTCTAGTGTTGTCAGTTTAGATTTCAAGTAGCTAAACTTTAAATATTAGGCTAACATTATTGTTCCAGAATTAATTTGTTAAACAGATCTAAAATTCAGGTTAGATTACTACAAAGAAGTATTTCTTCCTAAATCTTTAGTTGCTAATGTAATTGCTAGCATTAGCAATCTTACATGGTATGATTACAAGTGGTATGTTTCAAATATTGGTCAAACAAGTTATGTTTTAAGTCATGCTTAAATTTGGGTGTCAAGATAGCAGTTTTTGGTGATTTCAGCATTGAAGGCAAATGTGCAGTTACCATGAAGATAAATACTGTAAATTAAGAATATTTCTATTTTGTTGTTGTGCTGGTGCCATAATTGTTCTTCAGAACACCAGAGGAACAGTGCCTTTCTGTATTTGTGGTGAATTCCAACTCCAGAGCTGTACATTTAGCACTTGTCAATGCATAAGTTCTCCTTTACACTAAGCTTCCTACTGAAGAACACAACCAGGGGGGTTTGTGTTTTTTGTTTGGTTGGGATTTTGTTTTGGTGGGTTCAGGTTTTTTTTCATGCTAAAACAGATCATATATTCTGGGAGCAGCATGAATTTTTTTATTTTTTTTTTTGTGCCATCAACACACTTCTTCAGGGAGTTCCTAAGGTTAATGGATATTGTCATTTTAAAGGCTGTTTTTCTGTCTGTATACAGTTTGCTGGCATTATGGTTTAGGGATGAAATGCCCTCCTGCTATTACAATTGTATATTTTTTGAATAATTTCTGAAAAGTTGTGTTTTAAGAATTGGTTGATGTGATATTTGGGTGTTATAGTATGGGTAAATTGAAAGACTTCTCATTCAAAATATTGTACTTTTAAGGACTACTTTAAATTAGTCTGTTCAGTCATGTGGGAAAACATAACGTATGATACAACCCTTGGAGTTTTTTCAGATACCTAAGAAAAGATAGATTAATAAAACAGGAGGCAGAGGCAAAACGAACCAAAACGGGTTAAACACCATGGAAAAATGTGTGCTAATATAGCTGGAGATAAACTAGTGAGGGCAGTTTTGTTAAAAAACACAGTTAGTAAGAATGAAAGTTGACTGCTGCTCCTTACATTTCTGCAATTTGTGTCTGAACTCAATTAAATGGATGTTTGTATATGTTATGCAGAGAAGATAATCTAAAAGTACCTTGACAGTGATAGGCAGAAAAATGCTTAAAAAGTATAAAAAATGTTTATATTAATAAAAATGTGTGTTAAATTGAGACTTTTAGAAGTGAAATGTGACCTTGGAATTTATTACAACAAAACTGAAACAAGGCATCAAGGTGCAACTGTGTTTGATTTCATGCCAGCAGGCGATGTGTGAGGCCACATTTTAACAGTGGGGGAGATAAATTTTGAGGTAGCTCCAATGAAAGCAGAAAGAAATATTACAGGGAGGTAGTCTAGCAGAAAAAAACACTTCAGCCTTTTTGTGTTTATTTTTATTAGATACATTTTCTGCAAACAAATAACTAGTTGTCTAATTTGTGTCATAAGAGCATCATTTTGACATAGAGCTCCATCATAGTTAGATGTGCTTTGAATAGCATAGTTACTTCAGCAACTAAGAAAGGCATGATTTTTTTTAAATCAAGGTGACCATTCTTTTTTAGTTCCTTAAAAGTACAAGAAACCCCACTGTGCATGCTAAAATTACAAGGAAAGCACGTTCATCTTTCCCAGTGTGCTTAGCAGATGTAGAGTTAACGCTTCCTGAAGTACAGCTCTGAGTATAGCTGAACTGATTTGAACTAAAGCAGAACATTGCCTTAATTTCTGAATGAGAGAAGTATTTCTTTAAAAAATAAAACAATGAGAAAATTACTTCTGGTTTTCCCAGTGGGTTTTTTCCCCCCTTTTTAAGCACAGCATTTGCTGGATACCATAATCATAAATCTGCTGTCCACTTGTAATCTCAGTGGCTGTTGGGCACAGCCTCCATGTACATAGGAAGATGGCAAAACTTAAGCTGCAGTGACACTGCTAGAATTGGTTTTTTTAAAAAAATCTGTTGTAGATTCTGTGTTTTTTGAGGTAGTTGACCTCTATGAAAATAGGAAAGGTTAAATATATAATCTGTTAATGCCACTTAACCATTAATTAGAGTTGAGCTTAATTGTCCCATTTTACATGTGCTCTGTGGCAAATATACACGAATGTGTTGTCGTTGTGGTTCGTTGTATGTTTGTGAACTTGGCTGTGCCTGAGCTATCCAGTTTGCCAGGATACGGTATCCTGTGTCACTTAAACCTTCCTGAAAATAAGTCTTCAGTATTTTCTTCCACTTTTTTCGCCCCTGGTTTGAAATTTAGGTAGTAGAAGACATAGCAACTTAATATTAGCGTGCTAATTTAGCAGCGTTCATGCTCTTGTTGCAGCTTCTGTATTAGCATTTATATTTTTAATTGTATATAATTTTGCTTAAGCAATCATGTCAGATTCAGGGTCTGATTTAAAACATGTGGTTCTAATTCTGTATTGGTACTCTAGATATACTTGACTACAAAACAGCTTTCTTTGGCAACAGGTTGGCTACTGCTGAGAACTTTGTCAGCTATAGCGAAACTGATATATTCTGATACATTACTTTGCCAGTGATATATACAGCATGTTTGTGCTCAGCCTTTTCCTGAACAATTCACAGGGAGGATGATTTGATCACAACATGCAAGTGAATTTTGGTATTATAATGCTTGGAAATTCTAATCTGGTAGCTCTTGCTGGATTTTTTCCAGGCTGTTCTGCCTCTACTTGGAGAGAGTTTGAGGACAGTAAAAGTGAAAATGTCTTCCTTCTGTATGCAGGGGGAGAGAGGGCAGAAGGCGCCAAAACTTAGCACGTTTTTTTCCTAGCTTTTTTCCTATGTGCACTGAAAACCAGTTGTCCTGTGATACAGAAAATAGTATATTGTTTCATTCCCCTGTGAATTTTAAAAAACTAATTTTTCTATATCCTAGTTAAGATTATATAAATAAACCTTTACTATTTTGTTAGGTTTTACATGGGTACTATTAGTGTTATTATCTCACTGTTTTATTTAACGGATCTCCTATGACAAATATTAGAAAAATACAAAATAATACACTTAAAACTGGTTAAAAATATAGCACATGGAAATAGAGGATGTCCTGTTGAGGTTATATATATGTCATTTTATATCTAGCTCTGTTTCCCTTTGTGGATGCCATTACATGTTCATGTGCACTGGTTGGGATCTAAATGTGGGTTGGGTTCAAATTGCCCCTAAAAATGCTTGGTTAACCTGAAGTAAAACCCCAAAAGCTTTTTTTCTAGCCTAGTATAAAAGAAGGTTCCAGCTGGTGCTGCAGAAGTTAGTTGTAGCAATATTAATGGGAATTTTAAACTAAATAGCCTTGTGTTACAGAGTCAAGTTTTCTGTTCCTTTGCAGATAATGTTCACATTATGTGCTTGATACACATCAACCAGACCAAACAATGCTGAGAAAGAGTACAAGGCATTAAAGTTATTTTGTTTGATTTTGTCTTTGTCTGTGTCCTGTAATTCTCTTCAGAGCAGATCTAGATCAGCTTGGCAGGAACACTTCTGCTAACCAGCATGCTGGCCTTGTGTAGCGTTTGTGACTGCTTCATGCAATGGAAGCACACTGATGGTGGTGTGAGAAACTATAAACAAAATCTACTCTGGGTGGAAATTAAATGTTCCTAGTATGTTTCATTACATGTACTTCTTCAATAAGGTATTTCTCCTAATTTTCCTTAATTGGCAAATACGTTTTGAAAGCCTCTCAATTATAGTAGGAAGGTTTAGTAAGTGACCTCAGATGGGAGAATCCTAAGCCTTACAAGCAGATATTTTTTCAGCTGTTTGAATCAGTTTAGTCTTCTTGTGCAAAAGCTATCTGAATTTACATTTTACCACCTCATCTTGCATGGTAGCTATTCTGGAATGATGACTTCTGATTAAGTCCTTGAGTAACTGTTTTTATCACAAAATAGCACATTATTCTGCATCAAATTAACTCTGCTGTGTTGTTAATTAGGAGATAGTTTTGCTCTACATTTGCCAGTTACTATAAATAAAATATATATCCTGACACAGAAAAACTGTAGGAAGTGTTTTTACCAGATTTTAGGTATAACAAGATGAAAAAGGCAAAAGCAGACAAAAGCTAAACTTTGAGAGGCTAGAATTTACCTTGGCAGCTTAAAGTATCCTAAAGCCACAGGTGCAGAGTTCTTTAAGCTGGCTTGACATAGTCGGGCCATTAAAAACCAAACAAGTTGGTCTTTATGTCTTTATAAAGTTTTGGGGACAAGATTGTTTCTCAGATGTGGGTTTAAAAGTGGCTGTTTTAAAGATGATGAGCTGTATTTGGGCGTTCTGTGCTCGGAAAAAGGTGAGGTTGGCTCTGTCACCGTTACGTCTCCGTTACGTTCTGCTTCAATCCAGGTAATGTGAAGTGAAACTCTGCTGCAATGGACTTGCAAGTATGAGGTCAGCTTAAGTTTATGTAACTTGCCTTGATCTTTTGCTTAAGAAAAACTTACCTTTTAAATGGTGCTCCAGATAGTGTTAGATAACTTGGTTAAGCTTAAATGCTTCTTTGCCTTTGCATTCTTAGGCCATTTTTCTATTGTTTAAGTACTATTCTAAATATTAGTTGCTGTGATCATTTTAGCTTGAGCATTGCTTGCTCTGTTAAGCTGTTAAAAACAGGCTTCACCACTGCCTCGGTGCATTAATAAGAACAAGGTTGCAGACAGCTCTTTACTGTATTTATAGCATGTAACTCAATTTCCTTTTTTCATCATGTTTGTTAAGAAACTTTGAAATAATGGTCTATTTTTCCACTTACTTCATTTTTTTTATTTGTGTGTGTCTGATATGGGTGTGTGTATGCATGTGTGTAATAAGTGCGTGCTGGCAGTTACTACAGTTAAAAACCACCAGGTATCAACTGACAGAGATTTCTTGGCAGGCCCTAGGTGTTCAATACACAATAAAAATAAAATGGCTCTTAAAGTCAATTCGAGTTTTGTGTTTGGGAAAAGCCTCCACAAACAAAGCAAGTGCCTTTCTGTAAGGTAAGTGTATGGATGTAAGAGGAGAAGCAGAGAAGTTCAGGGGCTCTCTGAAGGCCACACAGAAAGTCAAAGGCAGAGCCAGACTTGAACTCAGAAGTTCCTGGCTTGTGGCCTAGGACTGAAGCTAGTCATACACAGCTGTATTGAATTGTGAATAGAATTATGCTTTTTTTTCTTCCCCTCATGGATTTATGGGAACAAAGCTGATTTTACCAAAATCGTAGGGTAAAAAGATAGAGTTGTGTAATTTGCCTTTCTCAAAATTTCAAGTGCTAGAACTTCGATGTTAAAAGTTGGTTCAGCACTTGTGGGTTTCCACTTGCCAAGCAGTGTGATTAGTGTAGCTGGGTCACGAATTGTGACAAATCCTAGTGCAGTGCCTTGAAGTCAGACTAAGGGCTTTTTCTGAGTGTAGAGAAATTCAGGCTTAAAAGCTACTGCTCTGCATGCTACCTTGAGAAATACTAATGACATAAAGAAAATGCCCTGAAATTTGATTTTCTTTGATGTTTTAAAATAGAAGTGAAAACCTAGTTCAGAGACAGTCTGCCTGAAGTTGACTGTTTATTAAACTGAAATTCACATTCTATATTTAACATTTGTAGAGTTTTTAATGAGGCTTTAAACTGTTATTCTTCAGTGCAGTATGGAAGAAGTGAGAACCTGCTTTAAGTTTGATGCCTCGTATTTTGCACCTTCCTGAGGTAAAAGCATGGAGCAGCTTCTACTGAGTATGTGGACAGCTCTGGTTATTGCAGGAATTCCCTTTAGGAAGAAAGTTATGATCTGAAATATTATTATAGAATTAACATCACCATTATGAATAATTTTTCTGTGCTGTTTAAAAATGTTGACAGGGATTTTAAAGTCCATTTCACAATAAAAGGGACTTCTTTTCCAGGCAAAATGTTGTTAATACCAAGTTCTAGCAGCAAAGTAATTTTTCTTTTTTTCCCTGGGGTTCCTTAATCTATGTGCTGTGTCTTGCTAACTGAGGCTTTATGCAAATGTATAGTAAGGTTATTTTCCTAAAGTATGTACGTGGAACTTAGCCAGAGAATATAAACAAAAAAAAAAACAATGAAACAAAACAACACAAAAAACACAGAACCAAACAAAACACTGAGGTGGTTTTGTTTGCTTACCAGGAAGTAATTTTCATTTTGTGTGTCGAAAGTAACAAAAATGCTAAATAGTTTTAAAAAGAAGTCCAAGTATCAAAAGCTTATCAATAAAATATCTCATTCCTGAGGAGCTGAAGCACTGATGTCTTCTGGTGTGTACACTGTTACTGTACCTCATTCTTTGGAAAGAATTGTCTCTGAGTGGTGTGCAGTTTGAGGATGCATCAGAAATTTCATTGGTAGTTAATGAAAATCAAAATTATTTATTTGAGCATTACAGTGGTCTGCTTTTTTACTCACTCTCCTTTTTTGTACACTGTCATGGTTTAACCCCAAAAACTAAGCACCACCACACAACTGCCCACTCCAAACCAAGCCCCATGGAAAATCCTTTGAGTTTGCCTTTCAGTTTCAGCTCTTCGGGTGTTTACAAGTCCCAATTGCCTTTGGCTGTGGCTTTGGAAGACATTTAAACTGGGTTTGTCAGGTTTGTTGCATAAGCCTGGACCACTTATGAGATGGATATTGTTGTGGTAGTTCTTGATTTATTCACCTATTACAACTGATAATATATTGTAATTAAACTATATAGTTCTTCCCAGCAGGTCTTCCAGAAATACTGTAACCTTCTAGTGATGAGTTGCTGAGTTTGGAGTTGCTACCCAGTCACCACCAGTAACAGTGTTATGGGCTGGATTCTTGCAGTGGTGAGTGGGAGACCCAGCTGAGCTTATTTCATTATGAGCTGTGCTGCCTCCTAATTTAAGTTCGTAGCATAGCTTCAGTGTCTGACTAAAGTTTACCCCACTCTTTTGTTAAAACAAGGTGTTAGTTAAGAGCAAACTTATAAATGGCTGGTTTAACAAACAATGATGTTTCCAGTGAAGCAAAATGTTTGGTTTTTTTCTTTTATACTCTTTAGAAAGAGCATAAAAAAAAGTTGGTGACTCTTACTTGATGCACTTCCCCATTTAAGTCAATCAAGTGTAGGTCACATTTACTGATAACTGTAAGTCCAGTTGGCACCTCCAGCTTAGCAGATAGATTCGATTAAAGCCAAAGGTCTGGTCTTTCACCTAAAATTTGGATTTTTAAACACTTACATGTGTGACTGAATTCTGTATTGCTTCTACTATAAGATCATGCTAACTTTTCTGCTAGGTAGCATTAACCATTTTTCCAAAACTGCAGCTTCATCGAAAGACAGATGCTTTGCACTGGCAGTATGGCATGGAAGCATCAGTAAGCTGACAAATTAGATTTGAGGTTCTAGTGTTTAAAGGGCTTTTCTTTCAGCAGGAAATAGTCTCCCACATCAGTTTACGTATTTTAACCTTCAACTTTATATAGCAGCAAAGAGCTGACCTGTCTTTATGCAGCGCTACCTTCCTTAAAGAGGATCGAGAGAAGGTTTAACTGAATAGATTAGAAGTGCAGTGTTTTGTGGAATGGTGAATATCTTGCATTCATGTCATATCATACACTGGTTTTGCCTAGTGTCTAAAAAAACGAAACGGCTGTGTTCCACACTCATGAGTTTTATCATTGGTAAGATAGGAAGAGGTAGTTGTTAAATAAAGATAGGAGTCTTCAGATCTTCTGTCAGCAGAGGTCAGAATTGTATTTATCACTGGAAAAGTGCCAAACTTCGGTGGATCTGTGTGCTGAGTGCTTTTCTGATTTAGCTCTTTCTGTTAGGACTGATGCTGAAAAACCACTCAGAAGTAAAGAATGTCTGTTACTCTTTCTCTGAAGATTATAGTTTGTGAATTTTATGCATTTCTTTGTGTCTTATGACATCACTGAATATGAGAAATCTGTGGTTTTGATTAAAAACAGTCTTGTTTAATGCAGTAAGGCAAAAAATAACCTAAAAGTAGCAAACGCTATTTGGATGGAGAATTTATCAAGACAAATCAGTTTAATCTTGGTACTTTAGAAATAGGTTAAATGCTAACATTTCATTTATATCACTGTATTTTTTACCTCACTTTTTCTCTTGTAACTTAACATTTTTATTTTCTGTGTAGCATTGAGGTCATGCTCTTTTGTAATCTCTGAGGAGGCAGTTCAGTGGTTTCCTCATTCTGGATTTTTTTCTGGATTATGTCTTGCTTTAGAATTTCCCTCTTCTGTAACAGAGAGAGAGAGAGAGTGGCCATGCCTGGAGGACTATCCATAGCCATGTTGTATTGTGGCCTGCAAGTTCCTATCATCTTAGAATTTTTGTATATTGAAGCAACTTTTTGATGGGAATTTCCATGTTGTGAAGGGGATGCAAGCTTTCTGGAATACAGATATTCTAGAGCTGACTTGGTTTAAAAGAGAAATTTCTTCTTGGATAGTAACATGTAGTTAGTTTTAAAATGTTTCCATCATCTTGAGTATGAATGGTCACTAGATTTTTGTAAGTAATATGTGTATTCAGTCCTCATTGATTATTTACTATTTTAAAAAATTTCTTAAGTTATCTTAAACTACTATATTCAGAAGCAGGAGGATATGTACATAGGATTGAAGTTAGAAATTGATCTGGTACTGTATCTGTGAATGACATAAGCAGCAAGTAAAATTCATCACTAAAGCTGTAAATTAGAATTCCTGGAAAGAAACAAGGAATGAGAACCCTCAATCAAGATTTCAGAAATCTTGTCTACTGCACTCAATGCAAATAGGAAAAGCTCTCAGATGACTGACTGCTGAGATTGGGCAGGCACCAATTCCATAGGAATAACAGCACAGTTGAAATAAATCCTTTCCCTGGTGGGAGACTACGCTTAGTTTAGACAAATGCCTGAGGATACAGTGAACACTTTGCACTTAAACTTTTATAATGTCTTTGCTTAAGAAATAAGGAAAAGATTGTTTATTTAGCAATTAGTAAGTGTTGCATGTCTAGACTAGGTGGTTTAAGCTATGCTCTCTTTCCAGAAGGCAAGAAATAACATTAACTTATTTTTTTTAAAAAAAATGCTGCTAGAGAATATCAGCATGCCACACAGTATCAGTACTCTAAAAAATGGATAAATCAAAAATAGCATACCAGATCAGTAACCGTGAGAGGTAGCAATCATCTCTGCCTATTAATGGACTGTTTTTTATAACTTCTTTTGTTTCTGCCTCATAACTGTTGTGGCTAGTTAATTTAAAATAAACTGCTAAACAGGTACAATTATGTGGCCTGTAGAATGCTGTTTTGCACCCTTTTACAGTCTTTTTGAAATGAAGAAGAGGCATTTCTACGGTTTTCTAAGTTACTCTGTATGGGTGTCTCAGGCCGTCTGCACAGGTAATGGGGTAAGGTGACACTAAAGTGTTGAGCACAGACCTTTGTTTTCCTATCTAAGTCAGGAAGATGTGCAGTTTAGGGTGACAGGACTTCATTGTGATGCAGTGTCTACTACTTGGGATGGTTTTGTTCCATGGAGTCTAATAACTTCCTGCTTTAATTCTTACTTTTAGAAAAAACATCTGAATAAGCAGTGGTGTTTCTAGTGTTAACTGTGGTGTTAACCTGATTTATCTTTGGAGTGGTCTTTTTTTAAAAAGGTATTTATCATCAGGTAGCTGCGGTTTTCTGTGACCTTACAAAGCTCTTGAGTGGACTTGTAATATCCTTCTTCATAATGCTTCCTATAGAGTACTGACAGCTGTCTTGTCTTTCCAAACATAGCTTGCCAGGAACATGAGGAGAAATTACAGTTTAAAAACCTTCAAAGAGTGAGGCATTTCTACATTTCTGTACATTATGTGCACATAAAGTGTGCTTGTATACATGAGAAAAAGAGGTGGGATTTTTTTTCTTTGCTAAGTGTGGACACTGATATATATATATGCTTTTTGAATTACACTGTGAAAGTTTTCCTAGGAGGTTGCTAAAATAGAAGGAATTTTCCTTGATACGTACTCAGTCATATCATAACATGTAGATGTATGATACAATATGCTTAGAAATGTTGGCCTTTAGAATTATTGTTAAAGAATTTGTTTATCATGGGGAAAGAAGAGTGCAAAGTAGTGTCAAATGCGATGTTCTTCAAAAGCATGGCAGCAATTTTAAGACTTTGAAATTTAGGGGAGTGTATAGTAATGCCACTTACACATGTTTTGGTGGTCTGTGTATCTTCCACTGTTTTTTACAGTATCCTGTGCAAATAGCAAACCAGTAAATTACAGAGAGTTTTGATATGATGCCATTAACTGGGAACAGTGACCAACATTCCATATGGATGATGAAATTGCAGTTGAGGGTAGACAAAAATAAGGTTATAAGTACTGAGAGTGCAGGTGGTGTTTGTATATGTTGCATGCCTTGGTGAGGGTATTTGATTCTTTATGCTATTCTGAGATCTCAGGTAGTAATTTTCTTAGACTCCAGATCAAAATGATCACATATTTGTCCTCAAAACTCAAGTGATTATATGAGAAGATGAGTTTGGAAAGGCTTTGAATTTTTTGTCTGCTTAAGTAACCTCACAAGGAAGGATTTTTAGTTTCTTACAGTTCAGAACAAGTCACATCTTGCACTTCTTCTGTGTTGTTTTCATTTTTCCTGTTTCCTGCATACAGTTTCTTTACAACTCCCTAGTTTTAATTCTGCATGCCAATGAATAATTTCAGATTACATCTTAATTAGGCACGAGTCATGGCATGAAGTATTGAGTTGTGATGTTTGGATAATTTATTGATCTCATTTTTTAATGAAAAATGTCTAATGAAGAGGATGGGCCAGCTGGTTGCAGTAAGAAAGAAGGGTGAGAAGCATCATCTGGGGATGAAAGGCTTCGACATCAGGCTCTGCAAAGACTCTCTGTGCTCACCACATAACCTAAGCATCAAACAGTTATTTTCCAGTGCCCCTGAGATCTTGATGCTTTAGAACTAGATATAAAGCCTAGCATATCTCTTTATTTTGAGCTAACTCACCAGAATAAAGTTCACTTTTCTTTAGTGATTAGGAGTGTATCAAATTTCTTGGTAAGACCCATGTCTTTCATTCCTTCACTTACATTTTAGGTGTATGTCTCATGCTTTGGCCTTCAGAAAGTCTGTAAGCAATGCAGCAAGGAGAAGACTTTAATTCCCTTGTGATTTACCTAGTTTCTTGAGCAGGGTGTGCAGTCTCATCCTCATTGAGGATCTAATGAGATATGATCCCTGCCTGTCAGCCTTTTAACAGCAGGTGCAAGCTCCAGAACAAGAAGAGGGCATGGTCTGTTAGCAAAATGACTCACTTTGGTGTCCTGTGTGCATCTTACAAATACTGCTCTGTCCTATGAATGGTGCAGTGCGTCTGATTCTAAAAGCCATTTGAAGGACATGGTTTATGTGATTTAATCTATCAAGATAACCTTTATCAGTGTTTAAATCTTCATGCAAAAGTGGGGAAGGAGGAAGTTTGTATCTGTTTTCATATTGTAAAGAAACCTTGAAATGCATACCAGAGTTGATATATGACAGGACAGTATTTTAATTACACACCTAGAGTGGTAAATGTATTTAAGCTTTTTTTTTTTTTTTTTTTCCTCTGAAACACCTGGCTTGCAATTTAGCATTGCTGTTTCACCAGATTTTAATTTTTTTGTCACCTCTGGTTACCTATAGACAACAAATACTGAATAGTAGCTTTATAAAATAGAGTGATTTATTGATACAGTAAATTCTGTATCTCTTTGCTACTGGCACAGGGAATCCTGATGTTATTTAATCTACTGTGGAATCTTGATGACCTTACTACAGCCATGGTCTGTAACAGTATAGTTGTAACTCCTTTCTTTGTATACATGCAGTCCTCCATGACTTATAGAGTGACTCATAAAAGTGTGAGAATATGCTGCAATACAATTAGACGTTTTACACAGGATATCCATTACTAGATAAAAGCTAGGGATCAGCAGCTTTGTGAGGGTAAAGAAACTCCCGTTGTGTACTGGCTAATAAGATCACATCTGTGCTTTTCCAGACGTGGGGAGCTGTGTGTTTAATGGCTGTGTCTGTAGGGCACATGATACTACCGCTGTCAGTAAAGCTTCTGTAGCTGCAGACGTAGAGGTTCCTCCCTCTTGGTTTCCAGATGCTTGGATACATCTTAACAGTATTTGATCTTGAACTTGATCCTACTTCTGAGTGGCAATAAGTTGATTAGACTCTTCAAGACTTTTTTGTTGAGGTTTGGGTGATTAGTTTAACTCAGGAAAACTCAGCAGCTTTGGGCTGTTGATTTCTGAAGAATTAGTGGGGGTGGAACACCATTTATTAAAGCCAAGCTGTTAAATCTCATCAGTCCTCTGTTGAGGGCATAATGCATGAATGATAACATAAACTCTGTTAAGGAGCTGTGAGGACTAGGAAAAATTACTCCATGTGATGAAAGCTGTTTACCAAATATAATACTGAATTGCTCTCTGATTTTGTGCTATAGGGGAACTTTATCTCAAGTTATAAGGGTGATAAACACCTTTATTGCGCAGAGACTTAAGTTTCTACTGCCAGATTATGTCCTTTTGAAAGGTGAAAAAATCCAAAACATGATGTTCAGACATTCATCAGTAGACAGATGAAAAACATACTTTGTTCCTTAAACACAAAACACAAACCTGTTTTTTGTTCAGCCACCTAACTCTTTGTCAGCCGTTATTGAATCTTGTTTTTTGGTGCAAAGTAAAACTTGTTGTTGAACTATTAAGAATATTTTTAAAAAAAAAAATAACCTGTGAGAAACCTGAACAGCTGCTGGGGTGAAATCTGAATTACACAATTTTTCATTTAATTTCTTTATTAACATTGCAACAGCAGTTCACTGCAAAGTGAATCTGCAGATGTTTTTAGTGCAATTTGTGTTGGTTTACGTAAAAGCAGTAGTCTTTCTCCAAAGCAAAAGTACTTTTTGCAGACATTAATGTCAGATTCTCTTTTTTTTTTTTTTTTTGAGGGGAAAAAATGAGTAATGAAAATTAAACTGCATTTAAAGTGAATTTTTACAGTTCAGAGCTGGTCATCTTGGGGATTTTTCAGCAAGTTAACAATTTTAAGAAATAAAAAAATTAATCTCTCTTCTGTCATTAAAGTCTGCAAATGTGGCAGTACATAGATGCAATTAACTTGAGTATGTTTTAGTATGTTTTATTAGTTTTCACAGTAAAAGTCAGTGTTACAGATTGGTTTCTTGGGGTGGTTACAGTCATTGGAAAGAGAAAATGATTGCAAAAGAGTCACGTTTGTTGCAGGTCTGATGTGGACATGTTGTCTCAAGTTGTAAGATCACTGAGTACTCAATTAAGTGATGACTCCATTATAGTTTGTAAAAACAGTACTTTTGGACTTGAGGTTATTTCTTTAGAGAATGGATATGGAGTTCTTAAAAAACCCTAGTATTCTGCTTCCTTAATTACTGGAGTGCATAACTGAATGCTAAGAAGTAGCTTACTTGCACTTGTGAGGTCTGAATTCATGTTTGAATTATGTCTGAGCTTGATATTACTGGTTAATTTTGTAAAATACCAAAGAATACCACACTCGTACTTGTCTTCACTAAGGAAAGTTGCCAAAAAAGAAACAGAATTTTTTTCAAAATCTCATGAGAACTGTTTTCTATGTTTGGGGGAGGACAGAGTTAGTATCTTGATGAAAACACTGCCTGAAATTTAGTGTGGTCCTTGTGGGATTGCACATGACCAGGTTTTATAGTAATGTACTGGTGATCAAGGGCCCTTCACATTCGGAGTATTAATTGTCCTTGTTTCTAATGGAGTGTTCCTTAATGGCAAGAGCCGTTTCCCTCCATACTGCTGACTTGTCCTATGGCTTTGAACATACTTATTTATTCTTTGCTTGGGTTTACTCATGTGTAGAATTAAGTTTTACATACTTCTTAGTGTTGTTGCAATACTTAATTAATATTTATAAAAGCCTTTGACATCCTGTGATGAAAGGAACTCTGCAAGTGTTCAGTAGTGGTATTATTTTATTAGTGAAAATGCAAGAGGAGTCAGAAGGGTACCAGTTTTTAATTCAGAGTGAGCAATGGAGTCATTCTGTAACCTTGAGCAGGTCATTCAGTCTCTTGTTTTGTAACATGTCCTGGGAAAGCTCTGTTTTGCAGCATGTGTTATTAAATGCCATCTTTGCCTCCCTCAAGTCCATTCTAAGGGAAAAAAGGTAAAAAGTAAACATACACAACTTTACTGAGCTGCTAAACATAGCAGGTATTTCTTAAGGAAATAGATTATTAATAGGGGCAGAAGGTGAGAAGGGAGTGGATATAACACTTGCATTTCAGAGTCACTATGAGAACTTGAGCATGTGTTACCAACAAATGTCACAGACCAGAGTGGATTTTGCCTGTTGCAGATCTCTCTCATTTGGGTTCAGTATGCGCCGTGCTTAATTGCAACTCCACTGTGAAGTGACTGCATATAATCTTTGTTGAATTCTAAGAGCTCACTAATCCATGGTACTCAGCTGGTAAACACGTTCTTTCTTCAGACTAAATATTGTCTGTATTTGAGGTTTGTGATCATCAAGATTGATAGCTCTCATAGCACCTTGTATTTGGCTATTGCATAATAATATAAATCTCAGTCACTTGTGAGGTTTTTCCCTCAAATGACAGCAGAAGGTTATGATTACATACTGTCATTAAAATTACAAGATAGTGAAGAACTTTTCAAAAGTATACATCTGTTTTAAGACAGCCAGCAAGGCATTTGCCTAATTATGTAAGGCACAATAACATTAAATAGTTATTTGCCACGCTTCACACATGCAAATACAGGGTTTAAGTTTTTTATTTCATACATGGTGCTACATCTGCATTTTACTCGTTGCACAAAACACGTAGGTGTGGTTTAGAACAACGGGCATCAAAACTTTTATTTTAAGTACTTCAGCAAGGTGAAAAACTTGCCCAGTGAAGTGTGAGGCATAACTGAATCTAAGTGCTGATTTATGCATGTGCAGTATGGTGGATTCAAATTGAAAGCACCTGTATCTTTGTCCTGCTTTATTGCACTCTGGCTTGACAGCTTGTTTCTGGGGGCTTTTTACTTCTTTTTAGTCCTGCTTCAGCTCTCAGCTCAGTTGGCCTAAGGATGAAGAGGAACAGTGTTTGTCCCTACTGAGAATAAACAATGGTTTGCAGTCTTCAAGAACAGCAGTTACTAAAACCCCCATGCTTTATGTAAACCTAGTTACAAGCCTTAATATATGGAGCATGCCTAGTAGTAATGGAATATCGAGAATTTACCTGCCTGGCTTCAGCTGAATGTACTGAACATACGTGTTGGTAGATTTGTTCCAAGATAAAGTAATTTGGTGAGATTTGTACAGCATTTTCCAGACCTGCAAAATACATTACTTGCTTCCACCTTTAACTTAGACTTCCTGATATGGATAATGACAATCCTGAAACTTTGTAACTGAGTATTTGCAGCAAGTAACTGAATGAATTTTCTTACCTGTTAAAAATAAATATTGCCTCTGGTAATAAATGGGGTGGAAAATACAAACCTTAATACCTTTGCCAAGAATATCTGAGCAAGCTGTACAGAATTGTTTGAACTTCTAATACATTTAAAAAACAACCTTAATGTGGTGGTTCTTCCACCTTGACCTACAACCAATGAATAATAACTTCGCGTGGAAAGCCTTGTTCTTAACTTCACACTGATAAAATTAAATACGTTCTTCCTTTAGTATTTTGATTTAGTATAATTAAAATAATTACTTACACTTTGATAAATATTATTTTCATTACTACAATGCCCTGAAGCACTGCATGTGGAAAATTTTATAATATTACACAGATCTGGTGGTATGTAATATGCTTGTCAGACTATTAACTTGCATAAAGTGTTTTGGTTTTTATAGCAGATAAATTTGGAGTGTTTCTTTGGAAACTGAACAAAAGTAAACAATCAGATCCTTTCCAAAATGTAATGTAAGTTATACCACTGTGCAACTCCAAGGGTATCCTTATAATATCCCCAGGCAGGTAGAATTCAAGCATTTCACCATTCAGTAGAAGCTGCCTGTAAGCAGCATGATTATGTCTGGGCTTGGTTGGGTGAGGGATTTTTTCTCAGTAATTTAACAGTCACTAAATAGAAACTGCTTCACTGATACTTATATTTTAATTTTTTCTTGATCCCTTCTGAAGTGCCATGTCAGGAACATTAGAAAACCTGCAGTATTTTCAAGCGTGTTAAAAAGTGCAGCAAGTAACACTGTAATAATGTGTCTTATGTTTTCTTTATTTTCACCTTTCTCTAAAATTCAAAAAGTCCTGTATCTGTAGATAATCTGGATCTTAACCAGGATGGCTTTTAGGTCCTGGTTTTTTTTTGGCTGAGAAGCACAAATACATATAAATGTCAGTCATAATCTACAAAATGTTAAAGTTTAAAATAAACTTAACTACTTCTGTTGTTAAAGGCTCTGTATAATCCATTTTTTACTGTCTGTACAGCTTCTGCTGGTGCCACAAATGATGCTCTGGCGGAAAATGTTTCATTTAATTCAACTGTATTATACTCACTCAGTATTTTTTCTGAAATGTCACATTCTGACATTAAAACAAGTGTCACAGTTTTTGTGTGCACTGTGGCATAGTTACCATGGGAAATAGATTAATTTCCTGCAACTTTTTTTAGTGTTGAAAAATAATTCTTTTCTTGCCATTTAAGATAGAAGTTTGTAATGTAAAAAAGTACAGAGCTCTTTTGTTAAAATCAAATTTACACTGCAGTCAGGACTTAGCATTTCCTTTTTAACAGCAGTTATATTAATAGTAAGTATTCTTTTAATAGCACTTCTCATACATACCTACAAGAATACACTATGAAGGTGGCAGTAATACTTGTGTCCCAGTTTGTAACCTGTTTAAAGCCCCAGTAAGGCTTTGAGCTTCACTTGTGGAATTGATGTGGGCTGCTGAATGCAGTGGTGTCCTGATACAGACCTGGAGAGGAGGGTAGCTCGTTTAGGGCTTCCTGCTGCTGTCCTTCAGCAGAGGTCGTGTCAGTAATTAGTTTCCTGATGGACCACTAAGTACAGAACTGTTTTTTGTTCTGCTCTAAGGTAATACATTTTTTTGAGGAAGCATTCCAGAGCTGCATTGCCAGTCAGTGACACAGAGCTGGTTGTGGTCAGCGGTGCAAAGTACACTGGAAGTCGGGCAGTCTGGTTCTGAACGTGTTCAACATCTGGATTAATGACGTCTCCAATTGGGATGGAACAAACCTTCACCACCTTTGCAGGTGATGCAAATGAGGCTGAGTGGTTGACTCCTCTGAAGATTAAGGTTGCTGTTCAGGGAGAACACAGTAGGCTGGAGAAAAGGGCCTGACAAACCTGTTGAAAATTAACAGTCATAAATGGAAAGTACTACACCTTTGTCAAAATAACCTCCTGCTATAGCACAGGTTAGGCATCCACTGACTAGAAAATAGCTCTGCAGAAAAAATACCTGAAGGTCTTGAGAAGGAAATAGTACAATGTGAGCCAGTAGGATGTCCTTGCTAATAAGAAACCAGCCATGTGCTGTGCTGTATTAGCAAGGATATAGCCAGTGGGTCAGGAAAATAGATTCAACACTTCTAAGTCCATCTTTAACATAGTGTGTCCAGTTTTGGCTCTCATAGAGGAAAGACACTGACATGTTAAATGGTCACTAAGATGTGACCATTAGTGTTCTGGAGCATTCTTTCTCAAGGAGAAGCTGAGCAAACTGGATTTGTTCAGCCTTAGAAATAGAAGGCTATGGGAGTAATGTTACTGCTGTTTTCAGTTGACTCATAAGAGGGTATCAAGAGCCAGACTCTTTGTAGAGGTGGTGTACAGTGATAAAACAAGAGAGAGCAAACACAAGTTGCAGTAAAGAAATCCTGATTAGGTATCAGAAGGCAAATGCAGTGTATGGAGTGAAAAAGTGGAGTAAGTTCTCCCTTCTCAGCAATAGTAGTGTCTCAGCTTTGGAGAATAGTCAGAATGTGACTGGTCCAGAGCATTCTGTTTGATGATGTCTGTTTTGTGTGGGGTTAGATCAGGCTCTGGTTGACTTCTGGAGGCCCCTTCAGTCAGAATTATTTCTGATTCTGGTAATGTATGCCAGCAACGGTATAATGTATCTAGGACAAAAAGTGTAGTTCAGTTTTAGAAGATGAGTTGGTTGTAAAGAAACAAATGAAAAACACAAAAAAACCCAGCATTGAAAAAAAAAAATCTGTAAGGGACCATTTAGGGATAAGATTGTATAATTTTTTGTTTGTTAGTTTTCAAACGAAAAGAATTTTTTTTTCTTCTGATAGATAAACCATTTGAGATGATAAAAATGGTAGAGTGTCTCTTTTAATACAAAATAACACTGGCAAACACTTGTGCACGCATCGCTTGCAGACTAATAAATAGTCCTGTGACTGACATCTGACACTTTTCCCAGACAGCCTGAGTTCATTTCAAACCCCATGTTGCATGACAAGTTAGGACTCTGGGGGTATCTCGTATGCACAGTGAAGGAGGTAAGATCTTTTTGGATGATGTAGTAAAAAAAAGTTTCACATGCAAAGAAAAGGTCAGCAGCAGCTTCCTTACAGTGGTTGTCTGTCCAGGGCTTTGATTTTTCACTCAAACACACGATTGGAGAAAGGAAAGATCTCCAGTTAATGGAAGACAGGAAAGCTTTGCCAGGTTGTCTGTCGTCTTATCTGCTTACATTATGGTGTTAGTGAGGTTATTGAGTTTTGAAAGAGTTCATATTACCAGAGTAGATCATTTGTAGTAGAACAGAGATCTTGAGGATTGCCAAGTCTCTCTTCCCTGTGAAATACCTGAGTTGTGTCCCTGTAGCAGGGTGCGGGTCCTTAATTTATTTTATTCTGGTAGCTGTTATCTTTTTGCTGATCCATGGTGTTTTTCGTGGCTGTCAGAATGACATAAGTATTTTTCTTGGCAAACACAGATAATGCAGCTTTCTACATGTGTGAGTAGTTTTTAGAGGAAAGTAAGGCTTTTTCTTAATCACATAAAACCTTAAAGTCTTGAATGGAACTTTCTCTTGCCCAAGGGATGTCCTGATAGGATACATTACGGGACATCTTAATTACAGGCAAATTTCTAACCTCATGTTTTGCCACTCTTGGGCTATTTTTACCACATTTCAGAGTTGTCTAAACACACTTTACCTGTGTCTTTGGTGTGTATGAGTGTGCATACTATGAAATAATAATTACAGATCTGCAAGAGCTCCAAAGTGTTTGAAGCCTGAAGTAGGAGAGAAAACTTCCTCAGTTCTTACATTCTAGACCTTCGACTATAGTTCTCCAGTTTCTTAAAGCTTTGCTTTTTATCAATTTGCTAACATACAGGAACTTTAGATTGTATTTGGAAATCAGTTTTGTAGTACATAGATGGATAGAAATTGTCCAGCAGGAAAGAGTAATTCTGCTTAAAGGAGTGCAAACAAGAAATACAGACTATTTTTTTAAATAATTTTAATCTTTTAAACATATTTCAAGGTTTTCTTATTAACAGGTGACTCTTAAAATTTAAATTGGCCCCCTCCCTCTTCAAATGATACTCTTGCCCCTTCAGTTCGTGAAGAGTTGAGGAAAAGCCTCCATTTTTGTGAGCATTTGTTGTTGTACTGTAGGGTTTCTAACATCCAGTTCTTTAAAGAACCCTTTATGCTTAGTTGTTGTCTCCCTATAAGTCATTGTGCATAGGTATATAAGATTCCACAAAGGATGAATTTTAATCTGTTAACAAGTGAAAGAAGACTTGTAAGGAGCATTCCTTTAGAAAAGTGTACTTTTAGCCAAGTCAGTTTGCTGATGTTTTAAAGTTGGTTATTATCTACAACAGCACCCAGTTACTGATGTTGTGCTGTGATAAAGGCGTATCACTTGTGCCAGATACGCTATTTAAAGTACGCAGCTTTCTTGCTCTGACACTGTTTTGGTTTTCGGCCAAAGAGAAGAAAAAGCAGCTTACTCTTAAGTCCTTGAAAAGGAATAATCTTTTGAAAATGCTGCTTTAGAGCACTTCTAGAAACACACTTTCTTAAGTATTTTTATTTAATATATGGTGAGTATATGTTGTGTTTGTATAAAATCCACAGCTTTCCCTAGGAGAGAAAGATGAAAGACTTTTGTCTTACATATGATGTATATTCTATTTACACATGTTGCAAATATGAAAGTCTTACTTTCATACTCTGAAGGGCTGAGTTCTGCTATCTTGGTTTCACTTACATTCAGAAAGTGTGGGACAGTGATCCTGTTACTAGATGGTTGATTTTGAGCTGCACAGTTTATCCCTTATATTGATATTGCAGTTCTTTGGTGATACTGTGAATTTCTGTCTTATTTCAAGCAAACAAATAATTTTTTTTCCCTCTTGGAAGTTTTTATACTCTAGGTCTTCAAGAATGCTATTCTGAAGGATCAATTTTTTTTCCTTATAAACATCAGAAATAATTTGGCCTAAAGTAATTTAATGTTCCATTTTTGTCAGTTAAGCCTAAAGACTGACTTTTGAAATGGCTATCTCCCATGTAAGCATATTTTCTATGGCTTATGGTTGTCTAATCTATGGATGCAAGCATTGCTTAATAAGAAAGAAGACTGTGATGTTGAGTATTTTAAGTTTTTTTTTTTAATAAAATTAATTAATCCCATTTTGACTCTTTTGATCAGCAAGATCATAACCTTTTATTCACATGGCTTAGTCTAGAGGAAGTAATTTTACCTTTAGGAATGTAGGGTCTGTCAGCCCTGGCATTTATTCCATGCTGTGTTACATCTTGCTTCTGTTTGATGTTCTCTTTAAATGCACTGGAGCACACTTGCATGTTTGGACATGCCACACACTTCTCATGATGCTGAAATAATGGAGCATGTCTGTTAAGTGGGATATGTTAAATGAAAGCAAGGTAAGATTGTAAAATTGTAAATGAGGTAAAACTGTAAAATTTCTATGCTCCAATTGTCGTGCATTTAATTTTGCTTCATTTTTAGGCTCTGACATCCAGCTTCTTCCTGATATGATTTAGCTTTCATCCACCTTGAGCATTTCAAGCTGTAGACTTCCTGTGTCCCTTGCTGCAGCAAGAAGGGCTTACACCTCAAAGAACTCACTTGGGAGTTGTAGTATGCCTTTTCTTCATTGCTTTTGACCCTTAGTTCTAATTAGCTTGTACTTTATAATGCATTACTGTGAGTTGAATTTGCTTCCTATACACTCAGCTGAGTTCCAGAGAAGGTCCAAGCAAGTGGAGGTCGAGGACAGGGCTTGATGAAGAGAACTAAAGTGGAAGAAAATGAAAACCACTTGCCAGTGGCAGCAGCAAGGTGTTCATGAAATAGCACTGTTGAAGACATCTTACTTTCCTGTAAGAGATTTTTGTCCCTGTATGGGTTGAGGGGGGCTTTTGTCTTGGAAGTTGCACCTGGACTTGAGCTTCTTATAAAGGTGTTTTGCAACATATCTGGGACACCAGTGTGTGATGCCTAATTTTACTGGTATCCAGGCTGTATAATTTATCACAATACCAAGAAAACTTGGAGCAATGTTGAGAAGCTAGGTGCTTGTAGTTAGAATTCACTTGAAATTCTTTTTGCTTCAAATCTTGACCAATATTGGATGCTTTATTGTTAGATAGATTTCTGGTTTAATCAAATTTTGAGTCTTTGCTTCTGTTTCCAAACGACTTGAAATGTGTTTGTGGTCTGATAATTTGGATCACTAGAGGCTTATCTGTAAGAAAGACATATTAATAGCTCAAGTTTTGCTTCTAAGTGACAATGGTCTGTGCATGCAGATCATTCTCTGCATATGGTGAAGGCTTTTAGCTCTGGCCCATTGTGGCTGAAGGCTCGAGGGAAGACGTAGCAGTTGTTCAGGTGACGTGGTAGCTATATAGGTATAAAAGTGCTTCTGGTCCTGCAAGTGTGGTTTCAGAATCCTAGTATTCTGAAAGAACATGCACAAGTCGGCTCACAATTGGAAGCAGGTTTGTAAATTGCCCTGTGCTTATCACAACAACTGAACAGGGTGCACCTATAGAAGTTTACTGCCATTCCTGTGTCTAAGTGTAGTAGCTAACTCAAGTTGACTGTACTGAAATGAAGTAAAGTGTGAGGTCAGGAGGAGGGAAGAGGGCTCACAGCGCTGGTATCTAGTGCACATCTTCACCTGTGAGGAGCTTGCAGACTCTCACACCGTTGTCCTGTGCTGCTGCAAAAGAAGCTGGGAGTTGTGTGCACTTAAGTGCCACTCTAGGAATTTTATTTTCTTACATTTCACTTACATTTTTTGGTGCTGTCTTAGTTTGAGGGTGACCTTACAGGATTATGGGGTTTGTGTAGACTAATACTGTGTGACACTTTATCTCTCCCTATCCAAGTGTGTTGGCAGCAGATAGCGTGCAATATGTTGCATGTCGTCTCGTCTCACAGTTCAGTTTGTGACAGCAAGAGCTTTGAAGGCAACTTCTGTCCTCTGCCTGTGCCTTAAGCCCATAATGTGTCAGAACAACTCTTTAAAATAGAATTTTCTGGAAAAATGAGTATTGGAATTTTACAGGAAATTAACAATTTCCAAAACAAATAAATTGTTTTGAGGGAGAACACATTTCTTGAATGTCTATTTTTGCTTTCTTTTCCCTCTGAAATGGATATTTTAATAACACAGACTTCACAACTGTTTTCTGTTATGTCTCTAGTTTAACTAGTGTAAAAAACTTCTCTAAAATGATTGCTTTTGACTTAGGAGGTTGCTTTAAGAACTTAGATAAGGTGTAATGCATCATAGCTACTGGGTTTATTTGGGTTTGGGTTTTCTTAGAATGGAGATAACATTTTGGATTACAGTGTACATCATTTGTAAGCTGTTAATATGCCATACTTTAAATACTTGGGATTAAAATCTGTAATATGCTTTTTAAATACTTTTCAGTCATACTGATTCTAAGATTTTGTGGGAGATTAATTAAAGTGCAATTAGGTCATATTTTTAGATGAACACATGCTTTCTTGAAAAAACACTAGGTTAAAAAGCAGGCTGCTGATTTGTATTTAGCAGACTTCCTCTTCAGGGTTGTGGTGTGTCTGTGTTCCCATTACAGTGTGCTAATAACAAAACCCGGAACCACACCCCGTTGCATTACTCTAAATTCACTCTGCTTGGAGTTGATGGGTTTTCTCCCCCTGTTGATCTCCTCAGTGTGAGCAGCTGTTTGCTGGAAAGCACATTATGGACCCCTGAGTTTTCAACAGGCCAGGAAGAACTGTCTTTTGGCTAATGGGAAGTTAATAGGCAGCATTATCTCTGGAATACATCAAGGAGATGATTGAAAGCTTTGTTGGTGTTGAATTTTTCAGAACATTTAACACTGCAAGTTAAACTTGTATTCAATAAGCATCTTGCATCCAGCTGAAGAGGAAAATCATTGATCTTAAAACAAATGTTAGTGACATGCATCAAAGAGTAGAATTTGGAAAACAGCACTTATGATACCCAAAATAACAATAAGATATTTACCCTTCTAGTTTAGTGAACTTTCACTGTGGTTCTACATTGGTAGTGTCTGTAGCATCTATTCTTGCTCTGTCATTTGGAAAGTATAACTTCGTACTTTGACATGTTTGTGAGGTTTTGCTCAGTGCTTTGTCAGGAGCTCTATGATCTCATACACATGATGTAGCCCAAGTGTTCAGATAGGTCCTTTCCACCTTAGAGCTTATATTAATTGAAGCCTAAATAAAGTTTTGGTAAATTAAGTAAACCAAGTGTTGGTTGCTGCTGTGTTGTGGTTGTTGAGGATGCACCCAATGGAATATTAAATCTCTGGTAAAAGGGCAGAAGGGGAGGTATTCATGCCAAACAAAAGGGCTTCTTTGCAGCTGTAGTCCACGTAGATCAAAAAAACAAGGCAGCAGCATTAGAAATCTCCATGTCCTAAATTTACCACAAAGGCAGACCATAACTAGGTAATTACTTTCAGGCTATGGATCTTTTGTCCTTGTATCCTTTCAGTGCTGCATGTCACTGTAAGCTGTAGCTTCTGCTGTGATTGTGAATGTGGTTCTTTTTCTTTTCTATTCCCTTCTCGTCTGCTCAAAAAAGTGAGGAAGGTGCTTTTAAGTAGAAAGCTGCCTGTGTGCCAGGCAGTTACTGGAAGTCATTTTGTGTTTTGAGCCTACCATTTTTCAGCAGTTCTTTTGAGACAGCTCTTTTTAAACTTCTTTTTAAACATTTGCCTACTGCAAGGAAGTTCTTTGGAAATGGTGTAGAAAATAGAAACTTGCACCACAGCCCAAAAGGTATACATAGCTTGACAAGACAGAAGTAGTAAACATAATTTGAAATCATAGCAACTTGGAATGATGAGGGTGTCGCAGGAGAGCTTTTTCATCTTGCTTACAATCTGTGGCTCAAAGAAAATGAAAAATTCTGTCTCAGTGCTATGACACACAATGCAAAGTACACTAAGCTCCCTAGTGCTTCACAGAAAAAAGTTGTATTTGGTGGTAACCTCAGGATGTTGTTACTGATGACTCATCTTGCCCTTATCAATTTCATCCATCCATGAAGAAGGGGTGCCCAACTTCAGAAAACTAGGAAGACGTTAATTACTCTCTATAGGACCTTTGTCACTTAGAGAGTTCTTGGAAGCCCTCAAAGAGGAAGCTATTAATACATAGCACCTCAAAATATTTTTTGTAGGAATCAGTTGTGTAAATGTGTCTTTGCACTTTGGCTTTGTAGAATTTAGAGAGATTGAAAAGAAGGATATTTTTTACCTTTACTGTATAGATGCAATTCAAGAAAAAGTCTGTACAATGTGGCAGCAAAGCCAACTCAACTCTTAAGGTTTTTAAACTGTGATCCAAAAAGTCCTTTGATTTAGGCATAAATACAAGAAATAGTTCAGTACTATTATGAACTCCCGTTTTATTTGTAATGCTGTTCTGGTTTTTATAATTTATTTTTTTTCTGGAAGATTGTGGATTATACTTGTTAGTTGGTTCCCATTTGTAGAGTCTCTGATCCTACTCCTCATCTGCCAAATCATCTTTTTACATTAATGGTCTTTGTCTTAATCTTTCCATATAAAAAGAAATTACTCCAGGTAAGCTGGAAATTTGGCCTTAAATTTATTTTTAAGGAGGTGAAGACAACTGGTTAACAAAAATGTGATTCACCATAGAAACAGCTCAGCCAATAATATAAATGCAGTAAGCCAATAATATAAATGCAGTAAATTAACTGTTCCATAGTACTTTCATATTTGATACAGAACATAGCAACAAGATGATGGCTTGACAACAATAGCAGCTGCATGTATTTTTTTTTTCCTTTCTTTGAAAGAATGTTCTTGTGGGAAAAAATAGATTCCCTGGAAAGTAATTGATATTACGAGTTTCATCACAAAAATTCTGTGGGTGGATACAATAGCCTAGAAATTAAATTAGAGATTTGTATAATAAATGATAGGTTTGATTTGATGTGACACTTCTAGTCTCTTACAAGTGACATAGCTACAGGCAATAGAATAATCTCTTCCCCTTGTGAAGATAAATGTTGTATCAGACCAAACTATCTTATATTAAATTACAACTTCCCTTTTTTTATTTTTTTTACCATATGAAAAGATTCATGAGACTCTTCGTTAAATAATAGCATGACCCAATTATAAGAGTACTTCGGCCAAAATGTCTTGAAGATATTTTCTACTGTCAGGCATGTGATTAATTTATGTAGCGAACTGCCATAACAGACCTGATCTGAATAAAGGAATTTTCCTTTATGCAGCATGTGGCATGATTGTGGCCATACTGAGCTAGAAGGTGCTTTTCTTATCACAATTTGATGGAAACCCTCAGATAGAAATGAAGTGTGATAAGAGGAATCTGATAGCTTGACTGTCTTTCTTGCAGGGAAGAGATTTATGGTATGTGTGGCTCTTGTACAACTTGATTGTGCCAACATTTTCAGACCATTGTTTTTCATGTTTTGGCAGAGAGAAGGAGCAAGAAAGGGAAGAACAGTTAATGGAAGACAAGAAAAGGAAGAAAGAGGATAAGAAAAAGAAGGACTCTGCTCAGAAGGTGGGTTTTGATATTTTAATTCTTTTATCCAGCTAAAACATAAACAGTATTGGTGGTAATAAGATGTTAATTTGTTTGTATTTGAACTTAAAAATTGTTGCTTAAGAGTGGTGCTTCTTTAAAGATGCTTTTTTGCATCATTTTCCTGGAACTGAGCTGTTTAACTTGGATGTTTCTTCTCCTTAGAGTTCTGTGTAAAATGAAATGAATTTTTTTATATAAAACATTTAAGTTATCTAATACGGCTTCTTTGGATCTCTCTCTACATGACTGCTGCTTGTTTGAGGTGTTCATGGATTGAAATACTCATGGGCTTTGGCAATTCTTGCCGTAAAGTTGAGTAAATATTTATTAGAGCAGGAAGATTCTTTTTTTTTTTTTTAATCCTTAAGGAAGTTTATATGAAATATTTACTACTGAAGATTCCATTTATGTTTTTTGCTAAGTATTACTTGAATTTGATGTTTTCTTTAGCTAATAAACTTTTACTGAAGTCTACCAGTTCAAGTCTGAGTTGTGGAGAAATTTTTAAGTCACCAAAAATTGGTTCTACTCAGAAAAAAAATTGTAACTTGGTGTATTAGACGGTCTGTATTTTACAATAAAATTTGGCAGGTTGTTCTAGGAGTTAGTTTGAGACTCTTAGGGCATTATCCATGCTTTTTACCAGTAAAATCCTTCCTGAGCTTCCCAGTATAAAGTAGGTGCAACTACCCTGGAGCAAAATGTCTATAAGATGATTTGGGTACTGGAGAATCTGACAAATGAGGAGAGGCTGGGAGTGTTATGACTGATCCTCCTGGAGGAGAGACTTGGGGGATCTCATCAATGTATGTTAATACTTTGTGGGAGTAAAAAGGTGGAGGCAGACTCTTCACCACAGTGCCCAGTGGCAAAGCATAAAGCGTTATGTACATATTGAAAGTCTGCCTAATCATAAAAAGATTCCCTTTTTGTGCATGTCTCTGGCTGGGCAACTGCTGGAACAGGTTTCTCAGAGGGTAGTGGTGCCTCTGTCTTTAGATGCTCAGAACTGAGTTTCACATGGTCCTGTGCAAACCAGTTTTGATGATTTTGTTTCAAATTGAGGAGCCTCTTGGGGCCAGGTGGAGGACAGTGGTAGGAACTGTGGATTAGATTTCCAGAGGCTGTCCCTTCCAACGTGAATCATTTTGTAAAACTGAGAGCAAAGGCTTTATTTTCTTTCAGTAGTCTGTTTTTTAGTTGCTTCAGTAACCAATCAGGTGATGAAAGATGACAATGTTTACTTACATTCTGTCAGTTTCTGCTGAGAACAGACAGCACCAACTTCAGTTAAATTTTGGCTTATCCAGGGTCTTTTTTCATCTGGCTTTTTCACCAATTTGAGTCTATCAGTTTAAACTGGGTGCAAAAAATGTGTGTCAGTTGTCTTCATCCAGTTGATACATCCCCAAATAACAGTCCAAAAGAGCAGTTGCTACAGATACAGTTTCTCCAGTATCTTTTTGCCTCGGTGTTGGTGCTGTTTAATGTTGAAGTACAAAAGATGTATGTAGAAACCAGAAAGTGCAGACCCTTAGGAATAAAGAGTAGAGACTTGAAGATTATGTGCTGATATTCAGTGATAAAAGGGAAACTTGAAAAGGCTGTACTGATCATCTTGATAACAGTGCTGTGTTTACTGAGGAATTGGTGCTTTGAATACAAAAGAGATTTGCCAGCTTTCCTGTGTGGTCTCTCACCTACTAAGTTGTTCAGCACATATTCTGCCACACTCTCAGGAAGGGTAGAAACTAAGTAATTTAATCTCCTAGAGGCCAAACTTCACAGTAATAGTTGGAGATAGCTCAGAATTGCAAAGTGGGCAGCCAGATGGACAAAACATAAATGTGTGTGTTCATTCTTATTGACTATGGAGGTGTTTACCAAATAAGCAGCAATGATTTCAGAGTACCATTTTCATACCAGGTTTGTCTAACATGAAACAATTGCTCTGTCTGGATCATCTGAAACTCAAAAACTAAAATTTAATAAAAGAAATGCCTTAAAGAGAGGTTATACAAGCAAGTTGACAGCTTAAATATACTTTTGGTTGGTGTCCAGGGGCTGTTTGGTAGTCTGTCAGTAGGCTGAGATTTATTCCACCTTCCCATTCACTGTAGCTGCTTCCACCCTGCCGATGCTCATAGGTTGCCCACAGAGAGATGACACCTGTAAATCTGAGACACTGTCACATTTTTTCAACATTTCAATTTTAGATTAAAACAATCACAAAACCAAGTCCTTGGGACTAGGAGACAGAGACATTATAGGCAAAAGGGGTTTTGGTTTGTTGGTGTTTTTTTTTGTCTAAATAATTTGTGTTTATCATGTAGGATTTTTCAAGGATTCAGTGAAATGTTTTTTATCCAAGTAGACAAGTTACTAATTTACTGAATGTGTCTGCTGATGACTGTAGTAAACTTATCAGCATTACCAGATTGTGTTAATTAATATTTTTTCCCCTTTTCCTTTTGTATTCAAGCATCAGGGTAAATTAAGTATGTCACAGAATTTTTAACTGTTACAGAAGATGAATGTAATTTGATGTATACGGGATTTTTCAAAAGTGAAGTTGAAAATTGATGTCTGGCTTGGTATAGACACAGTTTTAGTACAGGTACATTTTTATTGTCCTTCAGGACATTGTATGTCTGTGAGGATGCAATGCTTAAGATTTTGTATTTTAGTGAATGTTCCACTTTGCATATTGCAAAGTTGATAGTGTGTGATAGTTGATATGCATTGACAGTTTTCATCTTTCCAAAGTAAATGATACTATAGTAATTTAGTGCAGTTTGTCTTTTCATTCTTTACCCTACAAAGGAGTTCTGGCTTGGTTAGTTTCAACAATAAACTGCTTTTTACTTGTGCTTTCATTATTCTATACTGTCACTGTGTGTTTTCCAGAAATATGGACTAGTTCAGCAATTTCTTTTCAGAATAGGTGTCATAGAACCTGACACATGATGATCTTTAGGGTTTTTTCATTATTGTGTAGTAGAACTCATGATGGACAAGTTCAAAAAATGCTACAGTACACAAGATTCCAGAGAACATACCAGTGATATGTTTGTCGCTACTGTAGCTTGAAATCTGCTGTACTGAAACAATGTAGGATACAGTAAAACCCATATTGAGTATGTTGGCCAGCGTGTATACTCATTTCAGTCATTGACTTCTTATTGCATTCAGTAGATTTACTTTACAGGTGTTGCTGGTAGTTTTTGTAAGTGTGGAAATGAATCCAGAAAGGTTTAGAATTACTTCTCCTTGGAAGAGATGTTCGGGGAAATGTGAAATGGGTAGATGGCAGAAAGACAGACTCCTGTGGTTTCTTCAGGCCCCAACAGTCTACTGTAGGGATACTCTCACAGAAGGAAGGCTTTGTTACACTTCAACTGAAATACATCACCTCCAAAATCTGAGAGAACTGTAATGCTATAGCACATGTTTATTTGTGCTTTGGAAGCCCATGTTTGGGATGAGGAGGAGGATTGAGTACTCAAAATCATGAATGTAGTATGATTGTTTCTGCCAGGGACTTCTGCATCAGCCAGTTATTACAGGAGTTGTAGTACTTTGGAAAACCTTGTATGTATGTGTGTATATCTAACTAGGACTGTTCAGATTTGTAGTTCATCAGTTGGTCGTTTTAATTCCTCAACAAATTCTGTTCTTGTGCTTATATATTGTGGTTGTGATTTAGCACAACATGTTCAGTGTTTGTTTTGTGCTGCTTAAAACTCTATTTACATTCTTGCTCTTAATTTGCAGGTCACAGATCAAAAAACCAAAGGTAAGAATCTTTGATCCTAAGGAGTACTTTTATTGACTTGAGCCAAGATTCAGATCTTTGTCAAAACTGTTAGAGAAGGAAGGGGACTAATGAGTAAAGATGAAATACTGAATATGAGTATGAGGTGATTAAAATGGAGAAGCTACAACTCATCTGCAGATGTGTTGTCAGCATCTAAGTACTTGAAAGGATGAGGATTGTGGATGAGTGGTTAGCTGAAATACTCAGTTCTCTGTTTTACAACGGTTTTAGTCAAATAACCAAGACTGAAACCACCTTTATAAAGGGAATGAAAAACAGCAAAAATACTGCTTATAGTGAGGTACCAAAATGAATGAAAATTACTTGGGTTTGGAAATTTAAATTCAGGCACATGTAAGTCCAGTAGAGAAAACAGGGCTCATGAATGAGCATCTTCGAAGTTGAACTAAGTAACTTAGCTGTTGTTAAAATATATTTAATCTTGTTTTGTGTATCAGTTTTTTTGATAACAAAATGGCTATTAGTTAAAGAAAAGTACTAAAGTAGTAACTTGATTTTATGGCTAACCACACCTTTTTGGGGTTTGGGCAATGAAGCCTATCTAGAGAAATTGGAAAACCCTTATAAAAATAAAATGTGGAGAATAATACATTCATGTTGCCCAAGAGAGACCCACTTGTGTTGATCTCAGATTGGTAAAAGTTTTACTGATTATGCTTTGTTTGTCTAGAGTCTCTTGAGCAGATTTTGTTATGGTGTTAGCGCCTCAAGGATTTATGGTTTTCTTCTCCAGTACATCATACTCGTCAGGAGCAGCTTGTCTTTGGCTTGAGGGGCACCTGGTGAGCAGCAGGGAAACCTTAAGTGAGCCAAATGCAGTTGCTCTGTGTAGGACTGTCTTTTGGGAGAGAGTCAGCAACTACTGCCTTGCTTAAGAGCAGCACAGAGAACTCAGATTTGTTAACTCTGAATCCAAAAGCAGTCAGGTTATTTCCCATCTTTTTGTTTAGGCAGTGGCTGCATAGCCTAGTAAACTGGTGAAAACTTGGGTTCTGATTTCAGATTTCCAATAAAGATGATGATGCCTAGCAATCCAAAAACCAGTTGAAGGTCAGGAAGGTGGGGCCAGTTATATTTGACTGCTCATATTTTAAAATTACTCGCTGTCTAGGGTATATTCTTTACCAGCATTATATTTGCAAGAAATTTTGGGCTTTACATTCATCAATTTAAAATTGATGAATGTAAAGTTTCATCCTAGACACGGAAGCAAAAGGTCTGCTGCTGCTGCTTATTCCTGCTTCTTTACATTGTTTTTGATTATTGAGAAGGTGGAAGCTACACAGGATTTCAGAGATTAAATAACGAAAGCAAAGAGTCACAGTGAGTTCTTGTAGCCAACACAGGTTTTAAGTGGAAAACCTTCCGATTTTCATCCTTCCTGTTTTTCAGTGCCCGAAGTGACGAAACCAAGTTTAAGCCAACCAGTGGCTGCCAGCCCAATTGGCAACTCTCCATCGCCACCAGTCAATGGTGGCAACAATGCCAAAAGGGTGGCAGTGCCGAACGGACAACCGCCAAGCGCCGCCCGCTACATGCCTCGGGAGGTGCCGCCGCGATTCCGTTGCCAGCAGGACCACAAAGTGTTACTGAAACGTGGGCAGCCCCCTCCACCATCCTGCATGCTCCTTGGGGGTGGAGCAGGGCCTCCCTCCCCAGCAGCACCAGGAGCAAACCCAAACAACGCACAACCAGTGACAGGAGCACTGCTGCAGAGCGACAGTGGGACTGCAACAGGCAAGTGGTGATAGTAAATAATATTAAATGAACGTGTTGGTGCATGGCAGAAAAGAGATGGCTGAAATTATACATAAGCCTGCCATTATATAACAAAACTCGGGTTGCTTTTGGGGAGGTTCTACTGTTTTAGTGTACAGACTTCTGTTGGCAGCCATGGATATAATTTTTACTACTAGATGGAACAAGAGGTTTAATTTTTTTCAAGTATGTTTTGAGTGGTTTTAATTGGTTGCTGAAATGTTCTGCAGCAAGGTAAACACAAGGCATAAATAAACAGTAGTCACAGAGTAGCTCCTAATGGTTCTTCAGGTTTCTTTGACATGAATTTCCTGTCTTGTCACATTTTTGTATCATCTCGTAAAAGAGACATGCACATGCAAGGTCGGCAAAGGGCAGGTGTCTGTCATGTCTTGTCTGGATGAAACAGAAAGATGGCCTGTTGCTCCTTAGTTGTTTTTTTTTTTGTAGTAATCTTATTTTTTATACTTAGATAAGCCATTTTGTACAAGTGATGACTGTTCTGTTTTTACTTTTCAATTCATTTTGTATTCCAGAAGATAAATTGATTTTAGTATTGTTCAGTGAGCATGGGGAAGTTATAGCTGCTCCTGATTTTTTTAGACCCTTGGTGAATTGCAGTAGTTGTAATATTTCTTCTTTAATTATAATAGAACAAACAAAATTCCACTCAAAATATCTGCCTTCTAAAAAAAGACTTAGGTGACCTGAAAAGTCAAGGACAGCTGCAATTCTAACAATCAGGATGTTTAAAAAAGAAGTATTAAATACTTGAAAGTCAAAAAGAAGAAAAAAACAATACTAGTATGTCTGAATTTTCTTTGAAAATTATGCCAGATCAGTGGGATGGTGATTTTTTAACCATCATGGAAGTCAAACTTCTTTGAGTTCTCTGTGGTTTCAAATTAAAAACAGAGGTGACTTGTACAGAAGTAGAGGTGAATTAGATGGAATGGCTGTCCTTATTAAATAGGATCCTAGGAAAATTAGTAATTCCATTTCTTTTGTGGTTTCACTACTTGAATTTATTTGTAGCAAATCCCTGTTCGACAGAGTATTTATCTTGTCTTTGATAATTGCTGTTTAATAAAGGAAAAAGTGAATGTCAAACTGTAATGGCAAAATTTTAACTTAGCAGTTTAAAAACAGATGTCTTGAAGATAAATTATTTTGATAAAACACCTGAAGCAAAACATGGCCTGAAGTCTATGGGTGCTGTGTAAAATCCTGGCAGTCATATGCCTTTATATTTATTGTAGTAGACTGACTGAGGAAAATTTGTGGTAGTGAAACATTCTAAAAGGTTTCAAAACTTCTCATGAGCAACATTTTTTTTGCTGTTGAGTGTACTATATGACAACCATTTTGAAGTATTTTGAGAGGTTCCTTTTGTTGTATGTAAGTATTTGACACTTAATATTTGTTTTTCTGAGGTTGAAATTTGGTATTGCAAATTGTCATATTTTTACACTTCATTTAATGGTGCGTTAACAGCTAAGAGACACTAACATGGCTGTATTAGCCATGGTTAGTTGCATTATCCTGATGTAAGTCAGGAGTGCCATGAAAGATCCGGGTCCTTGAGACCTGCCTCACCCCTTCCATTTTTTTGCACCATAATGAGTTAACTGGGCTGGGGAACTGACTTGTATTAAAATGAAATCAGGTTGTTTTTTAAAGCTGATTTTGGTCTGGATGACTTTTACTCATTCACCTGAGTATCAGTGAGAACATACATGCTAGCATGTGACAGTGGGTGTGCCAGAGGAGTGGGAATGAGCAGGTGAACAAGAGAGGGACGAGGCTTCCTTAGGTGCTCCATCAAAATGCTTATGGAAGTGCAATGCTGTTGTCTGCCTTGTACATTGTTTATCCCACCTCAGATCTGGCTGTCGGCTGACTGAAGTGCAGTTTGGGCCCAGTTTGGTTGGACATATATGCACTGATACTGTGGCTAAATTCATGCCACATGAAAGAAAAACAAAAGCAGGTTCCCAAAGGGGAAGATCATGCAGCTTACCTTCTTGTTCACATTCTTATATTCACCAGATGGTCATAGGTAATGTTGATGAGGATTTAATACTAAAAGTCAACATACAATCCTTCGTCACATGGACCTTTTTCTACCAGGATTTAAATCCCTGTGGCAAAACTGGTGCCCTGAAAGCTGTCTCATACCAGTGCAGGGGACTGAGATGATGGGTGTTCTATGTAATTCTTCCAATACCAGTGATAATTCAGGACATACAAGACAGTTTTGTACAAAAAGGTTTAAATTTTACTGGTGAAAGTCTTTCAATAGTTATGATTATTGCCACTGTCAAATACAGCAAGGGAAGACTGGTTTCATAAAACAGTCCATTGAATTGTGTCTTAGCATGCTATATGTGAGCAAGGACCCCCGTCTTAATACTTTTAGAATGTCTTCACAGAAATTAAATGTTCAAGTCACTGATCTGAAGATCTTGCTAGGTTCGGAGCTGCCCATGTATCATTCATTGGCTGAACCACTTCTAAGTTCAAAACCTGGCAATCTTGCAGTCTTTTGAGCTTATCTTGGTCTGTCCTCCTTAAGCTCTTCCTGTGATCTGTCTAATCTGAAAGTTTTTTAATTGGAAGGGGAGAAAAAGGGTTATTCTGTGCTAAAAAGATAGATAAAAATATCAGTGGAGTCATACTTCCTTGCTATTGTTCAGTTTGCATTTGAGGTTAAAGCAACAGAACGAACAGAATGTACTTGGGAACTGCTTGATCTTTTGGATCTTGGTGGGTGGGATTTAGTGGTTGAAGATAAACTACTCTTCATCAATATTCAAAGCTTAGAAGGGAGTTCTAACCTTGCTGTAAAGTCTGGATCCTCATTGGTGGCCCTCAGTGAAGGCGAATCTGGAAGGCATTCATTGGATGCTCATTGTTTAAGCTAATGAACTGAAAGCCTTGGACAAGCACTGAATGCTGATCTTATCTTCTACTGAAAGTATTAGCAACCAGGAATAGTGATCCTTACTTCAGAATATATAACATAGGAATTGAGGCTGGGACAGGGGAGTTACCCAGTTTTTTAAGCTGTTTGCTTTATTTTCATGGACGCTGTCATATGAGCCAGTACTGGTAGTAACAGTATATATTCACTTACGAATACTGCTATAGCTATTACTATGGAGTTTATGCTCCGCAAAGTAAGTGGGATAATGGATGTCAAAAATCTGATGTTCTGAGCTTATTATAAATAATACAGATTACTAATGACCTTTTTGGGCTGTTTCGGTTTCTTCTTTTAGATTCAGCAATTGGAGGTGCTGCTGCTTCAAATTATGCAAATTCTACTTGGGGTCCTGGAGCCTCCTCCAACAGCGGCACCAACGCCAACCCAACTCACATCTGGGACAAGGTGATTGTAGACGGGTCTGACATGGAAGAGTGGCCTTGTATTGCCAGCAAAGATGCTGAGTCTTCTTCCGAAAACACCACCGATAACAACAGTGCCTCAAACCCTGGCTTGGAGAAGAACGCTCTGCCAGGAAGCACCACTAGTAACAAAGGAAAAGGAAGCCAGTGCCAGTCTGGAAGCGCTGGAAACGAATGTAATCTTGGGGCCTGGAAATCTGATCCCAAGGCTAAATCTGTTCAATCTTCCAACCCTGCTGCCGAGAGTAACAATGGACTAGGTAATTGGAGGAACTTGAGTGGACAAGACAGAATCAGTCCCGGTTCTGGCTTCAGCAACTTTAACCCAAATAGCAACCCATCTGCTTGGCCAGCACTGGTTCAAGAGGGCAATTCTAGGAAAGGAACTCTGGAATCTGATAGTGGTAGCTCCAATGCACAGATTAGCACAGTAGGTCAGACCTCTAGGGAACAGCAGTCAAAGATGGAAAATGCGGGTGTTAACTTTGTCTCTGGCAGAGAACAGGCTCAAATTCATAACACTGATGGACCAAAAAATGGAAACACTAACTCCTTGAACTTAAGTTCACCAAACCCTATGGAGAATAAGGGAATGCCCTTTGAAATGGGCTTGGGGAACTCTTCCAGGAGCACTGACACCCCTTCTCAAAGCACTGGAGAAAGAAAGACAGGGAGTGTTGGATCTTGGGGTACAGCTAGGGGGTCTTCTGGAACTGACACAGTCTCTGGGCAGAGCAATTCTGGAAACCATGGGAACAATGGAAAGGAGAGAGAGGACTCCTGGAAAGGAGCTAATGTTCAAAAACCTAATGGGTCAAGAAGTGATTCTTGGGATAACAATAACCGGTCTACGGGTGGTGGGTCTTGGAACTTTGGCCCTCAGCATACAAATGAAAGCAAATGGGGTGAAGGGAACAAATTAACATCTGGGGTCTCTCAGGGAGAATGGAAACAGCTGTCTGGGTCTGATGAACTGAAGATTGGAGAGTGGAGTGGTCCAAACCAACCAAATTCTAGCACTGGAGCATGGGACAATCAAAAAGGCCACCCTCTTCCTGAAAACCAAGGTAATTCCCAGGCTCCCTGTTGGGGAAGATCTTCCAGCTCTGCGGGAAGTGAGGTTGGAGGTCAAAGCACTGGAAGCAACCACAAAGCAGGAAGTAGTGACAGTCACAATTCTGGACGCCGATCATACAGGCCTACGCATCCTGATTGCCAGGCAGTCCTGCAGACTTTGCTGAGCAGGACTGACTTGGACCCCCGAGTGCTTTCAAACACCGGCTGGGGCCAGACTCAAATTAAGCAAGACACCGTGTGGGATATTGAAGAAATGCCACGGCCCGAGGGGAAGTCTGATAAAGGAACTGAGGGGTGGGAGAGCTCTGCCACACAGACAAAGAACTCAGGGGGCTGGGGCGATGTACCCAGCCAAAGCAATCAAAACAAGTCTGGATGGGGTGAGCTCTCAACCCCAACGGAGTGGAAGGACCCCAAAAATACTGGAGGATGGAATGACTATAAGAACTCCAACTCTTCTAATTGGGGAGGAGGAAGGCCAGAAGAAAAATCATCTTCCTCTTGGAATGACAGCTCTAGTAAGGATCAGGGGTGGGGTGGACGGCAAACTAATCAAGGATGGTCTTCTGGAAAGAACGGTTGGGGAGAGGAAGCTGACCAAACAAAAAACAGTAACTGGGAAAGTGCAGGAAACAAGCCAGTGTCTGGTTGGGGTGAAGGTGGGCAAAATGAGATTGGAACTTGGGGTAATGGTGCAAATACAAGCTCTGCTTCAAAGGGTGGATGGGATGATTGTAAAAGAACTTCAACATGGAATGAGACGGGTCGACAGCCCAACTCCTGGAACAAGCAGCAGCAGCACCAGCACCAGCAGCAACAGCAGGAGTCTTCTGGTTCCTGGGGTCCACCGCCCCAAACTCCAAGTAATGGGCGGCCTCCAAACTCAAACTGGAACAGCGGACCACAGCCAGCTGCCCCCAAAGAGGAGGAGCCTAGTGGCTGGGAAGAACCTTCTCCGCAGTCAATCAGTCGAAAAATGGATATTGATGATGGCACTTCGGCATGGGGAGATCCTAGCAGTTATAACTACAAGAATGTGAATCTGTGGGACAAGAACTCACAAGGAGGACAGGCCCCACGGGAGCAGAGCCTGCCTACTCCAATGACTAGCAAATCACAAGCATCAGGTACTAGTCTCATTCCTTTCTTTAGCAAGCTCCTATATATGACTGTAACCTTAATGCATAGGAGAGACGCTTGTAGCCTCCAATTCCTGATAGTTTTATTCTATAAAGAAAACCAAATTCTTATTTGAATATTTGGTTCTGTATTTAAAGTGTCCTTAAAATCTGAATCCATCAGTCTTCTGCTTGTTGTGCTTCAGTAACTGATCTGAATGCTGGTCACCTTGCCAGGAAAGGAGGATGTTTGTTAGCTGACAAATCTGCACATTCAACTTGAGCTCTAAAGAACAGGTTGAATTACAGAATCAAAAAAGTTTTAAGACTGAGTCCATCCATAAACTTAATAAGCCCAGCACTGCTTAGTCCATGACTAAACTCTGTTCCTCAGTGCAACATCTGCAGGTCTTTTAAATACCTCCAGGGATGGTGACTCAACCACTTCCCTGGGCAGCCTGTTCCAATGCTGGATAATCCCTTTGGTGAAAAATTTTCCCTAATACCCATTTGAAACCTGCCCTAGTTCAGCTTGAGGCCATTTCCTCTTGTCCTAACTAATTCTTGTGACTTGGGTAAAGAGACTGCCCCAAACATGGCTATAGCCTGCCTTCACGTAGTTGTAAGAGAGCAGTAAGGTCTCCCCTAAGCTTCCCTTTCCTGGACTAAATAGCATTTTTTATATTTAATTATTAGAAAAGTGGGGAGAAAATCTTTACTTATTTTTAGTCAAAAACCTTTTGCTCTGAAACACTCAGTTAACACTTGAATTTGAGTACATCTGTGACAGTTTTTTAGTCAAGTTTGACTTTGCTGTATGATAAAGAGTACTTGGAAGAATATTCTCTTCTTTGGAATAAGGACAAGAAAAAGTTACATAGCCTGGAAATATATTAAGAAATTATTGTTATGTAATCTTTTCCTCTGACTCAAAGACACTTTAAGGAATGCTATCTTGGTTTAATACTGCAAATATGTCCTTTATTCAGTATATAAAACCCCTAAGTTAGATGCTTGTAATTAGTCACAAAAGTTCACAGATGGGAGGACAGTATTGGATGTGGAGTTCATGTTTAACCTGGGAGAAGAGTATTACTCATCAAAGCATTCTCTTCCTTTTCATCCCTGGAGGTCAGTGCCCACTCTAAATTTGTTGTGAGTGATTGTCAATTCTGTTGCACCCACGCTACTGAGAACCTAAAGTTCTCAACAAGAAGGAAGCAGTAGATTAATGACGTGGTTGCACTGCAGTAAAAAGTTTATTGTCTAAATGGTCTGTAATGAAACCTCTTCCTCCTTTGTGCAGTCTGGAGCAAAAGCACTCCACCTGCTCCAGATAATGGTACATCCGCCTGGGGTGAGCCAAACGAAACCAGTCCCGGGTGGGGTGAAGTAGATGATACAGGAGCATCAACTACAGGCTGGGGGAATGCACCTTCCAACACCCCGAATGCCATGAAATCTAGTGAGTACAGACCAGGTACCAGTTTCTTTGCTATTGCCTTCGAGATGTCTTGTGTTTGGCCTTTTGACATAGGTCACCTGTGGAAGAACTGTTATCTGAGGCCTAAAAGCAGTGCTTGTTACATGACAAGTCACTTTTTCTGATTATATCAGCAAAAGGCACGCACAATACTGACAAATTTCATTGTGGAGGCTATTACATGGTTTGATCTATGCTTTGATAATGCAAATTGGCTTTGAATGGATTTTTTAAAATTGTATAAGTGAGAAAAAATGAAACTCTTAAGAACTGCACTTTGTAATAGAACCTAAATGTCTGCTGCAGTGTCTTTTGTGAATGGTGTGTTGAAATATTATGAAAATTCATTTCAAAGTTAAAATTTTGCTATATTAAGAGTTTTTGAGGATATGATTCTTGATGATGTAAGTTGTTTGTAGTATTTTTATTTCATGCTTTTTAAAGAAAAAACAACAAACAAAAGCAATGTTATTGCCAAAGTCAGTAACATTTAGATGTGAAGTTTCCTGTAGGAGCTACTGTTGATATACAAGTGTTACTGAACTTAACTTGAATGGTTACTTAAACTGAACTTGATGATGCCCACTGTAAAACTGTTTCCAGCCCAGAAGTTGCTTTTACAAAATGTAATTGTTTGAAATGAAGTGATGTGTACATAGTTTGCTCTTGGGTCATTCTCTCTTCCTCCCTCCCAATTAAATCATTTAGCCATTTCTGAAAAAAAAAAAGCTTTGCTTCCTTAGGGTTATCATTGTAACAGGCTTTTGTGCATGACTGGCTTCCTGTGCCTGCCACACAGACTTGGCACTTTGAGGATGCTAAGCTGATTTTAGATGGATTTATTCTTTTATCTGTAAAAAGACACCTAAATATGACCAAAATAAGAACTTCCAAAATTGATCTGTTGAAAATTCCTGTTGGTTGGTTAATGCTTAATACAGCCTTTTAAGACTATATGTGGTCCCTCACTTACCGTGACTGGTTTGTATGTGTGCCATAACCAAAGAACTGCATCCTCCACATGGTGTTGTATATGCAAGCTGTCCCCAGGTCTAGAGCAAAATCAGGGACAGGATGCAGACTAGCTATGATAGGAAAAAGAAAAAAGAATCAGTTTGGAGCCAAAGAAGGAAGCATATATCAGTATCTACCTGCTGAAAAAAGTAGATGTACGTAGTTCTGCCGGCATTGCATAGGAGTATTCTGGCAGAAATAGGAGAATAAATTGTTTTCTGTAATATCTTTTTGTTTTTAATCTTGAAAATTTCATTTGTGTTCTATAGTTCTTGGTACCTCTTTATTCAACAAATACAAAAGATTAAGCTGGTGTCATACAGACAAGTCATCTTTACATCACTGTCCAGATTCATGTTCAAGAATCAGAGAGAGTTGTCAGTGCAGAAAAATAATCTGTAGTCATGTAGTTAAAATCAGTATCATTTTTTAAGACTGTCACCAGAAATAAATTAAAGCTGCAGAGATAGTATAATACTTCCAGATTGTATTCTTGACTCTGCAATCATAATACTTAATTATAGCCTTTCTTTTGTAAGTAGCACAATTAAAGGGTCAAGAGGTCGATTTTTTTGCACTTGGACCAGTATGTTTCATAAGCAACCCTCAGTTTTAGTACCCAATTGAACAGACTTTAAAAAGCTGTTTTCTGTGAAGTATTTGAGGGTTTATATATGATGCATTTTAAGGTATCTTCTAAACCACCATAAAATGCTGCTCTACTTACTTTCATTATAATCAGGGTAGAGATCCCCATGGTTGACTAGCTGCAATTCCTGACTTTTTTTATATTCAGACTTTCTGCTATGTATGTTAATGTCCTTATTCCTGATTTTCACACTCAAACCCCAGAGAATTAAAGAATTAGTTATTACAAAAGTGATGATTATGGAAATCTTTTTTAAAGAAGATAAATAATAAATAAATACAGAAATAAATGTGCAGAATGAAGAGTTAGAACAGGAAGAACAGTTGGATAGTGGGCAGGATGAGGACTTGGGCTCCTGATGGTTTGTCAGTAAAGGTTAGAATTCCAAGTTGCATGACAATGCTAGAAAGTAACAGCAAGAAAAAAAGCCAGCAGGGAAAAGTCTGAACTGATACAGTGAAGGGGTTGTAGCTTTCTGATGTACTTAAACAGCTCTACTAGTCTCTTTAGCAACATTGTTAGGAATAGAATTTGTAGTAGAGGAGTTGTTTTTGTGATTTTTTTTGCATTAAACTACTTTTGGTGTTGTTTGTACCAGAGGACAATGTCAGGTCCTTGCCTTTAGATTCTGCTTAGTTGTTGTTCCTAAAAGTTGTTTGCTTCTGTAATTTTGTGGAAGAGCGTAAGGCAAGGGGGGAGTATTAAGGTTTTGAAGTGAGAGAGGAAATAATTGATAAACCACTGAACCAGAGTCTTCAGCACCCCTGGTTTTTGAGTGTGCTTTGAAGGCTTTCATTTGCACTCAAAAATAATAGATTGTCTTTTAAATGCAGCTGTATCTATATAAGAGGTCCCTATTGCTGTTATGTCTTTAAAGGTTTGACATTTCTTTAAAATAGTTGCAAAACATGACATGTGAGCATGCCCCCAAATCTCTTGGGTTTTGGGATTCGTGCACAAGTTTTTACAGCTGTTAGAGTGAAGACACATTTTTGAATTTTTTTCTTTTGTTTTTTAGTTCCTTTGGGATTCTGATGATCTCAGCTAATGTTGCAGTGTCACATCACAAGCTGCATGGAATTGTAGACTGCTTTTGAGCTTTTTCTTCTTTTTCTGAAGGTTCTAAATCTATGCAAGATGGCTGGGGAGAGAGTGATGGGCCAGTGACAGGAACACGTCATTCCAGCTGGGAAGAGGAGGAGGAGGGAGGAGTCTGGAACACAGCAGGCTCTCAGGGAAGCAGTTCCTCCCACAACTCAACAAGCTGGGGGCAAGGAGGAAAGAAAACACAAATGAAGGTAAAATGCTTGAATGATTCATTACTACTGTGTTGTCTGAAAACAGGCTGACTAATATGTTAGAGCATTATGTAGTTATTTTTTTAAGAAGGTTCTGCAGAGTTACAGAAAGGTGCCTCTTAAACTAGTGCAAAAAAAGGGAGGTTTTTTGATTTGCATTAATATATTACACCTGTTATGACTAATAAATCTTCCAGTAGGTGTCAAATTCTTTTGGTTTGTAAGCTGCACAGCCATTACTAAATGAAAATAAGTATCCCAAGGCTATTTCTCTGCTCTTGCTGACACATCTTTTCTGTTAGGCTGCTGCTGTTCTTGCACAGCCTGCTGAAGTCTGGATTCCACAGTCCCTTTGGCACATTAACTTCTTACTTCTAACAAATGTTGGATTTATGTCTGACTTGTGTTTGTTGTTGTTGACATTTGGCCTCAAACAGAGGCAGGAGTTTGGCTGTAGTCCTGAGTAAATTTCTTTCTAAGGTTTGTTTGCATTGAAGTTCTTTAGTACAGTAACACTTGTTACTGTATTAATTTTAGAAGGACTATGATGTGTCTGCTTCTCATGAAGTAGGGAGGGCAGACTCAAAAAAGCAAGGCAGAGCAGTTTCCTAAGAAGTGGAAATACTGTTGTGGTATGGTAGGAAGTTTTGCAGTTCCTGTTTAGCAGAAGTTATTCTCATGGACTTTTTTCTCACTCAGAACTTTTTCATTTTAACCACCAAAACAACTAATTTTTTTTTTCACTGTTGAACTGTGTTAGTATTGGTTTTGATGATGTGTTAATTACACTAAGGGAAGGGACCCTGGTCAGCACAGTGCCTGTGCAAAAGACACCATGCTAAAGGGAAGAAAGGCAAGGAAGAAATCTGCCTCTGTATGCACTAGATTAAAGTATGTATTTAACTGTTACAGAGGAAAAAATAACCAATGTTCACAAAGCTTTCCAGATTGCAGAATGAAACTGAAGGTGTGATAAACATTCTACATGGCAACATTCAATCAGTTTGGAATACCTAACAGTGAGCAATTGTACAAGACACAATATTTGGTAGATGTTTCCAAACATGTATATTTCAGGAGATTAGATTCTCTGATACCAGAATTTTCATTTTAAACATGCACATCTCAAGGATAAAATAGAATTTAAAGAATCAAGGAGTTTCTTAAAAGCATTTTTGTCTTTTTTTTTCAGTGTGCATTAAAAGGAGGAAATAGTGATTCGTGGATGAACCCTTTATCCAAACAGTTTTCAAATATGGGCTTGCTAGTAAGTAAATTTGTTTTAAAATGAAGTTCAACTTTGTGAAAAAGCTATAAGCTTTAAGTAAGTCAAAAGATCAGCTGTTTCAGTTATTTATCTGCATCTGCTGTGGGATGTTGATTATGATACCTGTAGTAGCTGGCTCAGAATGGCTTCTCAGAAAAACCCCCAAATCTACTTTTATTCCTAAAGTTACTTTATGATAACTCCTGCTCTGAGGTTGTATTGTCCTTGCAAGTAATAGATTTGGGAGGGGGATGTATGTTTTCTTATTTTGTTTGGTTGGTTTTGGGGTGTGGGGGGTAGTTGCTTTTTTTTGTGTGGGGTGGTTTTTTTTGTTGCTATGCTTTTGGGTTTGGGTTTTTTTTCATAACATGTTGTTTAGAGCACTCAAGATAGATGCTCCTGCCAGTGTCAAACATCTGTGATAAGTCAAAGGTATTCATTCTGAATCTCAGCCACCTATCAGAAAAGGAGATGTACAGCTCTGTGTCTGTCTTGGCTGAATTTACATTTGAAGTACAGCAGGATCTTTTTAGGAAAAAAAGGGCACATTATGAATCCACAAAGATTCTTTGGCAAAGTGAATAAATATCACATTATTGAGAAAAAGACAGAGCTGTAGAGAAGTATTTAAAAAATAACTATGTATCATTTTTTTAGGAACTTCTGACTAGCTAATTTGTAAAATATTTTGCAGAATACTGTGTCAGTTGTCATCCTGTGAAGCAGGAATACTATGTAATGCTGCCTAGCAGAAGATAACAATACAGAGTTTGTGTGAGAAGTCCAGGACTGCACAAGATGTCACTGACATGCTTAGGATTAGTTTGCAATTTCTTTTGGCTCCCAAGCTCTCATTCAGTTTGCTAGACTGTAGATGCTTCTGTCCCAGACTGTCCCAGACTGCCAACTGAAGAATCCCCTGGCAGCACATTTCAAGATTTGCTGGCATGACCGGTCATAAGGATGAGCTGTCATTTTTGGCCACTATTTTCAGTTTTGTCACTCCACCACTGGAACACAAAGCCAGGGGTTCATTTATGGAGCACCTCTGTGTCCATCTTTCTCCATTGCTGCATTCATGTGTCTGGTTTCGTATGGGTAAACTTGCCATGCAGAGCATTAGGGGGTTGAGGCAAGGCGCGTCAGGCAGGGTGATATCAGAAACACTTGTGTTCCATTTTAGTTTAAAAAAAGGTTTCATTGGCACAATGCAGTTCTTCCTGCATTCCACCTTTCTGAAATATTTGCATTGCATAGAACTCAGAGCTGAATTGTTGGTTGTTTTTTCCCCCCAGAGTCAAACTGACGACATTCCAGGCAGTAAGATGGACTTGTCTGTAGGTGCGTATATTTTAATTTCAATGTATTTGAAGTGTGAGATCATATTTATATATGAGAGATCATATTATTTATATGAGATCATATTTATGAGGATGATATGCTGTACTCTGGAAGGGTTTGATCCTTAGTTTTAGCACTATGCATAATAGAAGGGTAGAGTAAAAAACATCCTCTGTCTTGTCTGTAAGCTTTGACTTAGTGTGCAAGATTAGGATGTATACCTGTACAGAGTTATAACTTGGGGCAGAGAAATCTTTTAAGACTGTTTTAATCTTTTAAGTTTGTATTCATTGTTACTGTTTCAAACTTTTTCATTTGGTGGAAGAGTACTGTTTTCCCTTCTGCCAGTAGGACATCTCATTTACTACAGCTTCCTGGAGGTGATGTGAGGGGGAAAAAATTATCTTTTATCATTGATTTCGTCAGTTGCATGCCTCAGGCTATTACAAATTACTTTTCAGTTGAACTAGATTTTATGTTCTGGATAGCTTCACCACAATTGCTACATAGCTTAAGCATCATGGGCTGTGTGGTACCAAAGGTAGAGCTGTGGTAGTCAAGACTTACTTACATCTAATACTGGGTCTGGATTTTATGTTCTAATGCAATCTAGATCTAGATGTAATGATCTAATGCAGTGTCTCTCAGCTTAGAACCCATTTCATTCTTAAATTTCTATCACACTTCATATAGGATTCAGTTGTTCATTTTACCCAAAATTGTTCTTCCTCTGAAGTAGTTCAGGATCTCGGTAGGAGATGATGAAAACATTTACTTATGTAGTACGACACAGTTTTGTGGAAGGTAACAATTTTTTGATCTCCACAGTTTGGTCTCATGCATCCTCTATAGAATTCAAGCTCTGATTGTATCATGCTTCTCTAAAAAATGTCTAGGTGGAGATCAGTCATCTTCATGGGTGTTCAGTTCTCACCTGCTTTCAGATGCTGGTAAAAAACAGATATAAGCATATACAAATGAAGAGAATGGTAGCCTAGATTATGTTGATTCTCTTAGTTCTGTATCTCGAAATTAAGGATCCTTTGGAACTTTCAAGGACCCTAAGGCCATCAGAGCTTCTGAGGAGGTGACTGCTGCTCAGAATATCCTGTGAAAAGGTGCAGAAAGGCTGCATCTTTTTCCTTTATACGTTGCACTTCTCTGAGTTTAGTGCGCCCATTAATGGTGGCATCCCTTGATCTTAGGTAGAGCCATTTATTATGGCTTGTTTTCTGTTTTAAAGACTGGAAATATAACAGGTTCATAGGCTTTTCTGTTACTTCTGTATTTAGCAGTTTTTCTCTTGTTGCTTAAGGCATTTGTTCATGGAAAGCTACTGTTTTGCGCAGCCCAGGTCTGCTTCTAAACTTTAAAAGCTGAACTTACGAGGTAGGCTTGTTCTTAACTGGTTTTCACTCAAGATTACAACATACCATGTTTTTCTGACAGATATCTGCCAGCATGATGTTTTCCTAGTTTATGGATAAACACACAGAGTTAAATCTGTGCTTGGAGACCACATAGGTCAAAGAAAACCTTGGCTTTGGTATGCTTGGAGCACCTTGGCTCTGATCATCATGAACTGTCAGAAATTCTTACTGCCTTGGTCTCAGTCTCCTTGTTTGAAGAGTGTGTTCCCTTTACTTCAAGTGCTAGAGTAATACTTTTATTTATTGACCAAGACAGAAAAGAGACGGATCGATAATATGTCTGAGGCAGATGTATTTCTTTTTTACTTCTATCAGATCTCTTTAATGGATAGCTTGTCTACTTCAAAAATAGGATGTAATGGGCTTTTTTCCCCCCATTGCACTATCTCCTATTCTGTAAGTTCTGAAATATGAAGTTTGCTACGGTAAAGTAGCTTGTCAGAACCACTTAATGTTTTGTTTTTTCTTTTCCCCTGTTGGACAATCACCTTTGTCTAAAGGTGTATTTTTAATATATTAGTTAAAACCTCTGCAGATCAGAGAATTCTCAAATCACCTGTAAATACTGAGAAATTGATTTAAATGTGTACCTGGCTATTGTAAATATGTTACAAAGCTGTAGCTTCTGTAGCATTCAGATGAAACACCTCAATATCTAAGTGCATGTGGCTGCTCAATAGGCTTGGATGATGTAAATTTATGGTAAAGGTATAAAATCAGTATCTTTAAAACAGTTTTTGGGGTCAAGCAGAAAATGTTTCAAATGGTTTTGTCCGTTTGGGTTACCCCACTGGGTGTATCTATTCTCACCATGTTGAGTCTCTTGATTGCAAATGTTTTGGGTAACTTTGCTCAGCAGCAGTTTGTGTCTCCTACTTCCCAGTGCAGGATTGTATTATATAATTTTGCATGGAATTCATATTTCTTCTTTTTCCTTAAGCTTTGTGCATGTGGTGTGGGAGATGGTACTTAACAGAAGCTTTTTCCCCACACTTGGGAGTGAACGTCATCTTCCAAGTCCTTGTTTGATTTTACATTTTTCAGTGTCTTTCTCAACTCTTAATAGTGGGAAAAATCCAAGAACTGATAGGGTCCTTTTTTTGAAGTTGGTTTAACTTTTAACCTGTTCTGTGTTTCTGCTTGTAGAGAATTCAGGGCTTCATATTTATTCATACACAAGTCGTTTTGCCTGCTTTAGAGGGTAATTCAAACTTCATATTTTGACAGTTGTCATGTACTACATAAGGTAAAGCTATTCTTTAGCCCCCTGCATTATTTATAGCTTTAGTTGACAAATTCAAAATACAAGACGCACACGACACACGTTTTCAAGGTTGCATTAGAATTTTCTATGAATGGGATAAAGGAGTGCAGTCATCTCCCTCAGTGAGGCCTTGTTTATACTGACGTTTAAGCAGCTGTCTCAGCACTAAGTGGCATGCAAATCTGTGCTTCAAGCTTTCAGAGGTGCTCTTTAAATGCTCTGTGTATTTTACAAGGCATCATTTAGTAATGTTTGAGGAGCTGATTGGATCATCAGGATAACCGGAGAGACAGAAGGGTGTTTCTGTGGCTTAGTCATCTTGTGTTGGCATTGACCCAGTTTCATTTCAGACAGTGATGCAACTGTGCCTTGCTTTCAGTTTCTTTTCAAGCAACTAATGGCCAGGGCTTCCTGTGTGGAATTAAAGCACATGAGCCTTTCAGAAGCGCATTACTGGCACTGTGTGCTTTGGTTTGATGTAGGTAATGACAGCACTGAGCTGTGTGTGACACTTTGTGACTGCTTTTGCAGAGCCAGTTGTAGCTTTCAGTATATGTTAGAAAGGGATCAGAGAGCCACAAGCTCATCCAGGCCAGTATGACTCCTGTTACAAAGATGTGTAGGTAATTTCTCAACTGTTTTGTGATAAGTGATGTTAAAGTCATCTGAGAGGATGAATCTGTATCAGCTTTGAAGCACTTCAGGCAAGAAAAACCCATGCAATTAGTGGTCAGTTTCATAGTTTCTTGGCAGTAGCATAGTTGTGGCTATTAATAGATTGGGATGGGACATTAAGCAGAGATGCTGGATTTGAGAAGGTTTTTCAAGGAACGCTGTCTTGAAAGTGTTAATGTGATTAGCTGTCTGCTCTGATAAAGGATTAGTGTTTTGTCACTGGTAGGGTAGGTTATCTATCACCAACTTCCTTTGGAAAAGTCACAGATTTTCTTGTTAGTTTTGCTGACATGTTTTTAAAATGGTTCTTGGAAAGACCATCTGTGCTACTAACTAGACAATATTCTTGAAAACTAAAAGTACCAGTAAAACTCATTTCTGTCACATCCATATTTTAAAACGAAGATGTTTTCCATCTACTTCAACATAGCAATATGCATCTGATAGCTTACAGGTGCCACATATGACAAAAAAATTCTTCCTTGGAACAGTTCAGTGTGTAAGGTAGAAAACTTCTTCCAGTAAGCTCTTTGGCTGTTGATAAAACGTTTAGAGAATGACGTCTATGTCTTGTTCAGTGTGTATGTTTCAGTTTGGTCATCTGTTATTGACATCTCATACTCCACCAGGTTACTGACTAAGGAATGGCAGGAGACTTAAGGGGTGTTTGAAAAGTGTCTGTGTTACTGGTTGTGTTACTGTGTACAGGCTGAGGGAGATTGGTTTTCTGTCTGAAGTTACAATATAGCAGTTGATGTCTTGTGTTCAAGAGTTAAGTTCATGAGACTGTAGGAGAATTTTGACCAAATTATGTACGTGTGACCAAATTTCTCAAATGATCTTAAAGACTTTCTCAATTCAAACCCAGCGGAGGCTAAGTAGAATACATGGAGAACTTAAATAGTGGTGTTACTATGTACTGAATCCCAAAAAATAACAGTGCAGGTTTTGGGAGACACAGAGAATTGGGTATATTTATATTTGTGCATAAATTGTGATAAATACATCACCTTAAGCTCTATAAAATAAACAGGCATGTTCGTATTAAATTAAACTTCCTACATTAATTTTTCAACACTTTTCATACCAACTGTAGCTATGCTAAATTATAAAACAGATGTAATTTATACCCTGATCTTAAAGATTATTTCTTTGGCTGTGAACCTGCTGTCATGAAACATGGTAGAGATTATTTGCACTAATTTCTTCTTTTTTTACAGGTGGTCTCCCAGATAAGAAGTTTGAGGTAGATAAACGAGCCATGAATCTCGGGGATTTTAATGACATGATGAGAAAGGATCGATCTGGGTTCCGTCCACCTAATTCCAAAGACATGGGAACCACAGATAGTGGGCCTTATTTTGAGAAGGTGAGAGAAATATCTTCAGATAAATTACAATCAACCTCTCTGTCTCAGTTCTTACCCTACTTCTCCAGAGGTGCTAAAAAGTCAGTAACCCTAAATGAGCTCAGTAGTAAATGGTGTGGGGTAGTTTTATTGATAGAATGAATGTGTATAAAACAAGTGTCAGGTGTTCATAGACAAATTAAATTGGTGAGAGTGAGGCTTTTTGTTCTAGAATAGACTGGTTTTGATGTAGACAGAAATTCCTTTCTTTTTTCTTGGAAGGGTAAACAGGTAGCGATGAAATTCATTATTGATTTCATCAGGATTTTTCTTGTGGCTACTAATCACAATCATCTACTGTAAAAAAAATTGGCTGAGGTTTAAGTAAATATAAGTAATCACAGTCTTCAAAATTTTTTCCTTCTTTCATGTCTGGCATTTATTGGAAACACCCTTTTTAAATTCCACAACCCCTTATGCTGTATGTCCGTGTACTGTAAGCTTCTGTATGACATCTGTTTCTCTGTGGCATCTGTTGTATGTTATGGCAGTGTTTCTTTCATATTCTTGCCTATTTTAAACAGAAGCTTTCACTGTTATTATCAAATATTAATTGCTTCACATTATGAATTGGAGAGTGTCCAATAGATTCAGAATGCTCTAGGGCTGTTTTGGTTTTTTTTAGATACACGTATGACATGTAAAATGGAAAAAAAATTTGGTTTAAAAATTCTGAAGGCGTGTTAACTGTCTAGGAATTTTTTAACTCCTCCATTTTAGTATAACAAGCCAAAAAGCAGTTTTGTCAACTCCCTCTGGTGGCATAATTAATAAATACCACGAGCAAAGCTAATGCGTTTCCTAAAAAATTATGCTGGTAGGTGTGTACTAACATTAGGATTTCATTCAAGATTTGTTTGCTTCTGTAGTGGTAATAACCACTATCAGAAACTAATTTCATGAGAGTTCGAAATACGTTTTTTAAAAGAAAACTTAAGATTATGTCCTTGGACCAAAATCTTAATTGTCAAGTGATCGTTTGAATCAGAAGTTTTGTCCTTGTAACTGCTATTACAAATTAACTTTGCTTCTTCCTAGTCACTCACCGTCCCTCTTTCTCTCCTCTTGCATTCTGTTGCTTCACTAACCAACTCCTGCTGTTGGCTAACTGCTGCTTCAGCTGACTTTGCCTTTCTCCAATCAAGATGGGTGCCTTGGGGATGAGGCTCCCTGCTCTCCCTTCTCCCCTTCTCCCAGCTACAAGCTGTCTCCCTCTGGTTCCACACTATCCAACGTCGGCCTTGGGGCAATCGGCTCAGGGCTCAGTCCCCAAAACTTCGCTGCTAGACAAGTAAGCAGGCCACCTTATAAGAATCATTGTTATAAGGCTGCAACCTGGGCTTAATCCTGATTAATTGGTTGCTTGCATTTGTTTTTCTGCTGAATAGATTAAAATTGTTAATGGAAATTTCAGCTGTCTCAAGCCATTGAGAATCAGTCCACTTTGGTTTCTAGCATCAGAACATACTCTGTCTGGTTTTGTTGGCCTCTTCCTAAATCACAGTGCAACAGCAGGTAGATGTACATTTCAGAAGTCATGAAGTTAGTTGTAGTTTCCTTAATTTTAATTGCTGGCTTAAAACCCAGTTAGAGGCTGTTGATTTGCCTAATCAAACCCAGCACTGAATATTTTCAGACTCTACTCACAGACCTTGTATGTAGAAATGTGCCTGTAAAAAGTTCCAGTGATTTAGCATTGTGCCTGTTCCCTTCTCCCTTCCTCACAGTTCAAAGTAAGGATTCAGCAGCCTTTAAAAATTCTTGAAGTAGCAGTATTTTTGTGTACAGGGAAATGGTGGGGAAAGAGTTAAGTGATTAATTGCAGTTCGGAAGAATTCCTGGCGATTGTTTCTAGAAGAAAATATTTTAGGAATACTAGGAAATGAAAGAATAGTACGCAATTATTGCAGCTGGTCTAGCTTATGTAGTCATATGCCTAACATGATGGTGTTTCTTTGTGTTGTCTTTCTGTTTCTATGTGACACAGTGTTGAACATCAGATTAAGTCCAAAATTTGCAGGCATGTTATTGATCTCAGTGTGCAGAACTCTGTAGAGTTATAGAGAGAGCTGAAAGTGTAACTGCAGCTTCAAGGCCTCTCAGAAATTTTAATGTGTAGTTTACTCCAGCCAGCTCTTTCCAGAATAAAACCTCTTGTTTTTCAGGGCTTTTTGTTTGTCTTCCTGCATGCTTAGGAGTTGCTTCTGAAGGAGAAGATACTTTAAGTGGAGGGGATGCAGGTGAATGATGCAATCCATAGTGCTGCCAGTGTAGAAGCAGAGGAGAGACTTGTGTTTGAGCAAAACTATAGCAGAGGATGCACAGTATTAATGGCAGGAGTATTATGCACCATGTTATGATAGGGTTTATGAAATCCTGTTATATAAGGGAAGGAAAGGTTTTAGTGAAGGCCTGCACAGTCTCAGTTTGGAAGAGTGATGGACTTACGTTGAGTGCAGCAATGATTAGCAGAATGGGGAATGATGGCTGAGGAGTGGAAGATACACTCATTATAAGCCCAGATATCTGAGGGTCACAGACGTCCTGATAGACAGCAGGAGACGGGAAATTCTGAGGGTCTTGAAACTAAAAAGACAAATTCATGGCACATAAGGATCCTTTGGAGTATGAGCTTCAGCTTTTAGAGGCAAAAGAGTGTAGCTGTCTTAGTGTAGGAGACTGTTGATAACATTTCTTGTCACTTTTTTTTGAAAAATGGTACCTAAAAAAGTCTGCTTAAGAGGCTGAAATTGTGAAACATAATCACAAATTTTCTTTGGTCTTTTTTATGCATTAGGGTTCATTGCAGAAGTTGCTCATAAATCAGTAAATACTTCTCATTAAAAAACTCAAACAGCAAGTATTCTTGTATTACCACCACAGAAAATAAATTACTAAAAGAAAAAAAAAAAACAATTCTTTTTCTCACTTGAAAATTTTCTTCAAATTTAGTGCAAGAAAAGGGGAAGGAAAATATCCAGATCCAGAATGTTGAAGTTTTCATGGCAGAAGGAAAATTTTTAATACTATTTTAGAATTTAAATTTCAGTTAATGAAAGGCCTGCAGAGGAAATAATAGCCTTGTGAGTGATATCTCAGCAGCAGTACCTGTATTCTCTAAAATGGGGGACCAGAATTCTTGCTGACACAGTCTTGCCATACTTTTAAGCCAATGGAATGGAGTTTCTAGTTTGTTGTTTGTACTCCCAAGTTTCCATTTCCCAATACATAAAGTGCAAAATATTAAAACATTAGATTTCTCGTGTTTTGAAGTAAGTAGATAAGCATGACCCTTCAGTGTTAGAGGAGAAACAACCTGCATCTCAAAAATGTAGTACAGTGGTTTTAACCCAGGTAGAATATTACTGATTTTAGCCAAAAGTCTGTAATTCTAAGGGAACTCGGTTTAAGTCAGTAACTTGGCTCATTGTTACTGATACATAGTTACTAGCATAGAAATCCATTATCCTGCAAGATTCATCTTCTCACTACTGCTTTAATTTTATAGGGTGGCAATCATGGTTTGTTTGGAAACAGCACAGCACAATCGAGGGGCATGCACACACCAGTGCAGCCACTAAATCCTTCCCCCAATATCCGGGCGCAAGTGCCTCCCCAATTCCTTTCTCCCCAGGTAAGGAATTTATAGCAACTGATTACTTGTAAAAGTAGAGCTACAGCCTTGAGAGCACATCATTGAGGTTACTTATACACCTATCTTAGTCTCAACTTCATGTTAAGAAATGGAAAAATTAAATAAGATAAAACCATTAAAATTGATCGTGAAAGTACTTAAAACTCAGTGCAGAAGCATTAGCATTCTATCTTATTCCAAGGCAGTTGATGGTAAATGCTCGCTACCAGTATTTTTAAACCTCAAAAGTGGATTTGGGAATCCTATGTCTTATATAGGCTTTTGTAAAGTATTTTAAAAAGAACAAATAAACGTGAAAGCTTAAAGTGTTTCTGAAGTGTGACAGGTTGCTTAATTTTTTTAAGTAGTCTTGTCCTGTGCTTCCTGTCCCCCCAAAAGAGAGGTTTGATGAAGTGGCTACATGTTACATTTACATTGCAGAGCTTAATCTTTACACCTCAGGGTCTCCAAATGTACACAACTTTACCTTTTGCTTTGGACTTGGTGAACAATTCTTGAGATTCTCTTGAATTGTACTTGTGTAACTCCCCAGTAATGCAGGGAGAAATGGGGGGATTCTTCTCCACCTACTCCTGTCTTTTACTTTATCTTATTCAATGTACAAAGAGATTAACTCTTTCTGTGAGGCACTTTTTCTTTGCTCCAGTGACTGCCTGAATGCCTTTCTTTTCCCTTGTCAGACAGTACATTTTTAATGTGATAATGCAGTACTGTGATTACTAGTTAGCTGCATATATATCAGCATTTAAATTTAGTGCAGTCTCTAGCACCTGATTGGTTGGGGGAGGAACCTTTGTGTGTGTGTCTGCATCTGCACATGAAATACTGTATACTGTCAATCAAGTGAGGTACTCGCTCTGCCCAAGTTATAGATTGTGCATGTTTAAATGTGATGTGTTAATAAATCTGTAATGTCTTTCCCAGAACACCATTGAGGATTGGTGTCATACTTGTCCCTTTATAGAAATACTTGTACCTCATCATCTTTTCCTCGTAGCAGTGCGTTCAGGATATGTAACTGATTTCCATGCAGGTTTCGGCCTCCATGCTCAAACAGTTTCCCAACAGTGGCTTGAATCCTGGTCTTTTCAATATGGGCCCCCAGCTTTCTCCACAACAGATTGCCATGCTGAGCCAACTTCCACAGATTCCCCAGTTTCAATTAGTAAGTAGCTAGTAATATTGTGAGACAAGACTGTTTGCAAGTTGTCTGCTGAGTTTTCTTTTTATGCTTATTCTAATTCTGTTTTGTTCTGCTGATGTTATTTTGTACAAGTATTCCCTCTTTGCTATATGGGGTAGTAAAGTCCTGCTTGAAGGCAGCAGATAAATCTAATAGGCCCATGTAATTGTGGATTACAGTAGGCTAGTAATGACTCAGAGCCATGTTTTTGTACAGAAAGCAGTTGTTTGTTGATTTTTAATGAAGCTTTCTTCAGACTTGTAGTCATAGTGATGGTAATAAATCAGGTACAAGTAATTCTGCAATGTTAAATTAGAAACATTTAAGTGAAGGATGTCATATTCTTCTAATGCATTCATTGTCATTTTATTTGAGTGAGTGGAATGAGAAACAGTTTACCTAAGTTCTGAGCAAAGTGTTTCATTGTGACTAGCTCCTGGCAATTATATTTTGCTTGATGAGCTCTGTATTTTCACTCTTCCCACTTACCTTGTAGGCTTGTCAGCTCCTCCTTCAGCAGCAGCAGCAGCAACAGCTGTTACAGAGCCAGAGAAAGTTATCTCAAGCTGTGCGACAACAGCAGGAGCAACAGGTGTGTGGCCCTATTTTTGTCAATCATATGAAGTGTGCTGGGGAAATGCAGTCTGCAGTAGAGATGGTGCTGGCTTCAGTAAAGTCAACTGCTCTCTTCACATTGCACTTTATGGAGAGCAAGGTCTTTAGGATCTCTTCTAATTTACTGTTTCTTTATGTTTACGGGAATCTGCGTTACAGTATAGCATAGATGAAGTGCTTTTTCTTTCACTGCAGATTGCTCGTATGGTGAGTGCCCTCCAGCAGCAGCAGCAGAGGCAGCCTGGCATGAAGCATTCGCCATCCCACCCTGTTGGGCCTAAGCCACATTTAGACAGCATGGTACCCAATCCTTTGAATGTGGGTCTCTCAGATTTACAGACCAAAGGGCAGATACCTGGATACGGTTCAGGTGGTAAGTGCTCTGTGGAAGGAGGTTTCGTGCATTGCCTGTAGCTTCCCTATTATTAATATGGTAGTTGTGTTAGTCACTTATGTCTGGGTCCAGAAATAAGTCATTTGTGTATAAGCATTAGAGTGAAGGTTATGGCAAGTGTCAACTTTGAATGAAATTGCATTATTTTTTATTATGTGGGAAGAAGACAAGCCTAAGAAGAATGCGTATCATGGCATACTGACCTAACACATTTATTTGGAAGATGCCCCTTGAACATCCCCTTTGCTGTTGTTGAGTCTTTTTTTCCCCCCACCTTTTTCTTATGATTACAATGTCTCCCTGTTTAAAGATGCTTAAAAACAAAACAGAAGATGACAACGGAGTTTTGTTTGCTTGTTTCACAGGCTTTGGCTCAAGTGGCATGGATTATGGCATGGTGGGAGGGAAAGAGGCTGGAACAGAATCCCGCTTTAAGCAGTGGACTATGATGGAAGGGCTGCCCTCTGTGGCTTCTCAAGATGCCAATATGCACAAAAATGGTGAGAAGGGGAATTTTGGGAATGCCCTTGTAGGATCATCTCACCAGAGGTGAAATAGTTTAGATGAAACTGTCTTGCCTCACCAGTAATGCATCTTAAATATTTTTGTGTTAATACATTGTACTGTTGAAAATCCCAACCTATCCCAAGTGTAAATGTATGTTTTTAATGGTGCAGGTGCAATAGTGCCCCCTGGAAAGGCTCGCGGAGGATCGCCCTACAACCAGTTTGACATAATCCAGGGCGACCCACTCAGCAGCCATGCAGGCCCTGCTGGTGATAGTTGGTTACCTGCCAAATCTCCACCAACAAACAAGATCGGAAGTAAATCCAGCAATGCCAGCTGGCCTCCAGGTATTACATAAGGGCACGGGTTGTGTCCTTGCTTTAGGATAGATGAGCTGGACCTTTCCTCATCATACTTAGTTAAATAACAATTGGAAAGAAAATACTTCTGTGGCTTGGCCTGTGTTGGTTTTGAAATTTCTTCCACATTAAAGTAGAACGTAAATGTTGAATTTCCAGTAAAAAATTCTGGGCTAAATATGAACTAACTGCTGCATTGCCTGAGTAATGTTTGGTTTTTGTTAGGTGAACTCATATCTTCTGTGGTTTTGTGACTTTACATTTACAAAAACTTTCATGAAAACCTATATTCATAGAATATACAACACCATCTCCCTTCTTTTGTACTGATTCCGTATTTGTGCTGTATTAGGCTGACACTAGTGTAGAAAGTATTGATAATGTGGAATCAGAAAAAGATGTGAAGTAGGGTTTTTTTGTTGTGGTGGGAACAACACACTGTTGCGATTCACCTTTGCTCACGTTGCATAAATGGTAGAAGAGTGTTCCAGTGCTTCAGTTATGCTCAGGAATCTTGTGGCTTGGGTAGAAGTCTCTTGCTTTTGGCATGACAGGCTGGTGCACATTTTTTAAGTTTTCTAGTTTCACTGGCAGAATTTTATGTTTCTGCTAGAAAACTCTCTAGGAAAATTACATATGTATTTGAATACACATAATTTTCTATATAAAACATTCATTTAAACAGAGTGGTGTCCTCAAAGTTGCACGGATTAACCACTGATTCTGTGCAGCAAATAGTTGGTGCTGTGATTTTTCTCTTCTCTGAAAGACTCTGCATTCCAGGAAAACATTACTATCTGCAAACCCTCTGCTGTGTATCTGCACAAGCACAAAAAAGTAAAAGTTCAGGTATATCTCTTGGGTAAAGCAGTAGCACAGACCTTGCATCAGAAAGCCTAGGAATCTATGTGACAGATAAATCTGCAGAAAACCTAGAAAATGTAGTTGAAGATTTTTATGAGGGAAGCCCTCAGGGTCTAACTCCAGCAAGAATCCATCTTCTGATGAGCTAACAGAGCTAAAGAATGTTATCTCAAAAACATTGCACATCCACAAATTTTTATACTGCTCACTGCATTCTGTACAGGTGTATTTGTGTTACACTTCTGTCAGCATGGTTGTTAAGTATGGAGCTTTTTGGATTGGAGTTGCCAGTTCATAATGCCAGAAACTCCCAAAATGTAATCTTTTACCAGACCTCACTCACAGAGTGATTGTTGCTGAACTTGTTTCCTCAGTCACCATTCCCCTGTATTGTATTGAGAAGCACAGTACTGCTCAGAATGCTACAAGAGACACATGAGGGTCAGCTCTGTCATGTTTCCAAGTTCTGGTGCAGCCACTGGCTTTGGCAAGGTTCTTGGTGCCAAAAGAGCAAGTAACTTCTTGTTATGAAAGTGAGAAGTTGGATAGCTACTCTTTGCCCCTTGTTGATTTCATGGAGCTTCCCTAGTGATATCTGTAGTCCCACTGTCAGTGATAAGTAAAATTTTTTGTCGCTGACTGCCTCACCACTGTGAGAGGATAAGTGAAGTTCACAAATTCTGAGCATGAAATTTCACTGAGATCCGCATTTCTTGTGTGAGTAGCCCAAGACTATGATTGCAGCCTTTACATAAAAAATGTGGGTTTTGGTAGGTGGTATTTTTTCAGTTTTTGCTGTATTGCTGTTCCACTCATGTGAGATCCATAGGCTGCTGGGACGAGTTACTGTTCCATAACCATCATCTACTTGGGCTGTCTCATAGTCTGACTTAGACTTTATTCTCATGGAAAACCAAAATCAAGATCTACCTTATCAGCACAACACCCCGATGAAGAATGAAGACCTAAAATGACTTTACACTCTAGGTCCTTCTGTACAAGCTTGTACGTGAGGTCCGCTATCAGTTCCTTGCATGGAGATAGAATTCTTCCTCCCAGTGCTGGAAAAAAAAATGTTAACAAAAAGGAGTTTACAAGAGAAAACCTCTTGAAATAGGTGCATTTTCCCTTTGAATGAAAACAGTGGTCACTCAGCATTCACCCTGACTACACCTTTCGCATTTTCCTCCTAAATGCCATCTGCTGCAGAAGTTCTGCCGTTCAGGAGAGCAGTATTGTTCAGCACAAAGATAAATGAAGTGATGCCCAATCAAACTGATATCATAGCTGGAAGTGAGAGCAAGTTTTGCTGCATTGGTGAGAATTATGTCATTTGGTTATGTTGCACAGACTTGCATACTCAGGTAATACTTAGACTGTAGTTTTCCCATTCAAGATGAGTCATACTTCAAGCAAACTGGCCCTGGATGTGTCTGTCATGGTTTTCACAATAATTTTAGGTCCTCTCAAAACTTTCAAACCTTTCAAATATCAGTGGACAAATGCATTTCATGTCTTCTTTACTGCCTAGAAATAAACAGCATGTCCATAGACAAGAGTTGGTGAATGTGCATGATAATAGCTATCAGCCCCAAAGAAGAGTTTGGAAATTTGTCAGTGTGCTGAGGTTCAAGGAAATGCTTTTCCAGACTAGGGTTACACTGATGAGTGAATGTGTTCATAAACAGTAAAACCCCTGATCCTTGGAGCCTTGTTTGTGTATTCATTAACCTTTTGATGAGAGCTTTCTGTGCACTTAATTTTCATTCTCACCAATTCTCAGAATCTTTGCAGATAGAAGACTTCCTATTCTTTTTTTGTTCCCAAACGAGTTGTAATTTCCAGGTTCTAACCTGTCTTCATGGACTCTTTGTCTTAGAACAGAGAAGATATTTTGAGTAGACCCAAGAGCTATATTGCTTCTTCCTTAACAAAAGGGAAGTCCTGCTTGTCAGGGTCTGGCAGTATTTTGTTAGTAGCTGAGCAGAGTCCTTCCGTGATGCAGTGCTGATTGCTCAGTGTTAAAGTGTTGATATGTGGATTATTTTGTTGAGTTACTAAAGACTGGGAGATGTTACTGATGTTTATAAAATTAGGAAGGCAGTGATGCAGAATTGTAATTCCATGACTCCTGCAATGCTAGAATCATGGTGCAAATGCTGGAATTAAGATGATATAAATTTTAAATAGATGGGGAGCTGTTTTTCCGTCAGGAGTGGTGAACTTTTGGGTTGTGTTGCTTTCACAGCTTCTTGAGACAGATGGTACTAGCCAGTTGAAGCAGTGATTGGATAAAGTGATGGAAAAACAGTTTCACAAGCTGGTGCTAGCAGGTAGTAGGTATTTCTGCCATATAAGTTAGGATAGCTGTGCATACTGGGAGAGTGTGAGGCCAATAGTCCCCAGATAGTGGCCAGGTTTGTGTTCTGTCCCTTAACGGTATTTCTCCTGCTGCTGCTGGCAAAATACTGGACTAGATGAACCACAGTTCTGACCCAGTGGGGCATATCTTTTATCTTCTCTGAGATTCTCCTGTGCATTATCACAATCTAATACTGCCCTTGCTGTGGCAGTAGTTTGAACCAGTAGTGTCATATTTTCTTCTGTATTTGTCTGTGAAAATCATAGTCTTGACTATACTGCTTCATTACAGAGGTTACTGAAATGAACCCTTCCATGCCAGATTCATCCTACATCGCTTCATTCTAGAGCGTGCATCTTGGATCCTGTTTTTAATAATGGATCTTTAATTACACTCAAATATTCTATTACTCATTATTTCCGAAATTCAGGCTGGGAATTCTGTATCCTGGACTTGTATCTGCAAGGGATGAATCTGCTACCTTTGCACTCTTCTCACACTTATACAAATTGTTACATTGTATATTAAGCTTCTTTACTTGTTTTTGTGTTTGTCAGTTTTACTTTTGCACCACTGCTTCCAGAACTGACCACAGTTTATTCATTGAAGGAACCAAGTTACTGATCTTTCTTACAGTAACTGGAGTCTTTGTGTGTTCATATTTAATATAATTCATCCTCTTGTCTTAAAATTCTGGCATGCCTGGAGCTAAAGCATGATAAGTATATCTCATCTCACTGTGAAGCATGAAGAATGTCATTGAGTATATATATTACTTTTACCACAAGGCATCTCATCCTCAGTATTGATAGGTAATGTATAAAGTGTGTGTGTACCTACAGTGTGATGTGTCAGATGTATTTCCAGACTCCTAAGGTTGGTAGCCTTTCCTTGAGAAAGGCTTCTGCACACACATGAAGTATGTCTACAGAGTCTAATCTTATGTATCTTATATGGAATTAATTAAAACTATTGAAATCTCATCTGAATGCAGCAAAGCAGAAGCACTTAAAGGGATACTAGCTGCCCTTGTACCACTTTTTTTGTAGTGTAGACTTATATTCATATGACACCAGAGCTAGTGCTGTTGGAGGAAGTGTGAAATAGATTACAGTTCTAACATGTAGTCTTTTTTTTTTGCCCCTGAGAAACAGTGTAGAAGACAATTGTTTGCCCTCCTGAAATACTTCAGCAATTCATTCTAGTAAATAACATTTTCCTGATCACATCTAATTCCTTTTTCTCTCCTGTCCCAGAGTTCCAACCAGGAGTGCCATGGAAAGGTATACAAAACATTGACCCTGAATCTGACCCCTATGTGACCCCTGGAAGTGTGCTGGGGGGGACAGCCACATCTCCCATTGTAGATACTGACCACCAACTTCTGCGGGACAACACCACAGGTAAAACATCTGCTCTGTGATTATCAAAGTTGCTCTGATACTCAGGATTGTTGTGATGTTGCGGCAGTAGCAGGCAAACAGTCTGTTGCATTTGCCTGAGAAGGAATGGCTGCATGCCTTTGGACTGTGGCTGGGAGCACCTGAAAGCTTGGTATTGTTACAGTCATGGCTCTTGAGGTTTAATGGTGTTACAGAAACTCTGTGAACTTGGTCTCCTCTTTCTCTCTCCTTTTCTTTTTGATAGGGTCTAATTCTTCCCTCAACACCTCGCTGCCTTCACCTGGTGCCTGGCCCTACAGTGCCTCTGACAATTCCTTCACCAACGTTCATAGCACTTCAGGTATGTGGGCCTTGAAACTTATACAGACAAGACATTTCTCATTTAGCACTAGTTCTTTGTTGTTCCACTTGGAGTATTTAGTCCATCATGTGTAGCAGTGACTTGGGAAGACAAACACCATAACTCTGAACATACCCCCCTCCTCCCTCTTCCTTCCACCCTTTATATGCTGAGAGTGACTCCATATGGTGTGGAATATCCCTTTGCACAGTTGGGGTCAGCTGTCCCTGACTGTTGGCTCCCAGCTTCTTGTGCACCCTCAGCCCTCCTGCTGGTGGGAAGATGCGAGAAACAGAAAAGGTCTTGATGCTGTGTGAGCACTGCTCGGCAATATAATTAAATCATCATCACCTATGCTGTTCCCAGCACAAATCCAAAACATAGCCCCATACCAGATACTATGAAGAAAATTTACCCCAGTGTCATGATCCACTAATACAAGGAGTTGTGAGAGGTTCGTATGATCTTAGAGTGCAAAAAGGACATAAAGGGATTTCAGTTTAAATCACAACAGCAATAATGCACCTTCATTTTAGTGCCAACAACATGGGTTATGCTATAGATGAGAGGGACAGAGAGAAGGATAAAGAGGCAAAGTGAAAAGAGAGGAAAAAGGCGGGAGTTATAGCTACCAACAACAGATGAGGTGGGGTTGCCGGTGTCTTCTTCTGTGGGTGTCTTCTTCTTCTTTTCTTAGAAAGTCACTTTATAGTCTGTTTCAAAGTGAGGGGGCAGTTGGCCAAGAGGTGGGGAAATTCCTAGGCTATTGTGATGAGACCCATTGCTTTGGGAAGCAGGTGTAAGGTACAGAACAGGCTGCTCTTCACAAGTCCCTGCTTAGCAGCAGGAAAAAAGGCAGTGTACCATGGCAGCAGAGCAAGCACACCTGTAAACAATCACTCGGCATGCATCCACCTCAACTAAGCCAGAACCCCTGTACCAAGTCCCTTGGGGTCCTCAGGGTCTTAGTCCCTGTTCTTGTGATGGTTGTGGGGCAAATGAGGGAAACTTCAGACCATCTCTTACACCCAGCCAAAACCAACATACTATGCAAGTTAAAGAATAAAGTAGTAGGAAGCAGCAGACAGAAAAGGAAAGATAAAACAGGACATGTACAATCTGTTGATATGTCTTAATTCTTAAAATATTCTTGGCTTGTGTATGTATTAGTAAAGGTGAGTGATTTTGTTTACTTTAACTTTAGGACATGGGAGTGCTGTGAAAGGAATGTTTTTGCCTTGCCTTTTATAGCACTCATCATTCCCTGAAATCTGGACAGTGAGGACATTTGGTCCTCTGGCTTTTAATGGCTGGCCTGTAAATATAAACTTCAGTATACATCTCAGATCCTTCATAAGAAGGTAACCACAGCTTTCTGGTAAAAACCTGTTTCTGCACACACTTTGCAGTAAAACACTGGAAATACTTGCTCCAAATGAACCATTTGGATTTTAAGTTTCTTGCAAATGTCAGAGATTTTTCTTGAAGACATCATTGTCTTGACAATTACTTAAAAATTAATTGTGTGTAAATAGCAGAGGTGATGAACAGAGCTGAGAGCTACATCTGGCCCGAACTTTAGGTTTTTTCATCATACTGAATAAAAGCTGTGTTCAGGCATTACCTCAGCATCTTCACCAAATGTATTGAAAATGCTCTTTAGTCCTTAAGAAAAAGTGAGTTCCTGCTGCCAGTTTGTGAGCTGACTTTGGTTTGAAGTGTATGCAGCATTCTAGTGACATAGAAGGTTCCTCTGCTACAGCCTGAGGATCAGAGTGGCATGTAGCAACTTCTTGCTTTTGCTTAATTTTTGTCTACCCCATAAGAAAGACTGAAGCAATAAAAAAATATTGAAGTTGTAGTCAAATTGAGGAAATTAGACCACTGCCACATACCAGTTTCTGTTTGCCTGCTAGGCATGAGTGTTTTACAGTCAGAAAGCCATCTGAATTGCAAATGTAGAATTCACCTATCTGTGAAGCAGTCTAGTGAAAGCAGGTTTTTAAGCACTTTCACCCACTTTCAAAGGCTAGTGCGTGAGACCTGATTGCTGACCGTTTCTGTGTCATGGAAGTACAGAGATCCAGCTGTAAATTGAAGCATGCTTATACATGCTGAAAGCTTTTGGGCCTTGGTTTCCAGATGTGTTACTTTATGGTGCCCTGGCATATCATATATATGTGGTTTTTCACTTTGTTTCAAATTACATGGTCTGCTGGTGACTAAAGTTAAATGCACATATTTGCACAGATGTACATGAGAGTTATGATTAAGATGTCTGACACAGCCTTTTCCCCCAGATTGCCATGTCTGTGTTTGCTGGTTCTCAGTGCAGAACAAGGAGGAATTTTGACTTTTGAAATCTCTCTTGGTGTCAGAAGTTGTGGGAGAATTTGCAGTCTGCCTTTTTTTAAAAACTGGTTTAGGCAGAGCTCACAAATATTCATGATGAACAGTGGTGGTTTGGGGATTGCTTTTTTTTCTGTTTTATTGCATTTCTTTATAAAGAGTTCTTGAAATATGTTAAGGATATCCACTGTAGGTCTTCTAATAGGCGCCTCCCTATTAGTAATACTTTCTAGTAAAAAAATGCACTATCAAGATCGTTTTTAATCCAGCTGTCTGTCACATAGCTAAGCAGCTCTTTTTATGTGGTACTGCTTTGTCAATGTTGTGTGAGGTTTGTGATTCACAAGAAAGCTTTGATTTTGTAGGGAGGACAAGGCAACATTAGCTTAGTAGACCAAGAATGGTAAATACTCCTTTCAGTTCTCTGCAGGCTTTTTTTACTTGAAGAAGGTTCAGTTTCATTAAAGGTCAGTAGTGCCCAAACCTTTAAGAAGTTCTCGGGTTCTCAGATGAAATAAAAATTACTGTTGATCTCATTAATGATGTAACATACTGCAATCTGCTACACAATCATAAATGGTATATTACTTTTTTTTTTGGTCAGCATATATAAAATAAGCAAAGATTAACTTCCATGTAGTATGGGGTTTTTTTGGTATGATAAATTAACTATTATATGGTTCTGTGTTTCATCCTTGTCTCCAATATAAATGCAGTCAAAAGGCGTACTGTGATAGGGCAGATACTTAATCTTACAAGTTTCTCTAATACACAGAATTTCTTTAATCTTCTAGCAAAATTCAGTGATTACAAATCAACATGGTCCCCAGATCCCATAGGACACAATCCCACTCATCTCTCCAACAAGATGTGGAAAAACCATATTTCCTCAAGGAACACTACAGGGCTGCCCCGCCCACCTCCTGGCCTGACCAACCCCAAACCATCATCTCCATGGAACAGCACAGCACCCCGATCGGTCAGGGGCTGGGGGGCACAGGACTCAAGGCTTGGCTCTGGTGAGAACAACCAACTGGTAGCACTGATCAGACCTGAGCAGCGTATGTTTTACAGCACAGTGGTTTGGAGGAAAGAAAGTTGCAGTGGTGTGGTAATAGGAAAAAAGAGTTCCTTCTTGAAATGGAAATTTGCTGTCAGTAATTGGGGTGGGTGGGGGTGGAATCCCAAGTCTTGCTGCAGGGAATGAGTGAAGAAGAGCTGAGAGCTGCCAGAAGAGAGTACCTGCTACACAGGGCTTTTCAAGATTAGATGCTTGCTGTGTGTGGGAAACTCCTCAAAGATAAACTCCAGTGAAATGGATCTTGATGTGAACTATGAGGAAAGGTATGGTTTTGTTTTCAGGACTGAAGATTATACTTTTGTGTTTTACAAGGGGGGGTAATGCTGATTTTTTCTGAGAGACCTAACTGTAAAGAAAGATGGTTTTTCTTTGTATCAAAACTGTTTTGATTTCTCTGTCTTATAATTTGCAGCATCTACTTGGAGTGATGGTGGCTCAGTTCGTCCTAGCTACTGGCTGGTTCTTCACAATCTCACTCCACAGGTATTTTCTGTGGTTGTTTCTGGGAACTTACTTGCTTTAGCAAGGATTTATGAATTCAAAAAGTTGTTTCTTTTTGAATAAAATCTGACAAAATCAGATTTGTCAGCACATGTAACATATTTCTAGTAAACTGAGCTTCAGTCTGACTGGTTTTTCTATTGTAATTTCTTCAGCTAATTTTAAGATGTTCAGGTTTTGCTATGTGACTGTTAAAACATTCCTTTACTTGAGAGTTACAAAAAATGATTGAACAGAAAGATTTTTTCTTAGAAGTGAGGATAAATTTCATTATTATAATGTGGAATGGTTTATAGCTGTTCTTTGGGATGTTGTCAGTAAGAAATTTGATGTAACTGCCAGTTTTCACTTTAGTGTTTCCATAGTGAAACCACAGAATTTTTCCAGCACTCCTGCCAAAACTAGTCAAGTTAGGTTATTTCTGCAAGTATTCTCAAAGCTTGCTGCCATTCAAAATTAATTCCATGGAGAATCTGGTTTCAGCATTCCCAAGTAATCCTGTATTTAAGGGCTAGGAAAAGCCTATATGATTATCAGCAGCACCCTGAGGTCTAGACAGAGAGTCCCCTGTTCAGCAAGATAATTCACTGTGCTTCTGCAGTGTACAAAAAGAGGTTGATGGTGAAAGGTGAAAGGAAAAGCTGAGGTCTCCATCAGATTACCCAAAGGGTGAACCATGCTCCTTTTTTAAGAAAAGACTGTTTACCTTGATGTTGAGGAAGAAGTGGTGAGGAAAAAGCACAGTTTTAAGCCTGGCCTGTGTAAAATATTTTAATGTTGCTTTAGGAATTATTTAACAGAAGAAGAATGTATTTTGGAGGCATTTAAGTTAGTAGGAAAGAGAAACTGATCATAAGTGTCTCATTATGCATTCTCTCTCTATTGTGCATCAGTACACTAGAGAAGTGTAAAGGTTCAGATGGATTTGTAGACTCACAGAATGGTTAGGCTTGGATGGAACAATATGTTCATTTCAAGGTTCTCTGTTTTAACTTTGGCCATGTTTGTATCCCCACACAACTTCCTTTTCCCTCATTTGAAGCTGTATTATAAAATGGGGGGAAAGAAGGAAGAAAGTAGCACTTCCTTAAGTATTTGCACATACGGATCCCATTCATATGTCCATGTTCCTGTGGCACACAAGGAATGGAATCTGTCTGTACAGAGCATCTGGGAGAACAGCTGTTACTGGAGGTAAGTAACAAGCTGTTCTGCTGCAGAAGGAATGTAGGCAACAACTGCTGAGAAAACATTAGTTCAGACAGAATGGACATTGGTGGGTTTGGCAGCAGTGACTTTCTGTGACTGTTTCATAAACCACAAAAACAAAGAAGCACCAAAATAAATTTTGAAAAATTTCATTGTAGAGGTATTTCTTTGTAGAGGATTTGCAAAAACTTCTTAAATACTAGTTTATCTAAATTCTGCTGAAATCGGAGAGCTGGAGACTAAGACATTCCGGTTCCTGTGTTACAAATTCTGATGACTGGCGACAGTGAGAAGTACAAGTTGTATATAATAACTGGAAAAGCTGTCAATGTGATAGAGACCATGTCAAAAACTCAGTGAGAGAGGGAAAACTGGACTCAAGCTGTAAGTGAACAGGAAAGATAATTTAGATTATTCCATACTAAAGCAATCTCCATGTAAATGTGAAAAGTCAAGGCATACCAGTTCCTGTTTGAAAATCAGCTTGTCACCTTTGCTTACTTCCTACTTCTTTCATCTGTTATTCTTTCTGAGAGCAAAATATCTTTCAATTACTGATGAAGTCAGGATTGATGTTTGGAGAAATAATTACAAACCTCTGTTTCATCCTGGCTGTTCTTCCTCAGATTGATGGGTCAACCTTGAGGACGATCTGCATGCAGCATGGCCCACTGCTGACATTCCATCTGAACCTGACCCAGGGCACCGCCCTCATCCGATATAACACCAAACAGGAGGCGGCCAAGGCCCAGACTGCACTGCACATGTAAGCAAGTTTTTGAGACAACAATCTTCGGGGGTGTGGGATTGATGGTGTAAGCCCCTAAACTCAGTGAAAACTTTTCAGTTATACTAATCTCCTGAATTCCAAAGTCTTTTAACTGTTCTTCATCTGTTTTGTTTGTAAAGTGGCATATGTGTATTTACCTACATGGTATAGTCAGTTTTATCACTCTTGGTGTTAACATTCAGGGTCTTAGTTTAAATTCAAAAGATTTTGTTCAGGCATAATTGAATGTTGGGACAAGGGGTTTGGGGTGGTTTGGTTTGGTTTTTTCCCCATATTAAATGAAAGTTCTTGTGTTTTGAATGAGTTTCACTGTCAAAAACAGCTGACGTTTTCCATGTCCACTCCATTGCAGCAGTGTAGCTGATACCTTCTTTGGTTTGGGCACCTACTAGTGCTGTTCCTGTGCTTTCTGAATCCCTTACCTCTTGGCTCTAACAATTTTTTTTCTTATGTGTACCTTGGCCTGTAGGTGTGTGTTGGGAAACACTACCATCCTGGCTGAGTTTGCCACAGATGAAGAGGTTAGTCGCTTTTTGGCACAAGCTCAGCCCCCTACACCTACAGCAACCCCGAGTGCACCCGCAGCAGGCTGGCAATCCCTGGAGACGGGACAGAACCAGACAGATCCAGTTGGACCTGCTTTGAATCTCTTTGGTGGGTCAACAGGGCTTGGGCAGTGGAGCAGTGGTGGCGGCGGCAGCAGTGGGGGTGATCTCACTGGCGCTTCATTGTGGGGGCCCCCAAACTATTCTTCAAGCTTGTGGGGGGTCCCAAGCGTAGAGGATCCACACAGAATGGGCAGCCCTGCTCCCTTACTACCTGGAGACCTTCTGGGAGGAGGGTCGGATTCAATCTGAACTTAGAACTTTCAACTCTGACCTCGTGACCTTTTTTGGAACAGCAGCAGCACTAACTTGACCTTTTTCGTTTTTTTCAACTTGCAATAAATACATTTATAAAAGGAAAAAAGAAAACGGAGAAAGAAAAAAAGGTGGGTCATTGACAGACTGTCTGAGCACATAGTTGCCTCCCTTATATAACTTCAGTTTTTTCGTTTGGAATATGAATCCAAAAAGAGAACATATCACTCTTGAAATACTTGAATTGTGAACGCCAACTTAGAAAGACAATGTGAAGCAAGTACACATACCATTTAAATTTAAGCAGAAAAAATTAAAAAAATTAGTTTCTAGTTTTTCACTTTTTCATGTTATACGGAAGTTGTTGCTAAGAAACATATATACTGAAAAAATAGCTTTTTAACTTTGTTTGCACTGGGTGTGTTTCCGTCCTTAGGTCTACCATGTTGGGTTGGGGTTGGGGAGGGGTTCAAAAGAATAAGGGGAGGGAGGGGAAGACTTGACGGAGCCTCACTTTAAAAACAAAACAAAACAAAAAACCTAGAAAAAAAAAATAAAAAATTAAAAACCCACAAAAAAAACAAAACAGAAAAAACAAACAAAACAAAAAAACCAACACTTTGTGATTGGCTGGTTGATAAGTACCAGTGTGTTCTGGCACATGTAACTGCCCACGTGTGCTTGTTTCTGTGTGAGTGCGTGTGCACATGTTTGTGTGTGTGCATTTTTTTCTCTATATATATAATCTTGAAGCGCTGCATTGCTGATGGTCTACGGGCTGGCTGGCCATCTGCATGTCTTGATTCTGAAAGCAAGACAGGCATGGTGGAGTCCCTGTGGCTGAAGCAGAATCCAGTTGGGCTGGATTAAAATTTATCAGTAGGTTTTTTTAAATTCATTTTAGCAGGGTGCTATCTCAAATCTGCAGATCATAGAGTGGATAGTTGCTTCCTAGCCCTTGTTCTAACCCTGTGGTGGAGCAGAACACTGCCATATCCAAAGGATTATGGGAGAGGAGAGACAATGTTGTCTTTTGAGTAACAGTCTCTTTATTTATGTCTGCTTGTGGGGTTTTTGTACTGAATGAACCCTAGAGTGTTTGTAATATAATGCAAGCCATTTATTTCTTCCAGCAAGGGGAAAAGAGGATTAAAGAAGACATTGCCATTTTTTGTGCAGCTAGACAAATGTTCTTTTCCAGTCTCTTGCAAGCTTCAGTACCTTTAAAAATAAGTTTCTTTTCTCCCCCAAACCTAAATAAGCACCTGTACTCATTCTAGAGGAATCCATCCAAAGCCTGAAAATCCAGCCCAACTAAATTAGCTTTTTAGTTGATTTACTGCTTCTATTAAAACTGACAAAAAACTAAATGGTGTCAGCAAAGTGCTGGCCAGCCTGCCTCATCTCCTGAAAGCACATGCAGCTAACTCCTTCCTGCGTCCTTCATGGTGAGCGTTACCTGTGCCAGGCCTTGGTGCCATTACAGCGCCAGACCATCACTGACAGAAACGTTTACTTACGAATGTTCTTAAACCAGTGTGTACTTCAAAGGTTTCCTTTTGTTTCTCTGTGTTGTGTTTTTTCCTGTGTACGTGGTTTTGCTTAGGGAGGTATATAACTAGCAAAGACTTTTTTTTTTTTTTTAAAGAAGTATTGCACCTTTTTGTTTTTACTTTTTTCCTGTACTGTTGCTTTTTAATTTCTGTATTTAAGGAAAGGTTTGGGTTTTTTTTAGCATCAGTGTAGTAGTACTCTGGGCAGGATAGGGTTGACCTATAATCCACAGCGATAGCCAGTGTGTGCGTGCATGTGTACGCTGGGAACAAAACTTTTAAGACCTGTTGTTGTGAAAAGAGTTGTAGCAGACTTGAAGGAACATCCCTTGACATGAAGCAGGAAGTCTTTTGTGGAGGTGGGGCCGGGGGAAGAGGGAAGAGAGATGCTGGTACTTTTTCTGTAAGTGCTAGGACTTCCGTGTGGCATTGTCTGGCTGTTACACGGTCTAACGAAGTGCCGACCTTCTGTACCAGCACATACCTGTCCATTCCAGCCCTCAGAGGGAGCAGTGCTTTATCACCTGGTGGAGGGGGGCAGATAGGGGAGTCTGTTTCTTCAGCGCTTTCATTGAAGGATATGACCATGTCTAATGCATTTAACTCATGGGTTTGGTGGGCAGAAGCAAAAACAGATGCAAGTCATGGAGGGGGGAGGTTGGTGCACGTGTGTGTGTGTGTGTGTGTGTGTGTGTGTGTGTGTGTATGTATGCCTGTGTGCTGGGGGTGGGAGGGAAGGGCTAGGGAATTACATGGCTGTTTTATTTAATTCGCCCTTTCTATGTAAACCCAATGTCACAAGGAAGACTGACTGAGGGAAATGCTGCATATACACATGCCTGTAGATTTGTATGCAAAGCATTATGTGGTAAAAAAGTGTGAGTAGGTTGGTATTTGTTTAGTAAACTGGAGTGTGCAGCATACTCTGGCCCCTTTGGAAAATACTTTCCTATCATGTCTCCTCCATCTATCCCACCATGCACAAAGAAACAAAATGCTCTCTTTCAGCTCCTGCTAGCTGGCTAGTGCCCCTCGTGTGCAGGCATCTGTACAGCTTTGTTTCTGCTCAAAGACCAAGTGCACTCAGACACACAGAGCAGGTTCTTAAAAGTCCTGTGCCAGCAGTACTTCCTAGTGAAGCACCTTTGGCCTGAGCAAGCCAGTATCTGTTCTGTCACATGATTTGCTATACATGCTGGTTCATTGCTGTGTTCCACCCTCACTTCTCTCTCCCAACCTGCCCTAAGGTCCCTTTACCTGCACTTTGGGCTAGATGAGTTCATTGCGATACTACGGTGAAAGCCGGGTGCTAGAGCCCCTCTTGTTTACAAGACATAATGAGGGATTTGAAATATTTAAAAAGAAAAGCTAAATTGTTCTTCCATTGTAAGCTTAAAGGGAAAAAATTAAAATGTTTAAAAAAAAAAAAAAAAAAAAAAGACCAAAAAGTGCATATATATATTTTAGATGAAGACTAACTCTGGGAGCATTTAACAGTGTTTTTGTTTTTATTTTAACATTTTATTTTCCTGCTTTAAATTTGCAAGCATTCTCAGGAATTCTAGGGTAGGAAGCCAGTTTTTTGAAGATGGTTTATTTAACCTTATCCTAGATTGATGGCTGTTTCTTGTTGATAAACTTTTACAAGTTCCTGGATCTTCAAAATGTTTGAAAGTTTTTACTTTAAAATAAAAATGCTAAAAAAAAAAAAGAAAAAGAAAAAGCAAAAAAGAAAAAACCTCCAAATGTTACTGTCAAGCGAGGGATCAAGAATTTTAAATACTTTCTAAATTAAGATACATTAAGAAAACTTCTCAATATCAGCAACAGGAATTCATTGCAATCCTAAACAATTTGTGGGAGAAGGGTTATTGTTTATTGTGCTTTGTTACTCATGCATATGCGTGCAGTTGCATGGAGAAGAGAAGTGTGTGAATGGAAACCTACTATTCCCTCTTGATTGAAACTAAAACAAAAATATCCTTCCAAGCACCTTTTTAATAGCAGAGTGAAAGTATAAATCTTATTAAAATGCAGTAGAGTTTAACTGAGAATCCTTGGTTAGGATGACTAGCAGGAAATACACGATGGTGCTTCTTTGAACCACTTCTGAACAGTGCTAAAAAAAACAGTGCTGACAGAATACTCACTAATGAAGTAGTTTTATTAGCCTGCCTTTTTCAGTACAGAAAAAAAAAAATATAGAAAAACTCCACGCAAATGTACATTGGAAGTCAACTGTCCTGTTTTCAGCTACTTGGTGAGTTTAATTCCCACTTGGAGATTCACTGCTTGCTTTTCTTCATCCACCCCACCTCCCAATCTTTCTGTTTCATTCTATATGAGGGAAATAGCTGTTAAACTCCTCTGTTCACCCTGTTGCTGCTGGCTGTCAGGGCTTAGAGTCTTGAACTTAAAAGTTCAGTGTTGGGATGGTCAGCTTCTGCCTCCCAGCTCTAGGGGTCAGGGGTTTACTCCGCCTGAAACAGCTCGGCTCAAACCACAAAAACCGCGCTAGTGCCTTGTTACATGCACCCACATGCCCTACAGTAGGGGAGGGGAGGGAAGACGAGGCAAAGTGAGGCAGTGTAGCCACTTCATGGAAATAGATGTGCCCATTCTTAAGGGAAGAGCATGCCGTGTGAGCAAGTTGTGCAATGAGTTACTTAATAGTAGTTAAGTTGTTATTATTATTATTAATAAATCAGATGCCAAATTCTGTCTTTCTCATAGCAATTGCCCAGTGTTTTCATGTTGTGCTGCGTGTGCATGTGAGTCTATTGAAAATAATGCATCAGTAGTAATAATAATGTGCTTTAAAAATCCTGTCGTGGGCCAGTAGAAGGAGGGTTTACTTAGAAAGTTTAGGATTTTATTTTATTAGGTTTTTTTTAATGATAGAATTTGAGTGCTTTGCCAGAAGCTGTGTTTTATCAAATTAGCAGTGTCCTAAAAGAGAGAAAACCATAGCATTTGGTCAAAAAGCTGACAGACTTGACATTCACTTTGGAGAAGTGGATTGTGACTGACTACGGAAGGGTTGACAGTCTTAAGTTTCAGCAGTCTGCTGGGTCCAAACCTATTGTAGTACAACAATCTGCTTCTTGTTTCCTGAATGTGCATCCTGTAAGTGTTAGTGACTGTCTCCTCAGTGACAGTTTCCCTGCATTGTCAAAGTAACATTAATCTGTTTTCCAGCTACAGTTGACAGATCTGTATGGCTTAGTCATGGCACTCCCAACCATTGCAAGTAGTGTCTGAGAATTGTGCTAACCAGACTCAACTACTGGGGACACCCGTTGCTTAATGTTGTAAAAATTCTGCTACCATTTGAGCTCCTAACAGTGAAAAGTCAGCAGGAATTGATGTTAGGAGATTCCTGGCCTTTTTCACAACTGTTCCTGGGAAGGGGTCATTGGCAGCATCTTGTTGGCAAGGTAGGGAGAAGAGGCTGTGGAAAGCACAGTTTGGAATAGGCTAAGGGCATCTCTTGCCAGATAAAAATCCAGCCACTTTGCTTACCTTACCTTGCAGTGTGTATCAAGCTGAGAGTTTTTAATCTGATAATTCTTTGCTCCATTTGAGGATTTTGTCTTAGCAGTGACAGCAGAGTCTAGCAAGCAAAACAAAGTGTTCTATAGCTCAGAAACCTGTGTTTAGACTTCTGACATTTACTTTGGAATACTTGCCATCTTTTCCCAGTGTTTTTATGTTCCTACCTGGACACTTGCCTAGCAGTCTTGAGAGTGGGGTTTTACTGGTTTGGGGTTTTTTTACAATCACAAGGTGTCAGGTTTTTCTTATTTTTTTTTTTTTATTGTCCTTCACATTAAGTGGCTTTTGTAATGAGTAAGAATGTTAAGCCAAGTATGTTTTTAGCTCTGCAATATAAACAGGCTGTTTTCAAAAAAAACTGGGTGGGATAACCGCCTCAAAAATTACGTAACAAACATTTGTATTAAGTTGGCCTCCTTTTCTTTTTTTACCATGAAATTTCTGAGCATTTATTCCTTAGAACTTTTGCCCTATTTTTCTTCCTAAAAATGCTGCCACATCTTCCACTGTGTCCTAATAGTGTATCCAAATAGTACTGTAGTTTTTTAGGGGGAAATTTTGGTTAGGTTGGGTTTTTTTGCTTCATTCTTTATTATGTTTAACTCTTAGGTTTCTGATTTTGTTTGTGCATATTGTTTTCCTACCGACTTTAAGAGGAGCACCGTTTGTATATCTGAGCTACCCAAATTTGACCAAGCCTGGTCAAGAAAATGAGCTGGATCAGGGTTAACATAGCAGAGGAGGTCCTGTTTCCAGTGTGTGTTGCATATATCGCGTTCACTGTAAATCATGTGACCTTAGTATCCAGGTTCTCGAGTGGATTGAAACGCAGTTTTTGTAGAGGCTGGTTAACATCTCAGGGTAATAGTCCAGATTGAGTAGAAGGTAGGGTTTTTTTTCAAAAGATGTAAAGTTCCCCTAAGAGAAGCAGCTTTCTTAATTGTAAATATGCATGCATGCTTTGTGGGCAGGAAAGTAATACCAAGAGAACTACATTGAAATTAATTTTGAGGAAAAACCCCAATAAACAAATGCTGTTGAAGTGCAACTTTGGTCCTGAATCTGAAGCAACATACACAGAATCTGTTGGTTTGTCTAAATTATTTTGCACACAATATCATTTCAGTTCTGTAGTTCATTTGCCACTGTTTTGCAGTTTTAGGAACTGATACTGTTAGATCATATCGGTCATTCCCACTGTGATCAAAATACGGATATATAAAACCCAAACTCTTTTTTCCCCTTTACCTCTAGTACCAGGCTTCCACCTGTGGCAGAAGGATGTTAACAGTAATGGGGAGAAATATGTGAAGTTTCCCATTGTAAACAGAGTTGGTACTCCCAGTTATCCTGAATTCACATCCAAACCTAAACCACAAAGCAACAGTTAGGCTGTAGCAGACCTGCTGGTTGGACTAAATGACAGGAGCCAAACCGGAGATTTTTAGCAGCCTTGCTCTAGTCCATGTGCTTCACAATGTTTTGCATAAGTGTCCCATCACTGTAAATACCAGTGTTGCTGAATTTTACCAAAGTTCCCTTGCAGTAGATAATAGGAAACAGGTCCATTTTATAGTGACTCACCAAGCAGAGCTTTGCCTACAGTAGACTTTAAGGGTCTGTCTTCATTGCTGTTAAAATTGAGTCAGGGTCCTGTTTAAAATTATAGCGCTCTATTTTGTGGTGTTATGTGACTTTAAACTTTGTGATGTAGTAACTATAGCTTCTGATCCTTGTATGAAAAGTGATTTAAGGTTTCATCTGTGCTACAAGAAGCACCACAGCTCCTGATGGGTTAGAGCCTACTTTTAAAACTTGTCAGGCCACAATAGATGCAGTTTCATCTGTAGCATGCAGCAGGCAACATTTGTTTGCATCCACAGTTTGCCTTCGCATTGCTTTTCATCGAGCTATGCAGGAAAGCATTTCTCTAGAAGTCTCCCAGAGTCCTAGCAAGCTTCTAGCAAATCAAGTGCTCTCTGCAAAAGAGCCATTTTTGCCCTGTGTGTGTGATAGTTGGGACTGGTGACATTCAGCAGTGTTAGGGTTCCTGTAAACTTTGTAGTGAGAAAGGGGGTTTTTTGACTTGACTCTGACAGCCTTTCTGTGAAGTAATGCAGAGTACTCCAGGGAAAAAGAAAAAGAACAAAAAAAGGGAAGAATGTATTGTGCCAGCCAGCGTTAAGTATTTAAGTATTTTAGCAGCAAACATCCTTGACTGTGGTGGGCAGAAGGGAAGAGACTGGAGAATTTTGCACGAGTGCACAATACAGGGAGGAGGCTGTGTGTTTGGCAAGAAATGTTTTCTTCAGCACTAAATGCCTCTTCTTGGCTATTGGTGCATGTTGTTATATTTGCGGAACTAACATTCTCTTTTTTTTGTTCATTTGTTTTTATTAATTGAGACAAAGTGGAAGCTCCTCCTCCTTCAGATGGAAAAGCAACCAACCATAAGTGGTCATTTTCTTCATCATTTACTGTTGAGCAGGTTGCACAGCTTGTTAGAGTAGCTATTAAAGTGACATGGTTATGATATTATGTGCTTTCTTTCCCCTCCCTCTCCCTGCCAGATGTGGCTTACCCTTTCTATATAAGGCGCTGTGTGGGTTTTTTTGTTTTGTTTTGGGGACATGTGGAGAAGAAGCAAAATGAAGTGAAAATGCAAGCCAAGGTAGAACAGCCTTACTTTAGGGGGTAGCCTTACAACAGAGCTTTATAGTGAGTGTGCTGTATTCCAAAATATGTAAGCCAAAAACAAACAAAAAAGCATTCATTTATGCAAAAAAAATTAAAAGAGGTGTTGGAAGACTTCTTTAATATGTACCTTCTAAAGGTGGAGTAAGGTCTCACCAAGTGATACGTTATTGTGATACTTCTTGCTGGGTCAGTAGGAATGGGTTGGGGTATAAGCGCTTAACGTTTCCTCCTATGTTTTTACAAGCAGTAAGTTAAATGTGGTATTTATGAATGTGCCTTTGTGAGTATAGTGACTGTCTAATTGAGGAGACCGATGGGGCTGGAGGGGGGACAATGGTCAATTTATTCTTTCAAGAGGTCAGACGTTGAGATTGCAGCCCACTGGTCCCTTTTGACAAGCAGCATCATTGGCTGGTCTCTACACTGCACAATACGTATTCATATGTGGTAGAGATTGGGGTGGGGGTGCGAAGGGATGTCATGTGATGCACAGAAGCTGTTGATAATTTTAGGCTAGTCTGCCATTGCAGGTTGAGTTTGTATATGTATTATGTGGCTTCTCTTTATGTTTGTGTGCATGAGTGTGAGTGCGTGTGGCTGTGGTTTTTTGTAAGCACTGGAGAAATTAAATACAGTGATGTTTGAGACAAATTTATACATGTAGAGAAGATGATGTTTTGTAGCTTCTGTTAAATAGTGGGTGCAGGCACGCTTTTACCCTCTCTGCCCGTGTCCTGATAAGTGAAACAGGAATTTTTTTTCAACCCTTCAACTTCCAGCACACTTAACGTTGCCATTTAAATGAACAGGGTATTACACAAGAAGAAAAAAAAAGTTTTTGAAATGGTGAGGTAGAAGTGTTTAAAAGGAAAAAAAATCTGAAGTAATTTTTTGTTTCTTCGAAGCTGTTTGTAGCTAAACATGGGAATCTGCAGTGTCTCCTTCCATTTGTTTTTTTTTTCCTAATGCTTCACCTCTTCGTCCCACCCAAAACATGAGGTGTACAAGATCAAGAGCTGTTGTTGTAGCGCTTTGTAATTCCCACCCTGAAAAGAAACTCTGGTGGGATCCCTCAGCTCTATTCAGGAAGACAAAGAGAGGAGAGACTCTGCAGCTTTCTTTGCTTCGCTCTCATTCCTCTCTAATGGCCTTGAAATGTATTATTATGCAAATGTGAATTTTGATACTGAACTTAAGAAGAGGTTGTTTGTTCTTTTTTCAAAAAAAAAAAAAAAGTCCCATATGTGGTCAGCATTGCTTCTTTATTTTGTAAGTGAATTGTAAACTATGCATTCTGCAAAGGGGGTGTAGGGGACAAAGATACTTTGCTAAATTGTTCAGGAGTTTCTGTGTCCATGGCATATCCATTATAATTTGGGGAAGTGGGGAAGTGATAACTTCGAATTAAGAAAGGTTCTTATAAATTCTTTCTTTTGTCAGAAGCTGGCCAATGGATAACTGGGCAGAGATTTGAATAAGCAATGTTGGCTGCAAAACAAAATCAGCTCTCAGCCTTGCACAGGGCTATGAATTCAGCCACACAGTGTTAATCCAGGGCCAAAGGGGTGAATGGGACACCAGGTCTACCTGGGGAATATCTACCATTTCCTGTGCTCTGGCCCTTGTTAAGCTCAGGAAACCCACTGCCACAGGCACTGGTTGTTTTGGATTTACTACTTATTTTCCATTTCAGCAGTCCTTGTGCTCTTCCAGGAGAATTGGAACATGGCTGGTCCTTGATGTCCACATTTCCTTATCCCTAACATTTTCTTTGCTGCTGTTTCTGGTACTGTTCATACAGTGACAGAGCAGCTGTGGGCAGGATGGTGGAGATGGTACTTCCTAGTGCTGATCAAAGCCCAACTATGAGGACTGTGATTTTTCAACATCAGCAGCTACTGGTGCTTTGTTGTCTGGTGTTGCTGCCAGTGACTTAGCACTAATGTTCACAGTATGTGAAATTTTAGGGAAAGTAGACTGATACGTAGACCAGGTCCTCTCTTTTTAAAAAGAACTATCTTGTTTTTATTTTAAGGTGGTATCATAATGGTCATTAAAAAGGATTTACTTCCTCACATCTCCAAAATGCAATCATTGTGAATTCTGTGCATTCCTGGAAGCTTGCTGAGCTTCCAGGAAGTGTCTCCTCAGAATAGATTTCACTGCTCTCTGCGTCATTATAATAGGGACCTTTTGACTTGACTTTTTCCTTTGTCCATGGTGAACCATGGTACTGGCATTATCTTAGGTGTAATATCATAAACTGAGAGATTATCCTGCCTGTATTCAGTGTTTTCATGCAGCAATTTTATTTTTGTTGACATTCACAGTACTGTAATAAGTAATAGACTTGATGATCACTCTCGCATCTGTGCCTGCCTTGCAGATGTGATCTTATCAGGGTTCCACTCTGTCAGAATGCCTTTTAAAAATAAAAAAAAAAAAGAGAAAAAAATATCAGAAGCTTAAACTCATTCACAAAAATACCTCGTGGTACATTTTCCCTTCTGATGTAACCTTTTAAATCTTAGTTTTTCTTCTAAACTTGATGGGCTTTTATTTCCATCTGTTATCTCCTTTGTAAAAAGATACTTCAGCTAGTGGTTTTGAGTAAAGGTCGTGAAGCCTGAAACTCCTGAATTTTAACATTGGCCATTACTCTTCCCTTGCCTTGGGCAAGTCATTTAACTACTTTGCCTTTGTTTTTTCACCTGTAAAGTGGGGTTGTTAATAATACTTACCTACCTCACAGGGGTTTTGTGAGGATCAACTAGTAATGTTTGTCAAGTGCTCTAAAGGAAAAAGCATGATAGAAGTATTATGAGGTTTTCACAGCAAGATCACTAGTTCTTTTTACGTTATTTGCTTGTGTGGAGGGAGATAACGCTTCTTTTTTTTTAATTATTGAAGCCCTCAAACACTCAGATCTTAAATGATAGAAGTTGATAGAGATTCAGTTACTTACACTCTTCAGTCTTCATGCCTGTTTCTATCATCATCTTCTTTATATAGTTATGCCAGTGTTGCTACAGGTCACATGTACTTTTAGATAAACTTCACAATTGAAGTACTTCGAGCATGCTGCTTCTTTCACCAGGCCACCAAATCAGAATAAGTTTGTGTACTTCTCCCTGCTGTTAAATGGCAGTTTTGGTAATGTCATCTTTCAAGTAGACACGTCTTTTCCTGCCATCAGGAAGGGGAGGTGGTGGTGTGTAGTTCCAGAGAGGGGACTGTAAAATGAAGAACCTGGCCACTTTTTGCTGCTGCTCCAGGGATAAAGGGCAGAGTAGCTTCCTATGTCCTTCCCTGAGTTTATTTCAGTGTGTTACCAGTCACACTGCAAATGCAGTGTCTCTTCTTGTCCACAATATACAGAAGCCATCACCTGCCAATAGAACGTAGGAACAGAGAGAATGATAGTAGACGCTGCTTGTGTGTATGCCTTACAGCTCTCCCAGAATGTCTCTGGGGGAGTGGTGGGGGATGAGGTCTTCATTGGGTAAATCCCACACCTGTCAGGGAACCTCTGCTACTTTCTCCCCTCTCAATCACTTGGTCGCTGTTTCTTCTTTCTTGATGTGCGTCTCAGGGATGTGCATATGAGCCCATGCCTCTTGGAATTTCACGTTTGAAGTATCAAGAACATGGTTTCTGTACCTGAAACCTTTCTGTCTGACACTCCCTGGTCCTCTCTGTCCTGCACTGCTCCCTGTGGCCTTAGGAACTTCTCTCCACTGTTGCCCTACGCCACCCTCTGCATCTCTGCCAGTTATCAAGGTGAAGTGCATACAGTGATTCTGCAGAGAAAGAAGCTGAAGTGATGCTAGTGCACCTGTGGGATTTACACGCAGAGGTATCTTGGCTTTCTGCCGCAGCTGCTCTAAAGCCTGCAGAACATCTGATGCACAGTGCTTTTTCTTTCTCATCTAGAAAGCAGAACAAACAGCAGTATAACTCTGATGATGGCAATTCTGTCATGTTTACTTTTAAACTAAATGCTAAATATTTTCCTCAAAGAACCAAAAAAAATCCCCACCTTCTAACAAAAATAACCAAACGTAATCTTCCTGGGTGCGGAAGAGGAAAGGGGAGGAGGAAAAGCAGTGACAGGGGAGCGTTCTGATCTATATTCATCTCCACTGCTCGGCTGGAGGTGTGAAATGCTGCTTTGAGTTCCACAAACATAAGGGATTATGTTTACAAAGGTAAATGCCTTCTACCTGTTCAGGAAACTGGCTACTGGTGGGCATCGGGAGTTTGGCAAGTTTCTCTTCATTGCAAATAAGTAATGAGAGAAGGGTGTGTCTGGAAGAGGAATGGAGAAACAGATTCATTTCATCTAGTCTGCTTGGTAAAATAATGCCACCTTCTTCTCTACCTATGGAATGGAGGGATGAGGTGGTTGAATAGAAAATCATTGATGTCCAATACGGCTGGATTAGAAAAGGCAGCTTTTCTACTTTGCACATAAACAGAGGTAACAGGAAGGTACAGCTAAAGTCCTCTTGCCTGAAACACTGTCCCCCAGAAGCAGACATTGTAATAATAAAAATAGTGGCTGTGTGTATATTGATGCTATTTGCAAGTTACCTTTAAGTGTTTATTTTTTTTTCTTATACTTGAAATGGCTTACTTTACTAAACTCTTACCATAGTTCTGGTTTCTCCCCTCCTTCTATAGTGTGCAGTAAAGAGAATTACAGGACAAATGGGGAGAATGTAGAGGAGATGACACAATGTCTTGCATATCCAGGTTTCATCTTAATTTCCATCCCATATTCTCAGAAATGTTTGAACTTCCTAAGGGTTTTCCATGGACACAGAAACTCAGCACTTTAGAAGGTGCTCTTGTAAGGCTGGCTGCCCCTTTTCCTCCTTTTCTATATTTTTATTTTACTTTTAGTATAGTGGTACTTAAGATCACTGGTTCACTTAAAAAGAAAAAAACCAATAAAATTTTAAACTCTACTAATGTACAAATAAGCTGAAATGTTGCATTTTATGTGTATTTTTGCCATAGCAGGTACTGTATTTCTCATGCTGGATTTAGAAAAAAAAGGAAAAAAAAAAAAGAAAAAAACAAACAAAAGGGTGATGTTTTATTGGAGTGTGACAAGTTAAGAGTAATAAGGAATTAAGTCGTCGTCATTTCATTGAAACTGAGAGATGGTGTAATACTTATATAAGTTTTCTGAAGGTTTTTTTTTGGGCTTTTAAACAGCTTTTTTGTTGTTTTTTGTTTTTTCGGTTTTTTGTTTGTTTGGGGGTTTTGTTTTTTTGTTTTTTTTCTTTGTTTTTGAAAGATATGATTGTATTATGTGCAACTCAGTTGCTTACATTATAACTACAAACTATTTTTGGGTTCCTGGAAAAAAAAAAAAAAAAAAAAAAAAAAAGACTAATAAATGTGTTTGGCTGCTAAGCATTTAAAGCTCGTGTTTGTGCACGTTTTGTGTCCCGCGGCCGTGTCGGGGCCCTGCAGGCCGCGTTGGCCTCCGGGCGCGGGGGGGCGCCGTGGCCGCGGGGCGGGGCGCGCGGAGGGCGGCGGGGCGGGGCCTCTGCCCGCCCTTATTCCCGGCGCCCGCGGGCCCCGCGATTGCACTGCGCCGCCACCGCCGCTGTACCGCTGCCATGGCGGCCCCCGGAGAGGCGGAGGACGTGATGGCGCGGTACCGCTCCCCGCTGGTGTCGCGGTACGCCAGCGCCGAGATGGCCTACAACTTCAGCGAGAGAAAGAAGTTCGGCACCTGGCGCCGCCTCTGGCTCTACCTCGCCCAGGCTGAGAAGGTAACGGCGGGACGGGCGCTGAGGGCAGAGCGGCGCGGGGCGGGGGGAGCGTGGTGCCGGGGCGTCTTCACGTCCCTTAAATTCCCTTAAAGGCTCTGGCGGATGAGGGCGCGGGAATCGGCCGTGCTTTCCCGGAGCTACCCTCGGGAAAACCGACCAGAGCAACTTTTCAGGCGCTCCTTAGGCGCGTTCCGGGGAGGAAAGGGGCGCGAGGGGTGGGAGCTCTGCGAGTTCAGGGTTACCCAACCCTCTGTACACAATCCTTCGCGTACCTGTCGCCCCTCAGCAAATCACCTCTTCTCGCCTCATACCCTCCCCCTTGCACTTTTGCCTGCACTGTAAAATTGGTTTTGTAAAAGCTCTGCTAAGCAATCTTTGGTGAGGGGTTGCCTTTTGAGCAAACATCGGTGTCCTTCCCAAGCGCTCGGCTGTTTGCTTTCCAGGAGGTGTGACGGATGAGGGCCACTGTCCATTCAATCCGATGGCTGTCAGTCCGTGCCAACCGGACCACCCCCTGCATCTGCAGCCACTTGTTGTTAGATAGCCCTTTTTTTCCGAGATAAGTTTACTTTTGGCCAAAGTGAGCAGTACATTTACCCTGCAAGTAGTTGTCATGTTTTTGGTAGGCTGAGTGCCGCAAAAAAAAAATAATACCACAAAAGATTGGGTATTGTGTATTATTAATTCAGTTATTGGGAAGCAGCAACTGGGAATATGTCCATAGCATTGCAAGCTGTTGTGTTAGTAGAGGATATGAAGTTAACTTTTTTAACGTGTACTTTAAGATAAGCCTTCTGACTTTCTCTGGTCCTAATTAAGGATACACGTACAGCTATTATTACATCTTAATTGAGACCCAGTCAATTTTTAAGATGCAATAGCTTGATTCCTTGTGACTCTTACCAGATTTTTGATAGTTAAAAAGCTGTCGTATGTTCCCCCCCAGAAAAAAAACAAAGTGAAAAATAAAAGGCACAAAACCACCCAGTTTTCTGACAGGATGGCTTTAGCTCTCGGACTCAATAGGAGCCCATCTGTTTTGTAGAGTCCAGTTTCTGTTTTCTGCCTTGGGATTGTTAGAAGCAATCCAAGCACTAGGTCCAGCTGTTACTATGAGTGCAAGGGCAGAGAAGCACCATGCTGGAGAATGAACACACAGTGCACAGTGTTGTTACCGTGTTCCTTCTCCATGCAAGGGTAATATCACTACAGCAACACTGTCAATAATTTGCTGGACATAATGTGATGTTTCAGAAGCTGAAGATGCAGTTATACAGTTGTGCTAAATAGGAGTCACCTTTTGAAGTTCCACTTGCCTGATTTTGTCACAGTTCAGATGTTGGAGTGAGAAAGCTGCAAATCTCATCTAGCACAGAAAGTGTCGATACTATGAATGCATGCTTGAGGAGCTTTGTATGTTCAAAGCATGACAATTTAAACATAATTGTATCGATTCCAGCACATAATCATCACTTTTACTTCTGTTCAAGAACAGAATATGTGAGTTGCCCAGTAGGAGAAAGCAATTTGCTTGAAAGAACTAGTTTGAGGCTTCTAGGTTTCTACTTCCAAGCCCTGAACTCCAGGCTGCCCCATCTCTTGACCCTTGCTCTGCCTCCCACTGCCACCCCAGAGTTTTATTCCCAGAAAGTAGAGACAGGTCTTACGACTTCTTGAGCTCTCTTTTCATAGTGGGAAGAGGGAGACTTACTATTTTTATCTGGCTCCTCATTCCAGAGCAGTTTGTAATCTAATGTCAGCTCTGGACTAAAAAGGAGGGAGAGTCAGCTACTTTCAGCACCTGTTATCTCTGTTAGTGATTAGTTAGTTACACATACAGACAGTTTCTTTAGGTTCCTTACAGAAGATGCATAGTATTTCTATGAAAAAGAACACCAAACCAAATACCAGGTAATAAATGGACTATGGAAATTTACTGCAGCACATATCCTCTCTTCCAAGACATTCATATGTTGCTTCTTCAGTCATTCTTTTTGAAGATACATAGCATATCTTTTCAGATACATTAAAAACCAGACAGTAACAAATGAACTGTGGGCAATACTTACTTTTGTCTTCTGATAAATCAGATCTCAAAGGTCTAATTATAGGTTTTCTGAAAGTTGTAGGGAGTACTAAGACAGAAGAGCATGCAGTTTAGTGATAAAATTTTAGGTGAAGTACAGGCCCAGGCAAATGGCTTCAACAGTCACTCTACTTAAAAGGTGAAATTTTCAAGTGGTCTGTTTGGAGTATGTGAGATAAGAATGGAAGAATTACTTCAGTAGAAACTGAATTTGGTAGAAGGTCTATTCAGTGTTTTGCTCCTTTCAGCAGGCAATAGCAGGAGTTTGAAAGAGCAGGCTTAGCAAAGTGTGGGATTAGTAAGAAAAGTTTATCTTTTCCCAACTGACAGTATTTGAAGTTTGGGTGAAGAGCTGAGGTGTCTGAATTTATACCCATCCCAAAATACTAGTTTGATTTTTTTGCATAAATTCCTTTGTATTATGATGCTTCTGTTAACACTTTTTGTCTCGAACTCTTAATTAGGTTTGAAAGTCAAGAACAAATTTCTTGGAGTTCTCCCTTCTCATAGAAGTAGCTTTGACATCTTTCAGCATCAAACTGACTTAAAAAATACGTTTTGCACATGTGAAATATAGATGTTTTTTCTCTTTCTATAGTAGCCCTCCATCTATTTTTTCTGTGCAGTTTAAGTTCCATTATTTTTCTGTCATATGTTCTTTATACAATGAGCAACCCAGCATTCTCATTCTGAGTGCAGGAGCTGCACCATGTCATCTGCCTGTTCTACCTTGTCCTTTAGGAAAAGTGATGAACAGTCATAGCTGTTAGAGTGGCACATCAAAATATTGTGACAGTCTCAGAAGAATGACACCATAAAAGCACAGTCTAGAGAGCTCATCACTGACTTCACTGACCTGTGGTACTTTGGGGAAAAAACTTGTGTTCTCCCTTGTGTACTTTTCCTACTTGGTTTTCTTAGGTACACAGGTTTGAAGGACATTTGATTGTTTTCTTCCCAAGGTACTGCCAATATCAGCAAAAGCTCATAGGGAAGAGGCCTCACACGTTGTTTGTGGACAGATGAGAACATCATTTGTCTTGGCACTACCCTACCTTACACGTGTTCTACATCAAGTTATCCCTTTTCTGTACAACTGTGTACTGTGGTCAGCTTTTCCCAAAGGATCACAGATGTCTGAGCAAGGCATGAGATTTTAATCTTAGCACAAGAGTGTACTGCCTGCTGAGCTGCCTGTGCTTTTAGGCAGTCACAGTCTATGCTGGTGCACCTCAAAAGCAGCAAGCAGTCTGGAGCCAGGTGCTTTTCCTCATTTAGCTGGACACTCATGGGCATGTATATGCTTGTGACAGCGTAAGTTTGGGTACTAATTGATGAGGACCTTGAGGACACATCTGCTTCACTTGCTGTCTTCTTCAGTTCCAGGTTCCACATGTGCAAACCATTTCTTCAGTCAGCTTGATTCTGAACAGAATCAGTTTTTTAAATACTTTAAATCCAGGAAGTAGAAGATCCTCCTGGTTGGCGATTTCTCATTATTTACGCACAGGACAATAGTATTTTAATTTGGAAAAGGCAGTAACACCACGTTCATTGTGAGACTTTTAATTTCTCAGTATCAGGTTAATACATTTTTCTCATCTTTGTTAGTGGTTTACACCAGTGTATAATCTTGTGGTTGGATATCTTTGTTTTTAAGTCAGCTTGCTGAAAAGCTCTAGCAATTGATTTTGAACATGAACTAGGAGCATTTATCTCCTTCTTCCAGATCAAGTAACTGATTTCACAAGGTTTCATATTCAGTCTGAGATAAGGTACTACAGGACTTCTGAAAAGGTATAAACATATAAAACATAAATACCTTTCCATATGTTTTAAGCCCCCTGTATAGAGTCGTGTAGGTCTAGTTGCGGTCCAGAGAGTTTTTCCTGACACAAGCTTATTTAGTCACATGTTAGATGGATTTTTCTTTACCCAGAAGGTAAACCTCATTATAATAAGTTTATACTATTTTTATATCACTTTTCCCCATGTATTTTAATTTTTGTAGTTTTCACCGGAACGTTACATGGTTGAGAAAAGTACAAAGCCCAAGAGGAACATCTAAGAATGAACACAATTTCCTATCCTATTGGAAAAGGCTGGAGAGCCCTAGAATGAAAGCATTTGCTGTTACAGCTCGATTACACCAAATTGTCACACTTTTGGGAGATGTAAGACGGGAGTCAGTTATTTAATCAGCTTCTGTCTCAGTTTGTTTGTAAAGAGAAAAAGCAATAAAAGTTCTTTTCCCCTTGCAGTCACTTGGGCTTTCAATCACAGATGAGCAGATACGGGAGATGGAAGCAAATCTGGACAACATTGACTTCAAGATGGCAGCAGAGGAGGAGAAGAAGCTGCGTCACGATGTGATGGCTCACGTGCACACCTTTGCCCACTGCTGTCCAAAAGCTGCAGCCATCATTCACCTTGGAGCAACTTCCTGCTACGTAGGGGATAATACGGTAATAGAGTATTTCCAGTTCCCTGCCTGCAGAGCTGGGAAAAACAAAGCTACAGTTGTTTATTTTATAGCTTTTTATAAACTTTTCTTCATAAAATATTCAGTGGATTTTTTAGTAATTTTTGTTAATTTTACAGTTGAAGTTAATTCAGATCTTTAACCTGGCTACCCTTGGAACCACTTGCCTTCTTTCTTCTGATGTGAAACAAGATCTATCTGGAAACTGTTCCCTAACCTCTGCTTGCGTGTTAATATTCAAGGAGATAAGAGAGGAGTTGCAAACACATGAAGCAACATGTGGACTGTATGATTTATCAGTTACACCCCTCTGACGAGAGTTCACTGACTTAAAAAACAAGGTCCATGAGTTTTCAATTGCTACTTGGAACCCCTGCATAATTGAGGGGAAAACAAGCTTTACAGCAGCAAAGAGAATGGATGAGTGTGTTAAGTGAAAAAGGAAGTACTAGCATTCTACAGAACAGTAAAATATTTGTGAAAAACCTTGTCTAAAACAGAGTGCAAACTGAAGCCTTATTTCTTAGCATGTGTTGCTGTTCCACTGTTTAAGCCATTGCAACCTCACAGCTGCTGTTGTCACATGAGAAGCTGCTGTGTGATTGCTTTTTCTCTACTCCTTTGTAAACCTGTTTAGCTTTTGGGTAACATCACTTTTCTTCTGACACTTGCACCCAGCTGTACCTCAGTCTCAAAAAAAGGAGTAAAGACAGCTGTGCCTCAATGGTGCCTCATTAGCCCACTTAACTTCCTGCTGTCTTTAGCCTACAGTGCCTGTATTTTCTACTTGGGACCGCAGGATTTAGTGTCTCATTGTGTGGGCAGACCCAAGTACCTCAAAATAATCATTCGTAGGCACTTGCTGGAAACAGGTCTTCCACCACTTATGACTTTCCATGGTCAGTATGAAAGGAGCAATGGTGTATCCAGCATTTTTGTCATAAGCAAGTTCTGTTAGAAGAAGGAAAATAAATAATTTGTTTCAAGAGGAGACTTTTGAGTCAACAAAGCATAATCTGTGTCCTCTCTGAGAGAAACTATTATGTCTGGTCCTTTAGACATGGCCCAAAGTTCCTTTCTTTGCTTCTTGCAGGATTTGATTGTCCTCCGTGATGGGTTTAACCTCCTGCTACCCAAGGTGAGAAGGTGGTTCTGCAGTGTCTCAGAATTGGGGAGCACTCATGTCCTGTGTATGGCCTGTGTTTAACTTGGATTTCCCTAAACCTTTGTGGGAAGCTAGGAGGAGTTGTCTGTCTGGGTTGTTCTCAAAAAAGTGAACAGTTACCTTCCTTTTGTTTCTCAAGTCTTTTTCCCAGAACTTTTTTGCTCACAGTAGGAATTATAAGCAGCTCCTTGTTTGTCTGTGCCACAGGTACTACATAACAATACAACTGTATTGCTTTCAGGATTATCTTAGTCTTAGCTATATTCCTAGGAGTGTGTCAGCATTCAAGAAACTATGTAATACAATTTTCTGAGGTCAAATATAGCAGGAGTGTAGTGCAGTGGTGTCTGACCTGAATGAGTTGGTATCAAATTGGCTCTGGAGTGTACATGTCCAATTATACCCCAAGCAGCTTTATTTCTGACTAATTCCAGGAATAAAGAAAATACACAAGGATGAACCAGCTGTGGGATTAGCTTGAGCATGAAGTTTAGACTAGTTTGAACTCAAGTCCAGTGACTTGTGTTGGCTCTTGCTTGAGTTTTGTAGCAAGCAGAAATTGCATGCGTGCCCTGAAAAACTGAAAGATGCAATATTCTACAATTAGAGGGAACTGCACAGTTGCCCCTCAAGGTCCCTCCCTGCACAACTGCCCCTTCCTGCACAGTGGTTTCCCTCCCCTTTTTCTCACAATGTTGTGCTTAAGCATGCCAACTTCTGCTGTGTTGTTTGGGGTTTTTTTCTCTCTCATTCCACTTCTTTTCTATCCTTCCTGCTTCCACTAGCTCGCAAGGGTGATCAGCCGGCTGGCCGACTTTGCTGAGAAGTATGCTGACATGCCTGCTTTGGGCTTCACTCACTACCAGTAAGTAGCCATCAGCCTTTGCTTTCTTTTTGTTGTCTGTGCTTTGATTAAATTGACCTGCTACTGCTCTTTTGCCATCCTTTTTCCCATCTCTGACCAGTTGGTGGTTCAGAAAAGGCCTATTCCAGGCTTTTTTCAGGAAATTGGACTGTTGCTTTGACTAGCTGTCAGCAGTTGCTTCAACACAGCTTTATAAAGGATGACTTCCAGGCAAACACAGGTGTGCGTATTCTGAGCTGTTTCAAAAAAGCATGACTGGGAATTGCAGTAAGCTTATCTTCCAGTCAGATTTTCTTTGTTTTTCTTTTTTTTCCTCTGCAGCCTAGAAAGCTTTGTTAATGGCTACTTGTTACTAGAGATACTGAGTCAAAGGACAATAAGATCTGGGTGATTCTGTTCTTGGGGTAGTTTAATCTCCTGCTTCATTAATACTTCTTGCAGAAGCATTAAGCTATACCGTGAGATAAGCCTGGGTCTTCTACCGCAGTGATTCAGAACAGCAGAGGCAGGGGAATTGAGCACAGGTCGTGTCAGACTCGATGTGCAGCATGTTAACATTTCTCTGAAAGGAGAGTGGAAGCATCAGATCAGGTCTCTGATTTGTATGCTGTATACGCACTGTTGATAGTATCAGCTCTAATCCTACAGCCCTCTTCATCTGCAGCTTTTTGGAGGAGTATCTGTGATAGTTTTATTTGAGCTTTTGGAGAGGGGACAGAGGAGTATTCAAGAAGTATATACAAGCTGAAATCATAATTGATGTCTCAGCCTTTTCTGTGTCATTTGTCAGCAGGGCCTTTGCTCCATTTGCAATCACGTCCATGTTTTCCCTAGCCTTCCCTTTTCCTGCTTATGTCCTTGCAGAGGCCAGTCTTGTTGCCTTTCGCATTCCATATGAAATTCATCCAGGTGTGTTTTGGCTTTCCTTGCCCCATCCCTGCAGTGTTAAATAGTTTGTTTGTATTCCTCCTGCATTGCCTGTCCTGCTTCCAGATCTTACAAGCTTCTTTTTTATGTCTGAGCTTAATCAGGAGCACGTTGTTCATGTATGTATGGTTTTTTGAAGTAGTGTAGAGGTTTTCTTTGTAGTTCATGTGGATAATTTGAAATAGTTAACTTTCTGGATTCTGCATAACACCTCTGTTTTCACTTCAAAGCATTTGCAAGGAGACTGAAGTGTAGCTGAAGTTTGCAGTTCCTTATTCCAAGGCTGAGGTCTTATAAGTGTTGGCTGACAGCAGTGTTGAAGCGCGTTTGCCCAGAGGTTGAGGAACACTTTTTTATAAATAAGAAGTAAAGGCTCCTGAGCGGAATAATTTAGAATCACATAGTGAATGCAGATGTTTTTGTGCTGAGAAGTTCACACCAGTGCTGTAAGTCAGCCAGGATGCCCCTGGGTGAGCGGAATTGGGGTGGGGGACAGATGCACCCCCAGTCTGTCACAGCCCCTACAGGCCGGCAGGGGGCGCACGCCTGGCACATGGACACAATCGCTGTTTTCTGGTAATGTAGTTCCATCTAATCCCTGAAAGGAGTGATTACATCTTCAGTACCATTTACTGCTGACATTAGTACATCCTTCTGCCCAAGCCAAATCCTGTTAATTTCTGTTCAAATGAGTCAAGAGAGATGAATCTGTAGGGAACTCTTAATGGTAGACTGAGCAATGAAGTGTTGTGCTTGTGCAAATCCTCAACAAGTCATGTTGTGTTCTTGATTGTTTTCAGACCTGCCCAGCTCACCACCGTGGGGAAACGCTGCTGCTTGTGGATTCAAGACTTGTGCATGGACCTGCAGAACCTGGAGCGGGCTCGGGATGACCTGCGCTTCCGGGGTGTGAAAGGCACCACTGGCACTCAAGCCAGCTTCTTGCAGCTCTTTGAGGGAGACCACAGTAAAGTACGTCAGACAGCCCAGGGTGCAGACATACGGTCTTGGCAATTTTCTGCTCTGGAATGTTGTTTTCTTTGAGGGAACATTGAGATTCTAGGATTAAATTGACAAAGTTACTGCGATCCCTCTGGGGCTCATTGACAAGGTTCTGTGTGAAAGTGAGCAGCATTTGGGAAGGGATGTTTCACAGAAAGTAGAAGATTTTTTGACAGTAAACTGAGAAAAGCATTTTTGCTCTTGCAGACCTTGCTGAGCTGCATTTTGAACTCTTTTTTTTTTTTTTTTCACTTCACCTCAAGGTTGAAGAACTGGACAGATTAGTGACTGCAAAGGCAGGATTTAAGCGGTATGTAACACTCATTCTTAGCAGTGTGTGACACCTGGTAGTGTTGGCCCAGATTCCCCTGGTTGCCAAACCGACATCTGTGCTTCTGTTCACTCATTCCTCCTTGCCATCTTCCATTCCCAGTTGCATTTTCCCAGATGAAACTTCACCTCCTAAATAGGCCACTTCTACTTGTCTCCCTGTCAAAGCACAGCTGTCCATTTTCCTCTGTTTACCTCTCTCCCATCTGCATGCTGCCCAGAGAAACTGACAGCCTGAATCCAAAGTTGTTCTCATCAGGGCAGAATGACAGCCCTCTACTTCAAGAACCATGTCACTCCTTGCTCAAACTCTTGCCAGTACTATTGAGTCTGGCTGGAACACTCAGGTTCTGTGCTTATTTCTAGGGCTTACATGGTCACAGGGCAGACCTACAGTCGCAAGGTGGATATTGGAGTCCTGGCTGTGCTGGCCAGTCTGGGGGCTTCTGTACACAAGGTAAGCACCATACCTGCATACATTGGGAAGAGGGAGAAGTGTTTCAGATCTTGAAGAGAAGGTTCTCGTGGTGCAGAATGCTCTGCTCAAGAAATATTGGTTGTTGTTCGGCTGTCTTCTTTGTGATCATGTAAATTCACCACTGGGTATACACCTGGTACTCAAATCTCAAAGATCTTAAGACCAATGACAAATAAAGCAAGTTAACTGAGCAGATTCTAAGATGGGTTAACAGCTCCCACACCAGATATTAGTCTAATCTATGGTAAATTGATCCAATTAGAGTAAATGTCTTTCCTAGTGGTGTACGAGTTCTTAAATTTCACCATTTCCTCCTAGTTAATTGCCTTTCTGAAAATGGTGTTATTCTCTCTGTCTTTGTGGATCCTTTTAATTGATTTATCTCTGTTCCCTCCCTTTTCCTCCTCTTGGGCTAAAGTGATCTGTGGTATTTTCTTCTGTTTTGTTTTTCTCCCAGTTCAGTGAGCACACATTATCTGTGTTTACAAATCACTGTGCAATTTTGTTATGCATTTTCAATGTCCTCTTCTGATCTGTCTTCCATTCCCTGCAAACATTTGCCCTTGTTGATGTCCTGTTCTAATCCAGTGGACATGCTGTTTTCTTTGTTTTCTTGACAAACATTTTTACGCCGAGAAGTAGGATTGCAGTGTCAGGTTTTTTGTCCAGTTTTCACTGCCCCCAGTTTACTTCTTGCACATAGATGCAAAGATTCTCGGAGAGCACTAACAGTAAGATATATTGGTGGGTGTCAGTTTGGTTCTATTTTATTAAATTCTCATGCTTGCTTTCCAGATTTGCACTGACATTCGTCTTTTGGCCAACCTGAAGGAGATAGAGGAGCCTTTTGAGAAAGACCAGATTGGTAAGGGATCAGAGGGTTTTCCTGGACTGGTGTTTGTGTCTTTTCATTTATGTTGGTGAGGCCTTTTAAACAAACTTAGAAATGGCACTGGCAGAATTTGGTTTAAATCAACTGGAGTTGACATAGTTAGTATATTCACTCCTTTTAAAAGAAAAAAAAAAAAAAAGAAGGGGAGAGGGGAAGGAAAAAGAAAAAAAACACCTTACCTAAAGGTTTCTGGATATTAAGGAATTAAAATCAGATTTATATCTGTGCACTTCCTGTGTTTGGGGGGAGAGCAGGAGTAGCCATGTATGTCCCATTGCCTAAAGAGGCAGACCTGGATCTGAGGAGAGCTTAAGGTTTTCCACTCCTCATGAAGCTGACTGGAAAGCAGGTTTTCAGCTCAACTCAGCATTTTGATCTTTATAAGCAGACAAATTAGGAACAATGCAACTGGAATGGACCCTTGCATCCCTGCCAGAAGAACACCAATGATGGGATTCTGACACCGTTAGAAAAGGAAATGTAGTGTTTTGGCTCTTGGCTGAAAGAAAGTTTGGGTCCCTTAAACAGTTGTATAGAATTGAATCAGCGAATTAAGTCTTAGTCCTGTCTGGTGCTTGTACCATTCTGTGGATGATTTTAATAGCCATTCACTAGAGCAACAGGCAACAGTGTAAGCATCTGACTTTGAAGGGCAGTGTTATTGAGCAGATGGAGGCTCGAACACTGCTAAGATTGCCATGGGTAACCTGGAGGAGATGGTGCTTAATACTACATTAAAAAGTAAGACTATTCATTCCTTTTATGTGGTAGTACTTCTGTTTTGCAGAATTGCAAAAATGTCTTCTCACATTTTGTCTGCTCCCATTTAGATGTTTCTGATCTGAAGGGGAAAGTGGTGGTGTCATTTTCGTTATTACATATTGTCTGTGGAAAATTGTTATGTTTTGAGGCTTTAGTCAAAACTATGATTCCTGACACATTTTTCTTTCCTGGGGGAGGACCTTCATCTCTTCTCCCTGAATGCATCACTCCTTCTGTTGCCCTATTTGCATCCCTTTTCCTCCTCTGACAGGCTCAAGTGCTATGCCTTACAAGAGGAACCCAATGCGTTCGGAGCGCTGCTGTAGCCTCGCTCGGCACCTGATGACGCTGGTGATGGATCCCCTCCAAACAGCCGCCGTGCAATGGTTTGAGCGAACACTGGATGACAGTGCCAACAGGTCTGTTTAGATTGTGCACTGCAGCAACTGCAGAGAAGGGTCCTCTGGTCTGTTTAGAAAATACTGCATTTAAACTAAACCCACAAGATACTACCTTGACAAAAAGCAATCTCAATACAACCTAGAGACTACAAACTGGTTTCCTCTGTACCATCAGATAAGAACTATTTGGTTTTTTTTAACGTCAAGATCTTCTGCAGAGTAAACCAGCAGTGAAAGGGAGGGATACAGAAGCCAGGGTAATAAATTGCTTTCATAGTCTTCCCGTTTAAACAGCACAGTATTACAGTACTGACATTTCTCTTCCTTCTTTTGGATGCAGCTTTTTGACCCTGCTTTTTCTTTTTCACTTTTTAGAGAATAGTTCAATACCTTAACTCTCCAGATAATCTAAAAAACATATTTTAATTTTGAAAAATATTCTTTACAAGAAGTAGTCAGATCCTGGAAAAAGAGCACAATTAGTCTACTTTTTAAAAAGTTCCATGAAAATCTGTGCATATCTTTAGGATATTGCTCAGCAAATTTTGCTTTGTTTTGTGATTCTTCATTACAGCTATTTTGAGCTGAGCAGAAGTTATTTACAATTATTAAGTAAATTTCAGCAATTAAATTCGATGCTTCCATCTTTTTATTTAGTACTGCATAAAGCTCATACCTACCTTTGAAGCATTTTAGTTTCAAAGTCATATTCTGTTGCAGAATTTGATCTCTTAGAGTCTTAGAAATCTCTAGACTTCTAAGGTATGGCACCTGTGAGACAATGAACAGCAGAAGTTTTGGCTTGATTAATGCTAGATTAGCATTAAGATTGCTGATGAGAATGTTATTTTTGAATGTCTCCACGAACGTAATACCTGCATAAAATTTCATGACAAAACAGAAGATTTTTTTCCCAGAGGGACCTTACACCACAGCTCCTAATCTCGTTAAAAAAAGAGATGCATAGGCAGCAGCAAACAATGTAAAATTAAGAAATTGCATACTGGTTGATCTGATGTATTTATTTCCCAATAGCTACCAAGTGTTGAGAGATATACTGGAATGTTTAAAATTTTATTTTCATCTCATCTAATAGAAAGACTCAATTTTCCACTTCATTAACCAATTATAAAAATCTGCACCTTGGATTTTTCTTGTTAAAGCTATAGTGTTTTGGGAGGAGAACAAGCAAAAGAAAGTTCAATCAATGTACAATCCAGCAAAGTTGTTTTAAGGCACTGTGATAGAATTGGAGGGCTTAGATGTAGCACAAGGTTCAAGAACCAGGAAATTTTAAAATATCATAGTTTAGGATGGGCCAGGCCCTGCTGTCACAGATAGATGATGCTATGTTTGCTGCATTATGATGTAGAGCATTTTGCCTGATACAGCTCAGTCCCCACTACTCCTCTTGTTTCCCTCCTCTGCTTTTTGTCAGGAGCCTCCTTTGTGACCAGGAGCAGGTTTCTTGGAGGAAGCCCTCACCAAATGCATGGATCCCCTTGGAAATTCCCCACTGAGCACAGCCAGGGACAGCATGAGCATGCAGCATGTCTTACTGCTGGAGGGTAGGATCAGTAGCAGACAGTTCAATATAGAACACATAGGGGAAGATCCTGTAGATTGCTGCCCTGTTTCCTATCTGTGTAATCACTGAATTATCTTGGAGCTTTCTATGTGTGCCTTCATCCTTTTCCCTCTCCCTCTCTGCTGACCAAAAAGGAAAAAAAATGAGAACAGCTCCAGTGTTAGGCCACAGTAATGCTGTTTAGAGCATTATTTACAGAAGCTGAAGGATCTGAGGTGGACAGGAGCATGGCTTTGTTGCTGACCAGGGTGCTGGGTATGTGTGTTTCGTAGGCGCGTGTGTCTGGCTGAGGCTTTCCTCACGGCTGACATCATTCTCAGTACACTGCAGAATGTCTCCGAGGGACTCGTGGTGTATCCAAAGGTAAAGCAGGAGATAATGGACATCCTTGGTAATGCTACAACTATGCCAAAGTGTACAAGAATGCTGTCACTTCAAGAATTACATTTTTATATGTTTGTTCAAATGGTTTCTGAGTTTTGCTCCATTCTTGCCGTATTCTCACTGTTGTAGGACGTACGTGAAACATACATACCTCTTGTGAGGTCAGAAAGAAAGTACAAAACTTGTCACAAAGGATATTTTTCCCCGAATTACAGAATGGATGTGTAGAACTTAGCAGTGAAAGATACTGTTTAGACAGATCTCATCCAATTCTCTAACTTACTACAGTTTAAAAACAGTTAAAGGTTAAAAAGTTAACTACAGGATAAAAAAAAATATTGGACATCTTTTCCAAACTAATGTCTCTTACAAGATCTGGCTTCTAAGTATTATCAACTTCAATATCTGGATTTCCAGAGCTAAATTCAAAATTACTATTTGTCATGGGGACAATTTTTTTTCAGGGCCTGTTATAACAGGACAAGGGGTAACAGTTTTACACTGTCAGAGGGAGAATTTAGGTGATACAGGAAAGAAGTTTTATTATGAAGAGGGTGGTGAAACACTAGAAGAGGTTGCCCAGAGAGGTGGTGGATGCCCCATCCCTGGTAACATTCATTGTCAGGTTGGACAGGGCTCTGAGCAACCTGACCTAATGGAAGATGTCACTGCTCATTGCAGGTGGTTGAACTAGATGGCCTTTAAAGGTCCCTTCCAACCCCAACTTTTCTGTGATTCTGTGACCATTGTCCAGTCCTAGAGATTCAAGGGGAGAGGAAAAAAAACTTCACTGCAAACACTGCAAAATTTTCAGTCATCTATAGACTTTGTATAATGCTGTTTCTTTTTTCCTGTTTGTTTTTTTTTTTTGTGTGTGTGTGTGTTTAAGGTGATTGAGAGAAGGATCCGGCAGGAGCTGCCATTCATGGCCACAGAGAATATAATCATGGCAATGGTGAAGGCTGGGGGCAATCGTCAGGTACAAATGAAGCGTCCAAAATACCTTTGTTTACGGTCTGGTGTTTGTCCCCTAAGAAACAAATGTATCTGGGCTCTTGTCATATCTCACCTTTCTCTGCTCTTCATCTGTTCCCACAGAGTTATTAGAATTGCACTGGTGCTGCAAAGCCAGGCTTTGTTCCCTGAGGGGAGAGTGCTTGTGGAGATCCCTATTTTCTGTTAGGAACACTGTGTGTTTGGGCTAATCTGGCTGGCTGTGCTGGAGAAGAGGGAGACCTATTTTTGTGTTTGATACTAGTAGGCGTTTTCCTTTTTTAAATGTTTAAAGGAACTTGAACACAGGCCAGGCTTCTTTAAATGGAACATGTTGGCAGTTGGCTACCTTATAAATTAAAAGAGGATGAATCAGTACTGCTAACAAAAAAACAAGACCATTCTGAACCACTCATTCATGTGTCATTCTTCCCTCACTCAGTACAGTGTATTAACCACTTGGTTTATAGGTCTTCATTCAGCTTCCTGTGTTCAAGCAAACTTTAATTAAATATTTTCCTTAGTAAATAAACCCAGACACAATTAGATTATATTCCTTATCATTTAATTTCATAGTTCAGGTCAAAATTGATAATCAAATATCCATCTTTAAAACGCCTTATTTTCACTTACCTTTTAGATTATAATTTTTCCTTCTATGTTTATATCTACACCAAGGGCAGAAGTGAAATGTGCAAGAATAATGGAAGAGTGTGATAGGAGCTTTGAGCAGAATATATGCGGTTTCCGTTTTCTGAAACAGTTGTGGCAAATCACCCATTATATTAGTCAGGAAACGTCCTTTTTTCCTTTTTTTCCTCTGTGTCTCTGATGTCAGTGGGTCAGTGAGCAAACTTCCTGACTAAATGCATTAAGGTCATGTATTCACATCATGTGAATCACATTCTGTGATTCATTTGTGTATCTTGTTGACCTGCCTTCTTTCTGGTGCTGTTTAATTACATAGCCATAGGGCTTAGTACATTTATAAGAAGGTGTTCAGCCACGTTCGTATGTTCTGTTTTTCTGTGCTGGGAACTTTGGAACAGCACATTTTCTAGGCTTTCCCACCTCATAGCACTGAAACTCACTTCCTTTCCCCACTACTAAACAGCTCCCTCCCCTAAATATCCAGAAGATAGATCTGTTCACCTGAGGCAGGTCAGTGGTGAAGCAAAATGACATTTGCATAGGGGAAGAAGGTTAATACTTGTCCTAATTGTAGATCAAGGATAATACATTTAAGAAGAATACTCCTGCATAGTTGTAAATGCAGCCACGTGGCTATATTTTGGGACCAGCATGGCAGTATCTGATTTTGCAGGTGGATCCTGACTACAGTTAGGTACCCTTGTTCTTACCAATTGATTCCAAAGGTATCTTTTTTTCCTCAGTCTGTTCTTATGTAGGCCATGGTTTGCAAAGTCTCACTGCTTGTTAAGCTGGACAGATTCTCTTCCCTTTTCAAAATCTGTAGAGTTTTTACATCGTTTACAATTGAAAAAAAACCAAAACAACCTAAAATGACTCCTAAGGGTATTTGGGAAATTTGAAGATGTATAAATGATTCCAGTGTCACTAGTTTATGTTATAGAATGTATGTGACATTCAGAGTATTTTAGCCTCAAAGTGTAGATGTGAAAGGATGAAAAAAATCTTGTTTTAATGTAGTGGCACATGAGCCAGTGCAGTCCAAATTGTGTCATCCTTTTGCATAGGGCAATACACTTTGATATTTTTCCCTCCCACACAAGTTGGGGAGATGAACATGTGCTGTCAATAGCAATGGAATGACTTTTTTCTTTTTCCGTCTTCTTCTCCCTCTACCTACAGGATTGCCACGAGAAAATTCGTGTTCTCTCTCAACAAGCAGCAGCTGTTGTGAAACAGGAAGGGGGTGATAATGACTTCATTGCCCGTGTCCGTGCTGATCCTTACTTCAGCCCTATCCATAAACAACTTGAAAGCCTGTTGGATCCATCCTCCTTCACTGGTCGTGCTCCTCAGCAGGTAAAGTAATGGAAAGAGGCTGTGGGTTGTAATGCAGTGTGTAGTTTAATCCTGTATCCTTTTGTATATAATATGTACACTCTGTTTGCTACAGAGTGTACATATTATATAACTCTAGCCAAACTACTAAGGAAGACACATTTTTCTCTTTTGATTTCCTTGGCTTTCTTCCCTGTGGCTTCACACTTTTGACCCTGGACATACCAGACCATTGGGAGTCTTTGTGAGAGACCCCACTGAGACAAGCAGGTCCAAATGGGGAGGAGGAGGCAAGTCCTTTCCCTAATTTTATTTTTCTCATCTTGAACAGGTGGCAAAGTTCCTGAAGGAGGAGGTTCGACCAGCGCTGATTCCATACCAAAGCAAAATGGGTGGGAAAATTGAACTGGCACTTTAGGTATAGTCTGCAAATGTGTGTGGGTACAGGAAGATAATAAAAGCCTTATTGACCCAGGTCTATTTACTGTGTCATGTTATTTTGGTCCTGTACAGTACTTTTAACCCCCAGAGCTTACAGCCACCTTGATTCCAGATGGGCTTTTCATTCTTTGTCCACTGTTTGGTCAAGCCTCCATCTATAGTGTGCTGAGTTACTGAGAAACACTCAATTGTGACAAGGTACACACCAATCACAGCACCTTCCTTGGCCCCTCACAGAGCACTGCCAGCTGTTAAAGAGCAATGCCTGGTGCTGCCTGACATTTCTGTAGGAATGACTTGTTGAAGAGCAGAGATAAGGACAACTGAGTCTTTCTTTCCATGCCCTGAAACTTTCTCCACAGGTGTCTCAAAAGTTGATAAAAGATTGTCCTGGCTTTCAGAGTACTGTGACTTGGGGAAGAAACAGACCAAAATATTAGAAATAATGAGAGAGGCCATGGAACTTAATGGCTCAGCAATCTGGTGCTCCTTCAATGCTCCTTTCCTAGTTTAATACTGTAACTGTGGCTCTGTATCTTCTGAAAATCATATTTACAGGTGTGGGTAAGAAACCATTGTGTTTTGGCTGCGATTGTGGTCCTTGGCTATAGGTGCTTGATGAGTGGCAGGTGGACTCTAACATGTGAAAGTTGTTCTTTACTACAAGTTTTGTCTGATAAGGAAAGAAAGATACTGGAATTCATTCATCACTGGATGCCAGAGAAGTTCAGTTTTATTTCTGACATGAATTATTTGTTTTGTAATGTCTGTGCTTTACTGGATATTTAGTACTGGATCAAACTCTTCTCCCTTTGACTTAAATTGGAATAATTTCCTTACCTCTTCTTCCAGTGTTATTAAACCACAGAGCATTTCTTCTGCTTCAGTGCAATAAAGAAGCTCTCTCTGGCTTCTTATTTATTCAGACCCTCAGTAATACATGATAGGTATTATGTGATGATTTTTGAAGTGTGGTTGCTGAAGAGAATTAAGCAGAACTAACTGACAGAGGCTACCTGCTGTCCTTCAGGTCATCGCTGTTAAAAGAGGATTTTAAAATACTGTATGTTTTAATAAGGCTTGTCTTTATTAAGTAGTTTAAGAGCAGTGGGAAGCTTCAGGCTGTGATCTTCCATCAAGATTGCTCTGGCTTTACCTTGCCCCTAGAATATGGCATTCAAAATGTCTCAAACATTTTGAGTTTGATGGTGTTTAAAACATTTTGCTTGCTTGTGCTATTAACATTTAATTAGCCATCTGCTTGAAGAGGATAACTCTAACCGAACCCTCGTAATTTTCAGGCTATTACTCAAACCGATAGCCAAGAAAGAAAACAGACAGATGCGTAAGTCCTCCTTTTCTGGTCCTCTTTCCTCCTGAAAAAAAAACCAACCCTGTGTGGAGAGGAGGAACAGTATCTTTTCTCATCATTGGAAATCTTTGTAGAGCCTCAGGTAGAGGCCATCAGCTGTGAGCTGTTGGACTTGTTTTCCTGGGCATTTTAAAACAAGTAACGGTGCAGAGGAAGAGTCATCCTCCTAGAAAACTGGCACGATGCACAAATCCTTTAGGAGACTTCCGCTCCTTGGTTTGGGACCTTTTTACTTTCCTGCAGAGCTGGCAGTGGCTACAGCCAGAGATGTAATTCTCCTGTCTTCTTGGTTGTTGGGAGGAGGTCACCAAGCAGTGCTTCAGGAACAGCTCTCTACTGTTCAGTTCTTGATTCTCCCTCTGTATTCAGCAGTGGCGAGGCCACACCTTGAGCTCTGTGTCCAGTTCTGGCTCCCTCAGTTCAGAAGGGACATTGAGGTGTTGGAGCAAGTCCAGAGAGGGGGCAGCGAAGCTGGAGAAAGGGGCTGGAGCACGAGTCTGATGAGGAGCAGCTGAGGATGCTGGTGTTGTTTTGCCTGGAGAGAATGATGTTTAGGGGAGTTGTCACTCTACAACTACCTGGAAGCCAGGTGGAGGTCAGCCTCTTCTCCTGGACAACCAGCAACAGAACAAGAGGCATAGCCTTAAGCTCTACCAGGGGAGATTCAGGTTGGACATTAAGAGGAATTTCACAGAAAGGATGATTAGACAGGATGGTGGAGTCACCGTCCTCGGAGGTTTTTAAGGAAGGACTGGACGTGGCACTCAGCGCCGTGATCTGGTTGACACTGTAGTGTTCGGTCAGAGGGTGGACTCCATGACCTCAGAGGACTTTTCCAACCTAACAGATTCTGCGATACCGTGACGGCTTCGTGAGGCCAGGTCACACTTTGGGCCATTCGGTGCATGTCCCTGCTGATGAGGAGCATCGCGGCGCCTCCTCCCGCCTGCCGGGCCGCGCTTCCCGGCCTACAGCCCCCGCCGCGCCGCGCGCCGCCGCCCGCATCCCGCGCATGCGCCCCGGCAGCGGCGTGTGGGGCCGCCGGGTCGGGGCCGGGCGCCCGCCCTGAGGGGACGGCGGTGGCGGCAGCAGGTGGGTGCCGGGGCAGGTGCGCGCCGGGGCGGGCGGGGACCGCCCTTCGCCCTCCGGGGCTCGCAGCCCTGCGCTCCCCCCCGCCCTGGGGGCGCTCCCCAGGAGCGGTTGCGCCACCTGTGCGGCGCCCCCCGCGCACACCCCACCCCGGCACCCCCCTGCCCTGCTGCCCCCGCGGGCGGAGCGGGGGCCGAGGCCGGCGGGGCGGCCCCGCTGCTGGGGCTGTGCGCGGGGCGGGGGTGCGCGGCCGCGGCTCCTCTCGCCGGGCTGGAGCCGGGGGAGCAGGGAGGGACCCCGGCCCGAGGAAGGCTCCGCTCACTGGCCGCGCTGACGCAGGGTCTGGCTCCGGGAAGTGACTCACGCTGTGCTTCTCCGTCAGGGCTCCCCGGGGCTCGTTCTCCCTGAGCCCCGCTTCCCCTGGCTGGGCTCCCCCTGCTCCCCGGGACGTGCCTCTCCTCTAACCCGCCTCTTCTGCTCGTGGCTATGACTCCCGGGGGTCCTGCTCTGCCATACTCGTCTGCTCTGCACGCCTGCGCCTTTTCGGAGGTGCCCTGGAGGAGAGACAGTCTGTCTCTTGTCTGGCTGGGGGGAAGGAACAGTCACGAAACACAGATGGAAATATGGCAGTATCTTCTAGGCAATGGGCACAAATAGACGTGCTGCAGGCCCCGTGATTGTCAGCTATAATAAATGTTAGAAGGAGAGCAGGAGACAGATGTAATTCTTCGTACCGGCTGATGTAAATCCAAGGAAGTAAAGAGCCATAGTCACGCGGATTTAAATCTCGTTGCAGGCAGTGGCTGTGGGCTCCGGGACGACTCTTGATGACTCTTCACAGAACTGGTAAGGGCGGGACAGAAAAAATTTCCTTTCTGTGGCTTTGATTCCTTCCTAATTTTTTGAGGGATGCCTGAATTTAAGCAGGTGCTTTCCTTCTAAACAAGTCAATTTGAGTATTGGTGTGTGGGGAGTTTATGATATCCTAGCTTCCTACTTCGTGATGTCTCATCCCTACTCTGTGTGGCTTGCTGTGGATTTTTTTTCTTTTTTTCTTTAAGGGGGGAGGTGAGAAAAAGGAAGGACGGTGCCTTGAGGAAATGGAGAACCCTTTAGTGCAAATAGATGGGAGAGCAAAGCAGTCTTACTGGAATTAATCAGTGGGTTTTTAGTAGTGCAAGACTGGATCTTAAAATCACTCAAGAAGGAACTGTCAGCCTAGCAGGAGTGGGGCACTGCTGTGCTCTTTTGCTGAGCTGTTGATCAGGATAATCTGAATTCTAGAATAGTTTCTCAGCTGCTACACAGTCTGGAGTGGTGGCCTGGAAAGAAACAGCCACTGGAACAAAATTCAGTTTCATGATTTATTTCTGGATCCACACAATGTGTGTGTGACTGTCCCTATGCAGAAACAAAGGCTGAATTCCTACTCTGGAGAATTCATAAAGTAAAAGGGAAGGAAGAGGGTGAGAAGAGGCATGAGGTATAATCGAAAAGCCCAGGGTGGGGACTGGTTGTGTCATGTTAATACGATGTTCATTCTGTATTTAACAGATTAAAATGACATTGGTATTCTTAGGGAGATGTCATTCATAGTGTCTCTTCTGAAGAAGAAGGATGAAGGGAATCCCTGATGGGTAGCAGAGAGGAGAGGCATATCTCTGGAGGAATTGCGCTGGTCAGAGAATGATAGAATCGAGGTGAGGAAAGTACTCCACGCTTGCTCAGGACTGAAATAATTCTCCAGTTTTAGGGGTCCCTGCTAATGTTTAGTTTTTAATTCTTTGCTGTGCTTTTTAGTCTATCACTTTCCCACAAGATGGGATCTTTTGCCAATCTCAGTATTCTAAAGAACCTTGACAATCTTAAAAGATAGACAATAATCAAAACGTTTGGCTTTTAAAAATTAACATGTCTTACCTAAGGTGACACGGTAACAGTAGAGATTCTTGGTTAAGAGATCTGTGTGAGAGCTGCCAGTCTTAGTCCCGTTCTTTTGCGTTGCAAAATTGTTTCCCATGTTTGGAATTTGGGATGCTTTGACAAAGGAATTGGTGATACCATGTTTGAAGCACTAACTCTTTTGGAAATGGTTGGAATGATGTCTCTTCCTGACTACTAATTGTAAACCTCTCACCAACACATCAGAAGTAACAAAAACTTTAAAAAAATAAATCCTAAGGAATATTGCAACTTTATCTGCAGTGGTAAAGTTAAGTTGCTTTATATTTTGGTGTATGTGGTCCTACAGCTCTTCTAGCTTAATCAGCAATGACCCTTGGTGATGATGGTGATCTGTATCACACTGGTTATTCTAGATCCTACCCTAATTCAAATAGATAAGATACAGAGAATCTGCAGCTGTCCAGTAGGAGGAGGTAAACAAACAGCTTCATTCTGAGTTGTGAGTGCAATGTCCTAAGTGTCCCTTAAGAGATGGAGAGGTTTTGGTACTTCAGGTTTGTCTTCTCAGCCACACAAAGACTTACCTAAATTTCTTTCTCTGCCGCTTTTTATCCCAGGGTCAAGGGTTTTGATACCCAAAGCTTACACAGACTGGGTATCTGGGGGTGCTGGGAAAAATCTCACTTATCAGCTGTGTTACTGTAGACACTGGGTAGGGAAGAGAAGGATGTTGTCTTGCCACATTTATTTTGGCTTTGAGGAAGTATCAGATTTTTTTAAATTGGAGCACAACCAGTTACATTGGTAACAGAGCAATTTTGTTTCCGACTTAAGGAAAACACCCTGGAAGAAATGCAAACACGCTTGTTTTATGAGATAGGTGAAGAGAGTATATTTGTATTAGTATGACTACAAGAACTGTTGTTACTGCCCAGTAAGTGCTGGCTGGGAAGTAATTTGATGATTCAGAGATGAGACAGTCCATAACCCGACAGTCCTTTTTTTCTCTGGAGAAGAAATCCTCCTGATCCCCAGAATCAGGAAATGTCAGAGGTTTTGTCTTGTTACAAATGTTAACAATCATATTTTGCTTTTTTTCCTCTTAAGTTATCTGTGCATATAAATTTCTGCAGGAGCAAGATCTAAGTAGTCCAACATGACATGCTAGATAAGAGCTTTGCAAACAGTCCTGAGAGGTGTTTGAGTGTTACTAACCTCTTGAGAAAGTCGAGTCCTGTAATGACAGAGCCATAAGGGAAAAATGTTTTGAATGCTGTGAGATATACTTGCCTTAAAAGCTATTTTCTGAAGCCAAATGAAGCGAGACCTGCTTGGAGTCCTGTGAAGTGAATCTGACATTTTTTGCAAATACCAGAGCAAATAGTAACAAAACAGAGCTACAGGAGAGTGACCTGAAAGGAGCCTTTCCTGTGCCTCACCAAGGTAACAGCAAACCATGACAGCAAAACCTCTGCAAATCCTATGAGGCCCTATCAAGGAAGAGCTGTTGTTCAGGCCTTGTTCCATTGTCACTGGGAGCAGTAGGATGAGACCAGCTTGAGAATCACAGGGCTGGTGATGGAGACAGCCTCAGATGGCACTGCTTGTCACCTCTCAGGATGGGAGTGTGATATAAAAGACTTTTATTTACAGAACTTTAAATAACTGTCAGTAGTGTCTTTTAACCTTTCTTTGATTGGCACAGGCCTGCATCTCTAACAGAAATATTTTCTTTCAGGTTTCTGTATTCAAATGAAACTGGAGAGTTGTGATTGCTTTCCACAGACATCTCATAAATAGTTTGTAGTCTTGCAATGGACCAGAAGGTATACAACTCTTCTGAAAATATTTTGGGAAAACAAATTTCTGTAGAGTTCTGGAGAAGTGCCCTGGTCCTGCACTGTGCTTATTTGGGTGAAAATGCCCATTTATTGTGCAGTGCTTGACCCTGATGGAAGATGTGTTTAGACACTAATCAGAAACTTTTGGTTTATATTTGCATGGTGGTGTTTAACAGGGAATTGCCTTTACCCTAAGCCTTGAAGACTGTCTTTTTTGGCACGTACAGTTTTTTCTTGCCTCTATGTGGGAAGCAAGGAGAATTTTGCTGTGCAAAGTTTGTACCCTGGCCTCTTTTTCTAACTTCATTTGGTGCAGATAGACAAAAACTGTTTTCCTGTACTGTACTGTAATCCTCCTGGGTGAGTTGCAAGGAGCACTCTCTATTCCTGTCACATATCTTCTCACCACTCAAATAATGGGAGTACTGGGAAAGGGGAAACTCCTCCTCTGATCCCAAGGGTCTTGGCTAACAAGAGGTTCTCCACAGAGGTGCAATTCATGCTTAGCTGGCATGCTGTTTGCTTTGGAGCCAGGAAAATAAAAGGCAGTTCTGCTCTGGAAAGAAAATATCCATTAATGTGTAGGATACCTGCATTCTACATAAGTGTTACATAGGCGTGTTTCTGGGACAAGTTTGACACATTGAACTGTGGTCAGGAAGTCCATCTGTGGTCTGTGTCCAATGCATAAGTGGTGGGAAGCAGGATTCCGCTTTTTCACGTCCTTATTTTCAAAATAGAGATGCAATGGGAACAAAGCTGAAAGTTACTTGTTTTGTTCCTTTTGTGTAAACTGGCCATGGTTCAGCAGCTTCAGCTCCACTGGGGCTCTCTCTGTCATTGCTGGACACCCAGCAGTGCAAGGAGCAGAACTGTTGCATGGAAGTATCTTTTAGTTATGTTTCTGCACAGAATTACATTTCCAATGAGGGCAGGAATCTACAAGGTGCTTTCTGGCAGGAAACACAGATTTCCTGTTGCTGTCTCTGTTGCTCTAGTACTGCTCTAGTACTGCAGCTGGGAGGAAACGTGCCACATTTCTGCTGTCAGTATGTGATCCCAGTTGATGACTGGGCAGCACTGGAGTCCCTGGGTGGTGCCTCAGCAGTCAGTGGCATAACCTGTCAGCAGCTTGTCTGCCTGCTTCTCTGGCTCTGCAAGCCTCCCCCTCACTGCTCTCCAGGTCTGGCGTCCCCCTTTGAGACCTGCCCTAGGCTTTTGATGCATCTCTGGTTCACTTCCAGTGCTACAAGAAGTGGGCTGAGGGCAGGTAAAGTTCCCAGCTCTTCATTCCCAGTCATATAGAGAGGAAGCCTGAAGGCCACCTCAGCACTTCCAGCCTGTGTTTGTAGGTGTTGCTTGCTCAACACCCAAAGCAGTGTGAGGCTGGTCATGGTTTGTAAGTCTCAGACAGAAAGGTTAGGATGAGCCAGGTTCACTAACACCATATTGACTCCTTAACCAGCCAGTGTCTGTGTGGGATTCCTCATTTTTTACAAAGCCAGGGTGTCAGGGTGTGAGGGACAGGAGCTCTCTGCATCTTGTATGCCCTTTGGTCAGGTGTGTGGCTGTGCTTTGCTCACTTATGTATTTGTGAAGCTCGACTTCTCTTCTGACTTTGTGTGCAAAGCAAATATTAACTTGTGGACTAATGGCATTTGCAGCTCCAGGATATGCCTTTGCCTGACCTGAGGCAGATGCTGATGGGGGAAGGGAAGGAAGGCCAAGGGCATCCTGCTGAGAGTTTCCCTTGGACATTTCATTGAGAAAAACAGGATTATAATTTGGAAAACATAAGTTTTCTGGTTGTGTAAAGATGAAATTGAACTGTCTGGTTCAGTGAAGAGCTTTTGTATGATTTCTGAGAGAGGGAGATGTTAAATTGGGCACAATCTACTTGGGATTTCAAAAGCTGAGCTGGAAGAGGCTTCTGGAACTACACCTACGTGTATAGCCTCCTGATGGGTACTGTGACTTTCAATCACTTCTCTCTCTTCCAAAGCATTTTTTCTTAATAAAGGAAGAGAATAGAGAACAGTGGAAACCTGCTGACAATCCAGAGGTGGCAGTGGGATTTACTGCATACACTGTTGTTTTCCATTATGTTTAATGAACAGAAAACAGAGATTTTCACATGCTAGCTTACTGTCAGAAGAGGTGTTGTAACTGTCACAACAGAGGTGCAGTTCTTGTAACAGTGAATGAAAATCATTCTAGAAAGAATTGTTATGCTTGTTCTGTTCCTTCTGATGATACTTACTGGAGGTTCTTGCATAGTTACTGCTTGTAAAGTCTTCAGGATACAAACACATTGCTTGGCAAAACATTTGTCTTCTGCACAGTCTGCTAGAGGTATTGGTGCCTTTTTGGTTGTTTTCTGTTTTGTTTTTCTCCCTAAAATCAGTGTGGGAAGAACACTCCTGGGAAGGAGTTTCTGTCCCAAAATAAAGGTCCTACTGAAAAGCTCCAAACAGTGTCATTTAGTGCTTAGCACATCCAGGCACCACAGGCTTAGGTGGAGATCACATGGCAAAAAAGGCCAAGCAGGTGAAACACAGGCAGCAGGAGATTGCTATCTGGTGTTTACCAGGAGCCAGGTGATTGAAATCTCTCATACTACACCTGTGGGGAAGAGCCAGTGTGTCCAAGGGAATCACAGTATTTCCAAGTGGAAGTAAATTTTCAGGACTCCCTTGCAAACATCAATTTCTAAAGGACACCTGCACTAGGAGAAAAACTAATTGGACATAATCCTGCAATCTGTGTGTTTGCAACTCCAACGAAGGTGTTGCAGGTGGAGTTCTTCAAATGGCTGTACGTGATGCTGACTGCATGCTTCCCTTGCAGCCTTCTTTTTCAGGTACATCACATCTGTCTTCTAGCAGGCTGGAATCAATGGTGGTGTGATTTGTTTTGGACTCTGAATTCAAAATCTGTGATTAACAGGTACTATTTGCATTTTAGCAAAAAACAAATTTCTTTCAAAATATGAAGACTACCTGTTGTGTGACTAAAATTGCTTCATATAAGAAACTTAAATTGCCTTTAAACATGGGAGATCCTCCTTAATGTGTGGGTGAAACTGGTTTTAAATTTGTAGTACTGAGGGTTTGGGAGTTGCCATTAATATTTGTTGGAGCTGATGTGTTTTTTCCTTTGTATCTCTTATTGTTGCTTTATTTCAGAAGTGTGTATGTTGCAAATAACATAGCAATTGATTTCACACATGTGAAATAAATTCGCACATGTGGTTTCATAAGCTTTGTGGAGCCCCTTTTGCTACTTTCTTTCTCCTGGCTAGGAGAGCTTGAGAGTTGCTTTAGGTTTATATCTCTCAATCAAAGGAAAGACCTTACTACGTCAATCACACGTACCAGAAAGCCTCCTCCTGGCTCACACTAGGTGGTTCCTGGCTGCCTCAGGGAATCTTCTTCCCAGGTCTGTGATGTTGGAGGGGCTGGATCAGTGGCTCAGCACATTCTGTTGGAGACACCTGGCTCTGAGAGCAGCGCCCTGTGCAGTGTCTCCATGTGCCACAGCAGGAGCCTTCCCCTGGTGTGATTACTGCTGCTCACCCTGCCCTTCTGCACAACTGTGCCAGCAGCAAGGTGAGCTCACGCTCTCTCTGGGCTTTGTCCCAGATGGGTGTTTGCAGGAAGGTTTCTATGGGAACCAGGGGCAGGAAAAACCTGACCACCAAGTTCAGTGCTCTAATATCAGGGACAGGAGAGCAGGAAGGGGAGCGATCCCCAGCAAGGCGGAGGCCAGGGCTTGATGACGTGGACAAGGGAGGGTGTTCCATCTGCTGCACCTGTCTTGGGACAAGGAGAGACTCACTCAGCACTCTCCTGCCCTTTTTCCAAGCGCTGTGGTTAATTCCCTTATTATGGGTTTTTTTTCTCAGCCACATGCCTGACACCCTGGCTTGTCTCCTCCAGCGCAGCAGGTTGGGTCAGCAGTGGTTGTGCATGCAATGAAGGTTAATAATGGCTGAGGGGAATATCTACTCACAAGCTCAAAGCACTGAGGATGGATTTGGAGCACAGGCAATGAGAAGCATTGCAGACATACCACATGGTGACTGCATTCCTAATAAAAGCCATTGGAAACAGGTTTAACTGGGCTGAGAGAAGGCAGGGGAGAAGGACACCTTGCAGGCTCAGGAACAGAGCAGCCATGGTTGCAAGGCAGTGAAAAAAGCATCAGAATACATTCACAGCAATGTTGAAAGGGAAGTAATGTCAGCCAATTTACCTGCTTGGGGTGCATGCTCTGTGTGTTCCCATGTAATATGAGCATGCAGATGCTAATTTTGTAATTGTTGTTATGCCTTCTACTGCTAAGAGAAGAGTTGGTGCTAAGGGAACAAATGGGACTAGAGTGTAGGAAAGAACATTTACAGAATTGGTGGACATGCAACTGACCATCCTGTGGACAACATTACTTCTCAGAAACAAAAGCTGGATTTTTTTGTTTGTTCATTATTCTTTTTGCCCTAAGAGTTGGTGTCAGAATGGACCAGTGTCTGTTCATCCATGCTGGCCTTTCTCAGGCAGTGAGTTATTTAACTCTGTAAGGAGGAAACCTTATCATTTGTGTTCCCAGACAGATGTTTTTTATGCTTTTGCAGTGTTGTACAGCTGCTTGTCTTGGAGTGCTGTAGCAAGTCACCTCCTGGCTGCAAGTGCTCACTGGAAAGCTCACTGGAATGCAAAGGAAATATAACCTTGTACTAATCAGCACTGTGAAACAATTTAGATAGGGCCTGTGGAATAAATCCCTGGGGTTCCTCCTTTTAGCAGCTTACAGTTGTAAGTAGCAATACTGAGAAGGGAAGCTGGAAAAGCCATCCTAGGTGTGCAAATGTTAGTTTCTCTCATGTTCTTTCCCAAGGAAGTGTGAGTGACTGATCTGTCCCAGCACTGGCTTTATCTGCTTGGTAGAGGTGGTTCTTGCTGTCTCCCACACACAAATTATAAGGTTGATCTTAAAGTCTAGACTCTCTCTGATTACTGAACTTTTCCATTGTTTTCCTGGAAATCCCCATAGAAATCCCCACAAAAATCTGCTGTTAACTAGGAAAGCAAGGAGGGGAGCCTATTTAGTTCAGAGGTGCCTGGTTTGTGACTCATTGCAGAGGTACTTGATAGCATCGTGTCCACATCCACATGCTTCAGGGAGTTGAATTCTGCAGCCCCACACACTTTGCACTTGTGCTTTGTGGTGCTACTCCTAAAATCTCTTTTGAACTTACTGCATCTAATGATAGCCCGTTAAACCCTTTTCACTGCTCCTGTCCCTTCTCCATGGTCATTGTCTTCAGAGAATGATGATGTATGGGGTGTCTTTTTAGTTTACATCACTAAATACGGAACTCACAATATGAAGTGGAAAAGGTATTAAAAGTTGACTTTTTTGACATTCTTTCAACCAGCAGTGTTGTAATTTCCACAAGAAATTTGGCAAATGACGGTGTGCTCTTTCTAGCTGGTCAGTAGGTATGGAACCAAAAGGAAATTCCAGTTTCTGGAATTTATTTCCTTTGGGGGTGGAATTTAAATACTAAGGGATTTAATTTTCACGTGAGGAACTTGTGTGTGAAAGGTCTTCCAGTCCCCCACCATGTTCTTAGATGTTCATTGAATTCTCTCATCAACATTTTTTTTTCTTTTTATAACAGGACTGTAACATCTCACCTCTCTGGACAGTATTTCTGGACCTCGTGACACCTGTGCCACTCAGCCTTGCCTAGTGCAATGTCAGGTGAGCACACAGAAATTGCCACAGTATCTTCTCATGTGGTTGCTTGCTCTGTCTTCAGCTGAAACTTCATAACAAAGGTTTCTGGTTCCAAGAGGCATTCTTTACATTGACTCGATCTTCTCGAGTGTGGCCCGGCTAGCTCAGTGATGAGGTTTCTCTTCACTCAAGTTTCGAGCCAGCATATGTTTGTGGGGTTCACTGATTTTCTTCAAGAATCCAAGTCTATAGAGCAAGTAAAGAAATCAGGGGGGAACTCTCTCTCTGGTTTGCATTCCACAGTTTATTTCTGTGAAGGGGAATCCAAAGGACGAGAGACAAAGGATTTGGGGTCTGGGGGGGTCTCTTTTAACAGGGTTTCTCGGAGGGAGGGAACATCAGAAAGAGAACCAATTATTTTTCTCAGTTAGTACATCTTACAAACTTTCTACAAATCAAGGTTACACACACCAAGATAAGAAATAACAGACACCAACTTCTTCAAATGCCCACAAAGGTGTAGGAGTATTCTGTACAGAGGGGGAGAGGGGGAGGCCTGGTTTCCTGGCAACACAGGGGGGAAAGAAAGGGAAGACAAGGTAAGCATGCCCTCTCAGCTTCCATAGTTTAGAGGCATTCTGGGACAGGAAAAAGTTACAGACTTCTGTGTTGGAAAGAAGGGTTCTCTTCTCCCAGCCCCGTGATTTCCTGGGCTAAAGAAACTTCAAGCAGCTGGAAATGCCAGTGGGGTCCTCTCTTTACTCTGTCCGGCCTCTTGCCGTGGGGCTGAGGAGAGAAACTTCAGTAACCATGGTAACTTGATGCCAGGTAAACAGTTAGGAGAAAGAGAAGCTGGGGGTGGGAGGAGAATCACAACTAAAGACGGGAGAAGATACATTTCAGGCTATCAACTACAACATTACATGAACATACTTTCTGGTCAGATTGAGAGAGAAGCAGCTTTGTGACCCAGCAGCCTTTTAACTCAGGGTGAACTCAGTTCCTTCTTTTACCATGTAGAAGCTTTTTCAGCCAGTGAACAGAGAGGAAGAAGGAGGTTAAAATGTGGTCTGCCTTCCCCATTTTTCATTAGGATTTGCTTGATTCTGTTCTCCCCCCAAGATTTCACCCAGACTGGCTCACAATGACTGTGAGATATTTTCGCTGTACAGTGGTAGCTCTAGGACAGGAGGAATGCTGAAGAATAACTGGAGTTCAGACTTCTGAGATACAAGCTTTGCTAAAACTAGGTTTTCTTAGAGAAGCCAACTTTCCTGCCCTGTACTTTTTCCTAAACCTTCCTTTCTGGTCCAGCTGGTTATTTCAGGGGGTGTAACCCTAGGGGAGACTATGCTTCAAGGCCAAGTAGACCTTTGTCTTGCTGGTAGAGCAGCAGAAGACTTGGGACATGTTTATCTGCTTCAGTTGCAAGACTTGATGTCTGCTTGTATTACAAGGGAAGCTGTTCACTGGAACTCTACCTGAGACTGGAAGGGTGCTTGTTTTGAACCCAAAAGACCAAGATTATACTATACCAGCATACTTTAATTGCTGCAGTTCTCTATACATGCTCTGACAATATCCCAGGCCACTTGGGAAAAAGGAGCAGTTGAGCATCTTTCTGAGGGCTCTGATTTTCCATTCCAGTGCCTGAGTGACAGAGTTTCAGGGAACTCTGGAGTGCTGCTGGTGCTGGTCCATAGGAGAAATTTACTTCTGCAAAATATTTGTTGATGATACCCCCTGGCTTGTTGCTGATCACATAGCTTTTCCAAACAGGTGAATGATCATATGATGCCATGGAACTACTTCTCTTCCCTAAGAATTGCTTTCTTAGAGGAAACTCCATTTGGCCCTTTTGCCTCCTTTGCTCAGTAAAAAGGAGCAAAACCATCTGAAATTATTGGCTTCCCTGGTGAAGTGTGAGCTGTCTCAGTATTTAGAGTAGCAATAGCAACAAACTGATGGGTGAGTCTTTCTCATGCTGGAACAGTCTGTATGGAGTGTGTATCTTCCAAGAGTGTTCTTCCAGGTTTTCACTGTTGTGTGTTGATCTCTTTCTGTTTAGGCCATCACACTCCCTCTGCTGGGGGTCCCTTCTCAGCACTCACACCCAGCATCTGGCCTCAGGAGATCCTGGCAAAATACACACAGGTACAGTATGGGGCAGGGCGGGGATGTTCTCTGGCTCTGCAAAAGTAGAGGGAATCTGGTGTTTTCTGGTGGTCTCTGAAAGCCACAGGGAAAAGGAGGGAGAGGTGCACTTTTCCTCCAGTGCTTTGGTTGTGGACTTCACATGTTTTGTGGTTGCATCCTGGCTCTTGCAAGAGGATCTTGCAGAGCACTAAGAAACTTCCGTGAATTATTTCCCTGCTGTTTTGCAACTATTGCTCCACTGTAAAAATGTTGACACCCTCAGGGAGCCTCTGCCATCATCAAGCTACTCTGGATATCTTGTGCATGGCAGAAATGCTAGCCTCAAGCTTGTCACCAGGTGGGTAAAACAGGAAGGAAGGAAACAGCTGTGGAATTTTGTAATTTAGCCGCAGTGTTTGCTGAAAGCAGATACAATCTTTTTGTGGAGGTATGTGGGCAGTGCTTCTTGGGTGCTGTCCAGGTGCATTGCTTGCAAGAGTCCCCACAGGAGGTGTGGGTAGGCTTGCAGGAAAGGGGAAAGAGCAGTAGCTTTTTACTCCTGAAGCCTGGAGGTAGTCTCCAGTGTGCGTCCCCCAGTACACCCCAATGCCAACCATGAGCACAGATGAGGAAGGTTGAGGCAGAAGTCATGGATCTTAAGCTTCTTTGGCCAGTAATTCGGACTTGCATCACAGGTGCAAATCCCAGTTTTGCCTGCTGTCTTTCAAAGGAAATTTGAGAGCAACAGGCAGGAGATGGAGTGGTGCAGGGAGCTGAATTTGTGTGTGTGTGCAGAGGTGACAGGAAGGATGGCTGTGTATGAATGATGCAGACAGTAGAGGCTACTTTAGCTGGTATGTGTATATTCCTCAGTCCATGAGGAGGGCTGTGTGCCCCTCCAGGTGAGCAGTTCTGATCTTGATAAGATGCTGAGCTCAAGTCCTCCTGGGAAAATCTGTATAGATTTTTTCCCTGGAGAAGTCAAAATGGGAATGGCAGGCAACATGTCCTCAGCTGGGAATTGTTGTGGGAGGCTTTAAAAATTAAAGGGCAAGGGGTCTAGTTGCTCAAAGGGCATAGAGTGGGCAGTGGTGGGATGAGGCAATATCTATTTGTCTCTGGTTATTCAGTGATAAATTCCTGAAAATGCCTGTTTTCCTTCCTCACATCTCCCAGAAAGAAGAATCCGTTGAGCAGCCAGAGTTCCGCTATGATGAATTTGGTTTCCGAGTTGACAAGGAAGGTAAAACCAGTCCTGTCCCTCCCACTTGCATTGTGTCCAGCCCTTCATATACTTTCAAGTGTGACAGGATTTTGCAGCCATTCTGTGCTAAGTCTTGGCTACCCACCTGTTTCTGTATCCTACCATTTGTAATCAAGTGCATTGGAGTTAGGGAAGTCCAGCGCATAGACTATGCAGCAGTCATTTCTATCTCCTTATGTGCCATGGGAAAGAGGGAGAAAAGTTGAGAGTTACCATTTCCATTAGCAGCTGCATGCTGGAGAAGGGCAACTTTCCCAGTTCACAGTGGGATCTCCGTTGTGTTCAACACACCACAAGGGCTCATAGCAGGCACAGTGAAATTTGCTGTCTGCTGAAATACTCATGGCCAAGGTGAGTGGTGGTATGTTCTGCTCACCTCAGCATCTCAGCAAAGTGTGGGGCAAACTGTAGGGGAAAAACTACATCCTAGTTTTTCTGGAAGCTATGGAGGTAGGCAGCCAAATAGAAGGAGGCATGGGAGCACCGTTGAAGCTGAACAAAGAGGAAGGGAAAGGAGTGGGAGATATAGGAATTGTTTCATGTGCTCTGGGGGTCATTCCCAGGGTTCAGGCTGTATAATGTAAGTGCAGAAGTTGTTTGCATGTGTGCCCTGAGGCACCTTGAGTCATAGAGTATCCTCTTTGAAGCAATGACCTGAAGATGAGGACAGAGCACAGTGATTTTTTCAGCCAGAACATTTGATAGACCTGTGCATTATAAAATCAGCAGAAAGATTTGAAGTGCATTGTTGGGATGTATTATATGATGAAGGATGGAGTGCCTTATGTGAAACCTGTCCTTGTGCTAAAGTATCTATTTTAGGAAGCCAGCTTCAGGTTAAGGTGCTCTCTCATTGTGAATTTGAAAGTGTCCTTATTAAAGCATTTTTGGTGATTAAATATCCCCAAAGTTCACATTTTGCACCTCATTACTTCCATGATGAAGTACATATAGCTTCTGCTTCCCAGCTCTGAGGCTTGCTATGCTTTTGTCAGCCTGATTTACAGATCTTTACAAAGCCCAGCAGGATAACTGCTGCCAGGATCTGGTTTAATTCTAGCCACACTGCGCTCTAAATCATGAGTAAGTAGAGACTAGAAGCTTGCCGACAGCTTTTTAGTTCTCAAAGTCCCAAGCCTTTTGCTTATTACCATAAAATTTGCTGCATGGAATAGGCAGTTAGAAACCAACCTTTGCCTTTACATGCTCTGACTGGAAAATACGAGTGTTTTGAATGGGCTTTTTTCAGATGGCCAACCTATTCCCCACCCTGCTGTGTGTCCATTTCCTCTCCTGTTCCCTCTCTCACTTGTCTCCATTCCTTTTTCTTCCCTTTGCTGAAGCAGACGGTGCTGAGCCAAACTCCAGCAAGCTTTTGGGTATCCCACTGACAGAAGAGCCACAGCAGAGGCTCAAGTGGCAGGCTCATCTGGAATTCACACACAACCATGATGTGGGTGACCTCACCTGGGACAAAATTGAGGTCACCCTGCCACATTCAGACAAGCTGCGCTCCCTGGTGCTGGCCGGCATCCCACACAGCATGAGGCCACAGGTGAGAGCGCTGCCTGTTCTGGGCAGGCACTCCTGCCTGCAGTAAGAGATCATGGAATGGGATCTCTTCGTTGAGAGGGTGCCAGATTATGGCTTTCTGTGGCTGAGTGACTTCTATCTCTGTTCACCCTGTCCCCCCAGCTGTGGATGCGCCTTTCAGGGGCTTTGCAGAAAAAGCGGAACTCAGAGATGTCATATCGAGATATCGTGAAAAACAGCTCTAATGATGAAACCATTGCTGCCAAACAGGTAAGAGATACTTCCTGGTGCTGAATGGGAAGAAGAGTGGGATTTACTGTGTGAGGAAGACAGGGCGTCTGCCTGACACCTGCAGCAGGGGCAGTTGAGATGATGTGTGGTTAAATCCTGTTAAAGCTTAATCCTGTGGGGCAGATTTCTCCTCTGTTTTGTTGGAATAGCAATTGTTTAGCTCTATCCTTGCCTAGGACACCAGGGAAAGGGTTTGATCCATGCTACTTGCAGACTAGAAAAGTGCTACAGTTGCATCTCAGCAAACATCCTGGGGAATGAGGATGTTTGCTGAGATGAGGGAAGGGAAGGGTGAAAGGCTGATAGATGCATCTCTGTTGAGATTGTGGCAGTTGCTTTCAGGACCTGTCTTTGTTCACTCGAACACAAAGTTTCTGAACACCATTCAGACTATTAAGGGGTGTCTTCCCTCTTCCTTTGATCTTACAGATTTGGCCAGGTCATTGGTTTTTCTCTGGAATACGTTCTTTGGGAAGCCAGGCTTGAAATCCAAGCAGATGTAATTCCCAGCTAGTGTATGTTTCCTATTGTCAGTGGTGAAACCAGGGTCTGAATTTAGACAAGTATTTCTAGGGATTTGGCTAGCCACTGTCTGCATTGGCATTTTCCCACATATCAGTGAAGGCTGTTAAATTGACCCCAAGTACTTGGACAGGGACCCCTCCTTTGATGCATGAAGACTTACGGGTGGGTATAGGGAGGCAGAGTTCCCTGAGGCAGGGGGCCAGGGGAAGTGCAGAGAGCTGAAGTCAGTTCTTCAGATGCTGCAAGCTGACTCTGTCCTTGTTTATGGCTGCCTGACAGATTGAAAAGGACTTGCTACGCACAATGCCCAGCAACGCCTGCTTCTCCAACATGAACAGCATCGGGGTGCCACGGCTGCGCAGGATACTACGGGGTCTTGCCTGGCTCTACCCAGACATTGGCTATTGTCAGGGCACTGGCATGGTAACCTGCTTTCAGAGTGTCTTTGTGACAGGGGTCAGTTTGTCTCCAGCTGCTACACTGGAGTGAATGATTTTGAGGTAGTGCTGCCAGATACTGTGGTCTCCAGATGAGCTGAAGAGAAATCCCTTCCACCTGGAATACTTTTCCTAAGGAAGAGACAGCAGAGTAGCACCACACATCCAAAGATACTTCGTCCATCTGTTGGGGAGGGGGCAGTCATTATACTGAGGAGAAATCCCTCCAGTGGAGACTGCAGTAGAGATCCTGCAGAAGGAAGATTTTTGTCACAGATACTGGTGAGAAAGTGGGGAAAGAGTTCTATTCCTCTTAGAACATGCAGTTTTTCTTCCTTCAAAATCCTAGGTGGCTGCCTCTCTGCTGCTCTTCTTGGAGGAGGAAGATGCCTTCTGGATGATGTGTGCTATCATTGAGGAACTGGTTCCTGCCTCCTACTTCAGCACCACCCTCATGGGTGTGCAGACAGACCAACGTGTTCTGCGGCAGCTCATCGTGCAGTACTTGCCCCGACTGGACAAGCTGCTTCAGGAGCACGACATTGGTAAAAGTGTGCCCTAGAAATTTCTTGCCAGGGTAACATGCAGACAAAGAGTATTGTTCTTTTTTCACAAAGGGGAGCATCAGGGAGAAGAGCAAACCTCCTGACCCTGGAGGCAAGCCCTTAAGAGAATCCACCTTCACTGGTTGACTGTCTTCCTCTCTTGTGATTATTTTCCATGTCTCTGTTCACAGAGCTCTCCTTGATCACCCTGCACTGGTTCCTCACCTCTTTTGCTAGTGTTGTCCACATCAAGTTGCTGCTGCGTATTTGGGACCTCTTCTTCTACGAGGGATCTCTGGTGCTGTTCCAAGTCACTTTGGGCATGCTAAGTATGAAGGTAATTCCCAACTCCTCTCCCCCCTTTATAGTATTTTAGTGTTTAATTCTGAGATTTAGGGGCAAGAAGATTTTGTATCCATTTGCTGTATGTGGTTTTGGGAGTGTGTTAGGGAAGGCGACTTCCTGCTGCCTTCGGAACTGGAGGTTGTGAAAAACTTCTAAGGCACTTCGCAAAAATTAGAGATTGCTGCTTCCTGGGCATATCTCATTTGTTGCCACATAATTAAACCTCATCAGCTACAGCCCTTTAATCAGTCTAGATCCCAGCCTTAGGGTACATCTTATCTAAACCTAAACCGAGATACCTCTCAATTTTGTACAATCTAGAAGGAAAGAGAAAGCCAAAGTTGTGATCATGTGGGAAGTTTTGGATGGCATTGTGTGAATGCTCTAAGAGATTAGCATTGTTCTGTCTGCATTTGATTTGGCTGGCCTGATCTTTTCCTTTTCTATGTGAAAAAGTTTTGTATTTAGTTTGCTGTGTGAAGGGCAAGGGTGATCCTGCTTGGGAGTAAGGGGAAGGCAGAGCAAGTTTGACATGGTAAGTGCTCTAGAATGTAGCTCCCATTCTCTTATCTCTAGCAAGATCCCTGCTGTGACCAGTCCTAGTGGTTGGTGCAGAATAGGTTTGAGTTTGGTTTTCCATGCTGATTTGATTTCATTTCAATAGTGAATGCTGTGATTCAAAAAAATGCCAGCTGCAATTCTGGGAGGAGAGTGCAGCAGAGTAGTAAAAGATGCTGGTCTCCTCTCAAGAGTAGCTAGAACTTTTCCTGTTGAAGGTTCTTTTATGGAATTTTCTAGTTGTACCTGCCCAGGCTGTACGCTGACTGTAAAACTGCATCTAGCAGCCTCAGGAGCGCAGCTATCATGTTCACCCCTCCATGAGGCAAAAAAGACTGTGTTGTTGCAGGAGGATGAGCTGATCCAGTCCGAGAACTCTGCCTCAATCTTCAACACGCTGTCAGACATCCCGAGCCAGATTGAAGATGCAGATGTGTTGCTGCGAGAGGCCATGCGCGTGGCTGGCTCGCTGACGGATGTGGCGGTGGAGACCCAGCGCCGCAAACACCTGGCCTATCTCATCGCTGAGCAGGGACAGCTGCTCAACTCTGGCACCACTGTCAACAATCTATCCAAAGTGAGTGCACAGAGTCCCACTGCCTCTGCTGCTCCCTTTTTGCCACTCCTTAAGTATTCCCACCAAGGAGCAAGAGGTCCTCCTGTTTGAGAGGATTTTTGGTTCCAGGGTAATTGTTACGCAGTGAAGAAAATGTATTGGGAAGTTCTGTACCAATGAAATGCTGCCAGATCTGTCCTGGTTGATAGATCCCCAGATGAAAGGGATATTAGCAGTGATTGTAATTATCATTCATGAGAGTGATGATGAAATGTGATGCATTTCACTAGTGGAAACTAAAAGAAACAACATACACTTGGCAGAATTTGCTTGACGCACACAGAGTAGGAACTAGATTTAATCCATTAGTAAGAAACTGGTACACTAAAATAACCTTGGAAGGTAGAGTCAGAAAGCAGCAGCAGCTGCTTTTGAGAAGCCAAATTAAAAATGCACCTGTGTTTAATCTTGGACTAAAATCTACAGTTGCAGACAAGATACTCAGGCAATTCTAAAATGTAGTAGCCATCCACTTAGAAATTTATATACAATCACATGTGGAACTGCTTTTTACAACAAACAGAATTAGAGTTAAAATTATTTGCATGGATTGTGGTTGATTCTTGAACTTCAATTATGCTTTTGTAATAATTAAGGTATAAATAACCTGTTGCACATGGAGCAGTAGAGCTGATTCAATGTGTTAGGACTAGAACGACTCCTGTCTAAAACTGCCAGTTCACTGGCTTGCCTCTTCTAGTGGTAGCTGTCAGGACCCCTTGCCCAGAGCTGACTGGTGTGGAGGGTTGCTTTATTTTATTTCTGAAATCTGTCCTAATGTGTGCACTTTGTTCTCTCTCTTCCCTCTCCCGCAGATTGTGCGGCGCAGGACTCAGCGCAGGAAATCTGGCATCACCTCTCTGCTTTTCGGTAAGGACAATCCTGCACCTTTCATGTGTAGTTGGTAGCTATGGCAGCTTAGAAAGGAGGGGAGCAGGCAAATCAGGGAAACGTTGGGACAGAAGGATTGGAGAGAAGGGAGTCAGAACTGAAGGATGAGAGGGAAGAAGTGCAGTTTACTGCTTGCTTTCTTTGATCTGAGCTCAGAAGGTAAATTTTAGGTTAGACAGTCCATGAATAGCGACCAACAGGAGGTGCAGTTCAGCCCAAATGTAATGTCCTTCTTGCACTGACCAACAGGTCAAACACATTTCCTGGCAGACCTTATGCAGTCCACAGGCTGGATGTGGTACTCTCTGATCTTACTTTGCTCAGTTCAGGAACATCTCTGAAGATCTGAGACAGGGCAGGATGTCTAGTGTGTCACCCATCAAAATTATAAATGAGGGCATCATTATATTTTCCCTTACTTATTCCGAGAGTTTGATGTTGTGAATGCTTTTTACTATTAATTTTCTTCACTTATGAGCCAAGCCAACATATGTCCAGAAAGGGCACAGTCAGAATAGCATTTGCAGGGGTTTAAGAGTGACTTATTTCTTGAGTCCATAAGAGCCCTTTCTGCTGTAAGCCTCACTGTCATCACTTTACTTGAAATTGGCTAGCCTTCTTGAAATTGCCACATGTCACCACAGGAATTGTTTTTCCGGAAGAAGACAACATACTGAATTTACAGGGCTCAGACAGTGTTCCTGTTGTGGTTGAAATGGCTTGAATAAATCTAAAAATGGGCTTTACTGGTCTTTCCAGAGAGGAGCTATTCTGATGTTCTCCAGGAAGCTGATATATTGTCACAGGCTTCCTACAAGCACACAAAGCATTACATAGAAGAATTATGGTAGAATACCCATGATACTGTAAAGTCAAGCATGCAGAAGTGAAGAAACACAGGAAAGTTGCTTGTGCAACCTAAACTCAGAGCCTTTGTATGTAATGTTATCATACAGTTGGTACAGACTGGACTGGCAGAGAACTTGGCTGCCACACAAACCTTTGTTGTGTCTCATATAGCCTTCTTGACAGTTTGAGTATTTTTATGAAGGTGATACTGAGTTATGCACAAAGATAAACTTTAAGTTCAAGCTTCAGAATATATCAGTGGTAGAACAGAGATAATTGATAGGGTTTTCTCATTTTAGTGGGGCTTCTGTACAATGGCCATCATGTATTTTACCTAACATTATCCTTAGTATTTAAAATGTTGGTTAAAACTGAGAAGTTGTCATCCTGCAGCAGTTGACCACAATGGAAAAATTCAGCCCAAGTGAGAGGAAGGAAAGCTTGCATGTGATAAATTCACTCTTTACTGGGAACTGACAATCAATCTTAAATGTAAGTCTGCTGCCTGTGATAGTTACTGTGTAGAACTGGTACTTAGCCCTCATCTGGGAGGGAATGAGAATTTACCCAGAGCTTAATTCTTCTCCCTTAGAGTGAACTCAGATGTGGTAGTACCTTGGGCAGGAGTCACAGAAACACAGGAGCACTATTTAGAAGAGACCTCTCAGTGCCTGTATTCCAACGTCTCCTGCTTGAAGCAGCCTCTTGCTCATGCTAGATCAGGTTGGTCAGGGCTTTCTGTAATTGAGGTTCAAAGAGTTGAAGCAGATTTACAATGCAGTAAGAGAAAGAAATAACGAAAGGTAATTTGGTGGAGAGCAGAACGTGCACGAGTTTTCCTGTTGTGTGGGCTTGCATGAAGGGAATGCGGAAGAGTTTGTCCTGTGCAGAGCCATGCAGCTCATCAGTCTTTGCAGGCTCAAAGTAGAGACTCCTCATGAGTGGACTCCTCATGCTGATCATGCACTGGTTTCCTGTTTGGAAATGTGGGTGTTGAAGTTTGAAAGTGTACATGTCGAGTGCAGTGAGGTGATCTGGGGGACACACCAGTTGCTTTCCTCTGTACCACATCCACTCTAAGGTGGGAGAGTATGGAACTTGCTTCCCACGTCTCATGCTTGTGTTTTGCTAGGATTCATCTGAATACAGAGGGAAGAGCATGGTACTTTGGCCAGATGGAACTGAGAGATGACAGAAAGAATCAATGATCTATGTAAATGAGAGCAGCTCACAGAGCTAGTATAGCTGTGGTTTAGTTTCTTCTCTAGTTACTGTCTATTTTAGCAGCATGAAATTTCTAGGAATCCCTGAGATCTACGTGCTCACCTGTCTATTTGCAATTTTTGCATCTCTGAATAGTAGGAGTTCTTGCATGCTCTGTACCTACCCCTGGATACAGAGGATGAAATTTTGTTATTTTTTTATTGCTTGGATCGAGAGTAACTATGCCCCACAATTTTTCTAATCCAGAAGCAAGGTTCAGTTTTCTCTTAAGCTCTGATGTATCTCAAATAATTTAATGTAGCAAATAGAAAACAATTATAAAATAATTTTATATCTAATTTTGTGCCTTTATTTACCTTCCTAAAGTTTGGGTCTTTTTAATTAGGATGACATGATCAAAAGATACTGTTAATAACTTTTCAATTAGTAGAAGCTTAGTGTGTCTATAACTCTTGCAGCAGCTGTAGCTCAGGCCACACTTTATTCATATTGTTTTCTGTAATGCTGCTAGAAGATAAGCATAAGATAATTTGCTAGCCAATGATTTACTTGGCTCCTGAATAAAAGCTGTGTTTGTATAAACATCGGAGTTCAGTGAAAAATACATTTGTTTAAGTGTTAATTTTGTTACTCAAGCTACCACATCTTCAGTATATTATAGAGGGAGCAAAAATAGATACATGAAAGTGCACTTCGGATTTAATACAAATTTTTTTAAGAAAAAGAAGAAAATAGTTCATTGTTCCCTAACATCATGTACCCAGTATTTAAGGCATTCAGCTACATTAACTGTCTAAAGAATCCATCCCATCAGGTATCTTTCTGCATAAGGTAATAGACATAGGCTGTCAAAACTCCTGCGGGGATTAGTGATAGTTGAAAGATGCTTTGGTAACTTTTACTTTGGGCTCATGACCATTTCTATACACCCCAAATGTTTGAAGTCTGGCTCTTAGGGAAGTTGAGGTCTCTCATGGCTCTGACTTCATGACTGGCCCAGGAAAGTGGGCTGCCTTGTTTTTTTAGATCTTTTCCAAGACTCAGTGAAGGATGTGCTCTCAGCCTGTGAGTTGTACAAATATCAGAAGTAATTCAACCAAAACCTGATTCAGTTTCAAGAGAATTTCAGTTGAAGGGATTTATTGCAAGTCCCCCAGTCTTGTGTCCCACCTTTCAGCTGACATTGTAGTGACATATTGTAGACAATTCTCTAAAGTAGTACCTTGGTATACTGTGTTTCCCAGACAGATCAAAGATGACATATTCCAGTTCCATATGCAGTTTGAAGTATCATCTCCTTAAAATTTGATGCAGTCGAATTGGTATTTGCTATTTACTTTACTGAATAGCTTGGCAGTAAGTACCTGCCTTAGTTTAGGTACTTGTGATGTTAGGCTTTTTTGGTTTCTTCAGAACCTGTAATTTCTAATGGTAACAAAAAAATAAATTCCATGTACTTGCTTTCCTTCCCTCGCCTTCCCTCTGGCTGCGTGGACTCCACCAGGGGATGATGATCTGGAGGCACTGAAAGCCAAGAACATCAAGCAGACAGAGCTGGTGGCTGACCTGCGTGAGGCCATTCTCCAGGTGGCACGGCACTTCCAGTGTGTGGATCCCAAGAATTGCATCATTGTAAGTGGAAACAGCTGGATCTGCACTGCTGTGTACTCCAGGCATGGGTTTTGAGTGTTCAGCACAGGACAGGGCTGTTCAAATGCTCCTCAAGTGTGGGCTTGAGAAGGAACGTGCCAGGTGTAATGGCTGGAGGGTGAGACTAGCTTAATCTATCTGTGGTGAAGGAGGGCTGTGCTGAGACCTTGTCTGCTGGCTAGGAGCAGGAAAAGGTTTGGGAACAGGGGCAGGCAAGCTTTGTCAGATAGCTGGGAGTCACCCATGTACTTTCATTCCTCTCTGCTCTCATGTGCATGCCTTCTAGGATCTGACCCCAGACTACAGCATGGAGAGCCACCAGCGGGACCACGAGAACTACGTGGCCTGTTCCCGCAACCGGCGCCGCCGAGCCAAGGCACTGCTGGATTTTGAGCGCCACGATGACGATGAGCTGGGCTTCCGCAAGAACGACATCATTACGGTGTGTCAGCCTGGCGACAGGCACCAGGGTGGGACAAGCAGACCCAGCTTGTTTGGGACACTACCTCCCCTGCAGGGAAAGAAGGGAGGAGATAAGCTCAGAGCCCAGTTAGGGCCCGGAGAAGCAGCTGGTGCTCCTAGGCACTGCCTGCAATTGGGGCAGTGTGGTCCTGTGAATGTTGTCCTGTGGGTCATTCTCGCTTCCACCACAAAGTCCCTTTCCTGGCTTCTGTACAGCTGTGCAAAAGATGGATTGGTCCAACTCAAGTCCCAGTGTAACACTGCATAACAAATTGTGGTAAGGCTGTAAAAGCATCCATTTGCATTTAACTCTGAGCATCCCATCTGAAACTGGGGAGAAGAGGATGTTCACAGTAGCTTTGTGTCCTTGAAGGCCCTGGGCTATGTGAGAACATTGGCAAAGCAGTTGAGAAGAAAGCAGTTCCTCATTGTGGACACACAGCCAGGCAGCTGTACCCCTCCTGCCACTGCAACCTCTTCAAGTGGCATTTTCCACTCCCTCTTTTTCAGATTATTTCCCAGAAGGATGAGCACTGTTGGGTGGGAGAGCTGAATGGACTGAGAGGTGAGAACAGGATGGGTTGCACTGGGGAGAGTGGGGCCAGATGCAGAGCATCCATTCATCTACAGCAACTGCTCTGGCAGCAAAGGCTCTGCCAGGGACAAAGGAAACGTATGAAAGCAGTCATGCAGCAGTTACTTGCAAACAGCAAGTTTAGGCTCCATCCTCCTGGTACGGGGTGGTTGGGTGCATGTCACCACTGCTGCGTGTAGGCAGTGTCCTGCAATTGGCTTTCTTGTGCAGCTGCCTTAGGTATTGTGATCTTGAGTTTGCTTGCTTCCTTCATTGGGGGTGGGCCCTATGAACTCTGATTTATTCTCAGCTCCCACTGGAGCTGAGAATCCTTTAATGCACATAATCCTTTGTGTAAGGATTTCTCAGTATCTTTGTCAGGCTCATCTCTTTGTTCACTCTTTGTAGGTTGGTTTCCTGCAAAATTTGTGGAGATCTTGGATGAGCGGAGTAAAGAGGTACTTAAAAACCCCACAACTACAAAAAAACTTCACATTAAAAAAAAGAGTTATAACTGAAAAAAAACAAGTTGAAAAGAGCCATAGATTTTCCTCCTTCATTCTGTTTCCTTTCTCTGGCCATTGAATTCTTTGTGATGTGATCAGGCAGCTTATTTATAAACTAAGCCTGTTTGCTTAACTTCCTCATGCTGACCAAGTGGAGAATGAGGGCCCCAGAGGACACCTGTGTGGGATGCCTGGGGTTGCAAGGACCCTAGAGATGAAAGCTGAGAGAGCAGCAGGGAGAGAAGCAAGGCAGTGTTTCTGTCTGCTCCCAGCTACCTGTGTGCTTTTACTCCTTTGAGGCTGTACCCATGGATTCTGCTCATGCTTTGTGACCATGACAGTAAATTCTCCCCAAGCAGCTACACCCAAGGGGACAATCTGTCTTAGTTCCTCTTACAACTGGCAGTGATGGGATGGCACTTATCCATATACTTCAGTATGTCCTCAAGATTGGGGTAGTGTGCATGAGACAAACATTAGCAGCTGTTGACATAAGCAGTTTTCAGGGGAAGTGGAGAAGGCCTGGTTCTCTCTCTTCTCAGTATTTGGGGACTGAGGAAGAGCTCAAAGGCTGACTCAAGACCCCCGAGAGAAGCCCCCAGAGAGATGTTGCTATTGACATATTGCTTCCTTCCCCCTCTCTCAGGGCTGGCTCCTTAGATGTAGATCACCTCTCTGTACATAGAAATATCCTGCACTGCTGAGTGTTTCTTCTCCTAACTGTGGAAACAGAGAGGATCCCACTCATGGGAGTGTTAACAGTGTCAACATGACACCTCAAAGTGGTGTACTCCCTGACCTGGAAATTCCTATCTGGTTGTTTGCCTTGACTTTTAGCAGCTTACAGAGTCCCAGAGACCCTCAGTGCAAGTTCCTCTCCATACCTTAGCTGTCAGCATCACACCAGCACATTCCTACGTGCTGAATGCTGCCAGGATGATGATCACTTGTGTGGTCTCCTGGGCACCACCTAAACACAAAGGTCCCAGGAGATCCCCCACAGTAGCACAGAACATGGGGCCTTATGCAAGACTATGACAGGTAGAGGTGGGGGGAAGGGGTTCTGTCAGGCACCTGGGAGTGGAATTGGTCTGTGCAGAGGTGTAGGTGAGTGGACCACCTCCATGCTCTGCCCCCTGAGAGCTGGCTCTTCCTGTTCCTCAGTACTCCATCGCTGGAGATGACTCTGTCACAGAGGGGGTGACAGACTTGGTGCGAGGGACACTCTGTCCAGCCTTGAAGTCCATATTTGAACATGGATTGAAGAAGCCATCTCTGCTGGGGGGGGCCTGCCACCCTTGGCTGTTCATTGAAGAGGTGAGATGTCCCAGTTCCTTTCATGGGGCGGTGTTGCCAGAGGGCTGAGGTGATGGGTTGTAGGGCAGGTGTGCTGAGTGTCCCTCTGCTCCTCCAGGCTGCAAGCCGGGAAGTGGAACGGGACTTTGACTCCGTGTATTCTCGCCTCGTGCTCTGCAAGACTTACAGGTCTGTGCCCTGCTCCACTGTGCTCATCAAGCTGATGCTGCTCTGCACCTTGGCAAGGCTCATGGTCTGCCCCAGCCTCCTGTGGTTGTGGTGTTAGCAGGTTGCTGTGCCTGTGCTGACCTGGGGCTGGCAGTGGCTCTTATCCCATCCCCTGGGATCCTGTGTTTGCTTCTGGGTCTGTATCTGGCTCTCTCAAGGCTGCAGCAGCACCTCTGGGCTCAGCAGCAGCACGAGAGCTATTGGGGTATGAAGCAGGAAAGGCCTGCATGTGCCCAGGGTGACTGGAGCTGGTTTCTGCTGTGATCTTTACAGGCTTGATGAAGATGGCAAAGTCCTCACTCCAGAGGAGCTGCTTTACCGGGTGAGTGCTGCCCCAAGCCCAGCCAGAGCCCAGCTCCTACTTTTAGACTGTTGGAGGGAGATGCTCAAGAGTCTCCCAGACCTTCCCTTAGGCCCTCTGGTGCTAGCAGGGAACTCCTGGGAGGGCAGCATTTGGCCGTGTTGCTGAAGTGGCTGCCCAGCAGTAACTATACCTTCCCTCCCTTACAGGCAGTTCAGGCTGTGAACATGACACATGATGCTGCACATGCACAGATGGATGTGAAGCTTCGTTCTCTCATCTGTGTAGGACTCAAGTGAGTCATCTGGCCCTGGTACCCTCAGCATTTTGAGTGCAAAGAGCTTGGGAAGGGACAGTGGGTTTATGGGCAGCAGTAGTTTCAATCTTAGGCCACAGCATCATTTTTCCCCCCCTCTTAGCTGCAGCCACTGGGTGAGATTTGTTCTTTGTGCATTGTGCTGGCCTGATTCCTAGCTGGAGGAAGGAGCTCCTATTGTGTGGAGTGGCTCACACAAGTTTACTGGGTTATCCTGTTCCCACTGGGAACAGGGTTGTGGGTGGGGGGTCAAGACTTGGGCTGAAAATAGACTATTCCAGAGGGATGGGGTTTCTTTCCCTGGCTGCAGCTGAGTAACAGGTCTCTACCTCATTGTTGCAGTGAGCAGGTGCTGCATTTGTGGCTGGAGGTGCTATGCTCAAGCCTGCAGACCGTGGAGAAGTGGTTCCATCCCTGGTCATTCCTACGCAGTCCTGGCTGGGTGCAGATCAAATGTGAGCTGAGGTGAGTGTCCTCATGGCACATTCCCATGCAAGTATCTGGAATAGATTTCCTCCTCCTCTGCAGGAGGTGGCCCTCTCTTATGGCTGGGTTTGGGCCCTCTCCAGTGAGTTGCAGCGAGAGCTGCCCAGACATCCCAGCCACAGAGATTTCCTGCTGTGTGCTGAGGCAGCAACAAATCTCTGGGCAGTTTATTGTGAGGCACTGTGCCTGCTTGATCCAAGAGCAGAGCTTGGCTCCTGGGGACCTGTTGTGACAAGCAGGCAGCCTTTGCTTGCCAGCAACCTCCTGCTGTACACATACTCTGATGGAGAGTCTGCCTTTTCAACCCCACTGCTCTCCACGTCCTTTGCCAGCCACTCTAAGTCCAAGCAGGGAGCAGGGAATGTGCTAGGGAGACAGCTGGACAGTCACCCGCTGACTCCCTGGTTAGGTGAGGGAGTGGTGTCAGGGGCTTAAAGCAGCTTTAGGGCCTGAGCTCACACAAGGCAGTCCCAGGACACACATCCCTGTGGCTCTGGGCGTCCATGCTCCTGGCCCTCCTGCACTCTGCAAAGCCAGGTGAAGTCCCAGGGAGCTGGAGGGCAAATCTCTTGCCATCACAACTGCTCCAGCCTGGTTGCTGCTGCCATTCAGTGGGAGCTGGCTCTTGTGTGCATCACCCAGTTACCTCGGGCTCCAGTGGGAGCATCTGTAGCCAGAGCAGGCCTGTGTGTGCACACTTCAAGGTGTGGTGTTCTCAGCTTGCTGTTGAATGGGAGGGGGCTTCTGCCGCCTCTGGGCTGCCGTGTCCCACAGCTGCTTTCTCACAGCTTGGGGGCTGTGCCAGCTGGGCATAGTCAAAGGACAGTGGGACTGGTTCATGTCTTACATCCTACTTCTCCCAGCCAGCAAGGGAGCTGCCCATGCCAACCCCTTAGAGCACTTCTGCTCTGCAGTCCTGCTGCAGGACACTTCTCCTGCTCCAGGGAGAGGGAGGGAGCTTCAGAACTCTGAGGTGCCACAGGCAGGGGTCTGCTTTCTGGAGAGGAATCTGCAGTCTGCCTTTGCCAGCTGCATGCAGCCCTCAGCCAGCATGTCTGCAGTCCCTGTGCTGCTGCACCAAGCTCTGTAGGGGCTGCACTTGAGTCACATCTTCGAGCTCCTTCTTCCAGCCTGGGCCTGGGAGGATGTGAAGCCCAGTGGGGAGAGGGAAACAGGGAATGAGTGACTGCTGCTGTCTTTTCAACACCATCAAACAAGGAATTTCATCCTTGTAAGTTTAGTGGCATGCAAGGACAAGCTGGGGTGACAGTGTGTGCCTGGGGCAGCAGTTGTAGGCAAAGGCTGGGAGTATTGTCTGGGGGGGTTGTTTTAACATTGCTCTCTTCTGGTTTTGTTGCAGAGTCCTCGGCAAATTTGCTTTCAGCCTCTCCCAGGACTGGGAGCTGCCAATAAAGAGGGAGGTGAGTATCTCTTATTCTTTCACTCAGCCCGGGGTTTCACTTACTGCCTCCCTCTCCCAGCTTTGTGCTTCAGCCCATCCTCTTCGTCCTCTGGAGCCAGCTCCAGAGGCTGTGGATGGGGCTGCTTTCCCTGCCCCAGGGCAGGCTGTGCAGCAGGAGCTGTGTGGCAGTGCTGGCAGAGGGGGCTGCCTGCCCTGCCCAGCTGGGGCAGAGGGAAGTGACAGGCTCCCTTTCCCCGGTGCTCTCCAAACCAAAGGGTTCCCTCCCCCTGTGCCAGTTGTGCACAAGGTGGGAAGTGCAGGAAGCTGCTCTGTCTGGGTGCCAGAGGCCTCGGCATGCTTGGGCTCTGCCCACAGACACAACCTCCCCTTTTCTGGGTGTGGTGCACTGACCCGGTCTCTGTGTCATCCTGCAGGAAAAGGAGAAGAAGCCACTGAAGGAAGGGGTGCAGGACATGCTCGTGAAGCACCATCTCTTCAGCTGGGATATAGATGGGTGACCCCCACCCTGCCCCATCCTGGGGACCTTCTCGATGGCGCACACTCCTCTCCTCCACCCCCTCATATCTCACCCCCTGCCCTTCCCCACCCCACCCACTTGTATCTGTGACAAAATCCCCCTGGGGGCTGCCAGACCACCTGGGACAGATGGAGCAGTGCTGAGAGGCTAAGCTACAGACCCAAGGGGGCTGATGGCTGAGGGTGATGCTGCAAAGGGACAAGAGTGTTCTGGCTACAAAAAGCAAATGCCCTCTCCCAGCTTTCCATATCTGCCACCCCTATCATCTGCTTTCCTCAGCCCTGCCTCCACAGCAGTGCCCAGGGGGGCAGCCTGGCTGGAGCCATTTTGCACTGCCCCATGGGCCAGCAGTCACATGGGGGTGTGAACGTGGCTATGGCTGGAGCTGTGGGGAAGAGACAGCCCTTGTGGGATGGCTTTGATCCATGAGAGCTGGTGCCATTGACAGTTGGCACTGCAGCTGCACGTGGAATTGGGCTGGTGACTCACTGCTGTACAGGAGCAGGGAGAGCACATCCCTGGTGCCAGCCAAAGGCTCCCCTCTGCTGGGGGACACATGGACAAGTTCCTTTGACCTGGAGCTGAGAAGGGGGAACTGGCATCAGTTTCATCCCACCTCCCTGGCACTGGTGTGGGATGTTGACAAGAGTTGCCCAAATTTACCAGCCTGTTACCACTGTAACAGCCTTAGGGGATGGTCCTTGTCTCCTCTGGGAGCACATCTCCCCTAAACAAGAGTGTTTCATGCTGTTACTTTAGTCTCTAGATGATTTTTACTGTTAACCAAAAAGCTGTAAATTTACTCCAGGAACATGTATATTTTGGCACCGTTGTAGCTCAGGACAAGGTTTAGGTTGGAGCTGGCTCAGGGAGATTAACTCGTCCTTGCCCTGCGGTGACAACAGGGACACAGGTCAGGAGTGGAGAATTGCTGCTTTGTGGTGGTGGCTCTGGATATGGAGTCTGCGACTTTCTACTGAAAGCGCTTGTCTGTGAGCACAAACTACTGATGGGATGACACTAGATTCTTACTTTCCTTTATTTGGTGGGTTCGTAAATAAAAGCTGCATCTTGGGAGAGTGCTGGGCTTTGTCTTATTTTTTGACAGGGCCAGGACTCGGTTTAATTTTTCCTTTCTGCCATTTGACAATGGCAATCCCATTTCTGTGCTGGCACGGAGGGAGCTCCTTGCGTCACAGCAGCCTGCAAGGTCAGGCAGCAGCCGGGGCAGAGCCAGTTCTGCTGCCAGCAGTGGCAGCCCTGCCTCGCCTCTGCACCACCAGCCCTAAGAGGAGGTCAACAGCAGAGCCCCAGAAAAGCCAGAAATACTGGAAACTACAGGTTGTCGGGACACTGCAGGGGGAGGACCTGTAGGAAAGGTAGAGGGGCTAACAGAAAGCAGAGCTGGGTGGTGGAGACAGCAGTGTTGTCTGTACAGGTGTCTCTGGAAAAAGCAGGTGTAGGCTGAGCTGCAAAGTGGGACAGGGACAGGGCACAGGCCCTTGGGAGAAATGTATTTAGAAGTCCAAGCTTATGGGAGGATGGAAGTTGCTTATCTTCTGATTTGAAAGTGAGTGTTTTCAGTGAAGGCAATTCCTTTTAAATGTGGCTGTGGAAGAGGCAGTGTCACCTCACCACCACCTACGGTCCACTAAGCAGGTAAAACCTGCTTCTGGTTGCAGGGTAGGTAATTCCCATACACTGAGGGAAAACTCCCTGCAGCTGAGAAGGATGAGCCACCACCACTTAAGCTGCTTTTTTCAGGTTTGAGAAAGATATAGAGAGGGATCACCCACCCTTAGCTGGAAAAGGCAGAATGGCCCCAAGCCCTCCCACCAGCATAGCAGAGAAGTTTTTGAGAACGTGGCTGTTTGGAATTTTTTTAATAAAATGGATTTTTTTTCTTCAAATATTTGTAACTGAAAAAATAATTCAATTTAAAGAACCGTTCTCTCCCCCATTAACTTGTCACTTTTATCCTTTTCCAGTTGAATACTCGCTCTGGATCTGATGCCCCAACACCATCTGACTGATGGTGCTGATCACCCCTCGCCATTGGCTGCATAGTGGAAGGGAGAGTGCGTGCTAGTCAAATACACATTACAAACAAGTAGTGGTTACAGCAGAAAGATTCAGGATTACATTCAAGGTAGAGGCAGAACATCAGACTTAGTTTTTCCCAATGGGTGCAAAAATGGATGTCCAGGGGAATACCTCTTCCAACAAAGACCTATTGAACTATTATTCAAAGAAATAATAGTAAGAAAGCAGAGAACTGGGCAAGCCTGCTCTGGGCACTGCTTGGGGAAAAGACTTTCTAACATTTCTGGGGCTGAGGCACCACCTTCCCCTCTCCCCACAGGCACAGGGTTATCACTCACTCTCCTGGCAGAAACCCCTTGTGCAGGGGGGCTCCCACAGGTCAGCCCAGCTCCTCGGGACATGAGGCTCTTGGTTCTGTATCCTCAGGGCTCCTTGAAGCTCTTCAGCCAATGCAAGTATGTTAGGCAAAGTCAGGGTCACTAAATTCCTACAGTTTCACACCTGATGGTGGACAGGTGAAGGCAAAAGGGAGCAGCTGTGAGCTCAGCCTTTCACCAGCAACCTCTGGGAAGGGCTACACTGGTATCGGGCATTGGCATCTCTCTGCCAATGACTGGAGTGCCTGGCCCAGGGCAAAGAACCAGGGCTGGGTCAGGCCAGGACTGCAGCTGGAGTGCTCCCACCTTCCTCTAGGAGCTCACTGCACTTTATTGATAATTTCCTTCTTTATTTAATGGCTGCAGATTTGTAATTACTTGTACAAAAGAAATCACACAGCTGATTTTTGTGGGGGCTACTGCAACTATGGGCTGAAAGAACCTGATTTTGCTTGAGTCTGACAAACAGGCAGCCTCAGATTTTCCCCTTAGTATTTTGGAGATCCTCCTACTCCCCCCCCAGTTTCCTCCTTAGAAACTTCTAAGGAGTTTCTTGCCTCCTGCCCCCACAGCTGGGCAACTACCCTGGCAGAGCTGGTAAAAGCTCTGTAAGTTGATTGCTAAGTAACAGTGCCCAGTGAGCACCTGGGCTGCACCAGGAGAGAATTCAGGGAGAGCTCAGGAGGATAAAGGGGGTGCCCACCAGTCTCTTTTATTCTGATTTTCAGGATGTGACACTGTTGCTTGAGGAATAGAAAGCCTGTGGGGAAGTGGGGGGTGGGGGGGTTGTCCTTCCCAACCTGGACACTGAGGGACACAGGTTAAGAGGCCTCAACTTGCTTACAGCTCAGGGCCAGAGGAGAGAGGAAGGGACAGAAAGGAAGCTGCCAGCAGGCTCCCCCTGCAATGATTAAGAAAGTGGCTCCCCATGCAGTTAACAAGCAAAGGGCTCAGGAAAGCAGGAGTATCTCCCAGCTCCAAACAGGCATGACCTCACCCAGTTCAGTGGCTGAAGGAGAGCACATTGTGCAGGGTTGCTGTTCGCCTGCCTCACCACGGAGCAGAGGTACCAGCACCCCTGTGGCACAGCCTCTCCCTGGGAAGAGAACCAGGTACCAAAGTTGCAGGGAAGCAGCACGTGGCTCACAGCTACCACTCCCTAGCAGGAAGCTCTGTGGGCTGGTGTGAGGGAAAGGTGGGGACAGCATCCTCAAGGAGATACTGAGATGGATGGCAGTTGATCCTTTCATTCCCTAAGCAGGTCAGTACCTCAGACTGCATGACTTCAGAAGCCACAGCTTCCCCCACCTCACTCAGCACGAGCAGCCTGGACCCAGCTCAGGGCTGGGGACAGCCTTGTGGCGAGGTGGCCACACATCCACGCAAGCCATGTCCTACCTGCTCAGTATGGCCGTGAGTTACAACTGACACGGGAATTCTAAATTAACAGGAGTAACAGCACAAGAGTGAGCCACAGGCCTGGTGTTCCACCACTGAGCCCTGCCCAAGGAACAGCATCGTCATGGCTCTGAGGTCCTGGGGGCTTGTCCACCCACTCAGTCTGCAGTTCCCCCAAGGCACCAGCCTGGGGCCCTACAAGGACACAGGGCACCAGCTCAAAGTAAGCAGCCATTTACTTTTGCCTTTTACCCTGTGGGACTGCAGAGAGGGAAGAGCAGAGGTCAGCTGCCCAATACTTGCTTTCAAGCTCCTCTCCAGAAAGGGGCCCTCAGAGTCACTGAGCCACGACCTGTGCTGCACCACACAACACCACTCTTGAAGTCCCACTTCCCCTTCTTCGCCTACGGGGTCCAACATCCATCCCCACTGCTGCTTTCCACTGGGCCCCGTGCTACAGTGCAGCACCAACACAGCAAAGGCAGGAGGCAGATTGCACGTGGCCCCCATGATATGTCACTGATTGCCAGCTGTGCCCCTCACCCCCTCCCCAGGACACGCTGTGTCCCTGCCCAGGCTGACTGCCCTGCTCACCTGGGGATGTCACAAGTGCTGTGGGAGCTGGGGGTAATGGGCTGTGCCTGACAGCTGTTTTAACATATAAGGACCTGATTCTAGCACCTTAAAAACTGTTTTGCAGCCCAAAGTGAGTGAAGTGAGCAGGCAGGCCAGCTTGGCCTCTGCCAAGCTCAGCAGTATTTGGGAAACCAGCTTAGACATTACCAGGTTGGTGGGGAGCCCTAGTTCCCTTTGGCTACATTTAGAGAAGGTGCCTGTTCTGCCCAGCTCTCCCAGCCCTGTGGCAGATCAGACCCTCCCTTGACAGACAGAGGGCAGCTGCTCTGGGCCCCAGGCAGCCCTCCTGCCTTTGTGTCCTGCTCCAGAGGTAGAATCCCCTTCCACAACCGTTAAGACCGACCGTGCTGGGGCAGCACAACCCCCTTTATCTGCCAATCCCAGGAAGGCGCAGAGTGCTGCTTCTGGAAACAGCTCAGGCCCAGTCACGCTCTGTCCCACGTGAGGGAACAATGTGCTGCCATTGCTCCTGCCTGGAGGAACAGGGGCTGCTGGCTCTGCTCTCACCCCAGCTGGGCCAGGCTGTGAGGAGTGGGCAGGAGGCTGCTAGCCCCATAGCTCCTCCTGCCTCTTGTTCCCCCCGCCAGCAGCCATTCTCCCTGCCCTGGCCTGGCCCACTGCCAGCTCCACGCAGGAAGGACACTGTTAGTGGAGGAGTACAAATACTAGGAGCTCTTTTCTTTTTCCTTTTTTTTGGTTGACTGGCCTCTTCCCTCTGCATGCCTGTGCCCTCCCACTCCCATTCCCTTCAGTCTCTGCTCACAGAATTACAAGCAAGAATCCCAGTGCAGCTGCAGATCATGTCCATCAAGAAAGTCTGTGGAAAAGAGGCTGGGAGCTGTGGTGTTCAGGGGAGCCAGGCTCATGACAGAACCCCCTGGCAGCTCCAACCAGTCCATACTGTCCAAGTTAGCCTCAGCCAGATCCAGGGCTATGCCCCCAGATGGCTCGTGAGCAAAGTGCAATTCCGAGGTGTCCATAGGTGAAGGCGGGTGGTCCAGGATGGCCGAGCTGCTCAGCATCTCACTGTGGAGGTCATCAATGAGGGACAGGGGCTCCGGCCCATCGTGGCCTGCTGTCAGCAGCGGGAGGCCGGTGCTGCTCTCCAGGAAGTCCTCCAGCCGGCCCACGGGCACCGGCTGCCCCAGGGACACCAGCACCGCCAGCTCGGAGGAGTGGTGGCTGCTGGGCGGTGGGGAACACGCCGGGGCCACAGGTGGTTCTTTGCCAGCTGGGGACGACTGATCCTTGAAGTCAGCAGAAATCTCTGCACAGGGAACAAATAGGGCAGGTAAGGAAAAGTCTGGCTGAAGGATCCCTCCCACTTACCAGGGCCACAGACACCCCCTCAACTAAGCCATCACTGACCACCAGCTGGGATGAGGAAACATCCTGTGCCTCTGCTTGCCTCACTATGGGGAGTTTTCAGCCCACCTCCATGAAATACCATCTCTGTCCAGTATCTCAGAAGCAGTATGTCTGAATCTAAAGCAGCAGAGCCATCAAGAAGCACAGTCATATTAAGGCCTGACTGACATCTCCGTCAGTGCCTTAATGACTACTGCCAGTGCTAAAGGCATTGGAAGGGTCACTGGAGAAAAGAGCAGGGCCATGACAGACTTGTCCCTCAGTGCTCTACAATCCCCTGACTCAGACCCATATGGGAAATGCTGGCTTTCTCTCCTTACCTCCACTTTCGATGAGGATATCAAACAGATCGTCCATCTGCTGGCTGGAAGAGCCATTCTCCTGGGGAGAGCAAGTGCAAGATTAGCTTTCTATTCACCAGAGGAACTTACACCTTCAAGCAACATCCTTGGCTGCTGGCTGTCCTCCCTTGCTCCAGGGATGGGGCTGTTTTCTAGCGAGAATGAGCACACCATGACATGGCACCAGAATCCTTTGTTCTCCAGACTGTTACTGGCTGGGAAAGTACGGTCAGCAGCAGCAATGAAGGGCTTGGGATTTTTTATCTGTGATTTAGGGTCCACCCCAAATCCTCCAGAGGAAATTCAACAAGGAAGGTGCAGTTGTACCTCCATTTCCTATCACTGGCCCACTAGGTAGACTTACAATGACAACCTTTCACCTGCTCTCCAAGGAAGCCAGAGAGAATAAGTGCTCTCACCTGGGCCTTTGGCTGTTGCTTCACGGCCTCTTCATAGCCTGGTGGTGACTCTTTCATTGGGACCGAGGGAACCGGAAGAGGAGGTGGAGGAGTTCCAAAAAGCGGCGTGTGCTGTTGCTGCTCCAGGTCCATCTGGGAGGGGGAAGGGGCAGCAGGAGAGCTAGGCTGCGATGAGGACTGTTTAGAATGAAGGCAGAAGAAGGAATGAATGCAAATCAGGGAAAAGTCTACATAGACTCCTGTCTCACAACTGCTTTGAGAGACCACCACCTCTCCCTGTGAGCACTGCACAGTGGTCTCCACTGCTCTGCCCGCAGCAGCCTGCCTCCTTCCCTGGGCTCTGTGCACTATGCCCTGGCTGCAGGGGAAGAAGACAAATTTCCCCTTCAACTCACAGCTGGAAATCTTTAGCTGATTTTTCTAATGCTAAAGCAGCCACACCACAAACCACCTCCTCACTTCGTCTGGACGGGCAGAGCCTCATCTGTCCAAGTGAGGGATTCCTGCAGCACTTCGGAGAGAAAGGGCACTTCTCTTGTGTGTTCAGCCTACCCTGCAATATATCCAGGGCCTGTCTTCTACCTGCCTCCCTCTGCAGTGCCTGCTTTGGGGTCACAAGCCAGCTTAACTTAGCAGCAAGTTTCACAGCCTGATGGTGGGCAGAGAGCACCAGAGCACTCAGCAGCACCAGAGCTCCAAAGGAAACCCCAAGTGTTGCAGGAAGTGGTGCTCATGACTCAGCTTACCAGATGAATCAGCACATAACTGCCCATAAGAATGGCAGAAACGAGGGTCAGGCCTTCCCCTCTACAGCAGCTGTGCATGACCCACATGGAAACTTGCTCCCCTGGAGCAGCGGACCCTGGGCAGCAGCTGAATGCCACTTCCAACACGTGTATGTATTGGTGCCCTTGTCCATCCTGTTTTCCCTGGAAAGCTGCTCATCTGTCCTGTGACCCACAGGCAGAGGAGCAACCCCAGCTCTGCTGAGAAGGGCTGGAAACCATGCCACAGGCCAGTGGGATGTGCTGGGAGGGTACCTTTTTTGACACACTGGGTGGGCTGGTTTTGCCAGAAGCACTAATTTTCAGGGACTGCTTATGGAAAAGGCTGCAGGTTTGGAAGTGCTAAGAAAGACAGCATTGTGTAGGCCAACTTCCCTGCCAGCTGCAGACCTGGCTTCTGACCCCAAGGGAGGCAAAAGGATTAGAAGAGTCAGTGCAGAGGCCTCTGCAGCACAAAGGCTAAGGAACTCTGAGGAAAAAGGTGCCTTTATTTACCTTCTGCACTTTCTCCAAGGTCTCAAAGCAAACCAAGGCACTGACCCTTTGCAAAGTAGGTATCTCATTCCAAATATACTAGAAAGTACTTCTGCCTTCATACCCTTTCCAGGAACTGACTCAGAAATGATCCTCCAAGCTCTAAAAACTCTTCATAATCTTTCTATATCTTACCTAAATTACAGGTTAGAGAGACAGCTAAGCAGGCTAGAAAGGGAGGAGATGTACAGCAGAGCCTCTTTACAGCCAGCACCTGGAGAGGGTTAAAGGCAGAGGTGCTCTCTTTCCTGAAGCAGTACAGCACTTCACAAAGTGGTGATTAACTGGCATGCTCAGGGCAGGGGAGTGGAAATGACAGCACGCTCAGCAGTACCACAGACTAAAAGGTCACTGCCCTTTTACCCCTCTGAGCTCACATGCCCCTTCAGCAGCAGTCACACCACCTTTTCTGCACGCAGCAGCCACCTTTTCTGTTCAGCAGCACTCCTTCAAGAATCTGGGACACCCCTGTGAATCAAGGCTGCCCACTCCAGCCCCTCGCTGTTTTTAATCCACAGACAACACCCACTGGTATGTGGTAGGTTTGTACTCACTGCCTGTGGGTACAAACCTGGCAGCAGGCAAACAAAACCAAGGGAGAAAAGCGAGCAGGCAGTGAGCTACCTTAGATTGGTTTGGTCCTCTGGGCTGCTGCTGCGTGGGCTGCTGAGGAGTGTTTGCAGGTACCTGACACGGCAGTTGGCTGGAAGTTTTAGTGGGTGATGATTGTATACTCTGGAAAGAAAAGGTTATATAACAGGTTATTCCCCAGAAATGACATGGACAGGGGGCTTAGGTTTCTAACAGGATTTTAAAGTTTGTTTTTTTCTCCACTCTTTATTCTTTATGAAATTCCCTGAGCAGAGAAATCAGATTGGATGAGATTGAGAGTCCTAAGAGAGGAGGTAGTACCATCCTAAATCCCTGGGGTACCCATGAAATGCCTCAGGGACTGCCAGACCTGACACAGGAGCTGTGCCCTTGTGGAGCAGCAGTGGAGTTCAGGTGAGATACTCTGGGGTTTCAAGGTTGACACTGGATGCTGATGTTTAGACAGCTGCCAATATCTCACCTGCTTTGCAGCAAATGCAGCCTGCTCAGTGGCTGTCACTGATGGCAGACACTGCCACTTGCTCTGCAGAAAGCGCAAGAAATGTATCACCAGAATGAAAATTATCTTTGATGTCATGGAAGGTGCTGGGGATTGACTTATGCCATCAAACCTGGGCATATTTATCCCTTCCTGGAAGGAACACTCGGAACACTTCTGTTAAGTGCTGCGCTTATGCCAGCAGGGGAATAGTAAATCATCTCTGATGAAAGACTCTGTTAACACTGAAATACTGACACGCATTAAAACAAAGAGCAGCCAAAAAGCAAACAGTCTGCTCCCAGGGTCTGATTTCAGCTCTTGGTAGATAAGATGACCCATCTATCACTCCAACTATGATCTCTACAGTTAAGGACAACAGGTGAAATACACTCTGCTCATTTTATGACCACAGGCATAGCTGTTCTTTTAAAAACTAGTGAACTGTGGCAGCAAGCCCTTGTCCTCCAAGCCCGAGGTCCTGCCTGACAAAAGGCAGAACCCTGTGTTTGGAAGAATGCTGAGCAGCCTGTGATGCACAGAACCAATGGTGCATTGCTGTACACAGCTCATCATTGTCAAATTCCAGTCTTTTTGCTGAAGATCTGCTTACACCGCTCTGTTTTACAAAGCCACGATCTACCAACCACTGTAGTGAGCAACTCAGCCCTTTCAGGATTTACTGCAGCCATTTCCACCCAGTTAATTCATCCTATGGTAAGTGGAGTAGGACTAGGAGAGAGGAACCCAACTGCCATAGCAGTGATGGGTTCACACCCTTGCCTACCTGCGAGGGTGGGCAGCTGCTCCCTGCCATCCAGTGGGGAGAGAGGCCCTGCCTCTCGGCGCTCTGCTTGGTCACGGTGAGGACGATGTGGGTCCCTGTGGAGTCAGTGATGAGGGTGGGGGGAGGGGTGCCCTTGATGAGGGCGCTCCCTTGCTGGCCAAGGAAAAGCCACGGGCTGTGGGACTGGCACGGCGGCTCTGCTTCCGTGGCTGGCACCTCCTGCTTCACTGTCACGGCTTTCTTTGGCACTGGGCTTGGATTCGAAGTGTCCATTTGGCTAGCGGTTGGTGCAGGGCTGCATTGGTCTGTTTGGCCACTGGATTGCTTCGCAGACTGGCAACTCAGGAAACCATCTTCACTCTTGACCTGGATGCCACATGCTCCTGGTTTGGAGGCGACAGCTGTTCCTTCTTCCGTGGCTGTTGGAGCTGGCTGTGACTGCTGAGATCGCTTCTCCTGCTCCAGCTGTAGCCTAAGCATTTCCACCAGCTGCTGCTTCTGTTTCAGCATGCGGGTGAGCTCCTCGATCTGCTTATCCTTCTCCTGCAGCATCTGGTCTTTGTCCCTAACTTCTGCATCCCTGCTGTTACCAGCATTACACCGCTCTGACCTGGGTGCCACATTTACGCTGCAGGAGGCAAACTTGGAGCTTTCTTCCTTCACCAGGAACTGCACTGGAGATGTCTGCAAGGTGAGCTGGGTCAGAGGTGAAGTCACCATCTCTCCAAAGGTATCTCCAGTGCCCGAGTTTTCATCCCCTGTACTCATCTGCGAGCGCTCAGAAGGAGTTGGAGAAACAGGAGGAGTTGAGCCTGTGCTCTCAAACTTCATCATGCCGCCACCAGTAACTGTGGCCACAACTACTTCTGCTGGTGCAATGCCAGTGGTGACCAGGGCTGGCCCTGTGCTCAGCCTGGCAGTTGGGAAGGCCACCACCACTTCAGCAGCTTTAGGGAGGACGGCTGATGTGCTGGGCTTGGGAGTGGGGGTTGTTTGGCCAGCTGCACCATTCTGCTCTTGGTAAGCTCGGAGACGCTCAATGAGATCCGTCTTTGTGCCTGAGACAGGCAAGGCCCTCAACTTCAGTTCTTGCTTCAGCTCTGCTACCTGATATGGGGGAAAAAAGAGGGCAACGTTACGAGAACTTTTAACTGAACAACTATGAACAGTCGCCAGAGCTATGAGACAAAGGTCTAAACTGATCTTCCTTCAGGCCAACAAAGTTGCATCTCAGGTACAGACTGTGGGGTAGCAATCCCAGCTTCTATCACTAACTCACTCCTGTCAGTCCACTTCAGCCCTGCTCTGAGCCAGCAACATCATCCAGTACTGCCTGCTGACAATGGCAGAAAGGGTCTGTGCAGCTTCACAGGACATTTACCTTCATCTCATCCAGGTTGGCAGGGAGAGGGCCAGGCTTGCCCACTGCAGCATTACTGTTTTGTCTCATCAGACCACTGGAACCAGAAGATACTGAAGATGTGCTGCTGACTGTGGCAGAGAGATTTCGTACAGCAGGGGCACTGGTACCACTCTGCTGCTCTCCTGGAGGCCTGCAGGAAAAGAAAGAACACAGACATCAAAACCACAGTGGAAAGACACCAGAGGCCCTTAGTGTCCACAAACATACACATTCAGAAACATCTGGATCACTAGTGCTGCCCTAGACTCTGAAGCACACCAATGCTCTCAACTGCATCCACGCCCCTTGCTGTGCCAACCAACTCACTTCAGCTGCTTTTGTCTGTCTCATCTCGCACTGTTTCTTTTTGAGGCCTTCTGGAACCTACAAAACTGAGTGTGTCACACCCAGTGGCCACCCCTCACACCCAGAACACATCTCTGGTAAGAGTGCTGGTAAGTGCTTGCTAAGAGAGCTGCCACTGGGGACTCGTACTTAGGTGGGGCTGGCAGGATGGTCTGATAGTTGTAGTGCTGCTGCTGCTGGTTGAGGATCTGAAGCTGGAGAAAGAGCTGCTGTTGCTGCAGTATTTTGGCATAGGATGAATCCATGGGAGGAGCTCCCTTGTCCTGCTTTTGGTCCGGGGGAATATACTGATGATATTTAAGCTTCTTGACTTTCGGCTTCAACTCCTTGGCTTTTTTACTGCGCTGAGACTTCTCACTAGCAGACTTGGGCTGGCTTTGCTATTTAGAAGAAAAGGAGGAAGCAAGTAAGAATGAACACACTGATATAATGTAACACCCCACGTAAGCCAGAACACACACTGGGATTTTAATTTTGAAATTCTCCAGTTTATTCACCTCAGGGTCTTTCCATGCCTCTCTGAGACATTAGACACCTCACTGGCACCAGCTTATGCTGCACCATAATGCAGGTCACCCTTCCCAGCACACCAGATCATTTGCTTATCCAGTGCAGACTCACTGACTCTAATTATAGATAACACTGATTGTTTCAAAACATTTTGCATTCAGCATCCATTTTATAGAAGGTGAATACAACATTGAACAGAAAACCCCATTAAATATGTTACAATTAGTGTCAGTTACAATTAGGAAGACACTAGTGAGAAATGTTTCCTTCCTTTGCTTCTGTTAATCTAATACTTCCAACTCCAAACCTGCTTAAAAGTAACCTTATCTTCCTTCAGACTACAACAATGAAGACATCAGCCAAAGTAGTACCTTAATGAGTGTTGGAGGGGGCTTGGCAGCAGTAAGAGCCACTCCATTGGTAAGACTAGCGGGCAGAAGAGGTGGAGGTGGCAGTGGTGGAGGTGGCTGCTCAGGTAGGAAAGGAGTTTCACTGGAGTCTGTGCTAATCTGCAACTGGGATGAACCCTGCAGAGACAGAAAAAGGCATAATGAATACACACAGGAGGAGGGAAATAATTTAACAGAGTGCAGGAAGTGTCCACTTAGAAGGATGGAGCATGGGCTTCTTTAATCAGACTCCTTTAATCTTTAATCAGACTCCTTTAACCCACTGCTTCAGTTGTCCCTGAGAAGCAGCATAACTTCTTATGACAAATAGGGAATCAAAATCCAACACCTGTATCTCCCAGCATTTCCTGCTGGGCTCATTTACACACAAGTTGTACCACCAAGCAATGACTACCCACTTCCCCACAAGGCATCACCATGAGGGTTTGTGAATAACCAGAGGAGGACATCACTGACACCACATGGAGCTAAGACTCCTTGTGAAATCTCACAGACTATACCTTATACCTCTTAGGCAAGCCTTAGTCTCACTTTCTAGGCTGCTCTGCCACAAATCAGCATGAAGCTCCAGGGCACTGCAGGAGGCCTCCACATTCTCACCTGAGCTAGTGATGTACCAGTGGTGCTAGGGAGAGGCTCACAAATCCGGGAGTCCATCGGCGATGGGACAGAGCCTTGGGACTCATGGCTGGCTGGCTGTTCTGGGGAGAGGGCATCACTGCTGTCCTCATCAAAGGAGGAATTGTCTGCAACCTTTGGATAGTTCACCTGTCCAACTAAAAACACAAACATCAACCGTGGTCTGTAAAGTGGAGTAAGAAATGATTTCACTTGACACTAGATATTTCACAAAGACAATGATGGCATGGAGAGAGTTGTGCTTAAAGCACCAGCTAAAAATGAGAGAACAGAGTCCCAGCTGGGTCAGGTTTAAGTGTTTACACTCACTATCTATCAGTACAATAAAATGATATGGACTGGGGTGTGAACCATTTCCCTTGCTTCCTAGGCAGGCAAGATCAATGAGTGTAAGAGATACTCAGATCTGTCCAAATCCAGCTCTGTGGCATGGTTTATTTCATTATCTGGCACCAAAGAAGATTAGAGAGTATAAGGTTGAGTCATGGCCTTTTTGGTGCTCATCCTGTATGGTGGAAGGTAGACTCTCTCTTGGATTCTTCTGTCTTCAAAGACAGAATCCCAAATTGTCCTCTAGTCTTACAAACAAGAAGGGCTATGGATTAAGTGGTGGCCCTGGCTGCTATTAGCATTTCTGTCCATCTACATGCACAGTAGATAAATTCACATGAGTGTACACTTGTAATATACCAAAGCTTTTTCAGACTACATTTTCTCGCATTAATTTGCACCTCACCAAAAAATCAAGAGGAATCCAGAGATGCACTTCTCAGTCAGAAGGAAGCCACATCTCTTATGCATCAGTTCACAAGTTCACCCCTCCTCAACTACCTCGTGTTCACCAGTGAAGCCAGGCTCTCACAACACTGTCCTTTTGCTTTTTTATGGAAAGTATTCCATCTTGCTCACAGTTGTATCCCATTTGTCTTTACAGTAGCTGTGCATGTTTGAGAGGATGAATAACCACAGACACACAGACTGCTCAGTCTGGGGAGACAGGAAAGAGCACTGCTGAGGCAGTGGGAAGGCAATTCCTCAGCATTCCTTTCAGCCCTTGGAATGGCACTGGCATGAATTACATCTGTTCTGGTTTATTTTTAAAGGGGTTGAATCCTCTGAAGTTTTTGAGTTCACAGACATCTTTTGTTTCATCACACCTGTTTATGTTCTGTCTCCTCTCCTGATCTAAGTCAGTGGGCTCTCCCTGGCCAACATTGTTGACGTTATACTGAGAGAGGGATTTTAAGGAGACAATCTAGGGAATACAGTCTTCAACAGTCTTTAAAGTCTTTAGGGTATACAACTGCTTTCATACTATTCTGGAATGTCTACATCCCTATAATTTAATGACTCCATAATATTATCTGGGCCAGAGGGAGATCTGCTTTTCCAAATCCTTGGGCTGAAAGCCTGTGATCCTGGGCCAGGAAAATGAGACCAGCCATGCACTCTCTCAGACATGCAGGTTGATAGGTAATCACAGCCACATGTGGGGAAATGCCCTCCACAAAGATCCTCCTCTGACCTTACCAATAATAGCTTCCTTCAGGCTTGATTCCACAGGCAAGATGTTCTTCTCCACCAGCTCCATGGGCCCTGGCCTCTGCGCTATCTTCTCATTGAGGTCATCTGCCAGTCTGGCTCTCTTCAGCTTCAGCTGCTTAGCCTGCAAGGAGGGTTCGGCTGAGGTCTCTGTTTGGGGGAAAGTAAATAAAATGGCATCAATCCAACAATGGTCAACCCATGCCCTTCAGCAGTATTTTAATTCTAGTCAGAAAGGTAACTGTACAGAAAAACAGCTGATAGATAACAACAGATAACTATACACTACAAAGATATGACACATTATGTGTATTTAGGTTATAGAGATAACTACAGTAGCCCTTGTGACAAATTCACTGTTCTCAAACTGATGTCACCCAATTCTTGTTCATCTTTTCCCCCTGGCTGTGCCCCAAATTTGGTGCTCAGCAGCAGCACAGCACTCCCTCTCTGAAGCTGAGGTTCATTACTACTCAGATCAAATCTGCCTCACTCCCTCTTGGACATTTTACACCGTCTTCCCTTAGTAGAAGAGCAATCCATGGTCATTCTATTTCCTTGTTGCTCAGCTACACAAAACTGCACAATTTGAAGTCACACAATGGATTTTTCTGAGAATAATCTCCGAGCAAGCAGCGTTGAATTCCTCCCAAGGAATCATGAAACAGGCATGATCTTCTGCCCGCTCCCCACCAGAAGGAAGCTTTGGAAGTCAGAGGCAAAACAGAAAGCTGTGAAAAAGGTAGTTACAATAAAGTTTATTGTTGATATTTTCATGTTCAGCACTTGCCATACCTTCCAGAATGTGCATCCTAACCAGCTCTGATCTCTCTGGCCGGGACCGGATCTTGCGTTTCAGATAGTCCTCTGTCTGTAGCAAAAATAGACAAGCAAGAACCACTTTCAGCCGATCAGACACAGGAGTGAAGTAATCTTCAACAGCACAATGAAAAGAAACAACCATCTTTAGCTGTTACTGAGATCTAAATAAGCACAAAATGGAGAAGAGACCTATCTCCTGTCCCAGAGCACCCAGAATGAGCTTACTCTAAAGACGACCTTCTATTGTAATTACCTCAGTCACTTGTGCTATGCTACCCCACAGAACAAAAACTGGGAAGGACTTCCTCAGGAGCTGAAGTCTTCTTTTCCCATTGTATGCATCACCACTAACTTGTGTCAGGGTAACTATCCATGAGATTTATTTTTACGTTAAAGATAAATGCACTGGTTCCATTGTTCACAGAAAATATTTTCATGTACTGCTGGCATTCAGGGCTGACTTATGATTTGGAGATCTTTAATTTGATTAAATTGAATATGTTATTTGTTAAGCTAAAAAACCCATGCAGTCCCTTGGGGGGCAGAATCTAAATGCTGTGACAAGGTTTATTTCAGTTCCAGAGGTGCTTTTAGCTCTGCCTTTGGAGAAAGTGCTGTGGAGCAATGTACAGAGGTGACCCTGACAGGCTGAACATGTTACTGTTTACACTGCTGAGGAATGGGAATCTGGAAGCAGCAGGTAATAGACCAGTAAATACTGGATATCAGGATGGGCCTTTGGAGAAAATATGTAAGTCAGTCAGAAAACTGCACCATAATTGTTCAATTGCCCACATAAAAATATTAACTTAATAAGGTTTTAGGAAAAAAAGAGAAATAAACAAAAGCCCTTTGGTCACTGGTCTTAATGCAAAGTTCCCCACTGCAATCACTCCACAGTTTAAAGGGCCTCCCTTTCAGGTCTTCATCACAGCTGTTATTTTTTTACTTACGTTGCTTTCACTTTTCAAACAAAACTTAGTCATAACAAGTTACATTCCACTGTAGGCTAATCAGAAAAAAATATCCCCAGAGGCCTTCTGAATTTATCAAGAAACTCCCCAGTTAGAAAAGGTGGCACATGAAGTATGATGCCTGGCTTCCTCTTTCTGTAGAGCCAGAAGTCTGTGATTTCAGTGTCACAAGATTTTGGGGGGATACTCTCTATTCAATTTTCCATTTTTCTAGTCTCCTAGGTAAAAATTGCATGTGCAGGTAACAGACAAACTTTCCTCAAAGGTGGAACTAAGCTCCACATGATAATTTAACAGCATTTAAGGGCTAAACACCATAAAAATAAAAATGCCAAGTGTGTGGACAGTGGGGAAGAAGAGTATCAGTCACTTCCCGAAAGATGACTCTAGGGAAAATCCAGGCACCATATTCAATGGGCTTTAGGCACAATTAGTTCACTGAGGGTTAACCAGCACCACATGCAAGCTACAGAATACCCAATCCAATGCATTTCTGAATACAGAAAGCTGTATTACATCCAGAATACGAACAATTCCCTTCTGCATCTCATTAACAGCTACAGGATGCCCATAACACAAGACATACTATTCCTGACTTTTCCAAATCTTTCCCAAAACACTGAAGATTATATTGCATCTTACCCTGGCCCGCTCCAAACTCTTTCTTTGTTCATGAAATGCAGCTGGACTTTTCAGAGCTGTGGAGAGGAAAAGCATTTAGAGAAATGAATTATAATGATGGAAGTTCTCGCACTGCGCAACCCTTCAGGCCAACCAAGTTAACAACAACACCACAGCAACTGCCTCCTGCATCTTCCAACACAGTGAGGCTTATCTCCAGCTGGTACAAAGCAGTGGGAATTGCCATACTCCATCTGACAGCACAGGGACACAGGAACTGATCTGAAATTTTTGTGGGCCACTGGAGAGTCTAATAGAGGTACACTTCAAGTCAAACTAGTCACTGTTCCCAAAGTTGGGTCCAAGAATATGATTCAAAACCAGCCTCCAAAGAAAGCCTTTCACAAGCTTTAAGAGATAGTAAGATATCTGGGACCCTTATGGGAATGGCTCTGAAACACTGAAGAGGTCAAATGGCAGGAATGATGGGGGACAATGCTAATGAAATTCAAATCCCCTTTACTATCTTTTAATGTCAAAGGAAGCTGCAAGTCTTTCCTGAATCTGCACCTGTGCTTTGTACACGTGCAAGGACTGGTTGAAAATCCTGCAGGTCCACAGGACACACACACTGCTCCCTGTAAGAGAAATTACCGTGAGAACAGGGACACTTGGAGAGAAAAGTACATCTGTCTATTGACAGAAAACCACAGCTTGAGGAATTAACTTCAGCTCTCCACAGAAAAGGCCTTCTCGCCCCCTCGGACCCTGCTTAAAACCAGAGCCAAAATGGATCAGGTTCTAAGAAACTGATCCTCTGCTGTCCAGGACCACACTAACCCTGGAGGAATCTCTCACTCTGCCTGGCTCCTCTGGAGCACACAAAGCTCACGTCCCACAGTAAAACCAGAGAGGGAGGGTAATGATGGTGTCAGTAGCTCCTCACAGTTTCCCTGAAGCTGCAAGTAGCTTGTTTTCTTAAAAAATGACCACACTGTGGTTTGTATTAAGAAGCACCTGAAAGGAGCATAATAATTTTTTTTAATATTTCTGAAATACTCGTAACTTAAACTGACTTACCATCCAGCTAAACAGAAAAGTTAAAAAACTTCAGCTTTAAAGATAAGTTGCAAGTCTTTTGAAGACAGAAAACTAAGCTCATAGAGTTAGTAACTCCGAAGTATTGCATCTAGGTCCTGTGAAAAATAGTCTGCTCATGTTATTTTTCACTTAAGACCAGTGACTAAGTATTTCTCAAATATAAGTTCATAATAAAGTCTCAAAAGACTTAAGAAATAAAAGCCCCTGCATAAATGCAATGTAAGAAACTATTTCTAATGCATGTGGAGCCTTCCCTGCCCTTCTCTATAGAATGAAATGGAGTAGCCACAGAAAGTGTTAAGACACCTTCTGTGAAAGGTAGAGTCCCTCTGATGCCAAGATGATTTTTTGCCATTTCTTTTATATACCTTTTATATAACTTTTATGTATCCTCAGTATTCTTAGCATGCATATTTGTAATTCTTCAAGTCTGATAACGCCATAGTCCTGGTATTCTGTTAGGCCAGGAGACCAAACATCCTAAAAGCCTCGTAGTAGGAGGTCGGAAAACGCTACGCTATCTTGGGAAACCAAGGCCCCTCTAGAACACAGCCTGTAAACTAGAGATTTGGCACATCCAGGGGGGAATTCCACAGATGAGGGAATATCACACCATTCATCCAGGCCTCCCATTCACTGGGGCATCCTTGTTAGATATGCTAATTTGTAAGGTCTATAAATTGTATAGGTGACCTATCGTGGGGGTGCATTGCAGCACATCCCACCTTGGCCAAGTGGTGCACCATAAGGATCCTTATTAAAATAGGAGGTAAAACCCCTTATCCCTTAACCGTGTCTGACTCTCAATTTTTAAGACCAGGGAAAGGCATCATCTCTAGGTTCACATCAATAGGGTAAGAAGTAGAATTCAGTCCACATGGCAGGAATTCCAAACATGCCACGCATCATAGATAGGATCTGTACTACAGAAGTGAATAAAGGATAATTTGTAGAATAAATTAACAATGACTGAAAACCACAGTGAGTATACAGACTTCTGCAATAATGGGGCAAATAGTTCCTGCTCATATTAGTTGCATAAATCTGGTTACAGAGAGAAATCACCAGAGAAAGTTACACAAGGTGTGAAACACACTTTGACATAAACCAAAGAGATATGGTTGGGATATTGTATTGCAATAACTACAAAAATAATGCAAAAAACTTCCCCATCTAGCCAAGGCACCAACGAGGCCTCAGCTGATGCCTGAAATGAGGTGTCCTGGGCAGTCTGACCACGGCAGATCAATGAAGAGCAAGCAACAACCAATACTAATCTCAAGTTGAGTGAGCTGCTTGTGAATACACACATGCTTGAACCTGAACGTGCTTTCCTTTCATTGTGAGCATCTCACAGGAAAGCGAAATAAAAGCTCAGGTCCACTTGGGCAAAGATAAACAAGCCACATTTAAATCTGCATAAATATCTACCCTGGAGACAAGCAAAGCAGGATTCATCATGAGTCTTCAAAAGCTCTCTACCAGAATGTGCAGACACAGCAGTAATTCTTTACTCTCCCCTTCCTGCCTACCTCTGCTGTCAGTATGAGGCAGCAGATGAACTTTAAGTGACATTTCCCTGACCACAGCTAATGGTCAGAAAAGTCAACTGCAGGAGTTGAGCTGGTGTCACAGGTAGTCCAGGAAAAAACTATTGCATACAGAAGAATAAGGCAAGAAAAGAGTACCTAAGAAGGAAAAAAGAAAAACACATATGCATTTAATAGTAAGTAATGCAGAACTGCTACAGAAATAATCTTGTAAAGAACAATTTCAGTCTCTCAGGACTAGTCTCTGGAAACGTGCACTGGGATGTAGCTGTCTGGGCTGGCAACATGACAGAGGACTTCATATTTGACCTCTGAAAATGTCAAGAGGGCACAAATCCTTCAGTGCTTCCCTCAGCAATCTAGGATGAAGTTGATATGTCAGAATAGGGTGTCTATTGTAAAATCATACTCCATTTGAAATTAACCAATCCTTGCACATTTTTTTGGCTTTGAAATGACTGCTTAGCCCAGAGCTGTGGAGAAACCCTCTTAACTTTACTGCAGCAAATAAAAAAAAAGGAAAAATATAATCCTATGAAGAACTCTGAAGCAATAAGGTGATATTACAATAATCTGGGTGAACTCTAAAGGAGACCTGCAGTGCAGATAAGCCTCTTTTCCAGCTCCTACCACTGCCTTTCCCAGCCACTTAGCACTGATCCCTGCAAAACTGTATCTGTGCCTCATAACCCATCTGGCTTGCTCACCAGAGCGCTGCTTTATCCATTCCACTTAAAATTACCCATAGTGATAAAGCTCTACTGTTCTCAGCCGTATCAGCTGTGGTGGCTCATTCTGGCACTGTGTGTGAATGAGTGGCGGAGATGGTGGAGCAGAACCTGTGTGAGCCAGGGGGGTGTGGGGCAACATTCCCACTCTGTCCACAGCCCTTAGGACCTGAAGCATCAGCTATAACCACAGAGGGTTAGGGATGAGGAAACTCCTATCACCTGACGCTTTCTGACTGCTCAGCCTGCATAAAATACACTAAACTACTCCTTACAGTAGTTTGTCTAACCTGTTCTTGGAGACCTCTCATAAAAAAATGTAATATTATTGCAAAGAAATTATCCCAGTACACAAATGTTTTTACTATTTAAAAACCTTTCTGAATGTCTAATTTCTATTTCCCTTCGTACAATTTATACTCTTTGTTCCCCACCTTACCTGCAAACATTACAGAGAACAATTTATTTTCTTCCTTCTTGCATCTATCCCTTTGGAAAACTTTGGTTCTCTATATATCCTTCTGATATATAAAATGACCAAAGGCAGTTGCTTCAACCTTTCCTTGCAGATAACATTATCCAGACCTTTGCCTGTTTAGTCTCTTTTGGACTCCTTCCATTTAAGCTGCATTTTTTTGAAGCCTAGTGTCCAGAACTGGGTACATATTCCAGCCTAGGGTTTATTGGCTGTTATAGAGTCAAATGATTATTCAATAACACTTCTCAGTCACATGTCCCAGCCAGTTTGCCTTGTTTGTGTACATAAAACAAACAACGTTCACTTGTGCTTGTCTCACAAACCACTGAAGGTCTCCAATCCTCTTCCGCAGAGCTGGTACCAAGCCAACCACTCTTCATCCTCAATTCAAGCCACTGACTATGCATTACAAAATGTAGACATTCTCCCTTTTTCTTTCATTTTATTCCATGTTTGCTGGTTTCTCCAAACATTCTGAGTCCCAGTCCTATCCTGCCCCCAGCCTACTAACCTGGAGCTTAATAAACATGCAGACTGTTCCTTTTCAAATCACTGAAAATACTCAATCATGTCAAACACTGATTTTCTCCCTTCCCATCCCACCCAACAACCCTGCTCAACAAAACGTCCCAGTCTGACACCCAGATTTCATTCCAATCCTGTTCCCTCACAAGTTGCATAGGCAGCTTCAGGTAGTCCCAGCTTGCTTCCAAAAACATCAGGCAAGGCTATTTCAAGTGCCTCATTAAACCCAAGAAGTGCAAAAACATTTAACACCCTGAATTCCCAGGGAAGCATTTCAACAAATATTTAGTCTTCTGGTAGACCCAGCTTCAGTAATGATCTTTTTTTCCCCACTTTTCCATGTCCCACGTGCCTTGCCCTTGATGCTCCAAGCAACTGTACTTGTACTGCAGGGGGAGCTCTACTATGGAACTATTGCCATAAAGTATCTCCTGCACCTCTCCATAGCACATGCCCCTATCCACACTTAATTTGAATCCTTGAACTAACTATCCAGCTACCTTTGTGTGAGCTCTGATGAGAATAGAGTGCTGCCAGAGGAAAAAAACCCGCCAAACTTGCCAAACAACAGCAGTATGAGCTGTTGGGTTTTCGTTTTCCACTGTATGCAGAAAATAAATAGTTGACACTGTAGAAGTAACTTCTGCAATACCCAATTTCAGTTAGGTTACCTCCTGCCTGCCTTTTGATTTTATGTCTATATGATATGTACATGGCATTTCCAGCCTCAGTAACCTGCAGTTCCACTTTCTGCTCTCGTTCCTGTACCTAGGTCTGGGACAAAGCACGTCAGCTCTCAGTTATGCTGACAAAACCGTCTGTGGACTCCGATCACAGTTGTTTTGAAAGAGTTATTTTAACCTGGATTGGTATGCTGGTTTACAGCATGGCTCCACAAATAATAGTGTCAGCAAAGCTGAGCACAACTGCCCTGCCAAAGTCAGAAATGAGAGGCTGACTTTAAGGCCAGCACTGCAACAGGAGCTCCATCCTGCTGAACCATGGCCCCACATCTTCAAATTGCCCCATGCACCACAGGAAAACAGCCTGGAGTTACAAATGGGCCAACAAGTGCTAAAAAGGGCTCAGTGACAGATGGGACAGTAGCATCACCAATGGGGCTTGGGACAGCACAGTCCAGCAGGTGACCTCCACTGAGCTGTTCACACTTTTGTCCCACTTGGACAACTGTGGCAGTTTGTAACATCTGCTGTTAGGAGGATGAGTTTTAGCCCTCACCTTTAGATGACTGACAGCAGGACTTGATTTTCCTGCCACAGATGGGCTAGCAAGGATCTCATGAAATTCCTACCACGTGCTTCCTATTTCTTTAGTCTCTCTGTTGCCTGTTGTGGAGCATTTTGATGCTTCATCTCCAGAATTCCTGAAGCATTAGCATCTTTGTGGCCACACCCTCAGCTACCATGAGAAACCTCCCTGCACATCAATGATGCAACTGTTCCGTGCCTCCACCCTGCTTCAAAAATGTTGCAGCTATACATTGCAACTGTGTTCTTCCATCTGACCCCCCAAAACCAAGCAGCAGCACACAAGACCATCTACATTGACCCACTCCTTTCCATACAAAACTCACAGATGAAAGTTACTAATCTTCACTTCAAAGCAATGTATTAATTCCTATGAAACAGTGCAAAACTCCAGTGTTTTCTCAACACAAGCCATATTTTGCAGATGGCAAAGTGTGAATGAATCACACACAGAACCACAGAATGGTTTGGCTTGGAAGAAACCTTAAAGATAGTATAGTTCCAACTCCCCTGCTATGGTTGCAGGGACACCTTCCACTGGACCAGATTGCACAAAACCCATCCAGCCTGGCCTTGAGACACTGCTGCAAAGCATCAAACTTGTGCTGCTATATAAAATTGATTGAACTAAGGCTCAGGAATCAAACCCAAATCATCAGTGTAACAGCAGAGACAAACAGCTGAGCAAAATGGCCCAAACATTTCTGTTCGGGGTTTATCCCGCAGTATACAAAAGCAGATTTTAGCCATGCAAAGCTTTCAAAGATATTCATATGCAGACCTCAGAGTTCCTGTTACCTAGCGTGAGAAATAAGTGGAATCAGAACCAGATTGAGACACTCTAAGAATGAAACACAGCAGGGGAAGGGGACTGATCCAACTGCTGAGAAAAAGAGGTCAAAATACCCATATACCCTGCATTTGCTTATGCAGCTGATGGAAGACACTGAGGCTTGCACGAAACCAAACACAGGGAAGAAAGGCAAAAGGATCTGCACAGATCCTTACAGCTCAAGTGTCTTGTGGGAAGCAGAGGCTGCAAAGCCTTCTGTAATCAGTAAATCACTACTCGAGGCTATCAGACTTGTAGACTGACAGAGGAAGCACATGAGCTTTCCTTGGCCATAGTATCTAGCTCACCATAGACAAGAAGGTGATATTTGAACAGCAAATCAGTTGGTAAGACAACACACAATGTTTGCAGAAAGGCTACAGCTAAATTCAGAGTACTGAGTCAAATACTTTGCTCTTCAGATAGACCCATTCCAAAGGGAAAGAAAAAACCTTCCTTCCTTTGCTGTGACAAAGAGAAGCTTGTGTCATGTCCAGCCCCAACCTTAGACACACTGATTTAATTCAGAATGGCAGAAGGCCTTCTGCTGCAGCTATTCACCCCTGCTCTCAACCAAATTCTGGTTTCTCTCTCTTGTTTACTATGCTTTCGTAAAAAGATGAGATAAAGTGCTGCAAATAGGCTCGATGACTTCCTCTGTTGGTTGAGGGTGGGGCTCCCACCCGTTGGATTTGCTAAGAGACACAGAACTTGAACCACAGAGCAAGGCAGTTAGCACTTTCTTCCTCCCTTCATCTTCACCCTACTTTCAAAAAGCATTTCTCACATCATGGAAGAAAAATGTATTAAAAAACGGGGTCACATGCACAGAAGGGGCTGTCATCTTGCCAGTGGGGCAGTGTCAAAGAGCTGCTGTGTGGTGCAGAAATACATAAAGGGGCTGGAGAATGCACAGCTGAGAGAAGAGAGATCTCCGTCAACATCCTTTTCTTCATTTGCAGCTCTGGGGATTTCTCATCCAGTACACAGACCTGATCATACTTCAGAATTCTTGATACCATACCCCAACACTGGTAAATGACCTTGGATTAAGACTAAAATATAAGTATCAAGTTAAGGACAGGAAAAGAAGCCACAGTTAACAAATTGACATTATTCAAATCCCAAAATACATAAACTCAGAAAATTGAAAATGAAGACTGACCTAAAAAAGTCAATGCAAATATGTTTATGAAGGTAAGAAACACATCTCTGGCACTCAAACAAAAGCAGCTTTGCCCTTCAGTGACACCCTTCAATGAGAATGTTATTGTGATTGAAGGATTATGAGTACTCCTAGTCCCAAAGAGAAGAAAGGCTGGAGAAAGGTTCCTTCCCACGTTGCTGCTGTTGCCAGCACTGCCAAAGTACAGCGTTACTGATTCAGTGCTGCAGCTCCACCAAGTCCTCCCCATTGCCCAGCTATTCCAGCCACCAGAGACACACACACACAAAACGGCAGCCAGATGAAGTCCCTGATAGCAATTTTTGGTGAGCCCCAGGCTGCTGTGGAAGCCAGAGCTCCAGTCCTGCCTTCCTGACACCCTGCCCCAGGCAGCCAGCCCTTCTCCTGGGTCAGCATTCTGAACCTGCACAGCGTACCAGCTCGTGCAGCTGTTTTTCCCAAAAAGAGCCACTTTCCAGCTCCCTGCATTGGGCTTGCCCTGGCTGCTGAAGCACACAGGCAGGGGGAACTGCTGTACCCTGCCCCAGCTCAGCTCACCCTGGAGACACTCACCAGCTGTGCCGCTTCCAACGCCTGCACCAGGCACCTCTCCAAAGCCCACTTTCAGCAAAGACTGTCAGTAACTTTAGTACAGCAGTATCCCACTGATGATGTAGCTGAAGTTTAAGATTTTCATTAACTGTGTGAAAAGCCTGAAGTATAGGTTTGTCACGGTAAACATGAAATTATTGGCAGAAAGGACTAAGATTTTTCCAAGGCCCAACATTGAGTTAATTTAAAATCTAACATATGTGCAATTTCTCAGAAAGTTCATCCTCTTTAGAAGCAAAATGGAAACTGTCACCCATGGTAACAGTTATCAGATCTGTGGATGACTATGGCTACAGCTTTGTGTCAAAAAACATTTCCAGCAAATACAAATAATGTATAATCTGCTCCATCCATCGCCATTAATTCTTGGCATTCAAAAGACATTACCTAAATCCTGAAATGAAAAATAAAAAAACACCTCTAACTGAAGAGGAAAAGGAAGACAAGGAACTTCTACCAGGAACCCTTTGATCCATGCATTCATGGACCAGACTTCACGCCTGTTTCGTGCATGGATAACTGGCCTTTGCAAACTCCTCTGATAACTTTCCAGAGTGTCCAGGGTGGGAAAGGTATGGGGTCGCAAAAGGACAGACCACTCCCAGACAACAAGTAAGAATGAACCTAAGACAACTGTGGGAACATGAAGGGAAAAAACTTTATTGCCTATCAGACTTCACTGAACTGGAACAATAACAGTTGCAATAACTCTTGCAACTGGCAGAGTTAAACCTTCTATTATGGCAGGGATCAAGGACCAAATGCAGCCTAAAAAACACCTGAGCACGGTCATCCTTCTACAGCTTCAGAAAGGGCAAACAGCACATTTCCATCCTAACACAATGAGCTTTATTACTCCAATCATGTCTTATTAGTCACAGATCATATAAGCACATGGAAAACACACTCAGACAGACATCTAAAAATACAAACAAAGCAGATGCAGTTATTAGTCCTCTGACAATGAGACTCTCAGCTTAAATGTACAGACAGCCCTCTACACACATAGCCTGAAGGCTTTGAAATTCTGCTTCAAGGAAAATTATCAAAGTCAAATAACCAGCAAATAATTCCTGGGAGACAAGTTACAGGTATACAATCAAATTAAAATAAAAACAGTTACAGATTTCTGTGCAACACACCAGAAACAGAAAAAAATGTAGAGGACAGCTGCAAGTGTCATCTCATTTTTTTTTCTTTTTATTTTACATTACTTGTTTAGTGTTTCAGTCTTACTCTCAGAGCATGACACTGAATATATTAAAAGTCTAGCTGCAGCTTCTGTATGGAGTAACAATATTTACAGTCCACATACATGTTTTTAACTCCTTGTCCTAAACAAAATTACAGTTCAAGCTTAAAAGCATGAAAGAGAAGCACTTGCCAATGTGCTGAACAGCAGATATAAGATGGCAGGGAAGTGAAAATTTGTATTTTTGTTTTGTTATGACAAATAGATTCCATAAAACTACAGGAATGTCACTACAAAGACCTGATATGTAAAGTGGTGAGAGAATGACGGGGATATGTTACGTAGCAGGAAGAGGTATTTCGGGGTGTTAAAGCACTAGGTTTAGCTGCAGCTCTAAGAGAACACACCACAACCTTGAAATGTCAGCTGTGTAGCCACACTGCAACAGTTGTAGAACTCCACCCAGGCATAGCAGTTCATCTATCCTGGCCCTTATGAAGAAGACAAAATATATCTGAGGCATGAAGAATTTGCCCTCGGAGCCACCATCATGATGGCAGAACAGCTTGTGCCATGAAAAATACTGCACCTGTAGGTAACTGTCACGTTCTGACAGCTTGCTGCCTTCTCCTTTCTCTGACAAGCATAGAAAGATGCTCCTACTTCACAATTAACAGTTAATTTATAAAACTTACTTTTTCTTTTGTTTTGTTTCTGACATTTAATATGTTCTACTGTAGCTATTGTATGTAACGAGAAGCAAAGGTTGATTATATCCACAATTGACAGGTCTCCTTAAATTAGCACACATACACTAAATGGATGAGATACATAATAAGAAATAAGAATAAATAAGAAAATATGAACATAAATACTAAATACAGAGCCATGCAGCAATAAAGTTATGAGTGCATAATTTTCAAGTATTTAAAAAACTATTTTTTTTTCTAAACTGAGAAGTAGTTAGACTATCAGGCAAAGGCTAAAGCAGAAACAACAGTTTTAGCTACCCTACACAAACACAAGTGTGGATGTATGGCCAAATCCTGGGGTAGAGATGTTGAAGTCTAGAGACATTATTTAACCTTAGAAACTCACATGTGGCAAGCACTTTGCTTCCCAAACTCAGTATCTCAAAGATCCTTGGGTTTTTGTGATGGTAGCTGTGCTGGATGCTGAAGACCAGCTGCTACAAGCTTTGTCTAGATGATGATCAACACTGATATGCTAAAGCATAACCTGTGTTCTGTATTCTTAAATCACCAGCTGTCTCCAGTAAATAGCATTTCCTTCAGAATTCATTTTAAGCAATGTCTCGCAGACTCCCAAAAAAGCAAATACTGCGTTTTAGTTTTATAACAAATATTACATTTTGTCCAGCCTTATGGCTAATAAAAAATGCAGCAAGTGACATGAAAGGTCTAATGAGATGATAATCATTAGACTGCCTGCTGTATTACAGTAATTTCTAATCATGTGACATGTTGGAATTGAACCATGGCACGCTCCCCTCATGGAATCTGAGGATAAAATACACTCTTGTACTCTGAAAAAAGCTCAAGCATCCAGCAGGCTGCACGTCCCAGCAAAAACTGCATCAGTGTTGGTAGCACAGACCTAGAGCATGGAAACACCTCAGCACCTGTTAAAGCAGTCCCATTAGAATCTCCTTGCATAAATTCCATCCTCTTTGGAGCTCCACAGTCATGTGTTCTGCAGCCCAGAACACAAACATACAGAGGAGTTGGATGTGGGCACAAAAGCTGGCAAACATCAGATACACTGAAGTGACAAAGAAGCTCCTGGAAATTCTCAGCCTGTACAGCAGCCTTCTTCTAGCTTTCAGTGCAGGCAATGCCCTTTGCAAAGGACGCCTGTGTCATTTTTCAGAGACTCACACAGCACTACTACAGAGAAACACAAGGCACATTCCCAGAAATTATCTACTTCTGCTTCGCCAGCTTGGATAGATGTGATGGTCAAAACAGCTTTCCTGCAGCATTGTGCCATAAGACAACCTTGCATTCTTGCCTGTATTTAGTGTTTGCAGCCAGAAGCCAAAGATCACAATCCTGATGGATAAAACAAACGGCATGCAAAGCTTTAAATCTTGCAAAAAAGAAAAAGAGCCACATATTTTGCATAACAGAGTATTGCTAAATTTGCCAAATGTCTTTCCCCTAAAAATTTTTGCTATTTTAATTGAAGATACTTTCCACATAACTTTCTACTCAGATGTGCATTAACTACTGTTTTAAACACTCTCTTCAAGAATGAAAAATGGGGTGTTTAATATTCCCTCCAGAAACCTTACAATAGCCGTAACCTTTAAATTTGACGCTAAAAAATGACAGCATCAGACTGTTCTACAGCACAACAGAGTTCAAAGAGCTGAGCACAGACAGCAGATTTTTGTTTAACTTGTATTTTGTGAGGACAAGAAGATGAAAACCATCTCTGCATAGCTACAAAAAAATGCAAATAGCAAAAAAGGCTTGTCTATTTGCACTGTTAGAAAATAGGCCAAAACCTGAATAAATATAAAAACTCAGCTCTCCTTTTTTCAATATACAGTCATTCTAGCTCAGACCACAGGTATGTCAGCTGCAGGTGAAGACTTGCTTCCCACCGTTTTTCTAAGGGCAATTAAGAATTTTAATCTTGAACTAATGAATCCTGCTACTAGTAAAAGGTTACACAAAGTGGTAACAGAAAGCAAGAAGAATCAATGAAGCATAAAACACAATTATTTTGAATCCTATTTCACTGCCTATAAATGCTTTATTTCTTACCACAATACACTAATCTTTTAGCGGAGAAAAGCCCCACTGTAGGTGGCTGGTGGGTTGGGAAGGTTAAGTGAGATTAAGTGTACTTGGTAAAAAAAATGTTGAAACATTTGCCTTTCTGCTCTACCATATAAACAAAATTCCACATGGGACAAAGTAAGCAATTCCCAGCTCTGTTATGAACAAGCACAGCAGGAGTAGCATAATTCTCACTTTAAGGTGACACAAACGGTGTCATCTCCCACTCCTCATATTTACAGTGTCCAAAAACCTCGTGTTGATGGAAGCCTGCAATGAAATTTCTCTTTTAGGGCACCAATTTGCAGAATAAATCTTACATGGGGTTTGGATTCAGTCAGGAGAGCCAAAGGTACCAATGGGAGTTTGCACACTACATAGCCTGTAATGTAAAACAAAACCTTTCACTTTTCTCACACTTGGCTGAGGGATTTTTCCATGGCTGTTTGCCTTCAGATATACAGGAACTGATCTGTATCACAGGCTAATCTAAAGGAACATGTAGGAAAGCACAGTAAGACCAAAACAGAAACAAAGTCAATGCTGAGGAAGTGACATTCCACACTCTGGATGTGAAGGTGAATTGGAGGTGTGGTGCCAGACAAGCCGTAGTCTGGTCCCATGGGCTGAATGCATATTAGCTCTAGGCAGAATATTTTCCACTTTACTTTCATTCCAATTTAATCCAGCTCTCAAACTTCATTTTATGGTGCAAAGCAAGGCACAGTAGGCAGGTGCCATCAGGAGCTTCACTTCAAAAACACATTCCTGACACAAGCTGTAATGCAGATAGAACTGCAACCATCACAATTCTCTCAAGAGTATTAAGACTCTTCAGATAGAAAATAAAGGAAAGAAAAGAAACCGACCAGCATCTGACATGGCAAGAGCTCTTTTAGTTCAGCACCAAACCATCCTCTGGATTCCAACTTACATACTTGTGTTGAATCATCAAAAAGGACTGTGTGGGGCTTGGTTCCTGGCTAACAAACTCAAGAGGGACACAAGTTCAGCACAGCATGCTCAGTAGCAGGTGACAGCAGAACAAGATTAAGTACCTCAATGTTTTCACAGAGAAGAGTCCAGAGAGAAGAAAGAATACAGGATACTTGCATATTCCCAGCAGTAAAAAAAAAGTCTATTCTGGAACTCCTGAAGGTATAAGTAAAGCTGTCATGGTGCTGAGATGCCTTCTGGAGGAACATGGTCCCTAGTCATCCTCTGTACTTCTCAGGTTAAAAACAGGATTTTTGCTTTAAGTATCACAATTTATCTCACATCTGATCTTCTCTTCAAAAACAGCCCAGGCAAATTACATTTTAAACATTTCCCTATGTGTGGTTATTTCCAGCTGGCAGGTATGGGTCTATGATACCATTACTTGGGAGGAACTAATTTCAAATCATGTTTAGAACAGATGTGTTAAAGTGGGTTTTCTCCATTGCAGAAAGGACCTTTTAATGTGTTGCCAGTATTTTCATAATGATATCTTACTAAATGTTTTCCTTTAGTCCGTCACAAAATTCACATGTAAGGGATATAAATGAAGCAATGAAGGGCACAAATCTGCAAAGACTAGTAATGTAGGCTATGTTTTAAATAAATTTAAGAGTCACTAATTATTCTGGATGCCTTATTTGAATTACTTGCAAGGGCCTCATTTTCAAAAGGCCTGTAAAACAGACCCCTCTCAGGAATCACAAGTTTGGCCAGGCACACTTTGAAGAAAGCCAGTACTGAACATAAATTAATACAGTATTTGCATACATATCCACTTAAAGCAGGACACCACAAAGAAGTCAGGAACATTTTCTTCTGAGAAGCATTAGTAAAAAGGCACAGTCACTGGGACACTAGTCTCTCATCCAAAAGCAAGTAAGTGTATTCTGTAGAAGCTCGTATACAAGCTCCTCAGGTTAAAAAAATAGACAACAGGTATGATATGTCCAGACAGGACATAGTTGCTTTCTGCTTTGGTAACATAATTTTAAGCAGGGGTCTCAGAAACCTCTTAAAGAACATTACTGCCATCCAGCAAGCCACTTCAGTGACAGAGTGCTGCTGACAGGTTCTCTTCATTCAGAAAGCTGATAATCTAACCTTCAGCCCTCAGTAAAGTCCAAGTCACAGCACCGAGTCATATTACAGTGTGCACCCCAGAAACAGAAGAAACGAGAAATTTCTCATTACTACACCATCTTCAAGTAAAGCTTCTGAAACAGGGTGGCAGAAAATCTTTCGAAAGAAGAAAATACATACCTGATGCACTGCATTTTACTACAGCTGTTGAGTGAAAAAAATTTTGAGTGGACCTCAAAAATAAAACATTTGCTGTGTGGTCTTGCCTCAAATTGTTACCTATAAGTCATCTAGTTCAGAGGTACCAAAGCATGACAAAACTATTTGTCAGACACCTTTTTTGCATTTTTGGGGGAAGAAGGAGAGCAAAAGAGAAAAATACCTTCTCCAACGCTAATCTGACAATGAAAGCTTGGCTTTAGGGTAGATCCTCTCTGTTTACCCTAAAAAGTAAACATTCTCTGCCTGCACAGATTTTGCCTTTCCCTGCAAGAAGGGCAACGGCTGATGCCCATAGAGCTCATTCTAGCTGTTTTCTAGCTTGTTGGTTAACATCTTGTACACAATGCCTGGTTTTGGCCAGTTTATGGAATATGTACACACAAAGTTACAAGTGCCTCAGAGGTCTGGGGAGCTGACACACTGTAAGAACAGAAACTGCAGAGCCAGGAAGCCTGTTAAAAGAGTGATTAGCAGTATGGGTCAAGTATACAAGTCACTTCTAACATAGTATGTTGTCCAGAAGATTGTGCACTGAGATGAAACGCAAGCCTTATTTTGCAGCACAGTTACACTTGCAGGCATTGCTCTCTTCCTCAGTATCGGAGGTGGCACCAACACTTCAGGAGGACCAGGCTGGATGGGACAGGGTGGGGCTCTTACACATGATGTTTTCCATGCAGAAGCAGATAACCTGATCCTTTGAATCATATGGGAAACCATTCTCCACCGAAACACATGCATACAAACACCAGGGCAAAGAACTGAAGTGGTACTTACGCGGCATGATCCCTTGGCTCACCAGCTCCTCCCGTGTGCGTCGCTGCTGGAGCTTCAACTGCAGCACTGCACGACAGCAGAGAGAAGGGAGAGAAGGAAACCCATCAGTGCAAGGAACAACTGAAGAGACATTTTCAAATGCATCTTGCTTTCTTCTTTGGATGCCAAGGCAGTGGTGAGCAGCAGAAGGAAAAGACCCCCCTCCCACTCTGCTGCCCTGCCCCGCTGCAATTGCAGAAGTGGCCCCCAGCAGTCAGGTTTCCGTAGGCTGCTGCAGCCAGGGGGAGAGGAAGTTGCGCAGGGTCTTGGCAGGGTGATAAAAATCCACAAAGCCAGGCCTGTTTCTCAGTTCTTTCTAAAGCACCAACTGCTTTCCAAACCATTAATATTAAAAAACAAACAAAGAGAAACACCAGCTGACAGTCCTCCAATAAACACAGAGTGACACCCCAGCTGCTAATGACTCCTGAAAACTCTAATTACTATGTGCAGATTAAATGATATGTCAAAATCGTTGGTCGTTACTCTAAATTACAAGGCTGATTTCCTTCCTCAGCTCAGAAATTCACCTTCAGAAACATCTCATGAAAGTGAAACACCACGGATACACCTAGATGTGTCCTTTCACCACAAAAGGAATCCCCTTATCACTAGAATTTTTCCTATTTATTTTTTCATAACAGAACATATTCCTGACCTGTGTGAAATGCAATTAGCTGGGGTTTTTTCTAGTGCAAATCCCTGGAATAGTCATAATTTTAACCTTTAGATTATAACAGCAGTTTCCCTTTAAACTATACAATCAAAGCAACATTCTAGATTGTTCTTACAGTCAAAGCCACCTTCCATATGAAAGCAACTTTTCAAAACTGAAGACAAATTCCCCTGAATGTGTAGTCACACACGTCTCAAAATAGGACAACCTGAGTATCACTGAATCCCATCTGCAATCAAGCCAAAACTCCTAGGTATACTCAACATAAAATATTGTAAAATGAATGGCAATGCATCTCATCTCCCCTGTTTTAATTTTAATTTCTCTTATGTTTTTTTATAGCCCACATTATGAAATTCCACACAAATGTAGTGGAACCACTACAGAGAAAAACTGCTCTACAGTCTAACTATTCAATCTCATTATAACCCTTATGTCTCCTTTCTTAAGTACTTTGTTTGTCCAGCACATTAATTTCATGCATTATATCCAAATTTGTACTGTACACTCCCTAGAGTAGAGATCAAAAACTTTTAGAAGATGCCATTTTGTCTACTTACAGACATCATCACATTTTACCTGTTTCTTTCCATCTCCTATCTGCAGTTTGCATTTGACTAAGATACATCTTCCAATATGAGTTCTGGTCTTCATATGCACAGAAAAAGAGATCCATCTCTTCCTTTCTATGGTTGTTTCCATAGCACCTAATCACCCTCACTTAAATCACATTTAATTTTCTTCTGAGATTTTTCTGGCTTCCACTTCCATTGACTCTTGATGTACCTTTCCCTGAAACTGTTTGTGACAGTGACAGAATACCTCCTACCAGTGGAAAAACCTCTGTGCACATAGCGTGCAAACAAGTTACCTCTCTTCTGTTTCTTAAGACAAAGTATGATTTCTTAATATATGCATCCTGGGCAGGAAAATACTTTCTTTTAGTACATGGAAGTGAGAGAGGGGAGGAGGATGTACAGAGCACCATGGTAATTCTGTGTGGGATCAGCCAAGAGCCAGAAGGAGGAGGAGGGAACACAGAGGGGAAGGAACAGGCCCTTCATTTGGCTGTGAAACTGCAAACAGAAGTGGTAGTTCCAGACTCTTCCTCCCACCCAGCATGAGATCGCACTCCTACTTCTGTGCTAATGTGAGGGCTAGCACAGCTCACAGCCGGCCTGCTCTCATTTGCTGGATTCCTTTTGAGGCTATCAAAACCCAAATCTACAGGAGCACTTGATCTAACACCTTGCTGAGAGAGACAGTGTCAAATCTCTCACTCCCCCCACCGCCTCTCTTGTCCCCCTAACTGCAGGCTGGACTCACTGGCAGAGACCACAGCCCAGGCAAAACAGGCACCAGTTTTTGCATTAGTGAGTTGAAGAGGATGACCACATGGCCAGGAGCTGTAGTGGAACGACCAGGACCCCAGGCATTCACCAGCACTGAAGGTGGGAGTTGGACTTCATCCTTCCAACATTGCCACTAAGTGATTTCTGTCCCATTAGGAGTGGCCCATTAAATCTCTCACTGCCTGCCATTACATCCCCTACCAAGCTGTTCTCATATCCATACCCTAAATTAGCACATCTTACTAAATGTATACAGGCAAGGCACAGACCTACAGCTTTAGGTCCATCTCTCCAGCAGATTATCTTATTATTACTCGTGTCCTCTATTTACAGATCTAGTAACGTATGTTAGCCCTTTCTGCCTCTTACTTTCTACAACCATCTACCTTCCCTCACATTTCTAACCACACCTGCTATTTCCTTTTCACCTCCCAGATGGGGATTTTCAGCATAAAACTACCCCACATAGGTGTGGCTGGCATTTTTTTGCTCCTGGGTGCACACTTGTATTGTCACCTGCATTAATGTGCACTTTGCTCAACTGTCTCAGTTTGCCTAAATGATCTAAACAATTTTTTTTTATGGCACAATTTCAATTTATTCCTCCACTAATATTTGTTCTGACCACACTGTTACAACCTCTTGCATGTGTTTCTGGACTACAGCAAGCTGATCTCAACCAGAAATACTTTTCTGCTTTCTATGATTACAACCAGTTCTTAATCCAATTAAGCGCTACTTCATTAAATTCAATATTCTTCTTAAAACCAAAATACCCCATGCTACCAAGTTAAAGATGTTATAAAAGTCTGTTGCACCTAGACAAAACCCCTAGCAACCAAATTTCACTTATCCAAATGACAGAATCACATTTGGGCAGACCTGTTTTCACAAACTGAAAAGCTGATCAGCGTGATTGTACTGTTCTTATACCACCTAAATTCTTGATCAAATTTTCCATAGGGTTTTTTTCCTGGAACTGACAGCAGATGAGCCACTCTTTACTCACTCACCCTTTGTCAGCACTGATGCAAAACGTTATTGGTCTTTTGCTCTTCTGAAGTCTCCCTGCTGTTCCCAGATTTATTAAAAACTACTCTCAGTCAGACTGCTAGAGACTTCATCAAATGACTTAAAATTCCCCTCCTGACCGCAGCCTTTCTTACGAATTTTCTAAATATATCTTATTTCTTTATTAGTTACCATCTACTACCCATTTTCTCTACCCATTATATGCACCTTTTATTTTTAAACCCTATGTCCCTTCACAGCAAGAAACTAGCAACTGTCAAGAGAACTAAACTGGAGAAGAGAAAAAAAGTAATTTTCAGGACCCTTTTTATAAGCATTAAGTAATTCCTGGGATTTATGAATGTATATACATACGTATTAAGCACAAATTATAATCAGCCATCAAGTACTTTTTTTTTCCCAATATAGCTTATTTTTGTGGCAGGGAAGAGGGCAAAAAGGATTATTTCAGTTCACTCCTAAATACATTTTGGCTTAACTAAGTACTTGGAGTTCCCAATGCCATTTCATATATTTAGGAGATCACCTGTTTACATGTGCAAGTGTGTGAATCCTATATATAGATTAACAGATGTCCCAAGCACCAATCCAAGGCTGTTGTACATGGAGCTCAGCCAAAGGTCTAGAATGACCAGAGAAATTCAAAGCTACTCTAAGACAGACTGAAGTGTAAGTCCTTCAGTCACTAATGGACAATCTTCTGTCTCCTTTATCCCTGTACTTAACCTGTAATTAGTTTTCAAATTAAAAATAAATCAGGTCATATAAAGAGCGGTGTGTAACTGCTGGCTAGAAAATAAGTTCCAAACTGGTGCCCTTCTACTATATGCAATACTTTTTGGGATTTCTATGCTTGTCAGATTTTCCCACTCAAAGCTGGGCATAATTTATTTATTTCACAAGCATGAAATGTTCCCAATTAAATTTTGAACAATGTTTTCATATCACTAATGGACCGTTCCAAGAATTAGTAAAACATTCCTGAGAAATCTGGGAGCTAGGATAGAGGACCACTGCCAGCAGTTTAAGAGGAGTAGAGAACTGTGGTGGCGGGAGATGCATTAAATGACAAATAATATTGTGATACAGCTACTACCAACAGAGTTACCCTATTAGTAAAATACAGAATGTCACGATTGCTTTGTGTTCATCTTAGCATAAAACTTTCTCAACAAGGAACCCACAGGCATATTCCAGGACCAGCCACTCATGGCTGGTGGCAGCTCAGCTTTATCAGTATATAATTAATAATCAGAGCCTGCACCCACAAGGGTGTTTTCAGAAAAGCTACAATTGGTGGTAGTTCAGGGGTGCACCAGTAGTAAGCAAAAGCAAGAACAAATATCTATGATGACCTAAGTTATTTTTTGCAGCTCATCACCTGAATCTGCAGCAGCATGCTTTCCTTTCTATTTCTAAACCACACTGCATTTAGTAGTGCAGCTAGAACTACTGCAGAAACTAGACTGCAGATTCTGCACCTCAGCATTTCAACAGTGAAAAATAAAATTAAAAACTCTTCAAAGACTGTCTCACATACCAGGACAGGTTTGTGACAATAAATTAATAAAATATTCTGCATTTCCTGTTTTTTAAAAGCCAGTAAGAAGAAGCACACAGCTGAGAACTGCAGCTTGTGGTGAGACCTTGTGCATGTTATACTGAATACAGACTTACTGCTAAAGGGAGTCTGTGCTCACATTTCTACAAAACCTTTCTTGCTAAAGAATCCCAAGTGGTACTTAAGGTCACCCAACCAAGGTAATGATTAAGCACAGCCATATGGTGGATTACAACTGGGACAGCATGAGCAGCAGTCCAGATCAGGAAGGAAGGAAGGCTGCTAGAGCCAAATAAAACCCTACAGAGGGACTGAGGGAGGCAGAACTCCCAAGAATTTGAGCTGAGATACCCATGCAAAAAAAGGGAGAGTGCAAGACAAACTGCCTATTAACAAGAAAGTCTGTGTGCACACAGATGTAAGCGTATCGATTTTGTAAATTCAGTGAAAGCAGTCTGCCTGATAGAATTCATCCTTGCAACCCAATAAATATACCATGTGATTAGGAAGCAAAACTACTGAAGAACAAGTGAAATTAGCCTAATTTCATTATCTAAGTTGAGGAAAGTGCAAGCGTAAGTAAAGGCAGTAAAAAGCAATTTAATGCTCATTTATTTGTACATTGTTCAGCACCTCTGGAGAGCCCATTTTGAAAGCACTGAGCAGCTACAGCATCCTCTTAACTCACAAGGAAGCACTAATACAGCACGAGCTGGGATAGGAACTTGACAGTTAGTTCAACACCTCTACCTTTCTGTAGTGCCAAAGGAATTGCAGGAGAATTTTCACTGGTCTGGCACTGAGCAGGTCTGACCAGGTTTACTTTGTGAGGGTCACAGACAATGGACTAAGGAGATGTGGCTCTAGGCCACCATTTGCAGCCCACACACACTTTCCAATTTTTCAGTCCAATGTGCATAATGCCATATGCAAGCAACTTAATTATAATATGCAACAATAAAAGCCAACTTTGATGACACAGGGTTTTTGCTGAACAAAACTGGCACAGCTGTTTGTGCAGAACTGGGGCCTCTACCTCAAATATCACAGCGCCATGTAACTGCTGCTTTGAAGGATGAAGTCACTTTTCCACTTACCACCCGGCCAGCAGCCCTTCTAATTACACTAAGAAGAGATTTTTTTTCCTACTTTCTGATTAAATAGTCACATTTGACCAGAAGCAAATGCCAAATTCAGCTTCTGAATATGCAGCACACCAGCTGTTGTTTTCTGTGGAAGCCATATCCTACTGAATTCAGTCCCTTGGAGATGTGGTAAGAAAACCTTTGCCTTACACCAAAAAATGGTCTCTGAGCATTTCTCAGCTCTGCCAGCTTACAAAACAAATGTTGACTTGCATTAGATTTTTCATGCTTCAACAGGAAGCCACATTAGATTCACCAGCAAAGGCAGCATCTGTAAAACTCCAGTTGCAACACATTTCTGTACAGAAACAGCCAAGGGCCGATAGTGCACCAAATTACATGTAGGGTCCACAAGAAGCTGTAAGAAAAAAACAGCTGTGATAGTTTGTGATCAGTGAGTGAGAATACAATGGTCAAAATTAATTTTCAATATCTTAAATTGCTGAGGTAGATTACTTTTTCTGTTTTAGAGCAGCATTTTCTGGTGCTGTTGACAACATACCCCACAGAATGTGCTAGAATGGGAGTTACCAACAAAGAAAAGCAAACTTTTGGGGCCTTTTTTTAAAGGCAATTTTCTGAGCCTAACAGCATTTTAATCCACTAAATCCATTTTATTCCCCACTGCTGATGGGGAATACATGCTGGCTTTGCATTTAAGCAGACTGTGCAGTTAACAGAGAAGCATTTAAGTGAAGCAGACTGTAAATGACACCCAAACTGTGGGGATTATATGACAGTTTGCTACCCTGGGAAGGGGATGCCAAAAATTCATGTCCCTCTGCGGGGTGAAGGAGAAGCAGCAGACACACTGTTGATCCTGACAATTTGCAAGCATCCACTGTTGTTGGGAGCAGCAGCCATACGGTTCTGTTCATCTCAATACATTTTACAGAATAGCTTCAAGTCAGCCTGCACAAAGGGAGAGTTAAGTAGAAGTTTATTTCTTTACTGTTTGAGACTGTCTCACATTCCACTCTTTTCTCTACCGAAGCAACAATGGCTGCTATTAAAATGCAGGCATCTTCCTCCGCTCTTCCTTAGCAACCACGCGATGGAGAAAATCGAGTTTGGGAGAGTAAAGAATAGAAAGAAAACTTGGTTTGGTCTCTTCAACTGTTACAACAACCTTTCACTCTAGAGGCAAAAGCCACTTATTTATATTCATGCTGTGGTCTTCCCTCTTTGAGACGTAGGATTGGGACCACTCTCCCTACACCCCGAGAGGTCTGTGAAGCAGATCCTGAACAGGAAACAGAACGGGGATGGGGAGCAGCTCCATACTGCACGTTCTGAGAGTGATGAAAGAAAGGATTTCTTCACAGAAATTCAGAAATCAGCACGTCCTGCTGCAACATGCTGAGAGGGGAAGGTGCCTTGTCCCAGCTGGTGGTCCAAGTGGGGAACACTGCATCACGGGCAGTTCTTGTATAGAGGATTTGAAACTTTTTTCATGACCACCTCTTATTTCTTATTCCCTTAGAAAGCTTATGAAAGAATTAAGCATTTGTACAGATGAGAACAGGAGTGTGATTCTGCCCGATGTAGATCTAAACCCTCTATCAAGTGATTCCTAAAAATCAGAACAGTTCCTTCACCTCCAAAGCAACAACTTCCAAAATATTTCACAATGGATGTGCTAGCAATAATCCAAGGATGCAGTGGGGGTCATATCACACCAGAGTCGGTTATTTCCATCCAGCACTTCTAAAAGCCTTCAGGCTCTCAAATACCCAGCAGCTTTAAAAAGCAGCTGAAAAGTACAGGGGAAAGAGTGACTGGTCAATTAAGAACACAAGAAGACAAGGAAAAGAGAAAATTAACTGACTGTCACTCTCAGAACAAGAAGGGCTTGTTTCTTGATAAAATCACACTCTTCAAAGCTTCTACCACTCAAAATATTCTTGGCTCATATCAAATCATTGAAATGGCATGCAGCTTACACGTGCCTCTTGATTGTGTATATGAGCGAATTCCAGAAGACTGGTTTTGGCTAGAAACAAAAAAAACAAAACAGGTTCAATAGTCCTTTATTGCTGGGAGGATGCCAGTGGAAGAGAAATATGAAACAGAAAAAATTTAAAAATATGTTTTCAAAGGATGATGGAATACTGTATTATCTTTTAATGAGACAATGTTACGAGGCTTTAAGTAATTCTCCTAGTGGAGACAGACAAATACAGATTCTTTGATACAGCTAATTTAGCAGAATCAAAAATCCAAACCTGCAGAGCAAAGTGGTCCCCAAAGAATATGAAATCAGAAGCACACAGTCAAAGGAAAAAGGATCTATTTCCATTCTCATATTACCACAAGGTAGCTGGCTCACACAGAGCACAGAAGAAGCAGCTACCTCAGCAGGCCATTTTTGAGGCTTACTATGAAATTTGATTAATGTTAATTAAAAACTGTATTTAGAAGATAAAACCAGCATTTACAGCAATTTTAGTTTTGTTAGGACACAGCACTATAAAACAAACAAAATCAGTAGCACCATCCAACTACCAAGACATGATATGATCTAAGATCCAGACAGAACAGTTACTCCTGTTAGTAGCTCTCCAAGGCTCAAGTTAGCATTGGTTTTGGTGGTAAAATGTGGAGATCCTAGAGGAAGAACCAGTTCACAGCCTTAGAAGTTTACCTCATTACTTCTGAGATTTGGTCTCAATATTGCACACAATTGAACATGCTTATTTCACAGGAGCTACTCATGTATATGATTCCAAATAAATGTAAACTTGATTATTACCATGACAGTTATGCTGAATTTTGCCAGGTTCTTTTCATGTTTATTTAAAATTAAGACTAGTAGTTGCTGTGCAGTTTACAGTATTTACCTTTACCTTCTTCCTTCACGACTTAACTCCTGCCACTTCCATTAAACATTTAAGATCTAGGGGCAGTTGATGCCAATTTATTCACTGCTATTTTTTAATGCAATGCAAATTTTGTCTTCTCTGATACTAAAATTTTAAAATCAGATACATTTGTTACTATTAGTACATAAGTGTTCTATGAACACATAGAAGCCCACTCTTAACAATAAAATCTTGGTACACCTATATTCCATCTCAGCACTTGCTGAAACTGTTAAAATACAACTTTAAGAAATTCTCCTGAAATACATGTAACATGGCATATTTAGTAAGATATGCAACATGTAAAAATGCACAAGATGGTCAACACTAAAAGGTTGGTTTGCTTTCTGTGCCCAGTACTGATTCTTATAAAATCATTTTGTCACAGTAGTACTGGCTAGGTGAAAAGTAAGCATGTGAGTAACTAGGCACATATCCATATCCATGGAATCTGGCTACCATGCATGATCCAACAAGATGACCTGTAACAAAATACCTAGGTGGAAAGGTCTACCTAAAATTGACCCTGATATCATAATACAGTAAATATTAACTGTAATCAGTACTTGTTGATGCCATCTATATATCCATTGTTACTATTTATAGCTGGAAGTGAAGTCTTGAGGAGGAAAAAAGAGAGAGAATTCCCACCTCCCTGTGTAAACTTGAGTCACAGTCTATAGTGATTTATATTTTTCCATGAAACAATGAACAAGGAGGAACTAACATTGCCCTTAACCAGCTTGCAAAGAAGACCCTAGAAAGAAATCCTCCCAGATAATTTAATATGGCATGGCAGATGGGAATGAATGAAGAAAAAAGAAGGAATGGGTAAATATATCCTGACAATTAGATCTATAGCTGTCTACTAAGGTGACAGTACAAAAGGCCATGTAGGCTCACCTACACAAGTTCAAACCCTTTTCTTCTTTTTTCTTGGAAAGATAGGGGCATCTCTGCCTCTAAGAAGAAAAAGCTCCAACCATTTCATTTTCCATAAAGATGATACATGGGAGTTGTTTATATTTTTTTTCCAAAAAACTATATAGAATAAAAAAAAAAAAAAAGACAAATGTTTTGAGCTACATCAGAATCTGAACAATTTTTCATTGTATTTAAAACTCTTGAGTTCAAGGGATGTGTTTTTGTGGGTTTCTTACAAGCAGAAAGAAAATCAAGCACTGAGACAGTCCCCAGACACATCCATAAAACACATGATTGATTAGAAATGTTTATAGCACTAAAATTGATGAGCAAATTTTTCCATGCCCCTTGCAGCAAAAGAGATATGGTCAAATACTTTTCCTTCATAATTTGCCTCCCATACTTCAACTTCTTACTACAGCAGAGTGCTCCAGTGAACAAACAGCCTCATAGATCAAGGTCACAAACTTCCTCAAATATTTCTGACTGACTGGTTTTGGCCCAGTGGTTCAGCCTTCCTTCTGCCACAGGGCACCCTCTACAGATAAAGGTTATAAGTTCCCTTCACAGGAATCATCTAATGGTCAAGACACCACAGAATTTCTCTGGTAACAGCTGGGACAGCTTGACATATGAGCTGTGTTTTGGGGTTTTCCACTAAAACATGGAATAATTCTGTATTTCCAAGACCATTTCAGATTTTTAACCATCTAAACATCTTTGGTTTACTGAAACCAAATGCAAATGAGAGCAAATGTGTTTTTCCACAAGTAGTAGAAAAAATTACTTAGAAGTATGCAAATTTAAATATAAAACCAGTAGTTCTTTAGAAGAAATAATTAACTAGTTATACAGGGAACTCAGAAAGCTGGGCCTTATAATTTTATATTAGCTAGCTTGAGCATCTCCCAGCTTCAGCTGGTTCATTGTGCTGACAGTTATTTTGTGGGACATAAAACAAAAGCGGTTTTGTCCAAGGTGCATATTACATGCAAAATGAAGACTCAGAGCATTCCCTGTCTATTTAGCATTCCTTTCACCAGCTTCTATCCAAGCCCCAGCATTTTGTCTTAGCAAGAATTCCAGGTCGCTACTACAAGGTATTACCATATTTCTTTAACTCATAGTAGTTAAAAACATCTTGGCTTTTCTCAAAGACTACAAAGAACACACACCACAGTCATGGCATCTGAGGTTCCAATAAAGATCCTGGCCTCTGTACTCCAACAGTCTGACACCTTTATCGTTTAAGTACAAATTCTAATAGAATTCTGTTACTGCTTGTAAAAAAGTTGCAAGATTCAGCTGTGGCCATCATATCACTCTACATTAGAAATCAGTTCCTCCACAGGAGTCCAGTGTGGAAGCTGATCCCCAGAATTTGCATTACACATAAAAAGCACATCAAAGTTCCTCAGAATCTTTTCACTGATGATGCAACACCTGTCTATGGTTTTTACCTCCTTTGGTATTTACTTTCTTTCAAAAAAACCTTTGAACTACAGTTCTCCAGGACTGAGTATTGTGGTTTTTGCCATGAGGGAAGATCCACAGCATCGAACAATTCAAGCTGTGAGACTTAATGTGCTATCATAGCTATAAATATTTAAATAACATAATTCTGTGTAACAGATCAATCAGCAAACCAAAAAAACCCAGCAGTCCAGAATGGCCTGCATGACCACTGACTTCAGACCGCCGAACAAATTCTGCAGATGTTTAAAATGTTACTGCTGGCTCAATCCTCTGCTGAAGGGCACAGAGGGGACTGCCAGCAACAGCAGATTACACACACTTCAAGATTCTCTCCAACTGGTAATGGAGGTGGGCTTTCACTCACATCCTGAACAAAAGCAAATGAAGGGCAGACACGTTTCCCTTCTGTCACTCCCTGCAGCACTGAGGCAGGGAGATGGCTGCAGGGGACAGCGTTTGCAGCTGTAGTTAAGATTCACTGGCACACGTCAGTCCTGAAGATACAATCCTCGCTCTGCACTGCCTGCAGTCAATGTGACAGATATTATTAGCAGCAGTAAAAGAGTCTCTCAGAGAGACACAAAGGTACAATTAGTTTAGCATATACTTCTAAAATGTCTTCTGCTTCTGAAAAGGGAGAATTTGACATTAGTGTGGAAAAGGGCTGCAAGCAGCCTTAGAAGGACCTTCACATCTAAGGTAACACAGAAAGAGGCATGAATGCTTAGGAAGGTGAAAGTGATTAGATAGAACAAAATAAGAAACAGAACACACAACAATTTGCAGGGACAGGTTACATGTTGCTTGCAATGCTGATCAAATTATTCAAGCTTCTGGCTTGTATTCTGGCCTTCCAGCACTGCTGTGAGATTTGCAGAGGTATGTAACCAAAGATCATACCTACTGCCACATTCCGTCCCTACAAAAAACACAGCTATAGTCTCCATGTACTTACTGCTAGAGAGACATGGAGCAGCAGGAAGCCACAGAAACTCCACACAGAGAAAGCCAAAACCAGATCTCTTCCTTCTGTCACCCAGAGAGCATCACTCAGCTCTGCCCCCAGCAACCCAGCTGGGCAGCACAATGTTTGTGCCTGACAAGTGCTCCAGTGAGGAAGGTTACCAAAAAGATGTTAAATGTGTCAGCTGGTACAGCAGAGTTGTTATAAACAAAATACCCTCAGAATGGTGACAGGCCTTTGAGCCACCTTTGGGGACAGAGACCACAGAATGAGGTCTTTAAAGCATGATTGCAACAGATGATTCCTGTCCCTATGATGGAGAAAGTCCATCATAGGCACTTCCACTGAAAACTTGCAAAAAGCTGTATTTTTACTGGAAGTTTTCTCTATGGCTGTTTATTTCCAAAAGCCAGTTTTAAAATAAGATTGTCAAGAAAGCCTGGATTTCACCAGTTTTCACAGTAAATTTTGCAAAGAATTTACATCCCAAAGCAATATATCCTCTTCCTTATCACCAACTTCTTTCATATTTCTTGTTAGCTGCATCAGGCCAATATAACTTCAGACGGCAAAACCACAGGCTGCACAGTTCAAACCTTTGTTCATTTGAAAAAATGTTATTTATATTATTTGCACAATAAACTCTGACAGAAGATCACCTGCACAGTTCTTCTCCCCATCTCACCTCTCCTGAATACAGTGATGAGCGAGCAAAAAACATTTTGTAGCTCTTCTTAGCAATCTCCACATTGCAACGAATTTCAGTTACTGCAGGTCTGCTCTTAGTTTGGAGACATACCAGGTTAGTAAATATTACCTAGTGCTAGGAAAAAACATCTTATCTACTTTTACTAGCCCAAGTAAAAGAAAGAAACTATGAATTCTGCTCCACATCAATGCCCTTGGGTAGACTATGTATCCTGCAGAGCCTCCTGCAAGAAAAAGCAGCACAATTTGCCCCACAAGCTCAGTACACGTTTTAATTTGATAAACCTAGGCCACATCAGGAATCATATCCCATTTTCTACCATAGGTTGCAGAGGTTCTTGCCAAAAAATGTGCTGCTTCTACATTTTGGATTGAAATTTATTGACACAGCAGGTGACAAAATCAGTAATTCAATGCTCAGAAAAGACTGGGGATATGGGAGTTGGGGCACGAAATGAAAGATCTAAGCGGGTGCTTATTTTAGGTATAGATATTCACTAAGTTGTTGATCAATGACTTGCAGGTGTAACTGCAAGATGAAAAATCAGAGGTGACTACTGACAGATCTTGTGGATGATAAAACTACCGAGATAAGATTTACACAGGCAGCCTGAGAGGGATCTGAAAGCAGAAGGAAAACCCACTCCTGTCACTGACCCTCATCTTCGGGCAAGGAGTCCAAAAGTTCTTTCTGGATGCAAAGAAAGCACTTTGAGTTTCAATACCATAGATCCATTTTCAAAAGAAGCAGCTGCTTTTCAACAGCTCCTGGGAAGTCTAAGCATCAATCATTTGCTGTTTGAAAGTTATAAAGAGAGATGTTTTCTCTATTTTGTTTTTTAAGGAAACAACAGCTAACTATGAAAAAATATATAATCTGAAAGCCACACAAGTGTTTTCAAGCTTTATTAATATGTGTCCCAGTTGCTGGGATTATCAGTACCTCAAGACCACTGCCACTGAATATGAAGCTCAGTTCAACTGTGAAGAAAATTCAGTTGACAGGGCAGGAAAGTACTTACTGGAAATTTTACTTGGTATCATTCCTAGTTCAAAGCATTGTCTGCATAAATGCTACTGACAGCTGTACTCATCGCACCACACCCAGTTTCTACTCTTTTTTGTTTTCTGCTTGTGTTGAGTCCTTACATCTCCTTGCTCTGCAAGGTCCAAGTCTGCAACTCTTTCCTTTTAGTATTACTTTGCACTGAAAGCACTGTAACAGCCATTTTTGACAAATTAAGTAGATCACACTGTGGTAAACAAGTTAGCCTCTGTCCCTCTCCTCCTCCTCCTCTTCCCATTCCCAGCATGAAAATAGCTAGGGCTACAGCAACAGCTGGGGATCATTACACTGACAGGAATAGTTCAGTAAACTGCAAGAGGGGAAAACATGTCATATCCAAAAAAACCAAAAACACATTAGAGCATCAGGACTGAAAAAAACGTGATTTCAGCTCCAGGGATAATGCTATGACTCTTCTTCCACTGATAACAACTAACTTACAGAAACCCTGGTCATTCAGTGTTAACCCTTTCCCCCAGCTTCCCACTCATGTCACAGAGTTAACAAATACCCTGAAACACCTCTAGTCCTCACAGTCAAATGAGGCACACTGGCTATTAAGCAAAAATAAATTTAAATTGACAGTCAACTTCAGGCCACTTCACATAAATATATCACTACCTTACCTTCACTGCACCTCTTACTTTTAAGCATAGTCACAAACTGTGGTTGCAGCAAGAGGATACAAGAAGTCTGGTGTGCCTCTGGATCTGCCATAAGAAATGCCAGGGCAGATCAGCTCCTCATACATTCAACACATTTTCTGTGTTTTAATGTATCAGAGCACTAATTGCATAAATAATTCCAAACAGTGGGATGCATTAGGCCATAATTCAGCAAGGCATCTCTGTATTTTGTGGCTGGTTTCTGACACTGCTTATCCAGGAATCTGCATTGCTCACAAATCTCCCAGAGCAACTTCAGATCCACTCTGAAGCAGGAAGACCCAGATCACCCTTTACAGAAAAATGTCACCCTGCATTCCTGTGAGATGCCTTGGGTGCAGGGGCTGCCCTCTTGCTGGGGATCTCCTTGGGACTGAAAGCTTCCAACACTACTCATGCACGTTTCCTGACCCCTCCTGGATGAGGTGGGGCCAGGGCCAGCTGGACCTTCAGGTGCTGCAGGCGCAGTGACAATAAGGTCTAGATTACTCCTGAAGAAAGTTAAATGCTAACAAGCACTTGCACGACTCCTGATCTCTTCAAAGTACTGAACAGATATTAATAGTTTAATCAAAGGCTAAGCTAACTCAAATTACCTCCCATTTGCTGTGGACCAAGAATGTGCACACAGTTCGTGCAGATCAGATGGCATGCAGGAACTTGTTCCTGTGTCTGGGCTCTGAGATACAAATCTTGGAAAAAGACAGGTGAGTTTCACTGTCAGGCCCCGAGTCACACTCAGTGTTTCTGAAGGGAACACTTGCCAAAAAAATAAAGGGTTTAGTTTAAGAGCAACAAATTAAAGATATAGCACAGAAGTGGAAAATTGTGGAATTCAGTTTTGGAAGTACTTAATTCTAAGCCAAACTCTCGTGAATGCTAACTGAGTTTTGAGTAGCTTTCTGCAATTCCCTCTTCATATCTCTCATGAGGGGCTACCATACTGTTGTGTTAACTGATCTAGGAACTGTAAACTGGGCTCTAGTGTTTGAAGACTAAATCATTCCAAGGCATTCTTGAACAGAAAACATGTTTACAGATTCCTGAATTCTAGGAATTTTGCAAATAACTGCCCTAACACATACTTTGAAAAATACAAGCTTAAGTTCTTTGACTTCTGCATGTCAAATCCACTTCTGTGTAGAAAGGAGCACCAGTTCCCAAACTTCAATGTCAAGTCCTAACTAAAAAAAAAAAGAAATCAATCAGATTTAGGAGACATCTGTTTTCCAGAATCAGGAAGCAAGATGTAGTCTAGTCCAGATAGCTGTTTCTCATGAGAATCATTAAGAGAATAGATGAGCACTGCCAAGGTTATTATAGACAGCCCTTATTTGTCCAGTTTTATTAAGAGTGAGGAAAAGAAATGCATGAATTTTCTGTCTTGGTGACACCAAAACTAAGCTGTCCCATTTTTAGAGGGCCCAAAAACTAAGGCACAACAGTCATTAGTTTCAGCTCAGTGCTAATACTGTACTTCCATAAGGGTTTACACATGGGTCCATCTGTTCCTCCACTGCCCATAAGATTTGGCTCTGCAAAATACAGTATGTGCTACAGCATAAATACAAGAGGCATCCCAAGACTGCAGGAGACTTGAATGGAGCAGCAGCAAAGCTAAAGGATTATTACTTTCTTCATCTGACAGGAAAGTAGCTGGCAGCATTCATTACTCTTCCCTAACCTTCATTTTGTAGCTGATGGAAAGCAGCTTTCCTTATTACATGTGATATTAGAGCATCATGAATTAGCCATGGGGTAGGCTGATGGAACTGCTGGACTTTGCAGAATCAACACAGCTTTTCCAATAACCAGAATTATACAATATTTCAATGGCTTTAATTCACTTCAACTTGAGACAGCAACAAACCTTTTTGTATTGATTAAAGTAAGACAGAATTGCTTTCTCCTTGTTTTACATGTTATCCCACTGTACAGCTTGTGATATTTAGTGACTGGATTAAAGATGTATCCTGGCACATCCAAATGCAGAGTGCTCACCTTCTGTGAAAACCAATGCTTACAAATACAGGACAGATGCAAGTTCTGAGGTTTTTTTAATTTTGGGTTGTTTTTTTCCTCTGAAGATTGATGTGCTTCAGCTCTGTGTCTCCAAAGCAGATAAAGAAATCTGGGAACACTGCCTGTACTAATGGATTTATAACTCCTGAACTTGAATTTGAGGACTGTGACTTCAGTTTTCTTTTCCTTCTCCGTATTTTTTCAACAAAGAATATTCCAGTGAAAACATGCAACAAAAATAGTATTTTTTAAAAGTTAAGTCAAGCTAGCTCTTGACAGATGTTAAATAGGCTTAGTAAAGGGAGTAACAGCTAGGGTCAGAAACTTAATGGTTTTATTTGGCAACTCCAGCAAGCCTAGACTATGTACCAGCGAAAAATCCTCTAAATGCAGCTGCTAAAATCCTCTTTTCTACACACAGACCATCTTTATGCAACAAACACGGCCTTATTCTATGTGGATTCTTGTCCTCAACTCCTTATCCCTTTCCTTTATCTTACTTTGCTGACCAAGATGACAGAACATAATTTTCCCCTCCTTTCAGATGGTATTACTTGCTCTTAAAATCAATCATCACCTTATTCTGAGGCTAATGTACTCCAGATCATTGTTCCCTTCTTCAAGTTCCTACTAAAATTTCACTTGTAGCTAGACAGATCCAGTATTTCTGATAAAACATAAACCTTGCTACTTGCTTTGTGATGTTCTTGCTACTTTTGCTTTTTGTGATGTTCTGCCATTCTTCCCCGTAATCTTTTCCCAATTCCTGTTTGTTGGTATTTATTATGCACTATGAATGGATCACTGCCTGTTTTCATCTTCTCAATCTTTTTCAATCCCTCCATATCCTCTTCTTTCCTTCTAGATATCACTCCTTGAAATCCAACTTCTGCCTACATAATCTTTCAGAATTGTTAAATCCTCATTAAAAAATCACATGTATTTGCAGAATACCATCAACTACAACAAAATCACATTTAGATATATACACAATGCTCCTTGCACACTGTCAAAGCAAGAACATACAGAAACTTTAAACATGGTACTCTTATCTTCTTCAAGGCAGAATTGCCGCTCCAGAACAAACCTTTACACCTTCAATGAAACAGCCTTAAAACATTGTTCACAAGAGGCCCACTGACACAGGGGAGAAGAAGAAATTTTAAGGTTGAAACCAAAACCCCTAAATGCAAGTGAAATTGTCTCAAGGTCCCAGCGCTGCAAGTCACTACACGGAGAGCTCCAGGATTGTCGAGTGACATGCTTGAGCGCCCTCAGGGACAAGAGGTCACAGGAGTCAGTGGGAAACCCAAAATCTGGACTATTGCCCAGAAAACAAAACACAGGCAGATTCAATATGCAAGAGGGGAAAAAACCCTGCAACACCACCAAAAAAAAAAAAAACAACCAAACCACAAAAGTAAAACCCCTACAAATTAATTATACAGTGCCTACAACAAAGAAAGCAGAGCCTGCTAACCTTCTCGTAAGCTGTGGTATGAATCCTGATATGTGCTTGAACAGCTCTTCCCTTGCTTTGACACAGTCTCTGCAAGCGGCACAATCCCGACATAGGCAGGCTGAAGTGTCTTGGCTTTATCCAACATATTACAGGAAATCCCTGGACCTGAAGGTGGATTCTGTAACACGGGAGGCGTCCAGGCAAGTGGAAGGGGTGCTTAATCCTCACAAGAGACCCAACTGCAATCCCTCTCTACCAGGTTTCGGTCACTGCACCAAGCAGTAGAGCAGAAAAAAAATCAGTTTACTGCTAGATTCCAAGGCTGTGCTTGCATCAGTACAGAGAGGTTCTGCAGCAGAGACAAACCCTGACAGCCAACATCTAAAGATTAAAACCAGCAAGGCTCTTGGCAAAATTTTCGTCCTACGATCTCAAAGCTCAGACAGAAGCTTCACTGTTTCAGCAAGCAGCTATAAGCATTCGAGCACCCAGTATGCAGAGCACTGCTTATCAACAGATGCGTGGACTTCTTTGTGGGGCCGCTTGCAGTAACAGCCAACCTCATTCACCCAAAATAGTGAACAGTTGGTTTTTCTACTCACACTGCAGACACCTGCCAGACAGGCAATATCATGTGATTGAGCAGTACTCTCTCTCCCCCTGCACCTCCCGACTGTAAGCACGCTGTGCACACAGCTAGGAGAATACCCCCGCTCCGAGTGCAGAAGCCATGTGTTTTTCCTCCTTTCTTGCTTAAACCCTTAGAAACAAGAGTTTTAGCTGTGGAGAAAGCTACACTGATAAGTCAAGAAACAGTCTTCATATGCATTTTCCCCGAGACCACACACAGGTAACAGCAGGCTACTTCTGTGCAAGCACATATTCTCATCACCTCTTCCCTTAAATCCTTTCTCCCAGCCTAGTAGAAACCTGAAGATAATCTGCAGCCCAAAATCAATAACCTTCTACTGCAAGCACTAGAACTTCAGAATCTGTGCTTGCATGGGGGCAGCCACCTCATCTTGAGCATATTTCATGTGCATCATGAATAGATGCCACATGGCTGACAAATGTTGGTTATACACACAGCCCAGCATGGTACTGGAATTGGAACTGGCCAGGAAAAGACACGTTCCATCTGAGCAACAACCAGGAGGTACCCTCATCAGTACAGCTGGTAGCTTTGTTGGTTTTTGATTTTGCTAAGCAGGAGAAGTTTAATCATAAATCATAAGAGGTGCAATAAAGTCTGGGGTAAAAAAAAAAATAAAAAAAGGAGAGTTGTCCAATGATTACACATACCTCAAAAAAAAAAAAGTATTCTTGTTAACTTTCCAGGAAAAAAAAAAAAGATGAATAGTAATCAGTGTCATCCTACACACCTGAAACAAAGATAACCACACGGACATTACAAAAATAAAAAGATGAATACTCTAAAAACTACAGGAACCATTTCCAATTCATATTCTGTTCCCATTGCAAGCAAGACAAAATTTTCTCATTTCCAAACAGTTAGAGAGGCATTCAAGCCATTTTATAAAGCAAGGCTGGAATTACAATCAGGGGAAAAATGTCTCTAATAATGAACCTAATATCTAAGAAAAGTAGCGTTCAACCAAATACTAGATGGGATCAGTGACAGTTCTGAGTACTTTCAACAGTACTCTTCTTATTTTGAAATGTTCAACTTTCACCCAGGAAAGAATCCAAATTCCAATGTTCCAGTGAGTAAAAAAATATCCTTGGTGATAATATAAAGCTCTGCAATTGCACTACTCCTGAATTATCACCATATACTCAACAGAAATTTTCATCTTAACTTTAGCATTTGTAAAAGCCAAGTAAAGGTTCAGTCTCACAGTGAACTTTAGCCAATAAGGTCAAATTACTGTATAAATAGAAAAGATTGTTTTTGCGTGTGCATTAGCAGTCACTGTGGAGAGCTGCCTTGGGAAACAGACCCAGCACACCACAAGAGCTCTAAAGACAGGATGAAGAAAATAAAAAAATATGTTCTCCCCCTTTCAGCAGCAATACAATACTGCACATTGAATCAGGCCTGATACTCTGAGCAGAGAGGTCCCATAACTAATCACTAAAGAAAAACTGTCCAGTGTCAGACCCCGTTCTACTTTTCCTGACAAGCAGTATACCATCTGGATGGTAAAATGACAAGATTCAGCTACAGAGCTCAGAGCCTACTATTATTTTGCCAACCGGGACCCCTAAGGTAGCAGGTCACTACAGCATACAAAACCTGAGAAACATGAGCTAGCTGATCATCCAGCAAACCTGCCAATACTCAGGTATTGCCAAAACAATGCCCTAAAACATTGACAAGTTCTGATGAAGAAAACTTTAAAAACTGATGAAGATCAGATCCTTTCAATGTATTATTGCAGAGTTGCAGATATGTACACAGATACACCTTTATTTTTTCCTATGCAAAAAACAGCTTGGATAGAAAAACACTTGACTGGCTCAATGGTAATTAGGTAAATCTTTTATTTGCTGAGAAAGATATTCTAAAATTTTGTCTTACGCTATCATATTTGTCCCACAGCATTATTTAGTGTTCTAAAAGAAGGAGTAATTATCCAAATTATCTGGGCCAGCACTCCAAAGAGGACATGGATAATGTCCCCATGCTGTAAGAAGATAAACTCCAAAGAGCCTAGATTGGAGGATACTTTCAACACACAAGCAAGCACTTGTGGGGTTCCTCCTTGCAAAGAGATCCTCCTTGCCTCTTAAGAGATAAGTAAAGGCCAAGAGCAACCTGTCTCGTACAAAACACTGATATAATTTTCACTTCATAAACATAAAAAAAGCTTTTAAAAGTTTGATTTGTTTTACTGGGTCCTGATATACTGGTAAGAGATCTGAAAGTCTGATCAGCAGTCCCATGGACAGAAATACCAATGCGCTGTAAGAACAAGTAACTTTGACAGTTACTCTGGAAATCAGCAGGGTAGACTGGAAAACCCTTTTCACAGCAGAGGAAGGATTCCAACAACAGTTTCTTAACAGTTTGCTTAACTATTCCAGAAACGTAGGATTAACCCCATTGATACATGCACAACATTCAGTGTCTTGCACAACTTTTACCCTGGAATTGGCAGAAGCGCTGTTGGCAAAACAATCACCTTTACCAAGGGGACCTAAGTATTTACCACAGATTTCTCATCTGAAAAACATCAGGCCCAATTGTCATAATCTATCCATAAGACATCAGTTGAGCTGTACATCCTTTGACTTTCACGTGTGAAATGAGATGAAGAATGTGGGGATGTATTCTTCCTCAAGATGCTGTATTGGGTGCATGCATGGCTTGCACAGATACTGCTGCTCAAAGTAGTGAGTAGGTAGTGGTATCTCAAATACACACAAATTTTAATGAATTAATTTATCTTATATCTTTTATCTCTTCATTATCTCTTAATTTATCTTGTATCTTTCTATCTTCAGAAGCCAAGGGAAGGGAGAGAGGGACTACACCAATCTTGACATAGGGTAGACCTTGGATGAGCTCAGCTGTAACACAAAACTGCATCATTAGTTTCTTTCCCCCAAAAAATACTGCATTCTAAAATTCAAATTATGAAGCAGATAGAAAATGTGCTCATAATCTCCACCACCACCTTCAAATGTTCATTTTTCTCCTCCTTTCACCTCCAGTCCTCTCTGCAGCTCAATGCAGGTTCTCCTCTTTCCCCCAGTAATAATGTTCTCACAGGACACAACGCCTGCAATGATCTCAATGCACATAATGTACTGATGAAATATAAACAATATACTGCTATAAACTTGCAAGCAGCTGCAAAATATGTTCATTTGGGCAGCATGAGAGAGATCTCAGCCAAGGTCTAAGCCAGATGAATCCTAAGAAAGAAGTATGAGCCCATTACCTTTGAAGATCTGTCTGAGATTTCTAGCAAGGAGACAAAAGCTGGGAAAATAACAGAATGCTGCACTACATCACTGTAAAGCTTTGATGTCTTACACTTCAATTCATTTTATACTTCAAAATAAACACAGACTGCACACTGACACGTGTTGCTTCTTTCTCCACTAGGGATCACATCTATGTAATGTGAGTTCCCTGTGGACATTCCCAGGATCCACCAACAGTGCCTCCCACCAACAATGACCTTTAGGAAGAGGAAGAAAAGTGAGGCTGGGAGCACCGTACATTTTTGCTTCTCCAGTTCTCAGGAAGAGCCTGAAATTTACCTTTTCAACCAGCTGGTGACAGCTAGTGCTGCCATTCAGCATTCAGAAAACTCCTAGATATGACAGGTAGCCAAAGCTAAACCACCATGCAGATGTAAAAATAGGTCACAGCAGCAGGAACTGTGCTGGGAACCTGGACTTTTGTTGTAGCTTTTGAGCTGCTCTTCAGTCCTCCAACCCACTCTGGGATATACCACCACCCCTGCTTTTGGCAAGTTGGTTGTCATTGAGCTGTAATTACTGTGAGTTGAAAGCATAAAAATAGCTGCTGCACAGGGTGGAAAACCTATCAGATGATGTCAAGGCAAGTTTTGAGCCCTCCCTTCCCCCCACCTCCCCCCCTCCACTTCCCTTCCTATGTCACTTTCTCATTACCTCACTGTCTCTAATTCTGAAAGTGCTTCTCTCTGCATCTTTCAGCTGTCAAAGTGAACTTTACACAGCAGCTAGAGCCAAATCAACCCCCAGCCCATATATAAACTCTGCCACCCACTCCATTCCTTGGGATTCAGCCAAGATGTCAGTTTGCCTTTCCCTGAAAACACAAAGCACATGAAATCCTCGATCCCTATCTGCAAAACACTGGACCAAGAAGAATCAGTTCAGCCCAAGGAATGCAACTCTGATCTGCATTTGATTAACTCCATAGATAAGCAGTTTCCAACCAGCAAGGCAAGTCAACATGGTAAGTGAGGTGTGGAAAGACAGCAGCAGCAATCTCAGCCCCCTCTGCTAACAATGAGTAACTCAGCCCTGCCTCTCTCCCAGGCTCTGCAGACCTGAGGAGCAAAGCGTAGCACAACAAAGCCAAAACTTGATTTTCCCACCTCTCCCCACCCCAGATCGGGAGCTGAGGTGTCAGTAGTGCAGAGACTCCAGAAATATTGCTACAAGGGCTGAAAAGAGAGAAAAGAGAGAGGAAGGGAAGCAAAGATGTTGGTCCATTTATCTCTTCTCCTTTCTCCCTCCAGAAGCCACTGCACTGAGCAAGCTGGGTGTGATAAAGAGAAGGAAATGGTCCAGAGGTCTCTAATACTCTAGATCATGGGCAAACAAAACCTTTATGCGGCACATGCTCCAGATACTACCACATGTGAGGGTAAACATCTGCTCAGAAGGTGTCACCTATGCAGCCAAAGAAAATGATGCAACTTTTAAAGACAAGTTGGTTAATTTAGCTGGATTTTCTTCAGAAAACCACTGACAGCAGTTCTGTCAATTCTGTGCTCTAAAAAGTTGCATATAGACTCCTTGACTACAAAAAGGTGTTGCCCGAGTAGAGATTTCTAGCCCAGAGAAGAAGAAATGATGGATTTCTCTGACCAAAGCAGCGGAAGGACACTGTCCATGGCAGAAAACTTCACAGTAGAGGGTAGAACAAAAGCAAAGGGATTAAGAGAAAGAAGTTTTATAACCAGTTCCCAAACAACTACAGCCCAATGTGCATATAAGCCCAACAAAAACAAGCAAGTAAATTAAAAACACATATCCAAGCACATCTTATTTGTTATTTTTACCATTTTGGTTGATAAATTCTGGTTAGATGCAAACACTGTTGCATACTTCTTCATAGTTCAAAGTTACTAGTCCTTCTTCAAATTACCATCCCATTGTGAGCCCGCAGAATTGGTTGTATGAACGCTCTCACTCTGTTCCAGTGCAAAGTTAGAAAGATTAGCTCAAATTACCTTGGCTAAGCCAACGAGCTTCATAGTGAGAGCTCACATGAAGCACCTCATCTTAAATGTGGGGTTCGTAATTCCAGTGGAAGGCCTTAACTGAGAGATGCTCCAGCTGGAATCACAACAGAATTCCATATATTTCCTTAGTTCAGCTATTACCCATCTTGCTCTAAAATAATTACTAAGACCAAAGGAAGTACCACTTCCTTGCTTTTACCTAAGAGGAATAGTTTATTTGTTACAAAAGAATCAGAGGTTTCAAGCCAGACTCAGTCACTCAAGGTTCAAGTTAAAATCGTTTTTATCAGCCTTCCTGCCTACAGTTAATCTGCTAATTCACCCACATGCTCACCAAATAACTAACTTTTCCAGGGGGAGGTAGATGTGCTCACACAGGTGCAGACGTGCATTTCCCCACCCCCACCACTGCACAAAGGCAGGAACACTCAGAGGTTCCAGGAATCACACACACAGAATCACAGAGAGCTGGAAGGCACCCACAAGGAGCATCAAGTCCAAGCACCAAGTGAACGGCACTGACGTGAGTATACACTGTGACCAGTGGAGAACACTGAACACAAGACTTTTCAAAACATTTCAAAACATTTCCTCTTACAGATATTCCAGACTTCAATTTAAACCACTACGAACAAGTGAAAACAGCAAAGTCCAAAACATTTGGTTTTGCTCTCAAGAGCAGAAAAACAGAGGAAGTTCTGGCTGCCAGATCAAGTGGGTTAGTGAGCAGGACAGAGTGGAAAAGGAAGCAATTTGAATTTGTCATAAAACAGCAAATTGTTTTTAGGAGGGAGTAACTGGGAAAGGACGGGAGGAAGATACCCTTCCCCTCATGTTAAGGCATGTCTAAGAGTTTGAGAAGTTATGTCACTAATTCCTGTGGTTGTTGAGCAAAATATATCCTGCACTTCTCTCTCCCACATCCTTTAAACATCTGGCAATAAAAGGTTTCTTCTCTATCAAACCCTCCCACTTATTGCACAAGAGGGTTGGTTACCTGCAAACTCTTGGAAAATGCAGTCTATTTTTAAAGTACCTAAACAAGAGAGGAAAAAGCCAGGCTGTACTCTGTGTTCACACACTGCTTGTGGAAGGATTAGAAAACCCTTCATTTACTTCTCAGCTTATACTAGCAGAATTGCTACTAGGTGAACCTTCATTACAGGATTGTGCTTTTTGCCCAGGAAGCTACTTCCTTCTCCAAACACATTGGTTATACATGGGCAGTAAAAACATTCTTTAGGTTCAATATGACCATTATTCTTGGTTAATCTGATACAGAATTACAATCTAGAACCTAGATTGTTATTAAAGGTTATCTTCCCCTTATGGTTGCAGAGGATTTCTTCAGAACTTACAAAACTTCACAAATGGAGATATAATTCTAAAAAGACCATAAATCATCCCATTCATTTAATAAGTTAACCCTAATAATTTTAGATGTGGGGTTTTTTCAACTCCTAACTTCTTCTCTAAAAGCAGTTCAAGTCCCTTGTCACAATTGAGTATTAGTGGTGGCTTGGTTGAGGTAAAGTAGGAGACCAAGTTTTATGATACCTCTAAACCAACTCAGCTGCCTCTAAAAGCAGTAATCTCCTTTCCCCTCACCATGGATGCTTATTTCACCTCACAGTAGAAAACTGCTATTGTCAGGATTACTTGAGATAGGAAATAAATTTCTCTTTATAATGTAAAATTCAGTTCCTGCATTCCTCAGAAAATCTATAAATCACCTCCAACATCAGTGTTCAAACTCCTCCTTTAGTGCTGAAATTCTGGATGTATCAATGCAAATCTCAAGCTCTCATGGTGGCTTCAACAACTGAATTTGTTTCCAATATAAAAATGTATAGTGTGTTTGAGTTTTAATCTATAGCTACAACACAAAATGTCAAGGCACACAACCATTATATGGTTAAACTCATGGTATGGACATACTGATCCTGGACTTACAAGGTCTTGTATGGATTCATCCCCCCTCCACACATGCCAACCTTTCAGACCTTTAGTGAAGCATAAAGCACAAATCCCAAAAAGGGGAGAATTTTAGACTAGATTTGGGATAGTTTTTACCTGGATGCTGCTAAATTACTCAGCTTTTCATTAGCAGGAAAAATACTCTTGTCATGCTGTGGTGGAAGAAGTCCTTTAATGCTTTCATGGGACTCACTTGCCTATCACTTTAGGAAGGTGCAGTTTTGACAGTACTACCAGTCCTTCTCCATAAATTACATTTTTAAGTGAATCCTATTCTGTATCAACCAAACTATAGGTTTACTTTCCTTTATCTAAAGGGAGCAGGGGCAAAGATACAGGCCTCCTTTGCAAGGAGCGTGATTACTCTTAAAACAAATTTTATCTTATGTTCAAGATTTCTAGTAATGTCAGCCATGAAAGCAAAGAAAAAAGGCAAGTAACTGTGAGAGGGTGCATCCTCTTCCCAGCAAAACCTGCCAAATCTTAGGAGTTTTAATAACCAACTGGCCTAAAAGCATTGGAAGGCACATAGCCTAAGTGCTTATAACTGTAAAGATAAGTGTGCTTGGAACATGATGTTCTGATTCAGACATCAGCTTTCTGTTCTGCTTGCCTATTCCTAAAATCTTTAAGTTCACCTGAAACAATATGCAGAGAAGTCTCTTCAGTCACAATTTTCCATTAGCTGCCTCACACCCCTTTAAGATCTTCCTTTCTTGCTTTCATATAAGTTACCAGAATTTATCGATCAGAACCTCATATTCACAGATTATAATCAATTCAAATACATTAAAAAAACTTTTGGTTGAATAAACTAGGTTAAAACAAGTAGAGAGATTTACATATAACAGAGTCTGTGTGTCAGAAATGGAATTCTGTGTAAAACCTGTGTATCCTCCTTTCCTTGGCTACCAAATCTATTTTATAAATCCAGATATAAGAGAGGGACCATTAAGGTGGGTCTGTATAAAAGCAAACAGGTGGAGGATCTAACTGAATAGACAAACATGCAAAGGAAGAAGATATGTTCTTTACATGGCTGCCAGTTGTTATGATCTGGCAGGACTTGGCTTCTCACTGCCGATACATCAAGCAGCCGGCTCAACAGAAGTCACTTATGAACAAACTCTTTAAAACAAAATCAATTTTAACAGTACAGACACTGTCATATGCTTACTTTTAGCAACTATGCTACAGTAAGGCCAGAACTGACTATGAACTCACAATTCTTTCCTATCAAAAAATATTTTTCCCTGGGGCACCACAGCAAATCTGTCTTCAGGTTCCAGCTACAGAGTGACAGACCTGGTGTAAGGGAGGAGAGCAGTGGATGTTGTCTGCCCTGACTCAGTGAGGTTTTGACACTGCCTCCTGTGAGACCCTCACGGAGAAGCTGATGAAGTCTGAGTCAGACGAGGAGACTGTGAGATGGACTGGAAATTGATTGGCCAAGCCCAGAGGGTACATCAGCACACACTGGGGGCTGAGTGGCTGCAAAACACTTCGGCAGAAAAGGGCCGGGGGAACCCACTGGACACCAAGTTGAACATGAGACAGTGATGTACCCTTGGACAAAGAAGGCTAAGGAAGGCATCCTTGGCTGCACTAGGAGGAATGTTCCCAGAGGAGGTGATCCTACTCTGCTCAGCCCTGATGAGGCCACACCTGGAGTGCTGGCTCAAGCTCTGAGGTCCCCAGTACAGGAGCGCCATGGCCATACTAGAGATCTTATCTATCTAAAAACCTAAAGAAATGGTACAAAGAACACAGAGCCAGACTCCTCTCAAATGGTGCCCAGTGACAGGGTCAGAGTCAACGGGCACAACCGAAACACAGGAGGTTCCTTACAAACATCAGGAAAGAATTTTTTTACTGTGAGAGCAACTGAGCACTGGCACAGGTTGCCCAGAGAGGTTGTGAAGTCTCCATCTATGAAGATACTCAAAAGTCATCTGAACACAGTCCTAGGCAACTGGCTCTAGGGGAACCTACTTGAGCAGGGGG